>NC_047103.1:74629199-75281699 GCF_902500255.1 Thalassophryne amazonica | reverse complement strand
GATCAGCTCTGGGAGCACGTGCTGGGGTCACAAGTCGCCGCATCCACCACGCTATGGATCATTTTGTGTCATATTAATGAAGAATTTGCCAACATCTCTCATAATTCTGTAAATCTTTGTGGGATTCATGAGTAACTCCCAGAACCTTAATATTTTTGCTCATGTCCTCTTAGCTAGTGAGACACATGCGAACAAAGTTTCAGCTAAACAGTGTGTGCTCTTGAATTTAAATGCCCATATTGCAGAAGATACAGCTGCTAGAGAGCCAGTGTGACGTGATTTTAAGTCTTTTTAGCTCTTTTTAAGCATTAAAAATCAATATCTTTTCTATAGCATAAACCAGAAGAAACTATTCATCCTTGAAATTCAAGTTAGCTCGTGGTCTCAACAACATTCCCTGAAACATTTATGAGGGCCACTCTAAGGGCCTCCAAGCTATCGGCAAATATATGTTTGAAGATAACTCGAAAATCAACATTAATAACATAACTCCTTTACTTTTGCTGGTACTTAGTCTTTGGCTACTTTCATTTTCAACTTGGTGTCAAAACAAATGTATCTATAGAGGTTATAATGCTTTGCTCTTTCATGTTCCACTTTCACTGAGATATGTGCATTTAAAGTCGCAAAAGTGCGCTAGTGAGCTGAAACTTGTGTTCATGTTCATTTATATCAGGAATCAAGAGGACATAAGCAAAATATGAGAGTTCATGGAGTTACTCATGCATCCCAATCATGCCACAAAGATTTACAAATGTGTGAGACATGTCTGCACATTCTTTGATTTGACATGGAATGATCACTATGGAACCACCCTGGGTCCTGCAAGGCCAAAGTCCCAGAGACATGAATGTTAATGCTGAGATTGGTGACTCTCCCAACAGTTTATACTGTAAATATTCAACACACACAGATACATGTTTGAGAGCTGAGTCCCAGAAGTGTAAGAATGAATCTTAGTTTTGATTCATGACGAGTACAACCCCAAACACTTTAATTCCTCACGCAGCTTCTCAAGTGCTGCAATCAGCGTGTCCAGTGATTTCGCAAAGATGACAGCGTCCTCCGTGAAGTCAAGGTCGGTAAATCTTTCCTCACCAACAAAGACTCCTAAATTGCTTCAGGGAATGGTCAGTAAAAATTATGGGAGTGGTCACTGTCAGAATGACAATGTCCCCAGCTGGTTTGATGAATCAATTCATATGCCGTATTAATGAAGCAAACTGTTCAGGCCGGCTACTTCACGTTCAAAGCACTAACTTAGACAAACTAGGGCTGCCCAAATCAGTTCCTGGAGCACATCAGCCTTACATGTTTTCATGTTAACTCTGGTGTTTCCATCATTGGCTGAACTCACCTGTCAGAGTTAATTAGCTATGGGTGGACAACTGCCCTAAAGGAGCAGATTTTGGTAGCCTTGGTCTATAGGAGTATCTATGCAGTCACCACCTTTGATATATGTACAACCTCAATTCCAAAGAAGTTGGGATGTTGTGAAAAATGTAAATAAAAACAGAATATAATGATTTGCAAATCCTCTTCAACCAATATTCAGTTGAATACACCACAAAGACAAGATATTTAATGTTCAAACTGATAAACTTTATTGTTTTGTGCAAATATTTGCTCATTTTGAAATGGATGCCTGCAACACATTTCAAAAAAGCAGGGACAGTGATATGTTTACCACTGTGTTACATCACCTTTCCTTCTAACAACACTCAATAAGCGTTTGTGAACTGAGGACACTAATTGTTGAAGCTTTGCAGGTGGAATTCTTTCCCATTCTTGCTTGATGTACAACTTCAGTTTTTCAACAGTCTGGGGTCTCAGTTGTTGTATTTTGTGCTTCATAATGCGCCACACATTTTCAATGGGCAACAGGTCTGGACTGCAGGCAGGCCAGTCTAGTACCCCACACTCTTTTACTACGAAGCCACACTGTTGTAACACGTGCAGAATGTGGCTTGGCATTGACTTGCTGAAATAAGCAGGGACGTCCCTGAAAAGGATGGTAGCATGTGTTGCTCCAAAACCTGGATGTACCTTTCAGCATTGTGGTGCCATCACAGATGTGTAAGTTGCCCATGCCATGGGCACTAACACGCCCCCATACCATCACAGATGCTGGCTTTTGAACTTTGCACTAGTAACAATCTGGATGGTCTTTTTCCTCCTTTGTCTGGAGGACACGACATCCATGATTTCCAAAAACAATTTGAAATGTGGACTCATCAGACCACAGCACACTTTTCCACTTTGTGTCAGTCCATTTCAAATGAGCTCGGGCCCAGAGAAGGTGACGGTATTTCTGGATGTTGTTGATGTATGGCTTTCGCTTTGCATCTTAGAGTTTTAACTTGCACTTGTAGAAGTAGCAACAATGGTTTTCTGAAGTGTTCCTGAGCCCACGCCTTTAAGATCCTTTAAACAATGATGTCAGTTTTTAATGCAGTGCCACCTGAAGGATCGAAGGTCACGGCCATTCAGTGTTGGTTTTCGGCCTTGCTGCTTACATGTAGAAAATTCTCCAGATTCTCTGAATCTTCTGATTACATTATGGACTGTAGATGATGGAATCCCTAAATTCTTTGCAATTGAACATTGAGAAACATTGTTCTTAAACTGCTTAAACTGCTTTTCACGCAGTTGTCCACTAAGTGGTGATCCTTGCCCCATCTTTGCTTATGAATGGCTGAGCCTTTTGAGGATGCTCCTTTTACACCCAATCATGACACTCACCTGTTTCCAAACATGTGTTCTTTGAGCATTCATCAACTTTCCCAGTCTTTTGTTGCCCTGTCCCAACTTTTTTGAAATGTGTTGCAGGCATCCATTTCAAAATGAGCAAATATTTGCACAAAAACAATAACATTTATCAGTTTGAACATTAAATATCTTGTCTTTGTGGCATATTCAATTGAATATAGTATATATAGTGTATATAGAATATAGTGTGTATATAATAATAGTAATATAGTGTGTGTGTGTGTGTGTATGTATATATATATATATATATATATACATACATATATATATATATATGTATGCATGTGTATATATATATATATATACATACATATATATATATATATGTATGCATGTGTATATATATATATATATATATACATACATATATATATATATATATATATATATGTATGCATGTATATATATATATACACTATATACACACAGTGAGGCAAAAAAGAATTTGATCCACTGCTGAGTTTGCAAGTTTTCCCACCTACAAAGAATAGAGATGTCTGTAATTTTTATCATAGGTACACTTCCAGCATGACAATGACCCAAAACTCACACCCAGGGCAACTAAGGATTGGCTCCGTAAGAAGCATTTCAAGGTTCTGGAGTGGCCTAGCCAGTCTCCAGACTTGATCCCAATAGAAAATCTTTGGAGGGAGCTGAAACTTGAAACCTGAAAGATCTGGAGAAGATCTGGATGGAGGAGTGGACCAAAATCCCTGCTGCATTGTGCAAACTTGGTCAAGAACTACAGGAAACGTCTGATCTCTGTAAATGCAAACAGCTTAAATAGAGTTTTAAATTGCACTTGTAGATGTAGCAACAAACTGTCTTAACTGATAAAGGTTTTCTGAAGTGTTCCTGAGCCCACGCAGTAAGATCCTTTACACAATGATGTTGGTTTTTAATGTAGTGCCAACTGAGGGATCGAACGTCATGGGCAATTTCTTGCAATTGAACATTAAGAAACATAGTTTTTGGAATATTTTTTCACACAGTTGTTCATAAAGTGGTGATCCTTGCACCATCTTTGCTTGTGAATGGCTGAGACCTTTGGGGATGCTCCTTTTATATCCAATCATGACACTCACAATTCGTGTCCTCAGTTCCCAAACGCTTATTGAGTGTTGTTTGAAGGAAAGGTGAATTATGCACAGCTTGCACTGTGCATAATTTCTCCAATCACAGCCACGTAAGCCTATAATTTCTTCTGGGTTGTCTGGGTGTCTTGGTGGCTTTCCTCACTCTTCTCCTTCTTGCACAGTCAGTTTTTGAGAACTGTCTACTCTATGCAGATTTACCATAGAGTGCCATATTGTTTGTATTTCTTTGTAACTGATGTAAATAAAGTCCAAAACATATTCAGTGGCAGCTTTACCATCAGACAGCCTCGTCCACAACCACCACAAAATACTCCAAGCTGTCACTGATGTTAAAGGGGGCAATACACAGTATTAAGAACAGGGGTATGTAAAAATTTGATCAGGTTCATTTGGGTAGTTCTCTTGTCATTTTGATTTAAAAACAGGAAACACAGTTTGACATTAAATGGCTTCACCCAACCACTAACCATGAGTGAAAAAAAAGTTTTTGTGTTGTCATTCATGTTCTCTTAAAAATGGCCAAAAAACCAAATATTCTGTCAGGGTATGTAAATGTTTGAGCACAACTGTATATAAATGAAATAAATTGAAATTGAATTGAGTCATAGCAGAACATAATAACATGAAGATCAATGCAACACACCAAAACTTGACCCATAACAAAGAAAAAGTAATGCACAATAATTTATATATAACCCACTTAACTGTCACACAGGAGGGTGTGATCACATGACCAGTGCACTCCAAACGGTTGTGAAACAATACCAAAAAAAAACAAAAAAAAAATCAACCCAACATTGTATACAGTATCTTCTTATTCTAACCATAGGTTCTGTCGTGCCGGTGTCGCAGACCCAACGGTCCCCCCTGCTTTCACTGTTCATGCATCATTTGGGAGCACAGCAGCTCGTCTGAGTCTGACTCTCTATGCCCAAAGCAATCAAAGGGAATAATGTGATTATTAACCATCAGATGACAAAGTAAAACCTCTTAAATCATCCTAAAGTCAGTTTTAAGCAGAAATGAGGCCGTTTTAAGCAGAAAACGAGGTGATAATCGGCGAGTTGTTACTGACGCTGTGAAATGACGTAGGCTCAGCAGCAGAACGTCAGAGTCAGACATGCTTGTGTGGCACTCTGATCGCTTCATCCGGCTTTTATTATGAAATAATGCTGAATTTATGTGGAAATGATTGTTGGACAAAAGCTTCAGATATCTTTCGCTGAGATAGATGATGACTGGGGTGCAGTTTTAAGCAGAAATGAGGTGACGCTCAGAAATGATGCTGCTGAGCTCTGCAATGATGCATGCGCGTTGAAGACAGGGCGGACTGATTTTTAGGGGAAACCGTTCAGTCGGCGACACCGGTGATTTCAGATGAGCATGGATATTTGTATGCATTTAATGTTATAACGTTTTGCAAGGTATCATATGAGCCACTTATAAATGGTTTTGGGCATATAGGTGTTCGTTACGTGACTGTCTTTCTGCACTTTGCATATTAAAAGAAAAGAAGTGAAACTGCTTAAATGCCTAGTCAATATAATTTCATGTGGTTTTTATGTATGCTTGTGGAGGTTAATATTCCAGACATCATATTAACATTACAACATTAATTATGTCTGAAGCACTCATGGAAAAGAATAATACTGATTTAAATTATGCTAACTGATCTCTTTTATTTGTCTTGTGCTTCTGATGGCTCAATCAGGTAAGGCCCTCAGTTTGTGTTGACATAGTGTGTGTGAATGAACATTTCATTATGTTTAATCACGTGTCACACTTCACTTCATCGCTGACCTTTCACTAACGGGTCAAGGAAGCGCAGGTCAGCCGCTGGTTGTCATCCATCAAAAACATCCTGATGCGTTTGTCAGCTGCTGAGAATTATATTGCCGTAAAATACAAAGCACGTGCGGGGATGTATCAAGAAGTGCACAGTTGGCTTGTGCCTTCTGACTCGAGCATTATCCTCAAGGTTGGTCTCACTTGACGTTGAATCATCCGCTCAGTCACTGGTGCTTGTTATTACACTCCTCCTCTCTCACCTCACTTTGTGCAGAAAACTTTGTGCCCACTGAAGCAGCCCTGGCTGCAGCATGCTTTGACAATTAAGGCTGAAGCAGCACAATGGCAATCCTTCACACACGTAATTCCGTTTTGTTAGACCGTGCATCTGAAGTCTTGCTGACTTTGATTTCTCCCTTCTTAATGTTTTGTTTCCCCATTGTTTCTTTGTTCTGATTCTTCTTTCAAATACTAGTTGAGTTTTTCATTTTTTTTTTTTTTTTTTTTTTTTTTTTTTTTTTACTGTGGTACGAGGCCGCAAACAGCTTGCAGGGCGGGAGCACACTAATTACCACAGTTATGTCAGGCGGAGACTGAGAAATGTGCCTGGGGAGGAAAAAGGCCACTGTGTGGCGATGGCTCCCGAAATTAATGGAGAATTAGAAATGAATCAATAGCTAATGAAAATGTGTGTTCAGTCTATTACTGCTTTTATGACAGCTGTAGCCTCAGGCAGAACGCTTTGTCACCCGGCTACACAAAGCTGCGGCACCCTTCTGCGCCTCTCGCATATTCATGTTTCTTTAAAATCATTTTCCCTGTGCTGCTTTTTTCCTGACTTTTTTTTCTGGTCACAAATGAAAGCATCAGGGGATCAAACGATGGCGCGGCTGATGTTAAACATGTGGCTTGTGATGATAGAAGCCGTGCAGCTGTCTCAGCTCTTTTACGCTGGAAGTGTGATTACCAAAGTGACTTTCAGGCATCAGGATCGCTGCAATGTCTGAAAACAATACGGTCCTTTTATTTCTCTGGGCATGTCTTTAAAAGGATCGTTCGAGGGCGTTAACAGTAAAATCAGCGACTTGATTGGACAAAGAGGAAGAAAAATGATGTGAAAAAGAGGAAGGAACCTTTTAACCTTTTACTTATCCTGGTTGTACAGGGACACGGAGCTCACAGCACATTATAGTTGACTGCTCCCTCAGGATTCACACATCATTTCTCCTCCCTGACACGGTACATGCAGCACTGCCACGGGGCACCCGGCAGCACGTGACATCACCTCTTTGTGGATGTGCACGCAAGTGCCCACACACACACACACACACACACACATACGCAAAGGAAGCTCAACATCAACCCGACAGCACCTCCAACAGACTGCAAACCCTCCAGGCTCGCTGCCATTCAAGTTAGCCGTCAACATCCTGTATGATACTAAAGATAAAATGCAAACTGCAATTTCACCAGGTTGCCATGGACACCATATGTCAGTAACACAGATTGATACATTATTTTATTTCCCCCAAAGCTGCAGATTAAGTTAATACCACACAACACTGAGTCATTTCTTGTTCGTGTTCAGTCACATGAATAAATGTGTCTTATTGTTCTGAAGAAGTGTAAGTAAGTAAGTAAGCTTTATTTATAAAGCGCCTTTCACAGACCAGGGTCACAAAGCGCTGCACATGGCATACAAAAATAATCTAAAAATAACATACGAAAACAATAAAATACAATATTAGGCTAAAAAGCTAACTTAAAGAAATGCGTCTTTAGTTGCCTTCTAAAAGTATCTATACAATCCAGAGAACGAAGGGCACAGGGAAGCTCATTCCAGAGGCTAGGCGCCACCGCTTTAAAAGATCTGTCCCCGCGAGTTTTAAAACGGGTCCGAGGAGCCATCAACAGGTTCTGATTGGACGACCTGAGGCTCCTGGAGGAAGCATAAGGCTGGATCAGGTCCCTGATGTACTCCAGTGCCTGTCCATGCAGAGCTCTGAAAGTCAATACCAGGATTTTGTAATGAATCCTGTAGGAGACAGGCAGCCAATGCAAAGTATTAAGAATAGGAGTAATATGGTCCCTCCTGTGGGTGCGGGTAAGCAGGCGCGCAGCAGAATTTTGCACAACCTGCAGGCGGGCCAACTCCTTCTTATTCAGACAGGTGAAGAGACTGTTACAATAATCCAAACGCGATTAGACGAACGCATGAACAATCATCTCAAGCTCTTTTAAAGTCACCATATTACAGAGCTTAGAGATGTTCCAAATTTGGAAAAAACAGTTCTTAACCAGGTAATTTGTGTGCTGCTCCAAAGACATCCCTCCATCCAAAATGACACCGAGGTTACGCAGGCTGCTTTTGACCGTGCAGCTTAGGTTACTGAGATGCTGCTTAATTCCAGGTACAGCACTATCTGGTGCTACAATCAGTCTCAGTCTTATTGGAATTTAACTGCAGACTGTTCTCAGTGAGCCATTCCTTAATTTTGGCCAAACAATTTGTGAGAGAGCAGAGTTTCTATGGCTCAGTTGTCTTAAAAGAGCAGTACAGCTGCAGATCATCGGCATACAAATGATAGGACACATCACTGAACTGCTGGATCAGCTTGCTGAGAGGAAGGAGATACAACGAGAACAAAACAGGTCCCAAGACCGATCCCTGTGGCACACCCCACAGAAGATCTGCAGATTCCGACACTGCATTGCCCACCGTCACACTAAAAGTTCTACCAGTCAGGTAAGAGGTAAACCACTCTAAAACACAACCTGACATTCCAACCAAATCCCGCAATCTGTTTATCAGAATGCCATGGTCAACAGTATCAAATGCCGAAGACAGATCAAACAGAATCAGCACAGAACATTTGCCAGTGTCAGCTGCCATCATCATGTCAGTAGACACCTTCAACAGGGCTGTTTCAGTAGAATGAAACTCACGGTACCCAGATTGAAAAGTGTCATGGATGTTGTTAGCCTGCAAAAAACGATCTCAATTGAGCACAGACTACCTTTTCCAATACTTTGGCCAAGAAAGGGGTTTTAGATATTGGCCTAAAGTTCTTGAGCTCTGTAGAATCCAATCCAGCTTTCTTTAACTGTGGTTCCACAATGGCATGTTTAAAATAACAGGGAAACACACCACTCGACAAAGATATATTAAACATTTTAGCAATGTAGGGCCCGATGGAGTCAAATACATTCACAAACAGCGGGCTGTCCATGCTCGGAAACCGACAAACCTGAGATGTTTTGTAAAGAATGGTCCAAAATACCTTCAACCAGAATCCAGGCTCTCATTGGAAGCTATAGTAAGCTTTTAGAGGCTGTTATTTCTGCAAAAGGAGGATCTACTAAATACGAGGTCTATTAGAAAAGTATCCGACCTTATTATTTTTTCAAAAACCATATGGATTTGAATCACGTGTGATTACATCAGACATGCTTGAACCCTCGTGGGCATGCAAGAGTTTTTTCACGCCTGTCGGTTACGTCATTCGCCTGTGGGCAGGCTTTGAGTGAGGAGTCGTCCACCCGCTCGTCGATTTTTTTCATTGTTTAGGAATGGCTCAGAGACTGTTGCTTTGTTTGATAAAAATTTTTTCAAAACTGTAAGGCACAACTGAGTGGACACCATTCAATAAATTCAGCTGGTTTTCGGTAAAAATTTTAACGGCTGATGAGAGATTTTGGTCTGGTAGTGTCGCTTTAAGGACGGTCCACGGCGCCTGACGGCGATCTGCGCTTCGAGGCGGCAGCGTCTCGCCGTTTCAAGTTGAAAACTTCCACATTTCAGGCTCTGTTGACGCAGTAAGTCGTCAGAGAACAGAGAACTTTCAGAAGAAGTCGGCATGAGGAGTTTATTCGGACATTCCATTGTTAACGGTCATTTTGTAATGAAAGAACGTGCGGGCAGAGTTACATGTCGGGCTGGACCCGACCGCGGGGGGTCGCGGCAGGAAAAACACCTCCGTTGGAAATCTTAACGGGCAAGTTGGAACATGCCCAAGCTGTTAAACAATTTCTCAGTTACTCACTTGTTGAAAGCCATTAAAAGCCGCCTGAATTCTACAAATGGTTTTCAACACGGAGGTGTTTTTCCTGTCGCGGCGCACACAGATTTGCCGAGTCGTCACGGAAACGACTTGGCGAATTTGCGCGTACGTCTTTCATTAAAAAAATGTCCTTAAACAGTGGAATGTCCGCATAAATTCCTCATGCCGGCCTCTTCTGAATCTTCTCTGTTCTCTCATGATGTCCTGGGTGAATTAAGCCTTAAATTAGGATGTTTTAAGCTCGAAACAGGCCGACGACAGCGCCTGGAAGCGCTGCAGGACGTCCCGCACCGTGGGAAGTCCTTACACCGACAGAAACACCCCATAATCTCTCATCAGCCGTTAAACTTTTCACAGAAAACCATCTTAATTTCTCGAATAGTGTCCACTCGGATATTCCTCACAGGTCCAGAAAAAATTTTGATAAAGCAATGTGCGCCGTCTCGAGCAGCGTGTGAAACAAAGGAATTCAGCCGAGAGGGCGGGACCACATCTCACTCAAGGCCTGCCCACAGGGAAATGACGTCACCGACACGCGTGAAAAAACTCACGCATGCGCACGAGGGTTCAAGCACGATTGGTGTAATCGCATGTCATTCAAATCCATATAGTTAAAAAAAAAATAAAAGGGTCGGTTTATTATCTAAGAGACCTCGTATTGATTTTTTTTTTTTTTTTTCTTCCTCTCTATTGGGGTGCCCAAATTTATGCACCTGCCTAATTTTGTTTAAAGAATTACATACCTTTCTGTACATCCTATAAATTTCATTTCACTTCTCAAATATCACTGTGTTTGTCTGCTGTATATTTACCTAAAATTGCTGATCCAAACAACCAATGATTTATAAAGGAAAATCATGAAAATCATCAGGGGTGCCCAAACTCTTACATACCACTGTATTTCTAGAGAACTTCATGTTTTTGTTTTGTTTTAACTAGTTTGGGAGGTCCTGCAACTTATATACTCAAGGATCATGGGTTCATTAGTCATAATAATAATAATAATAATAATAATAATCTTTTCTATGCCCGCTCAAGCCGTTCAAGGGTCACTGGAGCCAATCCCAGCAGGTTTTTTGGGCATCAGGAGGGGTACACGCTGGACAGGACATCAGTCTATCACAGGGCCACATATAGATGGACAAACACGTTCACTCAAGCACACACACTTATCAGTTTAGAGTCACCAGTTCACTTCAGCTACATGCATTTGGAAGTGGGAGGAAGCTGGAGGCACCCAGAGGGAATCCTCACAAACTCCACACAAACAGGACCAGGTGTAAAGAAATCCCACAACGTTGTTGTTGCTGTGAGGCAACAGTGCTAACCACTATGCCGCTATACTACTACTACCACTACTACCTCCTTCTACTGTTATCCATTCGGCTGCTCCCGCTTTTGTTCGGGGTTGCCACAGCAGATACAGCAAGATCCGCATTGGTATTTGGTACGTTTTACGTTGGATGCCCTTCCTGACGCAACTCCAGTTTCACCTGGAGAAACACACACAGCTGCTAGTTTTCCAAAGAGGTCTCCCATCCAAGTACTAATCAGGTCCTGCACTGCCTTTTTTAAGTAACCATTGGGCAAAATTTTTACAGTGTAGTTGTCAGTTAATTTGATCAGAATTTTCAACAGCACATTGGCATGAGCAATTACACATTTCACCTCCTTAAATGAGCCACAACAATGAACATCTTTTAACAAAATCCTGCATCCTTCACCAAAATAAGTGAGTGATGTAGGTTGTGGATTTGATGCAAACTTTATTTCTGTGAAGCCTACTTAAAATACATGTATTTAACTTATTTCCCCCCACCCAATAATAGAAGTTCATTTTTGGGTGGCCACAACACGCACAAATTAAAACAATACAAGCTAATACATTAAAATTCTTAGAAATATGAAAACAACAATTTAACAACAGGTAGTTGTATCATAAAAAATCTTGCACATTGAGCAAATGCTTGCAATCACAGAGAACACAAATATAACCTGCAGCACATGCATCAAGTGAATTTGATGTTTCTGCTACAAATTCGGATAACACACTAAAAAATCACAGACGTGTTGCAAAGCACCACAACACAACAAAATTACTAACAGTACAAAACAAGGTTTCTGCCTGGAGGACGTCTACTCGGTGCATTGCAATAAAATTCTAAAACACAAAAATATAGATAAAGAGGAATAATAATTCATAAAATAAATAAATGAACTTAATCAGCTCTGATGATGCAGTAGATATAAAAAACAGAGCACAGCAAGTCCTCTGGGCACAAACCTGTTTTTGTGTTGCAAGTACTTATGTTGTGCTGAGGCTATTTGCAGCAGGTGTGCATTCAGCAGACATGTTATCAAATGAAATTGTTAGGTGTGCTGTGGGTTAACTGTGTTTGTGCTTTCTGTGTTTGCAAACATTTTTGTAATTTGCAAGGATTTTTTTATTATTCTAATTATTATTTTAAGCAGTTATCCATTCTTTCAGGGTTTTTTGTAATTGTAAGCATTTTCTGTCTTTGCTAGTACTGTCATATCATTAATATTTAGTATAATTAATATTTGTTGAACCAACCTAATTCAGTTTTGTGAAACGTTGACAAAATAAGCTTAAGTCAGTGTTTCAATTCAATTCAATTTTATTTATATAGCGCCAAATCACAACAAACAGTTGCCCCAAGGCGCTTTACATTGTAAGGCAAGGCCATACAATAATTACGTAAAAACCCCAAAGGTCAAAATAACCCCCTGTGAGCAAGCACCTGGCGACAGTGGGAAGGAAAAACTCCCTTTTAACAGGAAGAAACCTCCAGCAGAACCAGGCTCAGGGAGGGGCAGTCTTCCGCTGGGACTGGTTGGGGCTGAGGGAGAGAACCAGGAAAAAGACATGCCGTGGAGGGGAGCAGAGATCAATCACTAATGATTAAATGCAGAGTGGTGCATACAGAGAAAAAAGAGAAAGAAACACTCAGTGCATTATGGGAACCCCCCAGCAGTCTAAGTCTATAGCAGCATAACTAAGGGATGGTTCAGGGTCACCTAATCCAGCCCTAACTATAAGCTTTAGCAAAAAGGAAAGTTTTAAGCCTAATCTTAAAAGTAGAGAGGGTGTCTGTCTCCCTGATCCGAATTGGGAGCTGGTTCCACAGGAGAGGAGCCTGAAAGCTGAAGGCTCTGCCTCCCATTCTACTCTTACAAACCCTAGGAACTACAAGTAAGCCTGCAGTCTGAGAGCGAAGCGCTCTATTGGGGTGATATGGTACTACGAGGTCCCTAAGATAAGATGGGACCTGATTATTCAAAACCTTATAAGTAAGAAGAAGAATTTTAAATTCTATTCTAAAATTAACAGGAAGCCAATAAAGAGAGGCCAATATGGGTGAGATATGCTCTCTCCTTCTAGTCCCCGTCAGTACTCTAGCTGCAGCATTTTGAATTAACTGAAGGCTTTTCAGGGAACTTTTAGGACAACCTGATAATAATGAATTACAATAGTCCAGCCTAGAGGAAATAAATGCATGAATTAGTTTTTCAGCATCACTCTGAGACAAGACCTTTCTAATTTTAGAGATATTGCGTAAATGCAAAAAAGCAGTCTTACATATTTGTTTAATATGCGCTTTGAATGACATATCCTGATCAAAAATGACTCCAGGATTTCTCACAGTATTACTAGAGGTCAGGGTAATGCCATCCAGAGTAAGGATCTGGTTAGACACCATGTTTCTAAGATTTGTGGGGCCAAGTACAATAACTTCAGTTTTATCTGAGTTTAAAAGCAGGAAATTAGAGGTCGTCCTTATGTCTGTAAGACAATCCTGCAGTTTAGCTAATTGGTGTGTGTCCTCTGGCTTCATGGATAGATAAAGCTGGGTATCATCTGTGTAACAATGAAAATTTAAGCAATGCCGTCTAATAATACTGCCCAAGGGAAGCATGTATAAAGTGAATAAAATTGGTCCTAGCACAGAACCTTGTGGAACTCCATAATTACCCTTAGTCTGTGAAGAAGATTCCCCATTTACATGAACAAATTGTAATCTATTAGATAAATATGATTCAAACCACCGCAGCGCAGTGACTTTAATACCTATGGCATGCTCTAATCTCTGTAATAAAATTTTATGGTCAACAGTATCAAAAGCAGCACTGAGGTCTAACAGAACAAGCACAGAGATGAGTCCACTGTCTGAGACCATAAGAAGATCATTTGTAACCTTCACTAATGCTGTTTCTGTACTATGATGAATTCTAAAACCTGACTGAAACTCTTCAAATAGACCATTCCTCTGCAGATGATCAGTTAGCTGTTTTACAACTACCCTTTCAAGAATTTTTGAGAGAAAAGGAAGGTTGGAGATTGGCCTATAATTAGCTAAGATAGCTGGGTCAAGTGATGGCTTTTTAAGTAATGGTTTAATTACTGCCACCTTAAAAGCCTGTGGTACATAGCCAACTAATAAAGATAGATTGATCATATTTAAGATCGAAGCATTAAATAATGGTAGGGCTTCCTTGAGCAGCCTGGTAGGAATGGGGTCCAATAGACATGTTGATGGTTTGGATGAAGTAACTAATGAAAATAACTCAGACAGAACAATCTGAGAGAAAGAGTCTAACCAAATACCAGCATCACTGAAAGCAGCCAAAGTTAACGATACGTTTTTGGGATGGTTATGAGTAATTTTTTCTCTAATAGTTAAAATTTTATTAGCAAAGAAAGTCATGAAGTCATTACTAGTTGAAGTTAAAGCTCAATAGAGCTCTGACTCTTTGTCAGCCTGGCTACAGTGCTGAAAAGAAACCTGGGGTTGTTCTTATTTTCTTCAATTAGTGATGAGTAGTAAGATGTCCTAGCTTTACGGAGGGCTTTTTTTTATAGAGCAGCAGACTCTTTTTCCAGGCTAAGTGAAGATCTTCTAAATTAGTGAGACACCATTTCCTCTCCAATTTACGGGTTATCTGCTTTAAGCTGCGAGTTTGTGAGTTATACCACGGAGTCAGGCACTTCTGATTTAAAGCTCTCTTTTTCAGAGGAGCTACAGCATCCAAAGTTGTCTTCAATGAGGATGTAAAACTATTGACGAGATACTCTATCTCACTTACAGAGTTTAGGTAGCTACTCTGCACTGTGTTGGTATATGGCATTAGGGAACATAAAGAAGGAAACATATCCTTAAACCTAGTTACAGTGCTTTCTGAAAGACTTCTAGTGTAATGAAACTTATTCCCCACTGCTGGGTAGTCCATCAGAGTAAATGTAAATGTTATTAAGAAATGATCAGACAGAAGGGAGTTTTCAGGGAATACTGTTAAGTCTTCAATTTCCATACCATAAGTCAGAACAAGATCTAAGATATGATTAAAGTGGTGGGTGGACTCATTTATATTTTGAGCAAAGCCAATTGAGTCTAATAACAGATTAAATGCAGTGTTGAGGCTGTCATTCTCGGCATCTGTGTGGATGTTAAAATCGCCCACTATAATTATCTTATCTGAGCTAAGCACTAAGTCAGACAAAAGTTCTGAAAATTCACAGAGAAACTCACAGTAACGACCAGGAGGACGATAGATAACAACAAATAAAACTGGTTTTTGGGACTTCCAATTTGGATGGACAAGACTAAGAGTCAAGCTTTCAAATGAATTAAAGCTTTGTCTGGGTTTTTGATTAATTAATAAGCTGGAATGGAAGATTGCTGCTAATCCTCCGCCTCGGCCAGTGCTACGAGCGTTCTGGCAGGTAGTGTGACTCGGGGGTGTTGACTCATTTAAACTAACATATTCATCCTGCTGTAACCAGGTTTCTGTAAGGCAGAATAAATCAATATGTTGATCAATTATTATATCATTTACTAACAGGGACTTAGAAGAGAGAGACCTAATGTTTAATAGACCACATTTAACTGTTTTAGTCTGTGGTGCAGTTGAAGGTGCTATATTATTTTTTCTTTTTGAACTTTTATGCTTAAATAGATTTTTGCTGGTTATTGGTGGTCTGGGAGCAGGCACCATCTCTACGGGGATGGGGTAATGAGGGGATGGCAGGGGGAGAGAAGCTGCAGAGAGGTGTGTAAGACTACAACTCTGCTTCCTGGTCCCAACCCTGGATAGTCACAGTTTGGAGGATTTAAGAAAATTGGCCAGATTTCTAGAAATGAGCTGCTCCATCCAAAGTGGGATGGATGCCGTCTCTCCTAACAAGACCAGGTTTTCCCCAGAAGCTTTGCCAATTATCTATGAAGCCCACCTCATTTTTTGGACACCACTCAGACAGCCAGCAATTCAAGGAGAACATGCGGCTAAACATGTCACTCCCGGTCCGATTGGGGAGGGGCCCAGAGAAAACTACAGAGTCCGACATTGTTTTTGCAAAGTTACACACCGATTCAATGTTAATTTTAAGTGACCTCCGATTGGCGTAACCGGGTGTCATTACTGCCGACGTGAATTACAATCTTACCAAATTTACACTTAGCCTTAGCCAGCAGTTTCAAATTTCCTTCAATGTCGCCTGCTCTGGCCCCCGGAAGACAATTGACTATGGTTGCTGGTGTTGCTAACTTCACATTTCTCAAAACAGAGTCGCCAATAACCAGAGTTTGATCCTCGGTGGGTGAGTCGCCAATAACCAGAGTTTGATCCTCGGTGGGTGTGTCGCCGAGTGGGGAAAAACGGTAAGAAATGTGAACGGGTTGGCGGTGTACATGGGGCTTCTGTTTAGGACTACGCTTCCTCCTCACATTCACCCAGTCGGCCTGCTTTCCCGGCTGCTCGGGATCTGCCAGAGGGAAACTAACGGCGGCTAAGCTACCTTGGTCCGCACCGACTACAGGGGCCTGGCTAGCTGTAGAATTTTCCACGGTGCGGAGCCGAGTCTCCAATTCGCCCAGCCTGGCCTCCAAAGCTACGAATAAGCTACACTTATTACAAGTACCATTACTACTAAAGGAGGCCGAGGAATAACTAAACATTTCACACCCAGAGCAGACAAGTGCGGGAGAGACAGGAGAAGCCACCATGCTAAACCAGCTAAGAGCTAGTAGCTGTGCTAAGCTAGCGGATTCCTAAAAACACGCAAAGTGAATAACGTGTAAATAATTTAGAGGTGATTCAGCAGAGGGAGTGCTTTAGTTAAGGCACGTGAAATAACACTGTGAAACAAATCGCTATCTAGGTAACTATACTCAACAAAAATATAAACGCAACACTTTTGGTTTTGCTCCCATTTTGTATGAGATGAACTCAAAGACCTAAAACTTTCTCCACATACACAATATCACCATTTCCCTCAAATATTGTTCACAAACCAGTCTAAATCTGTGATAGTGAGCACTTCTCCTTTGCTGAGATAATCCATCCCACCTCACAGGTGTGCCATACCAAGATGCTGATTAGACACCATGATTAGTGCACAGGTGTGCCTTAGACTGCCCACAATAAAAGGCCACTCTGAAAGGTGCAGTTTTATCACACAGCACAATGCCACAGATGTCGCAAGATTTGAGGGAGCGTGCAATTGGCATGCTGACAGCAGGAATGTCAACCAGAACTGTTGCTCGTGTATTGAATGTTCATTTCTCTACCATAAGCCGTCTCCAAAGGCGTTTCAGAGAATTTGGCAGTACATCCAACCAGCCTCACAACTGCAGACCACGTGTAACCACACCAGCCCAGGACCTCCACATCCAGCATGTTCACCTCCAAGATCGTCTGAGACCAGCCACTCAGACAGCTGCTGAAACAATCGGTTTGCATAACCAAAGAATTTCTGCACAAACTGTCAGAAACTGTCTCAGGGAAGCTCATCTGCATGCTCGTCGTCCTCATCGGGGTCTCGACCTGACTCCAGTTCGTCGTCGCAACTTCGCACAGCCATTGAAGAGGAGTGGACCAACATTCCACAGGCCACAATTGACAACTTGATCAACTCTATGCGAAGGAGATGTGTTGCACTGCATGAGGCAGATGGTGGTCACACCAGATACTGACTGGTATCCCCCCCAATAAAACAAAACTGCACCTTTCAGAGTGGCCTTTTATTGTGGACAGTCTAAGGCACACCTGTGCACTAATCATGGTGTCTAATCAGCATCTTGGTATGGCACACCTGTGAGGTGGGATGGATTATCTCAGCAAAGGAGAAGTGCTCACTATCACAGATTTAGACTGGTTTGTGAACAATATTTGAGGGAAATGGTGATACTGTGTATGTGGAAAAAGTTTTAGATCTTTGAGTTCATCTCATACAAAATGGGAGCAAAACCAAAAGTGTTGCGTTTATATTTTTGTTGAGTGTAGATCAATCTAACTGCACAGATTAAACAGTTAACAGATACAGCAAAACACCGCTGTGCTCCGGAACAGGAAGTGATACAATACCGCAGTGAGAGCCAATCACCAGTAGTGTTTTAAATGTTAAGACAGCTTTTTAAAGTATTTTAAATATGCTGCCCATATTGGGAACTGAGGACACTCATGATTGGGTATAAAAGGAGCATCCCCAAAACTCTCAGCTGTTCACAAGCAAAGATGGGGCAGGGATCACCACTTTGTGAACAACTGCATGAAAAAATAGTCCAACAGTTTAAGAACAATTTTTCTCAATGTTCAATTGCAAGGAATTTAGGGATTCCATCATCTACAATCCATAATATAATCAGAAAATTCAGAGAATCTGGAGAACATTCTATACGTAAGCGGCAAGGCCGAGAACCAACATTGAATACCCGTGACCTTCGATCCCTCAGTGGCACTGCATTAAAAACCATCATCATTGTGTAAATGATCTTACCGCATGGGCTCAGGAACACTTCAGAAAACCATTGTCAGGTAACACAGTTCGTTGCTACATCTACAATTGCAAGTTAAAACTCTACCATGCAAAGTGAAAGCCACACATTAACAACATCCACAAATACCGCTGCCTTCTCTGGGCCCGAGCTCATTTGAAATGGACAGACGCAAAGTGGAAAAGTGTGCTGTGGTCTGCATGAGTCCACATTTCAAATTGTTTTTGGAAATCATGGGCGTCATGTCCTCTGGACAAAAGAGGAAAAAGACCGTCCAGATTGTTACCAGCACTAAGTTCAAAAGCCAGCATCTGTGATGGTATGAGGGTGAGTTAGTGCCCATGACATGGGCAACTTATATATCTGTGATGGCACCATCAATGCTGAAAGGTACATCCAGGTTTTGGAGCAACACATGCTGCCATCCAAGCAATGTCTTTTTCAGGGACATTTTCAATGTCTTTTTCATTGTCTTGCTTATTTCAGCAAGACCATGCCAAGCCACATTCTACACGTGTTACAACAGCGTGGTTTCATAGTAAAAGAGTGCGGGTAGTAGACTGGCCTGCCTGCAGTCCACACCTGTCGCCCATTGAAAATGTGTGGCGTATTATGAAGAGCAGAATATGACAACAGAGACTCCAGACTGTTGAACAACTGAAGTCGTACATCAAGCAAGAATGAGAAAGAATTCCAACTACAAAGCTTCAACAATTAGTGTTCTCAGTTCCCAAATGCTTATTGAGTGTTGTTAGAAGGAAAGGTGATGTAACACAGTGGTAAACATACCACTGTCCCAGCTTTTTTGAAATGTGTTGCAGGCATCTATTTCAAAATGAGCAAATATTTGCACAAAAACAATAAAGTTTATCAGTTTGAACATTAAATATCTTGTCTTTGTGGTGTATTAAATTGAATATAGGTTGAAGAGGATTTGCAAATCATTGTACTCAGTTTTTATTTACATTTTACACAACATCCCAACTTCATTGGAATTGGGGTTGTACAATACATGTCCAAACTGCTAACTTATCTCTTCCACATTCTTGTCCATCCACCATGAGGATATTAGTGACATGAGTTCAAAATACAAAATACAGTACAATACTACAAAATACCGTATCCAAAATAAATATGTGTGACACTAGTATTGGTGCATCTCTAGTTAATTTCTTCTGGCAAAATAACCAATAATCCTGCTTTGTGGCTGTTTGCACGTTTGTCGCGTGGTGTGCTGCACAGTATAGAGTGGGGAGGAGGTCAGAGGATTCTCAGCTGAGACACCTGTCCATTAGCGTGCCGGTCAGCTGAGGCACCGGTGGGGTTGAGAGTCCCTTGAGTGATGAACTTAGTATTCACTGATATTCCTGCAGAGAGGCAGACAGCGAGGAAGAGCGAGCTGGATATCAGCCTATCACACCACAGAATCCTGCAATCATCCTTGGAGGAAGATTAGTGAGCGGACCGGTGAGCATGTGAATACCCTTCACTGCTTGAGCAGGTGGCCTCCCATACCAAGTGCAGCACATTAATCCAGTCAGTTAACAAATAAGCAGCCCGGCTAATAGAGCACTGCTAGAGGCTTATTTTCCACCATTACTTTAGGATTCATTTCATTTGTCTTCTTCATCGAAGAGAGAGGCGGGTTGGGTGGGAGGGAGGGAAGACTGATAGAAAGTGGGATCAAATGAGGTAGGGAGGAAAAGGAACGGAAAGCGCAAAGGAGAGCTGAACACACAATATAGCTGGAAAAGTGTTCAGTTTGGCGAGGGTGAGTAGGACATCAAGAGTCAGCAGTATCACTCTGTATCAGTCTGCTGTGTCCTGTGAATGTCTGTCTGGCTTGTTGTCAGGCAAAGTGACTCGAACAAGAAAATTGCTCAAGAGACTCCTCAGTATTTAAAGTGACAGTGTGTAGGATTTCACAGTGTTTTACAGCAGATATCAAATATAGCTTTCATAAATTTGTTCACTGATACCTGCAACAACTAACTGATGTGTTTTCAGAAACCTAGAATGAGCCTTTCATATTGATATGGGAGTGGGGCCCCTTGTGGAGTCCACCATGTCACATCACCACAATATCGCCATGATAGTGATACCGTGCATCCGAAAAGTGTTCACAGTGCTTCACTTTTTCCACATTTTATGTTACAGTCTTATTCCGTGAACAGAAACGATGCAATTCTCCCGACTGCATATAGGAAAAACTGACCCAGTGTGCATTGCTACATCATCTGTTTTTTTTTTTTGTTTTTTGTTTTTTTTAGCTGATAAACTTACTTCGGGTAGCATTAAAACAGTGACAATTCTTGCTTAGCAGCGCTTGGTTAATGTGGTCTATTTTATAATTATTTGACTGTTTTTTAACTGTTATTTATTGTATTGTCTTTTATCTATTTATCCTTTATTCATCCAGGTAGTCTCATTAAGGCACAGACATACTCATTCAGACACACAATATAACAAACAGCAAATAGTTACAAACAGTTAGAGATATAATATACAGTATCAGTATAATACAGTAAAATCAAAGTGCCAAATGGAAGCAAAGCATGCTACAAAAATGAACAAGTTTCCAAGGATTTTTCAAGAGCCCTTTAAAATTAGTTTGAAATGCCCCATTGGAATCAAACTGGACAACTTCAGATCCTGCTGTAAAGTGTTCCAGGCTTTGTAAGTACTGAAGGATCTCTTAAAGTAATAAAGGTGGGAGAGCAGGCTACAACTACACTGTCTGTGTGACATGTAGGAGGCAATATGAGGGCAACAGTTCATGGATTGATTTGTAAATGAAATTGTACCAATGCAAAAGTTGACGTATGGATAGTAGGCATGTAGAGATTAATCGATACGAACCGGTATCCAGATACAAACGTGCGCGATGTGAGTGCATCGATTCATTCAGTGTGCATCGATTCAATTGACTGGTTGAATTGTGTTGCATCGCTCACTGCATGCTTGCTTCGATTTTTTTTCCGAGGCACATCGAATGTACCACGGATGGTTCGGGACGCCGGAGTGGCCATTATTTTGAGGGTGTTTATCGAGAAAAGGATGATTTCTCTACGTTGATTACAGAATGCAGTGGGTCTGCTGTCTGCTTGAAGCTTGAAGCAACAAAGCACCGCTTTGACCCGCTGTTGACTGGTTCTCTGCTTCGCTGGTTTTCAGAAGGGGCAAGTCCACTGGTGTGAGCACCAGCCAGTATGTAAACTGAAGGTGTCAATCAAGTAAAGGAAATGATGATAATAATAATAATAATAATAATATCCTCTGTTTTGTGGGACTAAGTGCGCAGCTCCAAAGAGTCACGCAGATTTCGGTCGGAATTAATAACTTCAGAGTGAATCACCATTTTAATTCAAATGACACCTCTTTTCAAACATTATAATACAAACAATAAGCTACAAGTGACCAAACCCGGGGTTTTTTTTTCCCATAATGAGACATCCTGCGTATTTTATGAATTACATCCTGATGTGCAGCAGCCAGCTGAGCTCAGCTCAGAGTCTATGGAGTTACATTTGTGTCAATTATCTGAAAGGAAATGCTTATGACAAAAACTACAGATTTTATTTCTATTTATGTCCAGAGAACTAGGATCCACCATGTACATCAAGGATCCAGTGACCATGTACAGATTCTATTGATTTTATTCATGCCCAGAGATCAAGGCTCCAGTGATGAATTTCATATTTATTTACTTTAAGACTCAATGTTGTTCTTGACATAGAAAACCTATAAAGCCTACTTTTAGTACACAGAAAATTCACGAGAGGTACTGATATGGGAATCGATAAAGAATCAGATCGATAAGCAGAATCGATAATGGGCACTGATATCGATTAAAATCTTATCAATACCCATCCCTAATTGTATCGCACCAAATCACACTGTATCACATTGTGAGGAATTGAATAAACATCAAATACATATCAAATTGCATCAAATCTGGAACAGAGGTGAATTGTATTGCATCATATTGGCAGTATTGTCATGTATCGCAATGTGTATCATATCAATCGTCTGATTAGATTCACATGCCTAATGGATAGTGATGACCAGTTGAATAGAGAATACAGAGTGCAGTGGTGAGTAAGGTGTTTACAGCCAGTTATGAATCTTAAAGCTCTGTGGTAAATAGCATCCAACATCTGTAGAGAGCTGGCAGAGGCATTTATATAAACAATGTCACCATAATCAATAACTGGCAAGAAAGTGGCAGCTATAAGCCGTTTCCTGGATGAATGTAAAAGATGATTTGTTCCTGAAGAAGAAACCTAGTTTCAGCTTCAGCTTCTTTGTAAGTTTTTTAATATGGAACTTAAAATAAAGATTTGCGTTAATTAAGATTCCTAAATTTTCAGCACGCCTTTTGTGGATGTAACAGATGGGAGAACTGCTGGTACTTTCTTCTTGTTTAAAAATGGCATACCCTTTGTTTTTTCAGCATTTAGTTGGAGACTGAATACGTCTGACTGAATAATGTCAAATGCAGACTGTACACATTGAAAGGCCTGGGCAACAGCACTTACATAACAATAAACAAGTGTATCATTGGCATAGGGATGTAAAGATGCATCAGCAATATTTTGACCCACATTGTTTATATAGATTGTAAAAAGAGTGGGTCCTAAAACTGAACCTTGTGGGACACTGTTTGGGAACTTTAGGTAACTTGATGAAAGACCACTATACTGCACACACTGCTTATGACCTGAAACATAGCTGTATACCCAGCCAATGGTGTGGTCTGACAAGCCGATATCTGAGAGTCTGTGACATAAAATAACATGTTCGACAGTATAAAATGCTTTGGACAGGTCTATGTAAAATGCAGCACAGTAGTCCTTGGCGTCCAATGCTTCAGGAACATCATTTAAAACCTTAATGGTGGAAGTCATTGTTACTTTCACAAGTGTTATCTCCAAGTCTCTTGTCATGGAGGAGTGTGAAATCTTCAGGAATACGAGTATGATAGTCTCGTATGTTGGTCTCACAACTGATAGTCTCACACCCTTACAGTGGTGTTCCCTGCAGTGGACAACTACACCAGGAACCGATGAGTCTTGAGGAGAAAGCCAGACAAGTTTATCCGATTTTGGTTGTGACCACAAAGAGTTGGAGAGAAACTGACGGCAGATAATGACAGTGGACAGCTCTGTTTGTGATCTCAGTGAGGAAGCTGTGATGTGGACACGGGACAATAAGGGATTGACTGATAATCGGCCAATAATCAGTCTATTCCATTGGCAGGGCCAATCGGTCAATTATCGGCCAGCCGGAAATTGGCTGATAATCGTCTATCCCGATGTTTGTGTTAACGATGTTACCTGGTTATTGACTGTGGATGGACAAATGAAAGAATTAAGCAACACAAATGTGACAAATGGTTGTAGAATGTGTACTGACAGTCATGTGGAACTCTGATAACTTGGAAATATTGAAGGGCACAACAACTTTGTTTCCATATGAAGCCGTGTGAAACTGAAGCAACACCAGACAGCAGAATGATATTCTTCAAGGCTGCTGTGTGCGAACACAGGAGAAGTAAAATAAGTAGCATACAATTGTGTTTCAGTGTATGTATGTATTATTACTTTGTTTGTGCTTTCTGAAGACACATTGGGTTACAAAGGAGCTGGACCCAGATATATTTGATGGCAAACCTTGGAAAATTCAGACAAAAACAAATAGTCCGTCCTCTACGTAAGTACCTATATGCGGTAGGGAGAATTGTTTGTTGTGGAAATGCAATCTGAAACCTCACCACTCGGTGACACAAAATTCTCCTCACTGTAGCTTTAAAGGGAAACTGTCATTTTTCTTCGGCTCTATCTTTAGATGATATCTTTTCAATTGGGACAAAAAATTATTTTTATTTTTTATTTATTTTTTTAACGGGTGTACTATTTTAGAATGCAAACACTGTCATGGACCAAATAGCTACATAACAGAATTGTATTTGGCAAGGTACTGTTTTTAATTTTCTCCATACAATTACATAACATAGCTCATTGGCCTGTAATGGCGTTTGCATTCTAACTTACTGTGCTTATTAAAATAGTTTTTGTAATGAGTGGAAAGAGGAACCACAAAAAAAAAAAAAAAAAAAAAATCTGAAAGGTTGAAAAATTCAAACAGCTTTCAACTTGTATGACACAAATTCTAAATTTTTGGGAAGGGAGGTAGAAAAACTCACCACCATGGGTTTCTTTACACTGCATTTTAATGATGGACAACCAGAAGGACAAATCACTAACCATCCCACTGTCACCACCCGGGTGACCTTTTTCATTTCAAATTGTCTCTTTGATTTGGATGAACACCTCCAAAAGGCCACTCAGGGACACGTCTCTCACTCGCATCCGATTCATTTCTAACAACTGATTTTCTATTTGCCAAAACTCTTGAAGTAATTCCACTGAAGTGTTTTATTTAAAGCATGTAAATAAGCAAACCTCTGAGTAATGAGCTAAAAACTGAAATAAATACAGCCCCCCCCCCCCCCAAAAAAAAAACAAACAAACAAATATATATTATACAGTGGAGCAAATTGTCACATTGACATGAATGCCTGTAGGCTCTTTTTTTTTCTTGTGATGGTGCAGTATTCCTTTTGTAATCACTTCAGTGTGATAGTGATATTGGCTTAATTCACTTAACAGTCTAAAAGCAACGTAAGCTCATTTGCTTCAAATTCCTTTGCATTTGATCTAAACATCTTCAGCCAGGACTGAAACTGTAAACTAATTACCAACAACCACAGTAAATAATTCCAATGAACAGAAAAGCTCACCATCAGCATCCCGTTCATGTTACTACACTGGAAAATTCATGCCCATTTGCTTTAAATTGTGCCGAGTCGAACCAGATATTGGTCCGTGGCTCTCATTAGCACGTTTAATGTTGTGACAGTTCAGTATATTCATTTCATACAAGTCAAAGGTTATTTTTCCTCTGATATTCTGTTTCCTAATTCAGTATATTCAAGTTTTTAATTTTAACAGTAATTTACTTATATTCAGTTGATACCACATTAATTGGGTAAGAAGGCTGCATTTTGAAAGCACTAAAACGATGCCTCACATTCATACATGCAGTCACACACATTCATGTCAGCGTGCAACACAGGGGTGGAGGACTTTACTCAGACACTTTCATGATTTTCCTGTCTGATCAGTAAGTTAAACCAAGAACCCTCTGGTTTCAAGCTCGCTTGAGGCCACCTCCTCCTCCTACTCAGTCATAACAACAACATTCTGTCTGCAAACCCACATATAAACCAAAACATCCAGTTTGTTTCAAGTAAACCTCTCGTTATCACCCTCCTGAATGACTGACAACCTTAATTAATCAAACAGTGCAATATACACTTACCGGCCACTTTATTAGGTACACCGGTGCAATTGCTTTTTTAACACATATAGCTAATCAGGCAATCACATGGCAGCAACTCACTGCATTTAGGCATCGAAGATGACTTGCTGAAGTTAAAGCCGAGCATCAGAATGAGAAAGAAAGAGGATTTAAGTGACTTTGAATGTGGCATGGTTGTTGGTGGTAGACGGGATGGTCTGAGTATTTCAGAAACTGCTGATCTACTGGGATGTTCACGCAAAATCTTCTCTAGGGTTTACGGGTGATTCTTTAACTACGGGCACTATTGGCCTTGTAAATGTAATTTCCACCACACCATTGCCTTACAATATAAAGCGCCTTGGGGCAACTGGTTGTTGTGATTTGACGCTATATACATGTGCTCTGATGTCAGTTTATTTCCATAGAAACTACCCAAACAATCTTTCATACAAACTGTTTAAAGGGACATTACAGTGTTGTGGTGGAAATTTCAGCAATAGTGTGGGACAACTACATTTTGTGTAAAAAAAAAAATCACAACAGTTGTATGACATTGAATACCCCAATTATGTTTTGATTATTTTACTGATATTTTATTCAGAGCTATTTTAAAACATTAGAAAAAATGTTTTTTTACCATTCATTTTTATCATTGAAGATCAAAAGTCTGGGTGTGGGACAAGCACAAAACGGCAATATTTGCATATAATTATGCTGAAAAAAGGTGAAAAAGTCATCATAGACTACTAGAACAAATTTCTTAACACACTTTCATTGTAAAGATAACTATAAAAGTGTGAAATTTCCCCTTTTTTCTGTTTTTCATACAATTTGATCAAAGGACATAATAAGTGCCCGTAGTCTAAGAATCACCCTTACAGAGAACAGTCCGAAAAGGAGACGACAACCGGTGAGCAGCAGTTGTGTGGACAAAAATGCCTTGTTGAGTTCAGAGGAGAATGGGCAGACTGGTTGAATGAGTGAATGTGTGATGCTGTCATGTCAGTATGGACCAATATCTCCGAGGAATATTTCCGAAACTTTGTTGAATCTATGCCATGAAAAAGTAAGGCAGTTGTGAAGTCAAAAGGGGTCCAACCTGGTACTAGCAAAAGTGTAGTCAATAAAGTGGCCACTGCGTGTATATGCAATCAGTTTATAGTGTTTCTATAATCTCCTAAACTAGTATTTACATGTGCATCACTGTTCCACACCTGATCAGCACCATGGACAGCTCATCTGAGGAAGCTGTTATAATGAAGTGCATTCTCTCTTCGGAGGGCTGATGCATAGCCCCTCTTCACACTCAGATGTAAATTTATATGATAATTATGAATACTTACGCTCAGCAATACATGCAGTGAGGGACCACACATAATCAAGTAGCACATACACACACACACACACACACACACACACACACACACACACACACACACACACACACACACACACACAGAGAAACAATTACAATACCGAGCTCAAGCAGTGGTGTGCAGGGTAATAAAATCACTTCTGTTGGTAGCACTCAATTTAAACACATTTATTTCATAAGAGTTGGATCAACCTAATTCATTTGAGTCTTACTAGCTGAGGCTTTTTATTAAGTTTGCTTGACAGTTTTCCTTCTTTAGTGTGGGACTCCTCTCCCGTCAACTCAAAAGCATATTCAGACAGGATTACTTTTATTTGCAGAATTCCTCAGTGGTTTCAGTTCCATCTGAATGCACCATTTCAGTCATTTCTACAAACTGCATGCTCACATGTCAGTAAAGATTCTGGTGCCTTTTACCCTCTGTAAAATGATCAACATAATAGAAATGACCCCAGGTCACAGGTGCTGCTTTCCAACAGACAAGGCATGCAACTGCTTGGGGCTGCAGGCCAGCTGGGAGTGTTGTGTGTTGGGGGGTGTGGCTGGATATTTTGGTGTTCTTTTCTTTTCTTTGCTCTTCAGGTGGCATGGAAACTGATTTGTCTGTGGAGAAGGTGCTGGCTGAAGAGTCCTCACCCTCATCAACATCATGTGTAGCACCTGTGACGGGTGCTCACATGCAACCTTAAAGACTTTCAGCTGAAGCAGATAATTGGATGGCGTTCTGCATTTAAGTCATGTGTGATTCAAGCAGAACTGCCGGGAACTCGACCTTGTGATGTTCGTTTGTGAGACGCTGAGGACCGCGCCTGTGTTTGACACATCGAGCCCGTGAAGCAAGGAAGGGTGAGGACACATGCTGTCAGCACACATTAAAGGTAATTAAGTGTTTGACTAATTGTTGATAGTAACTTGGTGTTTTGTTACACAGTATACTTGAATTGTGATGAGAATTGTGCAGCTTGCTTCTCACTGCTGTGGCGTGCGGATAAGTGATCCTCCACCTGTTATGAGAAGCTGCTCATTTGCATAAAGTTAAAAAAGATACAGACCTGAATGTGTTGCTGATAGCGTGTGTCTTTTGAAAGATATTGTTGTAACTGCTGACTTACCTCACCTCTTCTTTGCTTCACAGAGAGTCAGTTTGTCGTGTCCACCTGGGGGGTGTTTGGCGGTGGTAGTGGGTCCAGGAGCGCCGGGCTTTGATCCTTGCAGGCGCTGGAGAGCGTGCCAACAGTCACTCCACCAGAAGGACGCTATTTTTGTTTTTACACTTTTTATGCACAGCGGGTGTAATAAATATATTGTTTTTGGA
The DNA here is from genome assembly GCF_902500255.1 of Thalassophryne amazonica. Lineage (NCBI taxonomy): Eukaryota > Metazoa > Chordata > Actinopteri > Batrachoidiformes > Batrachoididae > Thalassophryne > Thalassophryne amazonica. The sequence goes on along the minus strand of NC_047103.1, from coordinate 75,253,137 downwards.
ACCGCTTTTCTGGTTATTTGTAGCGCTGGGTTCTGTCTGATGCAGGTCCGCTCCTCAACCCGCGTCGACACATAACAGGGAGCCCCCAATGGCTGAAAACTTTAAACAGCCAGAGTCACCTGTCACTTTGGTGGTTTAGACAAACGCTAGGATTGACAATGACTCATAGTGGACATCCTTCAAAAGAGAATTTTTTTATTATTATTATTATTGCTATTTTGACATGGTTACTAGAGCATTTAATAGTTAATATTATACAAAAAGATGGAGTTAATGACATGATTGATGACAAAAGATGCAGGGCTGCACTCCTAACAGAATGGTGATGAGGGGATGTTGGACAAGCCCTTTGTGACTTTTTGGCTATTAATCAAATGGACTCAAGAATTGCTGCTGCTGCCTCAGGTCATATTAATGCCATGTGAATACACATGCCTATAATATCCTATTGAAAACACCTTTTCAACCCAGCTTTTATACCACGATTTCTTGTCCCATGCAAATTGGCCATAGATTTTACAGACGTTCAGATAGGGTTTATGGTGCGTTTACACATAACGACGGCAGGTCACGAATGCCACAAACTATACATTCTTGGCCGCTGATCACGAATGTGATAATTCGGGGCAGAGGCGTCAGGTGTCCTCAGGAACTACTGCAACCTGTTACCACATGTTACGATTAATGGCATGTGTTGCTGGAGAATTATCAGGAACCATTATGCATGGTCAAGAATAATGTACTGCATTGTTGCACACTGTTGTGTGCTATCACGAGCAACAGCGCATCGTTAACTTCTGTTACGTTGTGAATGAGGCGAATTGTCTTCACACCCACCCCCCATATTCATCCCACCATCACTTGCTGAAGAATTCAGATCGCTCCAGTTTGCTCCTCAAAATCCAGAGCAGAAGATCTTTGTGACTGCATGCTTAGTTGGGCTCTGTGGCATGGAGTGGCTAGGAGGAGGAGGAGGAGACTGAGAGAGCCGGACGGATCAACACGCTCAGTTGTGACCTCCACGACATGAAGCGAAATGAGGGTGGTGCGTGACATTCGTGGAAGATTTTTTGACAGCCAGAAACATGCTCCATGAAAATCACAAATATCAAGCACCAACACGCATTATTAAGAAACCTGTTCAGATGCGTTAAGTCAGGTTAAGAATGTCAGTAACGTGCCAAGAATGACGCAAATATGACATTCGTAAAGCATCTTGCCTATGTGTAAACGCAGCATTAAGGTTTGTCCAAGTTATTATTGTGGCATTTGCTCAAATGTGTGGCAGTACAGCAGCACTGTTCTTTAACCACTATGCTTTCTGAAGTGCAACTGCTCTTTCAGACAGAGTTGTTATGCTTCCTAATGCTACAGCAGAGTTTTTTCCTGCCAGTGTCGAGTCTGATGATTTCTGTTGCTACATACAGTGTAAGCCTCATCTTCACTGTGTGCTTCAGAGTAACAGTATTTTAAAATCAAAGCTGTCTCCCTGTACTGTGTAAGCAAAAGCAGATGCTAGTTCAGAATTTCCAAAAAAATGGACGGGTGACGACTAGGTTTTATCATGAGGAACATTGCATGTCTGACACATTTTGTCACATGTAGCAGTAGCATGCAATATGTCAATAGATTCTGTTTAGCTAAATGTGTGTGATATTGGCTTATTCAGCAATGATGGGCATTGACAGGAAAATACAGCATCCACTTGGGACATTTTTCAGTCAGTAAAGAAGCCGGATAATGCCTTTAATGTTTTTGCAAAACATAACAGCATTCAGCCAATTCATTACCATGTGTATACAGGACATAAACAGAAGGGGGATGCCCACATAAGTACAGAATGAAGTACGGGGCATTAGGAAAGTATTCACAGTGCTTCACTTTTTCCACATTTTGTTATTCCAAAATAGAATCATTTTTCCCTTCAAATTCTACTCACAGCACCCCATAATGACAATATGAAAAAAATAGAATTTTTTGCAGATTTATTGAAATGTAAAACTAAGAAATCACATGTACATAAGTATTCATACCCTTTGCTCAATACTTTGCACCTTTGGCTGCAATTGCAGTCTCAAATCTTCTTGAATATGATGCCACAAGCTTGGTGCACCTATCTTTGGGTAGTATTGCCCATTCCTCTTTGCAGCACCTCTCAAGCTCCATCAGGTTGGATGGGAGTGTTCAGATCTCTTCAGAGATGTTCAATCACATTCAAGTCTGGGCTCTGTCTGGGCCACTCAAGAACATTCACAGAGTTGTCTTGAAGGCACTCCTTTGATATCTTGGCTGTGTGCGTAGGGTCATTGTCCTGCTGAAAGATGAACCACTGCCCCAGTCTGAGGTCAAGAGCGCTCTGGAGCAGAATTTCATCCAGGAAGTCTCTGTACATTGCTGCATTCAACTTTCCCTCAATCCTGACTAGTCTCCCAGTTCCAGCCACTGATAAATATCCCCACAGCATGATGCTACCACCACCATGCTTCACTGTATGGATGCTATTGTCTAGTTCAGGGGTGGGCAACTTGTTCCAGAAAGGGCCAAGAGGATGCAAGTTTTCTTTGCAGCCAAAGACTCCATCAGGTGATTTCACTGATTAACTGATTCCATCTGCTCAAAGTGATATTAATCAGTGAAATCACCTGGTGGAGTCAGTAGCTGCAAAGAAAACCTGCACCCTCTTGGCCCTTTCTGGAACAAGTTGTCCACCCCTGGTCTAAGTGATGAGCAGTGCCTGGTTTCTTCCAAACACAAGTTTAATCTTTTTCTCATCAGACCAGGGAATTTTGTTTCTGATGGTCTGAGAGCCCTCCAGGTGCCTTTTGCCAAATGTGCCTTTTACTAAGGAGTGGCTTCTGTCTGACCACTCTACCATCGAGGCCTGATTGGTGGATTGCTGCAGAGATGATTGTCCTTCTGGAAGGTTCTCCTCTCTCCACAGAGGAATGCTGGAGCTCTAACAAAGTGACCACTGGGTTCTTGGTCACCTCCCTGACTCAGGCCCTTCTCCCCTGATTGCTCAGTTTAGACAGGCGGCCAGCTCTATCAGGTTGTATCTACTCAACAAAAATATAAACGCAACACTTTTGGTTTTGCTCCCATTCTGTATGAGATGAACTCAAAGCTCTAAAACTTTTTCCACATACACAATATCACCATTTCCCTCAAATATTGTTCACAAACCAGTCTAAATCTGTGATAGTGAGCACTTCTCCTTTGCTGAAATAATCCATCCCACCTCACAGGTGTGCCATACCAAGATGCTGATTAGACACCATGATTAGTGCACAGGTGTACCTTAGACTGTCCACAATAAAAGCCCACTCTGAAAGGTGCCGTTTTGTTTTATTGGGGGGGGGGGGGGGGGGGGATACCAGTCAGTATCTGGTGTGACCACCATTTGCCTCATGCAGTGCAACACATCTCTTTCGCATAGAGTTGATCAGGTTGTCAATTGTGGCCTGTGGAATGTTGGTCCACTCCTCTTCAATGGCTGTGCGAAGTTGTTGGATATTGGCAGGAACTGGTACACGCTGTCGTATACGCCGGTCCAGAGCATCCCAAACATACTCAATGGGTGACATATCCGGTGAGTATGCCGGCCATGCAAGAACTGGGACATTTTCAGCTTCCAAGAATTATGTACAGATCCTTGCAACATGGGATGTTCTTGGATGTATGGCACAACAATGGGCCTCAGGATCTCGTCACGGTATCTCTGTGCATTCAAAATGCCATCAACACCTGTGTTCTTCGTCCATAACAGATGCCTGCCCATACCATAACCCCACCGCCACCATGGGCCACTTGATCCACAACATTAGCATCAGAAAACCGCTCACCCACACGACGCCACACACACTGTCTGCCATCTGCCCTGAACAGTGTGAACTGGGATTCATCCGTGAAGAGAACACCTCTCTAACATGCCAAACGCCAGTGAATGTGAGCATTTGCCCACTCAAGTCGGTTACGACGATGAACTGGAGTCAGGTCGAGACCCCGATGAGGACGACGAGCATGCAGATAAGCTTCCCTGAGATGGTTTCTGACAGTTTGTGCAGAAATTCTTTGGTTATGCAAACCGATCTTGGAGGTGAACATGCTGGATGTGGAGGTCCTGGGCTGGTGTGGTTACACGTGGTCTGCGGTTGTGAGGCTGGTTGGATGTACTGCCAAATTCTCTGAAACGCCTTTGGAGACGGCTTATAGTAGAGACAATACACGAGCAACAGCTCTGGTTGACATTCCTGCTGTCAGCATGCCAATTGCACGCTCCCTCAAATCTTGCGACATCTGTGGCATTGTGCTGTGTGATAAAACTGCACCTTTCAGAGTGGCCTTTTATTGTGGGCAGTCTAAGGCACACCTGTGCACTAATCATGGTGTCTAATCAGCATCTTGATATGGCACACCTGTGAGGTGGGATGGATTATCTTAGCAAAGGAGAAGTGCTCACTATCACAGATTTAGACTGGTTTGTGAACAATATTTGAGGGAAATGGTGATATTGTGTATGTGGAAAAAGTTTTAGATCTTTGAGTTCATCTCATACAAAATGGGAGCAAAACCAAAAGTGTTGCGTTTATATTTTTGTTGAGTATATGTACATGTGACTTCTTAGCTTTTTTTTTTATTTTTAATACATTTGCAAAAATCTCAATGGAAAATGAATTTCATCCACTTTGGAATAAGGCTGTAATAAAAAAAAAAGGGGGGGGGGGGAAGTGAAGCACTGTGAATACGAGGTCTATTAGAAAAGTATCTGACCTTATTATTTTTTTCAAAAACCATATGGATTTGAATCACATGTGATTACATCAGACATGCTTGAACCCTCGTGGGCATGCGAGAGTTTTTTCACGCCTGTCGGTTACGTCATTCGCCTGTGGGCAGTCTTTGAGTGAGGAGTGGTCCACCCTCTCGTCGATTTTTTTCATTGTTTAGGAATGGCTCAGAGACTGCTGCTTTGTTTGATCAAAATTTTTTCAAAACTGTAAGGCACAACTGAGTGGACACCATTCGATAAATTTAGCTGGTTTTCGGTAAAAATTTTAACGGCTGATGAGAGATTTTGGTCTTGTAGTGTCGCTTTAAGGACGGCCTACGGCACCTGACGGCGATCTGCGCTTCGAGGCGGCAGCGTCTCGCCGTTTCAAGTTGAAAACTTCCACATTTCAGGCTCTGTTGACCCAGTAAGTCGTCAGAGAACAGAGAACTTTCAGAAGAAGTCGGCATGAGGAGTTTATTCGGACATTCCATTGTTAACGGACATTTTGTAATGAAACAACGTGCGGGCAGAGTCACATGTTGGGCCGGACCCGACCGCGGTGGGTCGCGACAGGAAAAACACCTCCGTTGGAAACCTTAACGGGCAAGTTGGAACATGCCCAAGCTGTTAAACAAATTCTCAGTTACTCACTTGTTGAAAGCCATCAAAAGCCGCCTGAATTTTACAAATGGTTTTCAACACGGAGGTGTTTTTCCTGTCGCAGCGCACACAGATTCGCCGAGTCGTCACGGAAACGACTCGGCGAATTTGCGCGCACGTCTTTCATTAAAAAATGTCCTTAAACAGTGGAATGTCCGCATAAAGTCCTCGCGCCGGCCTCTTCTGAATCTTCCCTGTTCTCTCACGACGTCCTGGGTGAATTAAGCCTTAAATTAGGATGTTTTCAGGTCGAAACAGGCTGACGACGGCGCCTGTAAGCGCTGCGCGACGTCCCGCTCTGTGGGAAGTCCTTACAGCGACAGAAACACCCCATAATCTCTCATCAGCCGTTAAACTTTTCACCGAAAACCAGCTTAATTTCTCGAATAGTGTCCACTCGGATATTCCTCACAGGTCCAGAAAAAGTTTTGATAAAGCAACGCGCGCCGTCTCGAGCAGCGTGTGAAACAAAGGAATTCAGCCGAGAGGGCGGGACCACATCTCACTCGAGGCCTGCCCACAGGGAAATGACGTCACCGACACGCGTGAAAAAACTCATGCATGCGCACGAGGGTTCAAGCATGATTGGTGTAATCGCATGTCATTCAAATCCATATAGTTAAAAAATAAGTGTCGGTTTCTTATCTAATAGACCTCGTACTTTCTGCATGCACTGTATTAGATGATACCACAGATGGCAATAGAACTGGAAACTAACCCTGTAATCAAACAATAGCTAGAATGTATGGCTTGTGATAGTGCTGAAACTGTTTATTGAATTTACATATTCGTGACGTTAACTCAAAACACAGCGCCACAGTATTTCAAAACCTCATTTGAACATTGTTCCGGAGTCTGTATCTAAATGAAGGCAGCAGTAAGTGGCCAAATAATACATGAAATATACAACAGAATGAGAAAGAAATATTACACAATAGATACAGCATGTGGCTGGAGACTGTAATAACCTGTTTGTTGATTTTAAAAATGTGATGCCATCTTAACACTCTTCTTGGGATAATATCAAAACCTGATACAAAATGCTTCGAATCATTCACTTTCATTTGTTTTGAAACATTAGAACACAAATGAGTGATCTAGAATCTCACTGTTTGTGAATTTGACATTTAAATGCTACAGTCACTGCAGGTTCTGTATGTGCACTAGCATGTGCCTTACTCATTTATAAAAGAAGTAGAACTGCTAAAGGCATCTGTCTACTTTTCATGTAAGTTATTTTTATTGATAAAAAAAAATTCTTGGCTTCAGTGTGTCCTCCCTGCTCATAGTTGCCACCACACATTGAAAAATAAAATTCTGGGAGAATCCCTGACTATTTACTAATTAATAAATAGCTGTTGGCAGGCTGTTGTTTAGTAATTATGTAGAGGACAGTTCGCAGTTCTCTACATAAATCCCCTCATTTTCATCAAGCCTTATGTCCTCCTAATGAGGTTATTAGATTACAACTCTACCTTGCACATTTAACAAAAGATGAAATTGGCAAAGCTCTGTGGGGAATATGTTTTTCTAATACCCTCGTAATGAGTGAAAGTTGAGGAAATGGGAAGTGCTAAGCAGAAATAAGTCATTGGACATGGTGAACTGGGCTGGGAGGACCCAAGCGCTCAAACAAACGCGTAATGCTGTCAGATAGCTCCTAAATGAAAGTGACGTGACGGCGATAATGAGACGGCTTCACATAATGCATGACTTCTGCCTGGGGAACACATTATAGCTGACTTAATGAGAGGAGAATATTGTGCACAGGCACTTTTGGAGTTGACTGAGGCCGCTGGTCTCGCTGCAGAGGTATAAGCAACCAAAGAATGCAAGTTGTTTGTTACACAAAGTGACAGACTGGAAACCAAGGATTGCACAAGTTAACTGCTCATATGGGTGACCAAGGTTTAGAGTGTAGATCTGGTCACTTTTTTAATGTCTGATTGACATACAGTTGTGCTTGGAGGTTTGCATACACTCATCATGGGCATGAATGTCATAGTTATTTTGGGTTTGGCAAAATAAATTCAAACTTTTGCACCCATGGAGTCATTCATGATGTATGCTGTACAATCATTCCACAATGGCAAAAGAAGAGTTCCAAAATGTTGTTTAAAGCCCAATATTACTGTGGCATTCATGTCCATGATGAGTGTATGCAAACGTCTGACCACAGCTGTACATCTAGCAAAACTCAGAAACACCAGGCTTGCATTCACATATTGACTCATCACTCACTCATCTTCCACCGCTTATCTGGGGCCGGGTCACAGGGGCAGCAGCTCCAGCAGGGGACCACAAACCTCCCCAAAATATTGGGATTTTGCATTCTTTTCTATTAAAATCCCCTTATAGCTCAGGAGTACATTATGTCACAAACCTGTCATAAAAACTCACTGCTGGCCATCCCCCCCCCCCCCCCCCCCACCTCTTCCCCCTCTCTCATTTGTTTTCAACAGAGCCAGCGAACGCAATCCGTGGAATCATGTCAAGAAAGCAACAATACACAGAAATACATAGAACAGAGAGTTTAACTCAACATACAAGTGCAACAGCAAGAATGCCAGGTCTGTATCCATTTTGCACACTTTATCTTTCAGCTCTCCAAGAAAGCCTGACCGAGGTTGAACTGTGTGTGACCTCTCACTTGGTCATGCGGTCTTTTTCTCTTCTTCCTTGCTTCCTCTGATAGGGTTTTAAAAATGTTTTTTTTTTTGCTACTTTGTCGGCTCTGCCATGATGATAAACATGTAAGAAATAAAGCCTTCATTAGCTTGTTCTTATAGCTGCTAGCTCATAGATGGGATGGGGGGTGTTTGTGGTGTTGTAGTGCCTTAAAGTACTTTGTGTTTAACGTGAGACCGGAGACTCTCATTTGGGGGAGACCAGGTCGGTTGCAAGGCTGGTTTTCCACTCCAAGATGCTTTGGGGGGGGCTCCATTCTCCCCAAAACAAGTCACTCAGCAATTACAATCTGTAAAATTAAGGTAAAAATGTTGCATAGTTCCACTTTAACAATAAAAGTAAAGGTATGATAATAAAAAGGAAACCACTACTTCTCACTGTTTTTGCAGTGAAATATGTACAAATTCCTAGAGATGAATGTAGTACCCTACATTTTACATGATAAGGTGATCGATCAAAGGTTAAATCAGTCATGTTGTAACCAGAGGATCCTCAGTTCAAAACCCCATCAGACTGCAAAATCACTACGGTCCCTTAGGAAGGGTCCTTAATCCCTAAATTCCTTGTGCTGTTTCCAGATGCACTGTATGTAATCATTATTATTCAGTCTTATTGACACATATGCAATGGTTGTTGTTTTTTTTGTTTTTTTTCTGAATACACCACGGGTTTACAAAGAGGTTAAGACTGACATATGTTGATCACAAAATACAATAATTTGATTTGAAAAACAAATTAAAGCCACATTAAAGCTATATTACATTTGGAGACCAAAAAAAAAAAGAAAGCCCAGATTGACTGTGTGTACTGGAGTAAATCATGAAGTGGACTATAGCTGAACACAGGTGGAGTGACCTTCAGGCAGCACCTGAGGTCACGTCACTTTTATGGCTAAAAATAGCTCTGAATGTGTGTGCATTTTTCAGACGTTGTATGGCTAATTTTATTTTTATCTGGTACATCTGGACTCACACAAGTTAAATAGTTGGAAGCAATGATTCATAAACTGGTATATATATATATATATATTTTTTAATATTGTGTTGATTGGAGTGATATGCTCTTATAGTTTCCAATTCACCTAACCTGCATGGCTTTGGAAGGAAGCTCATGTGACCTGAGGGAACCCACACAACCAGGGAGACAACATGTAAACTCCACACAGAATGGATCAGGTCAGAAGTGATCCCACAATCTTGTTATCAGGCAACTATGCAAAACACCAAGCCACGTGCTACCATATGGTTTTGTATGGCCTTGACATTTGAACAAGTCTTTGAAAACTCAACCACTTTGTCCATTATGAACCCAGAACCCTTCCATTATGTTTCATCTATGTTGGCTCTGAACATTTTGACTTAAACCTTAAATTTAAATTCAAAAGGTCATGTGACAGGGATTTAGTTGATATAACTTCATATCAATCTTTCATAGTCACCACAGCTGAAACTTTAACATATTGCTCCAAATAGCCATTATAAATAGCTCCTCTATACGCGCGCTGGGCAACATTTGGTCAAAATCAATTTATTGTTCCTTTTCTTGACCCTCAGGAGGCAGGCAGGCGACCAGGAGGCAGAGGTGTGCTCCAAAAACAAGCAGAGTCCAAACACCAGAGGTGTCAAATCCAGTTTCAGAAAGAAAAAAACCCTCCCATGTGTTGCTTCTACCTGTGCACCTAAAACAGGTGATCTCAATAAATAGCTCATCCACCTGCCTGAAGAGCAGAAGTAATTACAATCAGCTGGTTTATTGGGAAGATGGAACAAATATGTGGCTGGACTTTTACTTTCTGAAGCTGGATTTGAAACCTCTGCCAAACACTGAGATGCAGGTTCACTGGCAGTGGTGAAAAGCGAGGTTAAAAAGCAAGCAGGGTTCATACACAGAGAGGCAGGTTCACTAGTGGTGGCAAAAAAATTAGGTAAAAAGGCAAGCAGGCTTCATACACGGACAAAGTATTGAACTATGGCAAACAGGATAAGGCCGGAATGAGGGCAATGCAAAAGGCAGGAAGCACAATGAACTGGCAGAAAACATAGCGCAGACAGGGTTTAAATATACTGCTGGTAATCTGGGAAAACTAGACACAGGTGTGGAGAATATTTAGGAAAGGGGGCGTGGTCGAATGAATCAAAGAAGACGGAAGACAGGAGGCAAGAGAGTGCAGTGAGGCAAAGCAGACAGAATTAGATTGATGGTGAGAGAAGCTAGTGCAAGATAGTGCAGTAAGACAAACACAAAGAATCAAACCAGGGACCAAATGTAACAACTGAAAAGAGATCAACAGAAAATGGAAGGTTAAGACAAAAGTAGGAGTTGCACCATTTTCTAGAAAAATGGTGCAATTTGGTGCATTCCCATCTGTTAAAATGCACAGGAATGCACCAAATTGCACCATTTTCTAGAAAATGGTGCAGTTTGGCCCCCCAGACCCCCCCAACTCAAAATTGCTCCCCTAACTTTAAAAAGGGTTCTGACTCCCAGGTGTGATCTAAGGTATACATGATTTAGACCTGGTTTGACTACGCATTAGAAATTTGGTGTTTGTGTTAATAAAAAAGAACATAACAGTAGGGGTGCTAAAGTATGACTAAAGTGGTAAAACCAGAAAAATCAAAGATCAGGGCCAGACAGTAGGACAAAGAGAGGAAAGCAGAAGTAGACAAGGGATAAAACATGATACAGGGCTGGGCCAGGGTCAAAACATGACAAAGTTATATAACAGTGGTTTGCTAAATATGTTTGTGGTTTTCATGGTAAAAAAAACTAATTTTTTTCAACACGATTTTCTGTTTTTGTGTGAATTTAGGTCCATTGTGTTTATGCAGTATGCCAGAATGAAAGAAAAAAATAAAGTCACAAAGGTGAGGTTGTGTTGAAAAAAATTACACCAAACAAGGTAAACATTTTTTTTAAGGAAAGTTATGAAGGTAAAACCAAAAGTAGCCAAAACGGCCAATTATACCCTGGACCCCAGAGGGTTAAGATAATGTAACAGAATGCTTTCAACAAGCAAGATGAACTGAACCTGGGAAAGTACCTTTCAGATATCAACTCAGTACCACCCTTTCCAACTGTCTAAATCAGTGGGCACCAATCTGTCAATCATAAGTGGCAGGTAGACCTTTATCATTTTCATGCTTTGGTTGCAAGATATACAAGTGGAAGGCAGCAGCTGTGTTGCTCCCACAGAGTGCAGAAAGAAATCATCTTCTTTTCCAGTGTCAAGTTTTGTGAACAATATTACAGTGGGTGGCGTGCCCCCCCCCCCCCCCCCCACACACACACACACACAGTGGCGGTCCTAGAGTGATTTACTCCCCGGGCGAAACCCCCTGCGTGCACCCCCCCGCGCACACTAACGTGGCCACCACCTCCGCCCCACCACCCATGAAAACACTAACTTCATCCAGAACACCCACAATCCCACAAATTAACTCACAACAGCTATTTTCAAGAACAAATTTCCAGTTTTAATGACTACTGCAATAACAAACACAAAGAAATTGGCACAGTTTAATGTGTCATCATCCATGGACTTATGTGCAATGATCATCTCAAACGTTTGCAGGAGGGCATCATAATTGTTTGCCACAGTGCTCACTATCCATGATGTGAAATTCCATCGAGTAGGAGCATTTCTGGGCAACCTTGAGCAGCCTGCAGACTCGAGAAAAGACATCCTCTTTGTGGATTTTGAGAAAAATATGGCAAACCCAGAGAGTGATGCAAAAAATATTCTGCACTCAGATAAGCATTTAGCCCCCTGAGACAGAACCAGATTCAGTCTGTGTGCATAGCAATGCACAAATATTGCACTGGGGGCTATTGCTTTAACTTTGGCCTGCAAACCATTGAGAGCTGAAACCATGACAGCAGCCATGGCTTCTTCGTAAGGAAGACTATCAAATGGCTTCACCAAACTCCGGTCCACAACATTCAAATTGTCTGCCATTATGTGCAGCTTGCTACCTAGCTAGCTCGCTAACTGGGACTGGCGTAAGGCTAGTGTGAAGTGTGTCCGCCTGTGAGCGCTTTGTGACGGTGAAGGAGCTCAGCAGCACCCGCTGCTCGGTAGGGACAGAAACTGCGATAGAAGTCAGAAAGAGTGATAGAAGTCAGTCTCCAAACACAAGCAGCTACAAAAAAACCACCAGAAATAGAAGCTCGATTTGTCGCTAGTCGTTTTTAACAAAGAAAATGCCGCTAAGAGGATTAGGAAAGTCTCCGGTTCAACTCAGAACAGAATGAAAACGCTCCCACGGATGTTTACACCAAAAGATCGCTGATTCGCTCATTTCGCTGTCAATCAAAAAGGGATTCGGCCTCAGAGAGATCATCCAATCATCATGTAGAAGCTGAGCGTCCGGGCCGGCCGAGGCCAGCCCACTGCCCCATAGACCCCCAGACACGCTGAGCGTCTGATGGGCGGGACAAAGCCCAGCATTTATCCAATGACTCGTCTCGTTTCGCTGCATGCTTTGCTTTGCTACTGTTTATAGCACTGTGAAGCTGCGGGAATGAGTGAGAGGAAGGTGGGACGGGATGGTGGGGGCGCCGCTCTGCCGTAACGTAACGTAACCACGAACCCCCCCGTCAGGACAACCCCCCCCACCCCATTTTTTTTTTGACCGTTTTTTTTTTCCGCACGGTCGTGCCGCCCCCCCCCTGCGATACCGCCCCGGGTGGCTGCCGGGTCGGCCCGCCTCCAGGACCGCCCCTGCACACACACACACACACACACACACACACACACACACACACACACACACACACACACACACACAAAGGGATTTTCCCCCGGATCCAGTTTAAAGGACAAGGGTTTTTTTTTTGTTTTGTTTTGTTTTGTTTTTTGCAGAAAATGTTGAGTGCAAGTGTCTCCATTCACACACCTGTTATCGGATATCTGCAGCTCACAGCATCATGAGAACTTTACTAATGCAGTGCATTCATAGTCTGCTGCTGTTAGTCTTGGCTTTAAATCCACCCTTTGCAGAAAGTATTGATAATCTGGGGATATATTCTGATCTGAGGGTGCTGCTGTGGCTGGTGAGGATGTGTGTGACATGTTGACACTGTGGTAGTTTTTCCTGTGGTCAGGCCTCGGTCATTGTCTGGTGACTGATGGTTCTCTGCTGTCTATTGACTGTGAAAGAAAAAAAGAGATGTGTGTGTGTGTGTGTGTGTGTGTGTGTGTGTGTGTGTGTGTGTGTGTGTGTGTGTGTGTGTGTGTGTGTGTGTGTGTGTGTGTGTGTGTGTTGCTGGAAGTGGGGAATGATCATCTGTCCAGCCGTCCACAAGACACAAGTCACACCTCATTAGTAGGTAGTGGAAAAGGGAACAGCAGTTATGTGTGTCGTGAAAGTGCTATTGCACGCACACATGCGCGCACACACACACACACACTCTAACATGCACACACACACTTCTACCCCAATTACCCCTACCCTGTCCCTTGAGCTGATGGGCTGAGTTATGCTGACAGGCACCCCTCTACAGAGTGGGGGAGAAAGCCAAGAAAGGGGGAGGGAGGTAGGGAAGGAGAGAAGTGATGGAAGGGTGAAAGCTGGAGGAGTTCAGGAAAGGCAGGAGGAAGAATAGACAGAATAAGAGAAAGAGAGGAGAGCATCACATGACTTGAGGCAGAATAATACATGTCTCCCTGTCACCTGCCAAACACTTTAAATGGATGGTGCCGCTATCTTTCTATCAGAGGTGTATCTCTGTGGCCTGGAAGTGGAAAATGGATAAGCAAAAAGGAGGGAAGAGAAGTGGAAAAATGCCAGAGAACAGTTTCCTCTGCTACAACTCGCTGTAATTTGTTACAATTTTAAAGACAAATATGACAGGATGGAATTACTCTGCCACTATGGAGCAAGTCATTTGCAAATGCCATAAAGTGCAGTTATAAATCTCTGACACAGATCCACTTAATCTGAGGCTTCTGTGCTCTTCAGCACCTGCTGTCTAGTCAAGCATGTGTTTACAGTGAAACACATCTTCAGCTCTCTTTTTGGGAGAAAAAGTAATGTGCAAGAGTGATGGAAGTGGCTAATGCACAGGGGTGATTGATGCTGCCTCTTTATGCCTCAGACATGACGAAAGCTTTCGAGGTCAAACTGATTTTGTCAGAAATCATAGCAGAACTCTCAGATCTAATGCTGCATCCACCGGTTGATAAAAGTGCTTTGGGTCCTTACTGACAAATCATGCAGGTAGACTTGCAGTCTATCTGTATCTATTGAAAGTAGCCATCAATCTGTTGGAGCCAGGTGTTACGTGGGTGTTGCCTAAGCAACGCCGCATAGTGGTAGAATCACAGCAGATGCTTTCCACATGATCTAAGGCAGGAGTGCCCACGTTCGGTCCTCGAGATCGACCTTCCTGAGACTCTTAGTTGTCTCCCTGCTCTAACACACCTGAATCCAATGAAAGGCTCATTAAATGTCTGCTAACGAGTCTTTCATTGGATTCAGGTGTGTTGGAACAGGGAGATAAGTGTGTCAGGAAGGTCGATCTCGAGGACCAAACTTGGGCACCCCTGATCTAAGGACTCACTCTGGTCTCCCTAAGTAGTTGTTCCTTTGTCACAAAGTAATTCCAACAGTAAAGAACGTCCCAAAAAAGACACTTCATTCCCAAAACATCCCATTTTTATCTGAAAAGGACTTGACAGGAGTTGAAGTTTTAGAATGTGTACTGGTCCTGAGTATAACAACATCCACTGCCTCATGGAACAGCCCTGGGTCCTGATTAACAATAATCACGCAGGCAGACCACCTGTCATCCCTATTTTCCAAAGTCAGCCATCTATCTTCTTTATGAAAGTTATGTGAGTGCACCCTTGGTGTTACACTGGATCATGCTCAGGAAAACAAATCACATAGATGGTCAAAGTGTCAAAGTTGACGCTCTCTCACAACACAAGAAGTACATCTCATCTGGATCTTAGCCACTAATAAGACACAATAGTTTCAGCAGGAACAAGGATCCTCCATCAGGATCAAAGATATTGAGATATTGCTTTTCAGGTCACTGGTGAGTATCTTGGTTTCACAACCCAACAATAAGCCCTGAAGCAGCAGGACATTGGTGTTACTAAGTATAAGATAGTCTACTAGTGCTGCCCATGGCCACATTCAACACAGTATGAAGCTGCTCTGGGTACTCATTGGCAACTCCCCTGGCAGATGATAGTTCCATCTCCATCTTCTGAAAGTAGCCATCTATCTGCCATAGACAGGTGGTACATGGGTATCCTCATGGCCTTTTACAGTTGACAGAGTCCTCAGCAATGAGGTATTTACACACTGGATCATGTACAGGGAAATACTGTATATAACAGTGTCATAGCTGACATTCTGTCCTCGTGCTTTTTCCTGGGCTGTAAGCTGGTCTTGAAAAATTCTTCTATTTATTACTGGGTCCTTGTTTGTGTGAGTAGCCAATGATGGAACAAATAAATCCCATTTTTACTTATACTCAAGGTAACAACAAATAAACCACAGTTTAATGAGGCCACAGCAACTACGAACCAATGAGGACCATGGGAATTCTGTGACATTAGTGGAAAGGATCAACAGAAGGAATCATCATTCTTCAAGGAAAGGAGCGCGCCTCTGAGGTTGGACATTTTAGAAAGGTCCGCACAACTTCTGGGGTGGGGAAGGAATAGTGCCCTTGAGGTAATGGATGGTGTCACAGGAGAGACACTATCAGCCTGTGAGCCTTTAATGAACATATTTGTATCAGCATTATTTATGCCGATATGAAAACTTTTATTTAACTTTCATTTAAATGATGGAGAAAAACACTGGATGTTGGAAATGGTGTCCTTACATAATTTGTCCAGCAGAGGGTGCTTTGACAGCATTGTTAGCAATGCCACCAAACATGGCTGGGACCCAGTCACCCCTTGATCACATTAGCTATAAGAGAGAGACAAAGCGACCAGCTGGAATTCACTTTCAGAGTGGGCATTTTACAGTAACAAGAGACAACTGGTCACTATGTCCCCAGCTAGGTGGGGCCAAAATACATGAAAAATCTATTTCATGCAAATGCTGAGAGGTAACACGCGATTGCCTATCCAAGTGAAGGTAGCATGATGTACAGTAGTGTTCAGAATAATAGTAGTGCTATGTGACTAAAAAGATTAATCCAGGTTTTGAGTATATTTCTTATTGTTACATGGGAAACAAGGTACCAGTAGATTCTCACAAATCCAACAAGACCAAGCATTCATGACACGCTTAAGGCTATGAAATTGGGCTATTAGTAAAAAAAAGTAGAAAAGGGGGTGTTCACAATAATACTAGTGTGGCATTCAGTCAGTGAGTTCGGCAATTTTGTGGAACAAACAGGTGTGAATCAGGTGTCCCCTATTTAAGGATGAAGCCAGTGCCTGTTGAACATGCTTTTCACTTTGAAAGCCTGAGGAAAATGGGACGTTCAAGACATTGTTCAGAAGAACAGCGTAGTTTGATTAAAAAGTTGATTAGAGAGGGGAAAACATATACGCAGGTGCAAAAAATTGTAGGCTGTTCATCTACAGTGATCTCCAATGCTTTAAAATGGACAAAAAAAACCCAGAGACGCATGGAAGAAAACGGAAAACAACCATCAAAATGGATAGAAGAATAACCAGAATGGCAAAGGCTCACCCATTGATCAGCTCCAGGATGATCAAAGACAATCTGGAGTCACCTGTAAGTGCTGTGACAGTTAGAATGTGCCTGTGTGAAGCTAATTTATTTGCAAGAATCCCCCGCAAAGTCCCTCTGTTAAATAAAAGATGTGCAGAAGAGGTTACAATTTGCCAAAGAACACATCAACTGGCCTAAAGAGAAATGGAGGAATATTTTTTGGACTGATGAGAGTAAAATTGTTTTTTTGTGGGTCCACGGGCCACGGACAGCTTGTGACACGACCCCCAAACTCTGAATTCAAGCCACAGTTCACAGTGAAGACAGTGAAGCATGGTGGTGCAAGCATCATGATATGGGCATGTTTCTCCTACTATGGTGTTGGGCCTATATATCACATACCAGGTATCATGGATCAGTTTGGATATGTCAAAATACTTGACGAGGTCATGTTGCCTTATGCTGAAGAGGACATGCCCTTGAAATGGGTGTTTCAACAAGACAATGACCCCAAAGCACACTAGTAAACAAGCAATATCTTGGTTCCAAACCAACAAAATTAATGCTTCGCAGATGTGAAGAAATCATGAAAAACTGTGGTTATACAACTAAATACTAGTTTAGTGATTCACAGGATTGCTAAAAAAGCAGTTTGAACATAACAGTTTTGAGTTTGTAGCGTCAACAGCAGATGCTACTATTATTGTGAACACCCCCTTTTCTACTTTTTTTACTAATAGCCCAATTTCATAGCCTTAGTGTGGATATCATGAATGCTTGGTCTTGTTGGATTTGTGAGAATCTACTGAATCTACTGGTACCTTGTTTCCCATGTAACAATAAGAAATATACTCAAAACCTGGATTCATCTTTTTAGTCACATAGCACTACTATTATTCTGAACAGTACTGTATAATATGTTGGTTGCTTGTTGATTATATTTATTTAAAATAAAGTTTATGTTTGAACAACAAAAATCAGGCCTCAATTACATTTCTTTGTCATATGGGTTTTGTAACAAAATGTTCAGGTTGCCAGTTTGTTTCTGGGCAGATGTGATGGCCAGGCAATTGTTTGGCATCATTTGGCAGGCACAAGTTATTAGTGGAGTGTGAAGTTTGTTTTTATCAGTGATCTCTCTCAGGCCATTCCAGACAGAAGCAGAGTTGGTTTATGAGAGTTGCTGTTGAAGGTTTTCAATAGGCAGTAGTTTATCATCCTTCGCCATGTTGGTAAACCAGTATTTTAACTCTGTTAATGGCCTTTATCCTCATTAAATGCTCTCTTCTTTTCCAACCTTGTTCAACTCTGTTTAACTGCGAACCAGGCTTTGAAATCATTATTACTAACCTTAGCAGACCTATCCTCACAGAATTTAATATATGATGTCACATCCTTAGTGTACTCATCACTCACCCTTGACTGGAATAAGCACTTAGAAAAAATAAGATTCCCTTTACCGAAGTTGCTAAGGACAATAATGGAGTATGTCTAGCCACAGTATTGTGTTGGAAGACATGCACTGTGCATCTTGACCAGAATGAATGAATCTTGGCCTGATGTCCATCAGCTCTTATCTGGTGAAAGAATTCCAGGTACTGCAGCAGAGTGTTAAATTTATAGAAGCTGCTACTACTACTAATAATAATAATAATAAGAAAAGGGTCTTCGCTCCTTCTGGGCTTGGACCCCTAATAGTAGCAACAATAATAAATGCACCAATATACCAACAGACATAAATAGTGCCAATCCCTTTTTCCACAAATTATTGAAAAGTAAATAGTTTGGTATAAATAGGGTGCCTGCAATAGAGTTCTAAATTAACAATGTTTTTAAACCTTAAAAATTGTATAGCATACTTGTTAACACATTCTTTCAATTTACATTTACTTACTTCACGGGTGATATTAAACTTATATTTATTACTCCACCACCATTTCCTAAAAATGAATCCATGACACAAGGAAGCTATCTATATCAATATATGGACTTTGCCTTGAACATCTATATATTAAAAGAAAAGAGGCCTCTGTGTATGTGCATGTGTGTGTGCATGCGTGTGTTTACCTTTGATCACTGAGAAATGGGAAAACTGACATTTGCTGTTTCGTATGGTTATGAATTTTGGGTCAAGGATGAACGCCACAAAAATGGAAAGTTGATGGGAATAATATTTTTGGAGAAATTAGGGATATTAGGTAAAAAAAAAAAAACAGTGAACAATGGACATTAATACCACCAGTAATCAGTCCCTGGTAACCACACAAGCTCTGAACAAACGTGCCAGTTGTAAGCATGACATCAACTAAATGTGGCAATTAATAAACTCTCATTTTAATTTCATGCACTTTCAGTTAAAATCATTGTAGAAACTTTGCATAATTTATTACCACCCATGAAAAATGTCAGCTACCTATTTTATAGACACTACCCAATGTAGAACCCATAGATCTCAACGGTCAACGCGCTAGTGACCTATTTAGGTCTCATAAAATAAATAATGAATACTTTCCACTTGTACAACGGAAACAATATTATTCTTACCACTGCACTCTGAAACATTCATTTTTATTTTTATTTTTTTTTTTTGTATACTGAGTCCATTCCAAGCTAATTTTTCAAAGAAAGGATTTCTTGCAAAAACAAATCAATCATCAAAAGCTGAGTAGACCTCAGAATTTTCACTGCAAAGAATGTTTTAATATGACTGGAATTTGATCTTTAACTCCGGCAAAGCTGTCATTGAAACCTTAACGTGCAGTTAGAGGTTGTCATATTTGAGAAAGAGGAATGACATTTTCCAGCAAGAGTGTTGATGCTTAGGGCGCTGTTGTGGCGCTGCCTGTGACCTACGCTATGAGTATATTCTGAGCTGAAAGAGGAGGCCCAGCAGCAACGGTTCAATGCTTGAAACCCCTGACATTCACTTTAAATTTTCTTTCAATAAAAATTCATGTTGGGCTTTCTTATGGACCTGCCCAGCTATTAGCTCAAGTGAACTCTTTTTGATGGTGTATGGAAACTGAAGGTAATCCTTGTGTATCTTGTTGATTAAATTATACATGAACTGAGTTCGGATTCCAGAGTATGACTTTATTTGAACATCATCGCAGCATTACAGATATACAGCGTGACTGTAACTGAACTGGCAACCAACCGTATTATTAACGTTGTCCTTATGCGCATGTGCACTCTAGTGTTCACTTGTAAACAGGTACGTGGGGAAACACATGCGATGTAAACTGGTCCACAGCAATACATAAATGTTCTACATCCCCTTTCTTTAGCTTGAGGCTGTGTGAACAGAAAATAACCCCAGCAGTGTAATATGCACAAACAAATGACTCAATTCTGTGTCAAAATTTAACCATTAATAATGCCATTAACTCCTTTGAAAATTAACCATTAATAATGCCATTCTCATTTCAAACCTTTACCTGTCTTATTGGTACTAATATCATAGCATTTTATCTTGTCAACATCAAACATTCTCAAATCATTAAATTGCATACAGTGTACATCTTTTCTTTTTTTTTTTTTCTTCCAGACCATCTCAAATCACAGTGTTCATTCTTTTAAACAGTCCCTGTCCTAGTGGCTATATTTGGGGTTTGGCTTGCAAACTCTTCCGAAGCGTGTGACGCAAGTATTACCTGTAGGGCGGTGGGGAGACTGGACAGGAGCTGGTGGTGGATGGTGTGTGCGGCCAAGTGTGTGTTCATCAGTGTGTTGCACAGGTATTGGAGACTGCCGTTGAGGACAGGCGGGTGATGGCTGGACGTCAGGGGAGTCATCGTGAAGATCTCTGTGTTGTGGTGGTGGTTCCGAGACGGGGAGGATGTGTCTGCGGTTCCGCCTATACTCGCCTCCTTCTGATTGGATGATGTACGATCTGGGTTCCTGACAGACTTCTTTGACAGTCCCTAGGCGGTCATGCCCATGACGTGTCTGCATTCTCACTACCTCACCTGGTATTAGAGGACGAAGGGGTCTGCTGGATTTGTCGTAGTACTGCTCTTGTACGTGGCGTTTGTATACTCGGCATGCCTTGACAATGGTGTTGCTTTTGGGTGTTGGGGCTAACAGTTCTTTGCACACAGGAAGGGTGGTGCGTGTCTGCCTTGACATCAGCCTTTCAGCTGGGGAGCCTAGTGTGTGGTTGCGTGGCACATTGCGAAGATTGAGGAGGTTGAGAAAGACATCTGTCCCATCTCTCTTGGATTTTTCCATCAGCTGCTTAGCACTGCGAACGGCACACTCAGCCAGACCATTGGCTTGTGGGTATTCTGGGCTACTTGTTGTGTGAACAAAGTCCCAAGCCAGGGCAAAGTCTGCGAAGCTTTGGCTGGAAAACTGTGTGCCACTGTCTGACAGTACTTTGTGTGGGCAGCCGTGAACTGAAAAGTGTCTCTTGAGCTTTGTGATGACAGTGTTGGTCGTCAGGTCAGGAAGCAAGTCAATCTCAAACCAACCTGAGTATGAGTCGACTACAACGAGGTAGTGTTTGCCATTCCACTCGAAGATGTCAGTAGCGACAGTTGACCAAGGTAGATCTGGCACTGGATGTGGCTTGAGTGGCTCTTTGGGTTGGTGTGACCTTGTGCTGTTGCACACCGGACATGCAGTTGTTTCCTGCTCGATGTCATCAGCCATGGAGGGCCAGAACACTATGCCACGAGCACGGCGCTTGGTGGATTCTGTGCCTGGATGCCCTCTGTGAAGAATAGCGATGTAGTCCGTCCACAATAACTTGGGGATTATCGTCTTCGGTCCTTTTATGATGATTCCGTCTTCTAGGGTGAGTTCATCACGAAACGGGTAGTACTGATTAATCTCTGTGGGCAGCTGAGTTTGTCTGCGAGGCCAGCCTCTCATGATGACTGTGCTCAGCTTCTAGGTCTGGATCAGAGGCAGTATGTTCTCTCAGTTCGTTCAGCCTTGTGGAGGAGATGTGCTGGATCGACATGACCTCATAGTCCATTTTTTCACTGCTATGCCGGTCTGTCGAGGTTGTGGGAGCACATGACAGAGTGTCAGTGACCCTTTTTTGTACACGATCTGAAAGTTGTACTTTTGTAGCCTCAGCATCATGCGTTGCAATCTGGCTGGGGCTGAGTGTATGGGCTTATTGAGGATTGTGACTAATGGCTGATGGTCAGTTTCAATCTGGATCTTCTTCCCGTAAATGTAGTCGTTGAATTTGGAGCATGCAAAGACGACTGCAAGCAATTCCTTCTCGATTTCTGCATAGCGCATCTCTGTCTGTGTGAGGGTACGAGAGGAGTTGGCGATGGGGGCGCCTTCCTGAAGGCATGCTGTACTGAGTCCGTACTGGGAGGCATCACAGGTAAGTGTGCTGGGTTTCCGAATGTCATAGTAGCTGAGAGTGGGTGGACTGGTTAGGCTCTTTTTCAAAGCGTCAAATGCATCTTGATGCTGCTTTAGCCAGCACCACTGGATGTCTTTGCATGTTAGCTCGCGGAGTGGGGCCGATATCTCACTGAGGTTGGGAATGAATTTTCCTAAGTAATTGATCATGCCTAAGAAGCGCTGGAGGGCTGTGACATTCTCAGGTACGGGCATTTCGTTGATCGCCTTGGTCTTTGCTGGATCTGGCTTCAGTCCCTCGCTTGTGAACACGTCCAACATAGCACACTTCTTTCAAGCCGAATTTGCACTTTGAGGGGTTGAGTCTCAGTTTGACTTCTCTCGCTCTGTCAAGTACCTTTCTGAGGTTGTCTTCATGCTCTTTCATGTCTCTCCCACTAACAATGATGCCATCGACGATCACAGCACAGGGGTACCCAGCGAAGATCTGCTCCATGGCACGCTGGAACACCTCGCTGGCGGAGTTGATCCCGTATGGCATTCTGAGAAAGCGGAATCTGCCAAATGGAGAGCTGAAAGCAGTGAGCATGGAGGACTTGTGGTCAAGCATTATCTGCCAAAAGGAGCATTTCGCGTCTAGGACGGAGAAGACTGTGGAGTTTGGCATTTGTGCAGCTACTTCCTCTATGGTGTGCATAGGGTGATGTGGGCATTTCAGTGCTTTGTTTAGATCCCTTGGATCAATACATAGTCTGATGTCATCTGAATTTTTCTTGTGGGTTGCCACCATAGACGATACCCCTTCTGTAGGTTCAGTGACAGGAGCGATCACGCCTAAATCAACCATCCGGATTAGCTCTGCTTTGACCTTGTCCTGCATTGGTACTGGGATTTTGCGACTGGCTGAAACTCTGGGTCTAATTTTATTGAGTAGGTGACTGGGAGCTTGCCAAGTTTGTCTTCGAAGAGGTCAGCATACTCTGAGAAGATTTGTTTTGAGAATTCTTCTCTGTTGCCAATGTCTATGTGATGGATTTCTTTGTTTAGTGTGATTAACTCTAAGCGTAAACAGTCCGGTAGGCCAAGTAGAGGTTGTACGTCTCGTGTCACTACGTAGAATTGCAGGGGGTATTCTTTGCCTGCAGAGTAGCATGAGAGTGTGGCTGAACCTGATGTATGAATTTCCTCATCTCCGTATGCCACCAGTTTGGTTCCCTGAGATGACTGGAGCCGTCCACTTTGTCCCTGTTGTGCCAAGAGGTTAGCTGGCATGACATTGCATTTGGCACCGGTGTCTACTTTGAGCTCGACTGGTCTTCCGTTGACATGTACTGTGGTGAATATGTCATTCCTGTGTAGAAGACAGTTATCAACAGTGTTTACATCCACTCCATTCACATAAAACATTTCCTCATCACTGCTATGTGATTGCACCTCGACCTGGTTCACTGATCTCTTTTTGTATCCAGTTGTGCGTGTTGACTTGCAGCAGTGTTGAAAGTGATTACGTTTTTTGCATTTGTAGCATTGTTGGCCATACGCAGGGCATTTATCTCTTTCCTCCACAGTTGTTGCAGTTAGTTATAGTCCTGGGGCTCTGTTCGTTGCTTGGCTTTGTCTTGAATTTCTGGGGCTGTCTTTTCTTTATTTTGTGACTTAAACTGTCCACATTTGCTGCTGTTTGTTTTGGGGTTGCTAGAGCTCTTGTGTGTTGATTGGTCTGTTCATATAATTTGGCACATTTCAATTGCTTTGGCTAATGTTAAGTCACTGTCACGAAGCAGTTGCTTTCTCATGTTGTCATTGGCTATTTCACAGATGAGTCTGCCTCTGATGAGCTCGTCTTTGAGCTGGCCGAATCTGCAGCTCGCCGCTTTGTTTTTCAAGTCACTCACATAGGCCTCTATTGTTTCATCCGGTCGTTGGTTTCTAGTATTAAACTTGTGCCTTTCCATAGTAACGTTTATTTGAAGATTACATAGTTCACGGAATTTTCATTTAAGGCATTCCAGATCTTCCCTTGATTCTGCTCTGGTCACGAGCTGTCTATTTTCTCCTTCTCCCGTGTACGCAGCGGGTGCGTAAACAAATGCCCTTTCCCGCTCAATGGCTTCCGAGCTGGCTAAGTTTAGCAAGATGAACGCTCGGGTTCTGGCATCTTTATCTGAATGAGCAGCTGCTATGAATATGTCGTATTCCTGCTCGAACACACGCCATTTCTCTGCAATATTTCCATTAAACGTCAATGGATCAGGTCTCCGGAATCCGTCTGCCATAATTGTTGTTGACGTTACGTTGACTAGCCTTTTTGCTACGATAGCTGTTGACAACGCTAGCTGGGTGCTTGTTTGCTATGTCTTCAAAACGCTGAGGAAATGTTCTTCTTACCGCACCGTTGGCGGAGCTGCAACCACGTCTTCTGACACCACGTTGTGTATCTTGTTGATTAAATTATACGTGAACTGAGTTCGGATTCCGGAGTATGACTTTATTTGAACATCATCGCAGCATTACAGATATACAGCCTGACTGTAACTGAACTGGCAACCAACCATATTATAACGTTGTCCTTATGCGCATGCGCACTCTAGTGTCTTGTAAACAGGTACGTGGGGAAACACATACGATGTAAACTGGTCCACAACAATACATAAATGTTCTACAGTAATGTTCCTTTATTTTCCACAATGTGACACAATTACAAGCAAAACAGGTGTTTGAAAATCTTAATGTCTTGATTGAGAGGGTTCCACCATTTAAAACAGAGCAGGCCTCAGTGATTTGAACAAAATGTAGGTTTAGGTGACTGAATGTAGGGTAGAAAGGAAAATTGAAAGTGTAAAGCCCCGGTCACAACCCACCGTGCGTTTTTTTTCACCGTACGTCTTCTGCGGATGCCACGGCCACTACGTTTTTGTGAAAACGTACGGAGGCAGTAGCAAGAGGAGGGAGGGAGTACGTTCAACGCACGTCTCTAGGAGTGTAACGATAAAGAGAGTTGACAATAAAGCAGTGTATGTGTGTGGGGTCGCTTTTCTTTTTTATGAGCGGGACCGGAGCGGCAGGTGTTTTTCGGTGTCGGCAATGCATGAGCATGTCCAGCCTGCACCGGTCAGTTGTACGAGTGTTTACTTGCCTCGAAAAGTTACAGCTAGTTAACAGACTGAAGCTGTGGAGTGCGTGTTGCTGACGTTTGGAAATAAAGTCCAAGTTCAAGTGAGAAGCTGCGTTGTGCATGCAAGTCTGTCGGCCTCAATAGTATGTGGTGAGTGCCGTAATCCGTACTGCCTACGTACAGATTTGGTTAATTCAATAGTAATTGAATGAAAATGTGCTGCTTTGAATCCGTACTGAGGCAGTACTCACAACGTGCATCATCTGTACTGCTGGTGAATCCGCAGCCTGACCGCAGTGAAAGTTCTGCATGCACTAAAACCTCTACGGCATGTCTGTGTGTGTCTGTGTGCTCCTAAATTCGTACTGAGGCAGTACTTATGACGTACGGATCTCCAAATTTAGCCCACGTTTTTGCAAGTAGACTGCACGCACGTGCAAGTACGGCGGGTTGTGACCACGGCTTAACAGAGGAAAAAGAAACAAGAACAAAGTATTAGGAATAAAGTAACATGAAGCAAATAACAGCAAAAACCAACATGATCATTTTTACCTCAGGCCATTAAATATGGCCATTAGGTATTGCGTAGGCTTTGCGTCCATCCGTCCGTCTGTCTGTCTGTGCTCAGCATAAGTCCAGTCCTGTTACTTCAAATTTACAGGGAACATTGTTGGGACAGAGACCTTGGACAAGTTCAAAGATGGCTAACCTTGACCTATTCTAAGATGTCAAAATCTATCTATTTTAAGATGTATTTTAAGAGGTTAAAAAATCACATTCTCTTTCAATCTATTCAGTTTGTTTTTGAGTGGCGGGGGTGAGAACCAATCAGAGTAGAGCTGCACAGTGACATCAGTGGCTGGTCTCTCCAAAATCGCTTCGTTTTGTGTGTTTATATATGTTTCTCATATATGATGTAATAACTAGCGAGAAATAAGCACTCCTAAAACTGCAAATGCTTCTTTTGGAACCCAATACCACCTCTGAATGTATTTACAAGACATTTCGTGGACGTTAGCATGGTGACGTCACAGACTGGTCAGTAGCTGCAAAACTGTTTCGTTTGTGTGTAAATATAACCACTGTGTCATATATTATGTAAAAGCTAGAATTTAGGTAAAGTTGAGGCCGCGGCACGCTCCGTTTCCTAATAAAATGAATTAAAAGAATAAAAGCGCAGAATACTATGCTAGCATACTATGCCAGTATGCTAGCCATACGAAAGGGAAAATCAGTGTGTCTTAAGTCTGGACTTGAAAGTCTCCATAGAATCTGACTGTTTTATTGATGCGGGGAGATCATTCCACAGAGCAGGGGCACGATAAGAGAAAGGTGTGTGTCCACGAGCTGCTGTGACACCACTTTTTCCAGAATTTTAGAGCAAAATGACAGATTTGATATCAGCTGATAGTTTTTCAATACACTAGGGTCAAGATTAGGTTTCTTAAGTAATGATTTAATCACTGCAGATTTGAAAAATTTAGGAACAGATCCAGAAGTTAAAGAAAGATTAATAATTTCCAGCACAGTCGGCCCAAAAGTGGGCCACAGGCCCTTAAACAGTTTAGTTGGTATTGGATCAAATAAACAGGTTATGCTTTTTGTTGACGTTGCGAGTTTCGTCAGCATGCCGAGAGAGATACTCTCAAATTCTGTAAATCTAGGTAATATCAGTAATGGCGCCCACCTCAATTGCAGGGTGTAGTGGCTGGGTTGAGGCATGCTGGGATATGTTTAACCTGATGTCTTCTATTTTCTTCTCAAAGTAATCCATGAAATCTTGTGCTGTAAAAGGAGAGCGAACGACAGGTGGTTTTCCATGAATAAGTGTTACCACCGTGTCAAACAAGAACTTTGAGTTATGCTTGTTTTTGTTGATCAAATCAGAGTAATAGGTCCGCTTTGTAGCCAGTAATGCATGCTTATACTCTAAGATAGCATCATGCCACGCAAGGTGGAATACTTATAATTTGGACTACGCCATTTCTGTTCTAGATCTCTAGCTTTATGCTTGAGGTCACGCAGGTAATCATTGAACCAAGGTGACTGGGATTTGGGAGAGTGCGGTTTTAACACAGGTAGCGCAATCATGTCGAGTACAGTTTGGAGCACTGAGTTTAAACTATCAACAAGACTCTCTGCTGATTGGATATTTGCCATATGTGATGCTAAGAAATCAGGCAGTCTAGCTTAGAGTTCAGTCATAGTTAAGAGTTGATGCATCACCGTAGTGATATATAAGGTTGTTGTTCCACTAAACACGGCAGCAAAACTGTAAACTTAATAAGTGAGTGAGACCAGATCAGAGACCACTGCTGTAAGAGGCATGATGTCAATATTCATGACAGCAATACCACATGCGAGAACCAAATCCAGGGTATTTCACCTAATGTGTGTCGAGTCCCGAATGAATTGCCGAAATCCTAATGCATCCACAATTTCCATAAATGATTTGCAGAGGGGATCAGAAGGCTTATTTATCTGAAGGTTAAAGTCACCAATGATCAGAATGTTATCTGCACTAGTTGACAAGTTAGATAAGAATGCACCAAATCCATCTAAGAATTCAGAATATGGGCCAGGAGGCCTATATACAGTGACAAAGTAATACGGCTGATTTTTATTCTTCTGACCTTGGCAATGCGTAATATCCTGAGCAGAGCGGAGAATCAGATGCTCAAACGAGTTATATTTGTGACCCCCAACAGCTAATAAGCTAAACCTAGATTTATAAATAAGAGCAACACCCCCGCCTTGCTTCCCATCATGAGGGATGTGACTAAATGTATATGCTGGTGGGCAGGCCTCATTTAAGGGGAGGACAGCTGTAGGTTTAAGCCAGGTTTCACATAACCCAATCATAGTTAAGTGATGATCAATAATTAGATCATTAATCAACAAAGATTTTGAGGCTAGTGATCTTATGTTAATGAGATCCAGATTAAGGACCTCAGTGGGGTTGACAGTTGAACTGTTTGGGTTTAGGGGTAGTTCCATACAAGCATATATAAGATGCCTAGAAGTAGGTTTAGGTTTGAGACATTCCACATGTGTTGTCAGTAGTAGACACGAAATCTTTGATACTGCTGGAACAACCATTGGGCCACTCTCAATTTCAACATCGTCCAATGTTGTAATGGGTATTAAGTTTGCAAAGCATATCCCTCTATGATTTGACACGTCTATGGAAGCAGGCCACAATTTCAACTTGTTGTATTTCCCTCCCTGGCAGATAAACTGCACTATCACCATAGTGGATTTTCTGCACTAATTTCCCTGCAAGCTAATGGATTCCACACCCGCATTTGTCATAAGCCTTGCAGGGTCTCTAATCACCTGCTCCGTGGCCTGCTGTAAATTCCTAATGTTACCCTCCCTGTAGAGCTCTATCTATGTTCGCAGACAAGATGGTGATGCCTTCCCCAGTAGGGTGGAGGCTGTCCGGCATCAGCAAGCTGGACAGCCATCTCCCAGCCCCCCTCCCCCCCCCCATATACACACACACACACACGCACACCATAAATCTAACATTTCAGCTGTGGCTGAGGGTCCCAGAGTCCTGTGGACTGCAACTCAGCTGGTGAACATGCAATGCACATTTGTGGGCGGGCACTCATGCCCTCATGACATGCTTATAATTACATACAGGCACTATCACATGAGGACCGGCCAGTGTCTGACTGAATGGCATGGTGTGAAATTAATGAGCCATCCGGACTGGCAGATGTCACTTCCACCGTGTAAATTGTAGTTTACATGACAGACTGAAAGAGTGGAAATTAAATAAAACAAATAAGAGATTTATATTGTAAGGCAAAGCCATACAATAATTATGAAAAAACCCCAACGGTCAAAACGACCCCCTGTGAGCAAGCACTTGGCGACAGTGGGAAGGAAAAACTCCCTTTTAACGGGAAGAAACCTCCAGCAGAACCAGGCTCAGGGAGGGGCAGTCTGTCTTCTGCTGGGACTGGTTGGGGCTGAGGGAGAGAACCAGGAAAAAGACATGCTGTGGAGGGGAGCAGAGATCAATCACCAATGATTAAATGCAGAGTGGTGCATACAGAGCAAAATGAGAAAGAAACACTCAGTGCATCATGGGAACCCCCCCCCCCCCCCCCCCAGCAGTCTAAGCCTATAGCAGCATAACTAAGGGATGGTTCAGGGTCACCTGATCCAGTCCTAACTATACGTTTTAGCAAAAAGGAAAGTTTTAAGCCTAATCTTAAAAGTAGAGAGGGTGTCTGTCTCCCTGATCCGAATTGGGAGCTGGTTCCAGAGGAGAGGAGCCTGAAAGCTGAAGGCTCTGCCTCCCATTCTACTCTTACAAACCCTAGGAACTACAAGTAAGCCTGCAGTCTGAGAACGAAGCGCTCTATTGGGGTGATATGGTACTATGAGGTCCCTAAGATAAGATGGGACTTGATTATTCAAAACCTTATAAGTAAGAAGACGAATTTTAAATTCTATTCTAGAATTAACAGGAAGCCAATGAAGAGAGGCCAATATGGGTGAGATATGCTCTCTCCTAGTCCCTGTCAGTACTCTAGCTGCAGCATTTTGAATTAATTGAAGGCTTTTCAGGAAACCTTTAGGACAACCTGATAATAATGAATTACAATAGTCCAGCCTAGAGGAAATAAATGCATGAATTAGTTTTTCAGCATCACTCTGAGACAAGACCTTTCTAATTTTAGAGATATTGCGCAAATGCAAAAAAGCAGTCCTACATATTTGTTTAATATGCGCATTGAATGACATATCCTGATCAAAAATGACTCCAAGATTTCTCACAGTATTACTAGAGGTCAGGGTAATGCCATCCAGAGTAAGGATCTGGTTAGACACCATGTTTCTAAGATTTGTGGGGCCAAGTACAATAACTTCAGTTTTATCTGAGTTTAAAAGCAGGAAATTAGAGGTCATCCATGTCTTTATGTCTGTAAGACAATCCTGCAGTTTAGCTAATTGTTGTGTGTCCTCTGGCTTCATGGATAGATAAAGCTGGGTATCATCTGCATAACAATGAAAATTTAAGCAATGCTGTCTAATAATACTGTCTAAGGGAAGCATGTATAAAGTGAATAAAATTGGTCCTAGCACAGAACCTTGTGGAACTCCATAATTAACCTTAGTCTGTGAAGAAGATTCCCCATTTACATGAACAAATTGTAATCTATTAGATAAATATGATTCAAACCACCGCAGCGCAGTGCCTTTAATACCTATGGCATGCTCTAATCTCTAATAAAATTTTATGGTCAACAGTATCAAAAGCAGCACTGAGGTCTAACAGAACAAGCACAGAGATGAGTCCACTGTCTGAGGCCATAAGAAGATAATTTGTAACCTTCACTAATGCTGTTTCTGTACTATGATGAATTCTAAACCCTGACTGAAACTCTTCAAATAGACCATTCCTCTGCAGATCAGTTAGCTGTTTTACAACTACCCTTTCAAGAATTTTTGAGAGAAAAGGAAGGTTGGAGATTGGCCTATAATTAGCTAAGATAGCTGGGTCAAGTGATGGCTTTTTAAGTAATGGTTTAATTACTGCCACCTTAAAAGCCTGTGGTACATAGCCAACTAATAAAGATAGATTGATCATATTTAAGATCGAAGCATTAATTAATGGTAGGACTTCCTTGAGCAGCCTG
The DNA here is from genome assembly GCF_902500255.1 of Thalassophryne amazonica. Taxonomy (NCBI): domain Eukaryota; kingdom Metazoa; phylum Chordata; class Actinopteri; order Batrachoidiformes; family Batrachoididae; genus Thalassophryne; species Thalassophryne amazonica. The sequence continues at coordinate 75,222,267 of NC_047103.1, read as the reverse complement.
CTAGGAATGGGGTCTAATAGACATGTTGATGGTTTGGAGGAAGTAACTAATGAAAATAACTCAGACAGAACAATCGGAGAGAAAGAGTCTAACCAAATACCGGCATCATTGAAAGCAGCCAAATAGAATGATATGTCTTTGGGATGGTTATGAGTAATTTTTTTCTCTAATAGTTAGGGGTTGTTCTTATTTTCTTCAATTAGTAATGAGTAGTAAGATGTCCTAGCTTTACGGAGGGCTTTTTTTATAGAACAACAGACTCTTTTTCCAGGCTAAGTGAAGATCTTCTAAATTAGTGAGACACCATTTCCTCTCCAGTTTACGGGTTATCTGCTTTAAGCTGCGAGTTTGTGAGTTATACCACGGAGTCAGGCACTTCTGATTTAAGGATCTCTTTTTCAGAGGAGCTACAGCATCCAAAGTTGTCCTCAATGAGGATATAAAACTATTGACGAGATAATCTATCTCACTCACAGAGTTTAGGTAGCTACTCTGCCCTGTGTTGGTATATGGCATTGGAGAACATAAAGAAGGAATCATATCCTTAAACCTAGTTACAGCGCTTTCTGAACGACTTCTACTGTAATGAAACTTATTCCCCACTGCTGGGAAGTCCATCAGAGTAAATGTAAATGTTATTAAGAAATGATCAGACAGAAGGGGGTTTTCAGGAAATACTGTTAAGTCTTCAATTTCCATACCATAAGTCAGAACAAGATCTAAGGTATGATTAAAGTGGTGGGTGGACTCATTTACATTTTGAGCAAAGCCAATCTTGTCTAACAATAGATTAAATGCAGTGTTGAGGCTGTCATTCTCAGCATCTGTGTGGATGTTAAAATCGCCCACTATAATTATCTTATCTGAGCTAAGCACTAAGTCAGACAAAAGGTCCGAAAATTCACAGAGAAACTCACAGTAACGACCAGGTGGATGATAGATAACAAATAAAACTGTTTTTTGGGACTTCCAATTTGGATGGACAAGACTAAGTGTCAAGCTTTCAAATGAATTAAAGCTCTGTCTGGGTTTTTGATTAATTGATAAGCTGGAGTGGAAGATTGCTGCTAATCCTCCGCCTTGGCCCGTGCTACGAGCGTTCTGGCAGTTAGTGTGACTCTGGGGTGTTGACTCATTTAAACTAACATATTCATCCTGCTGTAACCAGGTTTCTGTAAGGCTTAATAAATCAATATGTTGATCAATTATTATATCATTTACTAACAGGGACTTAGAAGAGAGAGATCTAATGTTTAATAGACCACATTTAACTGTTTTGTGGTGCAGTTGAAGGTGCTATATTATTTTTTCTTTTTGAATTTTTATGCTTAAATAGATTTTTGCTGGTTATTGGTGGTCTGGGAGCAGGCACCGTCTCTACGGGGATGGGGTAATGAGGGGATGGCAGGGGGAGAGAAGCTGCAGAGAGGTGTGTAAGACTACAACTCTGCTTCCTGGTCCCAACCCTGGATAGTCACGGTTTGGAGGATTTAAGAAAATTGGCCAGATTTCTAGAAATGAGAGCTGCTCCATCCAAAGTGGGGTGGATGCCATCTCTCCTAACAAGACCAGGTTTTCCCCAGAAGCTTTGCCAATTATCTATGAAGCCCACCTCATTTTTTGGACACCACTCAGACAGCCAGCAATTTAGGGAGAACATGCGGCTAAACATGTCACTCCCGGTCCGATTGGGGAGGGGCCTAGAGAAAACTATGCATCACTATGCAAAAGTATGGATCACTGTGCACTGACATGCCATGCCAGCTAACGTGTTCATGACACAAGAGCCGACTCGTCATGAGACGAGAGCCCGGCTGCTGTCTTCATGAGAGGAGTGCATCAGGTAATTCAGAACATTAATCCACGTCATTTTATTACTTCCTGGTGTACGTCTAGATGGAATCTAAGTCCGCTCTTTATAGCAGGAATTAAGTATTAGAAATGTGGTGGTTTTTTTTTTATATTTTACTCCACTTCTGTGTGCATGACTTTCCATGTGCTCGCACTGTGTTCGTGTGCATGAACACGAGCGTGTACGATACCGCGACAACGGTATCGTGCATGCCGGTCCGACTGTGCGTCCCTCCCAACAGCAGGTGGAATGTTTCATGGTTTCCCATTTCGTTTTTTGTTTGCGGATTTTCTTCCGGTTTCTGGTTTCTGCATCGTGTTATGTGTGAATGGGCCCTAAGAATTAACTTTTTACTATCATTTGGGATTTTTGTTTTATTTGATTCACAGTATTATTCTGTTGTTAAAAATTGAGGTTTTATTTTGCCACTGGATGTCACACTATCCCACACTTCAGGACCAAAATGCTGATTTCCTTCTTAGCTACTTCTCCTCCTCAACCTTCCTTTTAACCTGCAGTAAGCAGAAGGAACCACGGTTGGGGTCTCAACCGGTTGAACAGTTCTCACATCATTCTTGATTTTCATGGTTAAATATATTCTTAGCATTTGAATCTGGTTTTTGAGAGAATCTTTGTAAAGTCTATATTATCCACCATCTTAAAATAAAATAAGCTGCACAGTTACAAATTTGGGGAGAGGCAACAGTTTTGCAGGGTGCGTCTCACATGTGCTAAACATGCACACATGGAAATCCATGCACTAAACGTCTATGCACGACCACACAAACTTAAACAGACATCAGTAAAGCTCAGGAAACAACACACACAGAGGGAGTGTTGCTTCATTCTCTGTATAGGATGCTATTAAGTCATTAAATGTTTACAAAAAAAGTTGTTGTCGGCTGCAATATTATGAATGAATGAATTTATTTCTTTATTTATTTGGCACACACAGATCCAAAACAAGAAACTTACAAATAAAGAAAATAATCCAACAACACACCCAAAAGGGTGTATGTAGAAGCAAAAGCTTGTAAACACCCACACCTTTAACCAAAAATAAAAAAATTATACATATGTATATAAAATTATGCATATACCCATGATAACTCCAAATATTAACCCCTTTAACAGAAACACAATGACTTTTTACAGTAGTTCAAATCTTTGATTTCTGAAATAATGTTCCTTACAAATTATAACTGGAGTCCCTCATTTTAAACAGGTCCTGGACATGTTGTGGTAAAAGTTTATTTTTCACTTTAAACATAATTTGTATTATGATGTAATCAATCAAATCTCAAAATTTTAAACTATGCAAATGGGTAAACAATGGATTTGTTGGCTCACGATATGGTTTCTTACTAATAATTCTTATACCTTTATTTTTAAGTAAAAATATAGGATTTGTATTAGTTTTGTAGGTGGTTCCCCAAATTTCAATACAGTAGGTCATGGAAGAAGTAATTAATGTTATAAGGTAACTAATGGGTGTTGGGAGAGGAAGTCTTGTGCCTCATAAAAAAAATTGCATGATCTTTGACATTTTAGATTTAATATAATTTATATGGTGTTTTCCTACTTAGATTATCGTCAGTAAAGACCCCCCAAAATGTAGTTTAATTTACAAGTTCAGTTTCAACATCGTGCACTAATAAATTTCTACATAAATTCCTGAGCTTATTTCCAAATATGATAAACTGTTTTACCAAAGTGAAGCGACACTTTATTTGAATAAATCCATTCTTTAAATTTCTGTAGTTCCCCCTTCTTCATGTACAGAACCTGTCCCCAGTGATGCCCACTACAAAACACATTTGTGTTATCAGCAAATAAACTACAACTCACAACCTTAGAAACTAAACATGTCATTAATATATAAAAGATTCAACAAGGACTGAGCCCTGGGCACCCCACAAGTGCACCTCAAAAATTCAGAATTTATCCCACCTTTGTGAACACATTGATACCTGTTGTACAAATAACTAGCTATCCAATCATGAGCTAATCCTCTGATGCCATACCTCCATAGCTTATCAAATAATAAGGCATGATCTATGGTATTGAATGCTTTCTGTAAGTTGGAAAAAAAAAATCACTATGGTACAATTACTATTGCCCTATTTCAAAAAAAAAAAAAAATAAAAAAAATCATAATCCTCAAACTGGACAGAATCAACATACTCAACTTTTAACCACGTCTCAGTAACTGCTGCTCAGTAACAGTAATAGCTGAAAAATATTTTTTAGCAATTTTTAAACAGTCCTGAATTTTGGAAAAATTCATAAAAAGGCTTCTGCTATTAAAATGTATAATATAGAATGCCCCATTTGTAAAAGAATAATGCTTAAATTGCTCCGCAGTAAAATAATTACAATGATGACTTCTATTTTTAAGAAAAAAAAAAAACAATCCGGATCAGTATTATTTTCAGTGTTATGAATTCTGTTTGGTATTATCAAAAATGTTTAAATTGAGCTCTGTGCAGAAGTAAATTGTGAAGACTCAGTTGACATCTGACATCTTAAGTAAAGTCTAACTTCACAATGTGAACCTAAACATGATATAGAATTTCTTAAAATTTGTCCCACAACAAAACATGAAGAAAAAAGAAAAACGTTTTCCTTCTTAAGGACCAATCACTTAAAATTATCCAGGACCGAAAGCTCTTTTATCATCACAACTTTCGCTTCCTCCAGCATTCCATTTAATTTAATCCACACTTTACAATTTCTAGTCCAATGTTCTTAGCCAAATGTTCGTTAACATACACATCCGTCCCTTGTAACTTTTTTGTTTGTCGGAGCAAATCGTTCTTGAACTTTCTGTTTGGGAACCGGATACTAATGACAGGCTAGGATTTATTGCCTTTTTTTGGTAATGAACGGCAACCTGCAATGTCACTATCGTTAACATGGATGTCCTTTGAAGAAAAAAATGAATGACTTGATTCTCCAGGGACTGGATTTCTCCCGGGGAGTCCTCTTCAACACCGGCACCATTTGCAACGGCTACAGCCCTCATGTATGACCAGTGTTTTTTTTTTTTTTAATCCAGTTACAATTACATCCTCCATTCTAATATATTGCTCCAATTCATCCACACAATTTTCCAAAATGCTTATTTTATTGTCTTTCTTCTGCATTAATTTCCTAAGATCTCGAACCTCCTTCAATAATCCAAGCAGTTCAGATTGTTGTTTTACAACTCTGGTATATTCCTCTGACATGAAGTTCAAGGACACTTTAATCTCATCCAAATCTTCGCCACTTATGGTCTTTTTCAGCATGATGAACAGTTAAGAAAAAAAAAGGAAAGGTCGTACCTTAGCCCTCTGAGCTGCTATTACACCGCCCAACAAAGAAGGGCCAGTCCCAACGTTTAGCCGCTGCTGGGCCTTGGCTAAACCAACCTGGTCAAACATTCGATGACTTAATGGCTTTTAATGTTTGAAATGCCATTGAAGGCACCTTACAATAAGAACTACAGCAGGCAATGCCAGTGCTTTACAGCTTCCTTTGGGGGTTATCCTTTCACGTTACCAAACCTTATCCCCTGACTATTACTTTGGAATTTGCCAATATTTACCTTTTTCCTTGCAAAATTGGTTACTTTTTGTCAAATTTGTTCTTGTTAGTTTATATTGTGCAACTTGTTGATTATCCAGGTCACACTATAAAATTAATGTTCATACCCAAGAGCGCATTATAATTATTGTTCAATTTTGTGCAGAAAATAAATGCAAATGTGAAAAACAGTATTGTTGTTGTTGTTATTTTTCATGTATTTGACATATACTTATTGACTTTTAGAGGAATAAGGTTAAGGTTGCTTTATTTGTCTCCCATGGGAGAAAACTGTTTCGGATAAGGAAACTGCTGCATTAACAAACATCACAAGACATCACATCACAAAGACAGATCACAGTCAGTACATTATAAATGGATCATGAATAAATAAATGTATTGTATTTCACCATGTCTATATTTGATTAGGCATCATGTGAGTAGATCCTGAATCTGTTTGCTGGCTGTAGTCACACTGTAGTAAACATTTTTTAAGCACTCCTGCCAGACAAGAAACTACTGTGCAGGTGTTTGCTCACGTCTCAGGCATTAAAAGCCGCAATGAGCGATGATCATATGGCATACAGTATTATCGTGACATCAGGAATTGAGTGATGAGTACAGTCACCGCATTAATTTCTGCATTGCTACGCTGTCTTGTCAGTGCTGTTCAGCTCAAAGGATTTTTCACTTCCAGCGTGAGGAAGGCAGGATGCTGAAAACGAAGGAGCAAAGAAATAACACTGGAAATGTGACTGTAATGCAGCTCGCGAGTGCAAGCGTGGATTTTCTACTTCCTCTGAGACCAAATCCCACCATTTCAGGAGATTAACCTCGGCATGAGATAAATGTTCAACTTCTTCTTCCCCTCCAATTTCCTTGGAGCTAGAAACTCCAGAAGGCAGAGCGGCATGTAAGATAAAAATGATCACCTAATTCACTCAAGCACAAAATACAATTCTGGAGAGGGAAGGAAGGAAAAGCAGTAGGAGAGAGAGAAAGAGAAAGAGGGAGAGAGAGCACATCACTGACACACTACCTCATGTTCAATGTTCAAAATCCTCTTCAATCAGTTATTATTAAATGAAGCACTTATTCTAAAAAAAAAAAAACCTGTGTATAGCAGTTGTGTGGTGGCATTCTTATTGTCTGTGGAATTTCTTCTTTTTTCTTGATCCTGTGGATTAATCACAATGTGCAGCTCACCTACTACCCATAGTGCACCTCACATGGCAGCTGTGCTCAAATGCTGTTGATTGCTGAAGGTGCCCTCTGCAGATTGCTGCTGCCACTAAGCCACTAAATGGAGTTGTTAATAAAATGTAACAATGATTGCCTCTATTTCCTCATCGGCTCTAGTTTGGCAGACAGTTGACACAGGACTAATGTCAGACTTTAGCTAACTCTCAACATTTTCACTCATATTAATCTTTTGAAAACAAAAATGGAGAATCCGCTGGGGTAAAATGTAATTTTTGTGGCTTGAATCATTCCTCTCATTAATAATAAATAACTATGAACAAACCTAAAAGCCGAGCTGTAGGAACACATTGCTATCGGTCTGATGTCAGATCGAGCCAGAAGAGGCGTTTTCAGAGCCGGCCCAAGGCATACGCCAACTACACGGTCGCTTAGGGCCTCCACGCCACCAGGGGGCCCCGAGAGCACCAAGACGTTGTGATAAAAAAGTAAATATATACATGAAATTAAAATAATATTGAATAATTTAAACGAAATTGTATTACACCCGAAAAAAAAAATTCATTTTGACAAAATTGTTGTATGCGCCGCCAGAAGAGGAGGTACTGCTGGCCCACCACCAGAGGGCGCCCTGCCTGAAGTGCAGGCTTCAGGCACGAGAGGGCGCTGCCGCCACGGACACAGCCGGGGGTGACAGCTGTCATCATTATCTCATGACAGCTGTCACCCATCTACACGTCATCATTCCACTCCATAAAGACCGGATGTCATCTCCACCTCGTTGCCGAGATATCATCTACCTGTGAAGGTAATATCCTCAGCCAGAATCTAACTGTGTCTTAGTCTGAATTCATTTTGCAGCTGCTTTCCTGTGGAGTGCCTTATCAGTGAGGTTGGCGTAATCAGTGACGGCTTCGTTTCACACCCCAACCAGATAAGTGTTTAAGACAGGAGCTGCACAAGTGTGTGTGAGAGGTGGAGGTGGAATCTCCACCATTGTTGTTACTGGGTGTGCACGCACCCACATCTTATTGTTTCTGCTCCTCGCCAGCAGTACCAGATCCGACATTCGGAGACGGTGGCCACCTGGGGACTCGGGACTTGGCGGCTCCAGTATTCTCCACATTCGGTGGCGGAGGAAAACGTGTGGTTCCGGTTCTTCTCAGGACAGACGTCTTCTATCCTCGAGCCTGCCCACACGTCACCTTTGTGGATTGACTGTTTTCAGAAATTCTGTAATCCGCTGTGTTTTGGTTGTGCTCTTTCACAATAGTAAAGTGTTCATATTCGACTCTTTCATTGTCCGTTCATTTACGCCCCCTGTTGTGGGTCCGTGTCACTACACTTTCCCAACAGGATATCTCGGCCACCGTGATGGATCCCGAGGGGCGTCACCCATCTGTTGAACGGCCAATGGAAGAGCAGGGTGCACAGGCGTCTGCAGGAGGCGAGATTGGTGAGTTGCAGTAAATCCTCCCCGCTTTTACCGCTCGGTTGGATCTGATGACCGAGCAAAACATCATCCTTGATCGCAGCATGGAGGCTCTCACCACACAGGTGGAAGCGCGCGCTCAGGGCACTGCTGCGGCTCCTCCTCCTGCCGACCCAGTGCAGAATATAGACGTTCCACTGGTCATTCAACGACCCCCCCCCCCACCATCCCCTGAAGCATACATAAGTCCCCCAGAGCCGTACGGAGGTTGTGTGGAGACGTGCGCGGACTTTCTTATGCAGTGTTCGCTCGTCTTTGCACAACGTCCAGTAATGTACGCGTCTGACGCCAGTAAGGTGGCTTATGTAATTAACTTGCTTCGTGGTGAGGCACGCGCTTGGGCTACGGCGCTTTGGGAGCAAAATTCACGGCTCCTTACCACTTATACTGGGTTTGTGAGGGAGTTCAAAACGGTTTTTGATCACCCTAACAGAGGAGAGACTGCTTCAACAGTGCTGCTGTCAATGAGACAGGGGCGCCGGAGCACAGCCGAATATGCAGTCGACTTCCGCATCGCGGCTGCGAGGTCCAGCTGGAATTACGTTGCGCTCCGCGCCGCCTTCATAAACGGACTGTCGTCGGAAGGAGCACCTGGTAGCTAAGGAAGAACCGCGGGATTTAGATGGGCTTATTGATCTCGTTATATGGTTAGACAATCGGTTGGAGGAACACTGTCGGGAGCGAGACAAAGGACGTGGCCGGGCACGCGCCGTCCCTCTCCCTTCCGGGTCCGAAAAGTTTCCGCCCTCCCCACGCTCCACAGCCTCAACGCTCCGTGTGGCTACAGCTCCCCCTGCTGACGAAGCTATGGACACGAGCAGGGCCACATTTAGACCACCTAACAGACAGAGGAGGCTGGCCCGCGGGGAGTGCTTTGTCTGCGGCTCGAGTGAGCACAAGTTAAGAGACTGCCCCAATCGGTTAAAACACCAACGCCCGCCCCTAGAAACTGGGCTTAGGGTGGGCCAAGACATTCATGTGGGACACACACACATTTCCACACGACTCCCAGTTACAATACTGAGCGGGGATTTAACCCTTCAAGCCCCAGCACTGGTGGACACGGGGTCAGAAGGGAATCTGCTAGACAGCAGATGGGCTAGGGAGGTAGGGCTCCCTGTGGTGGTGCTCCCTTCGCCATTGCAGGTGCGGGCACTAGATGGCACCCTCCTCCCTTTAATCACGCACAAGACACAACCTGTAACTCTGGTAGTGTCTGGAAATCATCGGGAGGAGATCGAGTTTTTTGTGACTCCTTCTACCTCCCGCGTGATTTTGGGCTTCCCGTGGATGTTGAAACACAATCCCCGGATTGATTGGCCGTCTGGGGTGGTGGTTCAGTGGAGCGAAACCTGCCATCGGATGTGTTTAGGTTCCTCGGTTCCTCCCGGTTTACATGCTAAGGAGGAGGTCAAAGTCCCCCCCAATCTGACTGCGGTGCCGGTTGAGTACCATGATCTTGCTGACGTCTTCAGCAAGGATCTGGCACTCACCCTTCCCCCGCACCGTCTGTACGATTGTGCCATTGATTTGATTCCAGGCGTGGAGTTCCCGTCCAGCAGGCTGTACAACCTCTCACAACCTGAGCGCGAATCAATGGAGACCTACATCCGGGACTCATTAGCTGCCGGGCTGATCCAGAATTCCACCTCCCCGATGGGTGCAGGTTTCTTTTTTGTGGGCAAGAAAGATGGCGGACTCCATCCATGCATTGATTACAGGGGGCTGAATGAGATTACGGTTCGCAATCGATACCCGTTGCCCTTGTTAGATTCCGTGTTCACCCCCCTGCATGGAGCCAAAATCTTTACTAAGCTGGATCTTAGGAATGTGTATCACGTGGTTCGGGTCCGGAAGGGAGATGAGTGGAAGACGGCATTTAACACCCCATTAGGTCATTTTGAGTACCTGGTTATGCCGTTCGGCCTCACTAACGCCCCCGCGACATTCCAAGCTTTGGTTAATGATGTCTTGCGGGACTTCTGCACCGGTTCGTCTTCGTATACCTGGACGATATATTCATCTTTTCTCCGGACCCTGAGACTCATGTCCAGCATGTACGTCAGGTCCTGCAGCGGTTGTTGGAGAACCAGCTGTTTGTGAAGGGCGAGAAGTGCGAGTTCCATCGTACTTCTTTATCCTTCCTGGGGTTTATCATCTCCTCCAACTCCGTCGCCCCTGATCCGGCCAAGGTTGCGGCGGTGAGAGATTGGCCCCAACCAACAAGCCGTAGGAAGCTGCAACAGTTCCTCGGCTTTGCAAATTTCTACAGGAGGTTCATTAAGGGCTACAGTCAGGTAGTTAGCCCCCTGACAGCCCTGACCTCTCCAAAAGTCCCCTTCACCTGGTCGGATCGGTGCGAAGCCGCGTTCAAGGAGTTGAAACGACGGTTCTCGACTGCACCAGTTCTGGTGCAGCCCGACCCTGGCCGCCAGTTTGTGGTTGAAGTGGACGCCTCTGACTCAGGGATAGGAGCCGTACTATCCCAGAGCGGAGAGACCGATAAGGTTCTTCACCCGTGTGCCTACTTTTCTCGCAGGTTGACCCTGGCTGAACAGAACTATGACGTCGGCAACCGAGAACTCCTTGCGGTGAAAGAGGCTCTTGAGGAGTGGAGACACCTGTTGGAGGGAGCGTCTGTGCCGTTCACGGTTTTCACTGACCATCGGAACCTGGAGTATATCAGGACCGCCAAGCGGCTGAACCCCAGGCAAGCTCGCTGGTCACTGTTCTTCGGGTGTTTTGACTTCCGGATCACCTATCGCCCCGGGACCAAGAACCAGAGATCAGATGCCTTGTCCCGGGTACACGAAGACGAAGTCAAAACAGGGCTGTCGGATCATCCGGAGCCCATCATTCCTGAGTCCACTATCGTGGCTACCCTCACCTGGGACGTGGAGAAGACCGTCCGGGAGGCCCTGGCACGGAGCCCGGACCCCGGAACTGGGCCGAAGAACCGTCTAAACATCCCACCAGAGGCCAGAGCAGCAGTCTTGGATTTCTGTCATGGTTCCAAGCTCTCCTGTCATCCAGGGGTGCGAAGGACCGTGGCAGTTGTCCGGCAGCGCTTCTGGTGGGCGTCTATGGAGGCCGACATCCGGAAGTATATCCAGGCCTGCACCACCTGTGCCAGGGGCAAGGCAGACCACAAAAGGACCCAAGGACTTCTCCATCCACTTCCGGTGCCTCATCGCCCCTGGTCCCATATCGGCCTGGATTTCGTCACAGGCCTCCCGCCGTCCCAGGGCATGACGACCATCCTCACGATAGTGGACCGATTCTCCGAGGCGGCCCACTTCGTGGCCCTCCAGAAGCTCCCAACGGCCCCGGAGACTGCTGACCTCCTGGTCCACCACGTCGTCCGTCTGCATGGGATACCAACTGACGTAGTCTCGGATCGTGGTCCCCAGTTTTCCTCTCAAGTCTGGAGGAGTTTCTGCAGAGAACTGGGGGCCACCGTGAGCCTCTCATCCGGGTACCACCCACAGACGAACGGACAGGCAGAACGGGCCAACCAAGAGTTGGAACAGACCCTCCGCTGTGTGACATCCGCGCACCCGACGGCCTGGAGTAACCATCTGGCCTGGATGGAGTATGCACATAACAGTCAGGTGTCTTCAGCCACCGGCCTCTCCCCGTTTGAGGTGTGTCTGGGGTACCAGCCCCCGTTGTTTCCCGTGGTGGAGGGAGAGGTCGGTGTGCCCTCGGTCCAGGCCCACCTGCAGAGGTGCCGTCGGGTGTGGTGCACCGCCCGTTCTGCCTTGTTGAAGGCCCGGACGAGGGCTAAGACCCATGCCGCCGGCGGTCCCCGCCCCCTGCATACCAGCCCGGGCAGGAGGTGTGGTTATCAACGAAGGACATCCCCCTCCAAGTCGACTCTCCTAAGTTGAAGGACAGGTACATTGGACCATTTAAAATCCTCAAGATCCTCAGCCCTGCCGCAGTGAAGCTCCAACTCCCAGCTTCACTGCGGATCCACCCTTTTTTCCATGTGTCCAGACTGAAACCACACCACACCTCACCCCTCTGTGCTCCCGGTCCGGCGCCGCCTCCTGCCCGGATTGTTGACGGGGAGCCAGCTTGGACAGTGCGCCGGCTCCTGGACGTCCGTCGAATGGGCCAGGGGTTCCAGTATTTGGTGGACTGGGAGGGGTACGGACCCGAAGAACACTCCTGGGTAAAGAGGAGCTTCATCCTGGACCCAGCCCTCCTGGCCGATTTCTACCGCCGTCACCCGGATAAGCCTGGTCGAGGGGGGGGTCCTGTTGTGTGGGCCGCCAGAAGAGGAGGTACTGCTGGCCCACCACCAGAGGGCGCCCTGCCTGAAGTGCGGGCTTCAGGCACGAGAGGGCGCTGCCACCACGGACACAGCCGGGGGTGACAGCTGTCACTCATTATCTCATGACAGCTGTCACCCATCTACACTTCATCATTCCACTCCATAAAGACCGGACGTCATCTCCACCTCATTGCCAAGATATCATCTACCTGTGAAGGTAATATCCTCAGCCAGAATCTAACTGTCTTAGTCTGAATTCATTTTGCAGCTGCTTTCCTGTGGAGTGCCTTATCAGTGAGGTTGGCGTAATCAGCGACGGCTTCGTTTCACATCCCAACCAGATAAGTGTTTAAGACAGGAGCTGCACGAGTGTGTGTGAGAGGTGGAGGTGGAATCTCCACCATTGTTGTTACTGGGTGTGCACGCACTCACATCTTATTGTTTCTGCTCCTCGCCAGCAGTACCAGATCCAACATTCGGAGACGGTGGCCACCTGGGGACTCGGGACTTGGCGGCTCCAGTATTCTCCAGGTTCGGTGGCGGAGGAAATTGTGTGGTTCCGGTTCTTCTCAGGACAGACGTCTTCTATCCTCGAGCCTGCCCATACGTCACCTTTGTGGATTGACTGTTTTCACAAATTCTGTAATCCGCTGTGTTTTGGTTGTGCTCTTTCACAACAGTAAAGTGTTCATATTCGACTCTTTCATTGTCCGTTCATTTACGCCCCCTGTTGTGGGTCCGTGTCACTACACTTTCCCAACAAAAATACCAATAATAGGTTAATTGATGCCTCCTGTTGGCTGCTGCCACCGTTGGGCAAATTTAGATGCACCGCTTGGGTCAGGTGGTCGATGACTAATCGTGAGGAACGAACTGAGTGTAAGTCATGTCTCAGAAAAGAAATGATCCCTCTGGAGCGGAGAAAAGAAAAACGAAGAAGTTGGAAGATGAGAAAAAACAAGACAAAGGTAGGTTTGCATGTCCAATATTACAGTTTCTGTTATTATTAGCGAAATGATCCGTTCGTTTAGTGTAAAGTGCTTTAGGTGTCTTAAAGTCAGAGGCGATTGCTCTAAGACTGCAGGGGAAGCTCAGCTTCCCCTAAAATGTCAAAAATAAGTGATCAAATATATACTGTTGTGTGTACATGTCATTGACTAAATATGCGCTACAACACGCTCAACTTTTGTTCAGAATCAGCTTCTTATCACTGGTAATGACGCGGCTTTCCTCTCACTCAAACCTGCAGCTTCACAGTGCTTTAAACAGTGTGGATGCTGAGCGTCCACAGACTTCAATAGCGACACAAAGCATGCAGCGAAACGAGACGAGTCATTGGATAAATGCTGGGCTTTGTCCCGCCCATCGGACGCTCAGCGTGTCTGGGGGTCTACGGGGCAGTGGGCTGGCCTCGGCTGGCCCAGACCCTCAGCTTCTACATGATGATTGGATGATCTGTCTGAGGCTGAATCCTTTTTTGATTGACAGCGAAATGAGCGAATCAGCGATCTTTTGGTGTAAACATCCGTGGGATGCTTATGCTCTATGACTACTGGGATAGGCTCCAGTCCCCTGCAACCCTTAGTTGGAGTAAGGGGTCGAAGATGAGTGAGTGAGTGGTTTCCTGGCTTTTAAGCATAGTCCACAAATTTTCAATAGGGTTGAGGTTGGGGCTTTGGGAAGGCCACTTCAGAACCTTAATACTAGCCAGCATTATCCAACACACTAGCAGTTCTGATTTGTGTTTGGGATCATTGTCTTGTTGGATCACCCAATTGTGGCCAGGTTTCAAAAGTCTAGCTGTTGATTTGAGGTGATGTTGAACATGGTGCAATCATTGGTGGTGTCATTGTGGCCAGATATCTCAATCTTTGTCTCATCTGACCATATTTTTTGGAGGAGGGGCTTCTCTCAGTCCATGGCAATGTAAACCTTGCTTCATTATGGACAGTGACGCTGGTGTTAAAGCAGTTTTCAGTTCATGGCAGGTCTGAGTCTAGGTGGTTCCTGGACATCCTAACCAATTTCCTGTCATCTGGCAAAGTGGTGGCACAGCCGACTAACTTGTACTTATATATCATTATTTAACCTGATTATCTTGGAATCTGCAGTTCTTTAGAAATGGCACCAAGAGCCCTCCCCAGCTTGTGTTAATCTGCCATTTTCCTTCTTTGTTCTGCAATGAGTTCCTTGTACTTTCCCATTTTTCTGAGTATTGTCAGTCCAGTGACTGCAGTCAAACACAAACTTTGTATGCTGGCAGAGAAAAACTACCATTTGTAGTCAATCATGATCACTAAGGAAGAGTTAATAAGCCTTGGCTATGTCATGTTAAAAGACACTGCAGAACCTTCAGCACTGCTTATTAAAGCATTGCAGTAAATGTATGCATTTGTAAATGTATATATCTGTGCCTGTATGCATAATTTTGGACCTTTGTGGATTGGAGAAGATCCCAAATAAGTTAAAAGTGGTGCGCCCAATTCTTGTTTTTAAAGTCATTAATGATAATTGCTGTACAAACATTAAACCCTGGAAAAAGAACAGTCCAAAGACGTTATTAAAAGCCCAAAATTAGCATGCCATTTATTACTATGATGAGTGTATGTAAATGTCCGACCAGAACTGTACATGTGTGCATGTTCTGATTAATTTGTGCAGAGTTTATATGAATTATTGTTGAGAAGATACAGCATGTTTTGATTAAGTCTTGTCTGTGAGATAAATAATACTTTTAGCACAACTGTCATCCCAGGCATCACTTTCTAAACCCACTTGTCCTTTTATTCCTCTGCAGTCTAAATTACAGGCACATTTTTATGTTATTTGGTCACTTGCCCAAATTAAGCATTCAGTATTCAGCATTGTCCAAATTAACACTTGGATTCTTCATGGGTTATGGTTAAATTCCCAACATTACTACATAGATGTAAAGGAGGGAATATGATTGAAGTTTATAAAATTTTAAATAATATATTTCACAGTGAATATATCCATGAGGGCAGCTCAGTGGCTAGTGGTTAATACTGATTCCCACCTGTGGCCTTTGTGGAGTTTGCATGTTGTCCCAGTGGTTGTGCCAGTTCCCTCCAGGTGCTGCAGCTTCCTCCCACATCCAAATACATGCGCACCGGAGGAGACGTGCCTCTGAGCGTGCGTAATGAATTGGGTGCGCTCCTGTAAAGAGTGATGACAGTATTTTTTTAATTATTATTTGAACGTATAGACCCTTGGTCAAGTGATCTCCTGCATACCACACAGAACCGGTGTTCTGTCGAGATGAGGTGCGCCAACTTTCGACACTCTGAGCTGTGATGTACCTTGGCATTGTCCAATAGGAATGACGCGTCAGGCCAAAACACGGAAGACTCGTGGCAGAAACCACTGATCTGTACAAAATGGACTGGACCAATCCGATTGGTGCAGAAACCACTGATCTGTAAAAAACATTAACGTGTAACAGGACTGCTCATTTAGAGAGCAGTTTTTTGAAGAAAAATCATTGGAAATGTTTTTTTGTTGTTGTTACCTCAAAATTTCTGATTACTGTTAAAAAAAAGTTTAGAACACTTGTAATTAAAATAGCTAAATAAATCAATAAATAGTTCTTTAGAAACATTTCATCTGTAAATTAAAACCACCTGTTATTTCATATTAGATCATTTCTTGTTTAACATAAGGAACCTCAGACATTTATTTTTAGACAAATAAAATAACATGGAAACTTGTATATTTTTTGAAGTCTGGTAGATTATTTATATCTCATTTCAACCAGAAAAACAAACACTAAATAAATACAAATGTTTATTATAAATGCAAAAGGAAATAATTTAACAGTGACTGCAGTGTGATTGTAAAGTAGATTTTCTGTGACATAAACCTCATGATGATTTTTTTTTTATAGTTATTTAAACTTGTAATTTCGTCAAAATATGTAATTGCCTTTAATGTTATCAGGACAGAGTAATTTTTAAAATATGAATTTGAGCACAATAAGTGGAGAGCTTCTACTTGTGCAAATGTCTTTTGACTGATTCGTGGACATTTTTAATGATTCGTTCATTTATTGTTAAAATATAAAATGAATCAGCTTTTTAAAAAAATAATAAAATAGTTGCTGTTCAAAGAGACTTTTATTTAGAAGCAGATGTTCTGCTGGATTCTCGGGACCAGATGAAGGTCTCTTCTGCAGCTTTGAACTCTGGTGGTGTTGCTGAAAAGTACAGATGTTTTCTTTCAACTGGACTTCGCGGTGTTCAGCTCATCAATGGAAGTTTGGTTGTCTGCACAGCAAATGTTCCTGATTGGGACAAATAAAAATATTTCTTTAAATATAAAGAAACACTACATAAAAAAAGGGGGGAAAACTGCAAAAAACGATGGAAAAAATGCCAGAAAAAAGAAGTTATTTAAAGTTGAGCTTTTGTGGTGTCTGAAAAAAGCTGTAGCTTTATTTGGTAAAAATAAAAAAGACTGAACCATTTAGAAATTAAAGTGTTCACTCAAATCAACTGTGCTAAAAGGCTAAGCTAACGTTAGCCGATCATTAAACCTTCACAGTTCAGTAAACATCACATTTTATTTTTACATTATTCTCACCTCAGTAAAGCTGCAGAACTAAACTCCGTTGGGCAAACTGGGACTTTGCATATATCCAGAAACTGGGAGATTTCTGAGTGGGTTTGCTCCATCACCCCAACGGCCTGGATCGCTCTGCCCAGGGATGATGCCTGAAGGCCGGCTTCTCCGTGCGGGTCAGCCTGCTGTCGCGGTTCGATCGATATCCCACCAAGTCGTCGGTCCTCCCTCAGTCGGCGTCACTCCGAAAAGTAGCTGAAAAAAGCTTCTCCCAGCAGGGTGATGGGAGAATCGTTCTACTGCTGTTTTTTTAAAGGTTTTTTTTGTGGTTCAGGCGACCGAAGTTCAAGACAGCGATCGCTGAACTTTTTTCAGATTGTGGAAACAGCCAGAGTGTGACGTAGCAATCTCTGCCCCCTTGCCGCTTCCGAAGCGATGCGTCTGACGTCACGACGCGTTGGAAACACACCACCCTCTGCCGCACTGACAAGCGCAACCAGGGCCGGCCCAAGCCTTTATGGGGCCTTAAGCAGAATTTAATTTGGGGGCCCCCCTACCATCACCTCAGCACCAGATGCCTCATTATTCCATAGGCTACACTGTTATGTGTGTAACGTATCCACAATCATTAGCATTATTTGTAATTATCTTACATCATACAGGTGTCATTCTTGTTTTTAACCTTAAAGGGGTAGCAAACTCATAAATATGTTTTAATTAACTTCTACATACAGCCTGATGTATAAGTATGGCTCATTAATTTAACTATTTGAAAGTAACATCAGCAGGCAGGAGACTGCATTTATAGTAAACATGTTAAATAGTTTAATTTCTTTCAAATGTGCAAAATGTTCAATATCCAAATACAAAATAGAATCAAATGACATTCACATTATCTTACAGAAAAATAAAGTTGTAATCAAAATTAAATACAATATTTAAATAATCTCCAAAATGAACATAGAAATCCACAACATAACAGCAATGTGTGTGCATAGCAATGCACAAACATTGCACTGGGGCCTATTGTTTTAACTTTGGCCTGCAAACCATTGAGAGCTGAGCTACTTTTCCCCACCTTTTTCACCAAATTAATCTGAGGAGTTGATCTGCCCTGCTGTTTGTTTTTCTTCATAAGGAAGACTATCAAATGACTTCACCAAAATCCGGTCCACAACATTCAAATTGTCTGCCATTATGTGCAGCTTGCTACCTAGCTAGCTCGCTAGCTGGGACTGGCGCGAGGCTAGTGTGAAGTGTAACCGCCTGTGAGTGCTTTGTGACGGTGGAGGAGCTCAGCAGCACCCGCTGCTCGGTAGGGACAGAAACTGCAATAGAAGTCAGAAAGAGTGATAGAAGTCAGTCTCCAAACACAAGCAGCTACAAAAAAAAAAAACCCCACCAGAAATAGAAGCTCGATTTGTTGCTAGTCGTTTTCCACACTGTTTAAAGCACTGTGAAGCTGCAGGTTTGAGTGAGAGGAAAGCCGCGTCGTTACCAGTGATAAGAAGCTGATTCTGAACAAAAGTTGAGCGCGTTGTAGCGCATATTTAGTCAATGACATGTACACACAACACTATATATTTGATCACTTATTTTTTGACATTTTAGGGGAAGCTGAGCTTCCCTTGCAGTCTTAGAGCAATCGCCTCTGACTTTAAGACACCTAAAGCACTTTACACTAAACGAACGGAGCATTTCGCAAATAATGACAACAAAAATTGTAATATTGGACATGCAAACCTACCTTTGTCTTGTTTTTTCTCGTGTTCCAACTTCTTTTTTCTTTTCTCCACTCCAGAGGGATAATTTCTTTTCTGAGACATGACTTACACTCACTTCATTCCTCACGATTAGTCATTGACCACCTGACCCAAGCGGTGCATCTAAATTTGCCCAACGGTGGCAGCAGCCAACAGGAGGCATCAATTAACCTAGTATTGGTATTTTGTCAAAATGAATTTATTTTTTTCGGGTGTAATACAATTTCGTTTAAATTATTCAATATTATTTTAATTTCATGTATAGTATATTTACTTTTTTATCACAACGTCTCGGTGCTCTCGCGGCCCCCTGGTGGCGTGGAGGCCTTAAGCGACCGTGTAGTTGGCGTATGCCTTGGGCCGGCTCTGAGCGCAACCCTCAACCTATCAAATCCCTTGTACACAGACGCACGCCATATCCGTTTGTTTTAAAATTAATTACTTTCGTTAATTAATTTGGTTTATTTGTTAAATACGTGATATTATTGAATAACTAATATTTTGCTATATTTTCCAGTATTTCTTTTTCTTTCTTTTTTATTTTTTTGATAACTCTAACATCCGAGGGGGCGAGGTTGATGACGTGAGGGGGCGTCACCCCCAAACGCCCCCTCGTGGTGCCGGCTATGAGGTGACCATTGAATGTAGTTGGAGAGTATTGAGAACTGTTTTGGTGTTTCTGGTCAGCTAGTGTCTTGGTTCAAATCCTATGTACCAGGTAGATTACACTGTATTTCTTCCAAAAATACTTAATTCCAAAAAGTTTTCTAAAATATTGGGTACCGCAAGGTTCTGTTCTAGATCCATTATTATTCTCTGTTTCTGTATTTCTCACATTATTCTCTCCATTTAAAGCAACTTCAACAGAATCATGAATTCACTTTGGTCATAGTTGTAAATGTACCAATTGCTTGAAAAATATGATAAAAACAGTATTATTGTTATTATTCCAAGATTATGCAAAAGCTTCACCATTTTCTTCCTTTTAATTCCTCCCATCTTGACACAACTCTATATGTGCAAGGAAAATGATCCAGGAATGGCTTTGAACCTTGCTGGGTGGCAAGTGTGCTTCACCTTCAGAGTTGACAAAATGCTCCTTCAGCTAGCAGCTGAAAACATCACATTGACCCTGCCTCCCTCTTACTTGGTGTGTTGACGTTTGATTCACTGCTACATGCCGCTTTATGTATTTTGTATTGCTTTTTCAGATATTCCCTGATAGCTTGCCTTTGCCAGTGTGCATCACTGCTGGCAGTCGGCCTCAATCTTTCAACTAAAACATCACCAGGGCAGTTTATTACACTACAATGCTGTCCAAGTGACTTTCATCAGCCAGCACTTGCCTCTAATGATCTATTAAAGCTTGGATTTGTTTCATTGCTGTCTCTTGCTTTTCTTCCAGTGTCGATCATAGACTGACTTAGTGACAAAACATGCTTGATTTACCCAAATGATCCCACAATAAAAAGAAGCTAAACTGTTGAAGACAGAGTAGGTGTTTTGAGAACTGGCTGCCTTTCACATCGAAGGCAGCTTTCAGATGTGAATATGTAAATGATCTGATTAGCTGCAAATCACTTCATGTGGAGGCGAACACTGAAGTGATCACACTTTTCTTTCTGGCTTCCCATGGCCAAAATACTCCTACACAATTGAATAATGCATATAGACAAGTGTTGGACTAATTAATGTCCACCAGCCTACCTTCACCATAATATCAGCATCTCTTGACACGACAATTTAATGAGCCTATTGGTAACGCAGACACTAGCACTCTGATGAAGAAGAGGCAAGCGATAGAAAGTGGGTGGATTATGATGGTGATTAGAACCAGTGGGTCAGAAGGGCCCATGGAGGTGTCATCAATACCCACGAGATGAGATATCATACTAAAACAGTGCTTTGTGTACAAAAGGCACACTCATACAGAGTGCCAGTGGGCAGAGGTATTTGAATATTAACAGAGAGGTGGGAAATACATAAACACTCCATCTTGTTGGCAGAGACTGTTTGTCCCCACACAGTGTTGAACGTATGCCACAGCTGTGTCGGTCTGCATCCGTGTGATAAACGGAGGGAAAAATTGCACAGGCTCACCTTGGCCAGCTGCTAACATATTCATTAGTGAGGAATGACTGACTAGGCTGGTTAAAATGTCACTTGACCAAACTGACTTTCAAGACTGATGACCTCAATGTGAGATAAAGTTGTAATGTTCTCCAGATGCTGGCTATTCCAACATGAATGACCAGTGTGCTTCAGCTGCTGGCATCCAAGTGATGGATAGCTGACATTTATATCCAATGTTAACAAACAGCATTAACTTGAGGTTGTTACTGGATTTCTGTATGTGGAGTTGATTGCTAGTTATACCAGACAGTGTTACCTTAATGAAAGACTTTCATGTCTTTGCGGCCTTTGAGATTGGCAGATGCTTGGGAAGAGCTTATGGAGTCATAAGGTGGCTAGACCGGGGTGTTTGACAATGCTGATATCTTTGCAAGGGGAACTAAGGTCTAAGTGTTTAGGGTCATCAAGGTAATCGATTTCCTTGATTATGTAAATACATCAATTTACATTGCATCAGGAAGGACATCTGACATAAAAGGCCAAAATATCCTTGCAGACTGTAAACCGAATTTCCATACTGGATCGTCAAAGTTCCGGTTGGGGCCCCTTCACACATAACTAGATTGAAGCCGACTAGCACACGAAGGAGGAATTGATCGCCATTTGTGAAAAATCGGTGCCGCCTGCAACGCCTCATACACCTGTCACTACAACTATTCACGCACACTAGCATGCCCTATGAGAGCTCATTTGATCCCTCTCGCAGCAAGTGTCAGCCAAATTACAAGTGACACACACGAACATCCAACACCGCTCGCTTGACACTTAGAAAATGTGTGGCCATTTGTGCTGTCAGCACGAAAACAGTGAGCAGACGATCACTTTCAAGTTGGCTGGCATAAAATACTGATATGTATGTACAGACATGATCGTATGGAGGACGGACATCCACGTCTCAGCACACACAGCACAGGGAGCCGCCTGTCAGCTGATCACAGCACACTGACGGCTGGAAATGATGGCTCAGTGCACATGACATGTCACATTAAGAACACAGAAACCACCGCCAGGACAGATATATAAATAATTATGACAATACCTACATAAGCTATTACATAACAAATAACTAAAATGAATGGCCACATAACATAGAAACAGAGTGACACGGTGGTGTGTGTGCTGGACAGACAGGGGGCGTGGCCACCGATAGCAGCAGCTGTTGAGATCTCCGGGTCTGGACTTCCCAGCTGGAGAACATGTACCGTGTTTTGGTGGACATGAACTTACAACTGTCTACTGTGACACGCATGTGTTTGCTTGCTGTCCTCATGTGGACATACATAAAAACATATATTGCTATTGCAATGGGCAGCAGCGAGCAAGGGCACGGCATGCACATTGACAGGCTGTCCCAGGTGAAACAAAACGCCAGATCATAACACACAGTGGGTGATCTGATAGTCATGTCACCCACATGAGCTCTGTTCCATATGATGCAGTGTGTGTCCTGCAGGACATGCGTGTCAGGCTAGACATGCACTCGGAGCCAGCTGGACATGCCAGGCCATGTCCAGGTCAGGCATTTAACACTCCTTTCATAGGACAGCGATGGTAGCTTCAGTGGTAAAGTTT
Source organism: Thalassophryne amazonica (assembly GCF_902500255.1). NCBI lineage: Eukaryota > Metazoa > Chordata > Actinopteri > Batrachoidiformes > Batrachoididae > Thalassophryne > Thalassophryne amazonica. Next base: position 75,199,831 of record NC_047103.1, on the reverse strand, counting down.
CTGTCTGTTAATCACAGCTTTTGTAAATTGCAGGTTTGAATCCTGCGGGTGGCATGTATTTTTTTTTTTTCCCCATAGCATCTGTCCGATGTGGTTCCACACGCTCCAGCTGCTCGCACTTTGTTCCCGCTGTGACGGTTTCGTGCACGTGAAACAGTCACAGCAAGATCGTTCACGCCTGCCCAACCATATGTCCCTCCCAACTTTGGCTTGATGTTTTAGTGGTTCGCTCATTTGGGCTGTTTCGCTGTGATTCACCCTGATTCCTACTTATTTGTGTTATATGTGAAGTGGCCCTTAACAATGACCTCCACCGGTGCTGTTGCCCACTAGGGTGCCAGTGGAAGTTGGGTTACTTGTGGCTGAACAAGAAGAAGAGGAGGAGAACATGTCCAGAGACAGATAGACAGGAGGAATGCTAGAAGGGTAGAAGTGAGAGTTTGGACTTTGAATGTTCCTAGTATTACTGGTAAATAGAGAGAGTTGGCTGATATGGTAGAGAGGAGAAAGGTAGACATAGTGGGCCTCATGTATCAACGTTGCGTACGGCGATATTTGAGCGTATATGGGGTGTACACCAAAACGGCTGCACCACTTGGCATTTATCAATGTGGTCGTTGGCGTACGCTGCGCTGAAAATATACACCAGGTCGAGAGGTGGTGTAAATTATACGCCAAACTGAACCAGCGCTGGAATCCACATAAAAATGAAAATTATCAACATGATAAACAGTGCCATTATACAAATCAATGCATATGTTACATAAATAACACTTTCCTGATTATACTACATAATAATCAATACAAATCCCGCTTTTGCGGGATTGCTGGTCTATCGAGCACGATCCGTGGCCACAGCGCTGACCGCAAAGAAAGCGCTGCTCGCCTTTTTCTCCAGAGCCTGGAGCCAGAGCAGCGCTGAGCTTAACTTTATGTGGTGTGATCGTTTTAGACAATGAAATTGATAATTACAACTGTAGTGTTGTCATTCCCTTCGCCCGTGCTGCAATCAGGTTTTGTCTTCTCCATTCGTTTGTCACAATAAAATAAATAAAGAAATACATTTTAAGAATAAAGAAATCTGAAAAATTAGGCGTGTCTTATGAATTGAGCGAGCAAATATCCACATGTCAAGAATTATTGACATGTGAAAAGAGAATACAGTGGTCCCTCGCTATAACGCGGTTCACCTTTCACGGCCTTGCCGTTTCACGGAGTTTTTAGTCCAATTTTGCATGCCATGCCATGCCTAACTGTGTTTGTCACTCGGAAACAGACACCTGCAGCGAGGTGAGAGTGGAAAAAGGCGCGGCGTCAGGACGCAGAGGCGCGATCTGTAAAATACTGGTCAGTCACTATTAATAATTTCTTATGTGTCCAACCTCGTAGGTTAATCGTTAAAATTTAATTTGTTCGTTCTAAAAGTCATCATAATTATTTATAGGAAAACGTTCTATTTTTATTTCTGTTTGGGCCTGAAAACAGTTTGGTCTTATTTTTCTACTAAGGTTTGAACTTTGAGAGTGTTTACACACGAGAGAAAAGTGAGAAAATGTTAATGCCTGATTGAGAAAGTGTATAAAGTGGTTTTACAGGGTTTTTACAGCTTTAAAACGTCTATAATAATTGTAAAAAAATAACGCTGACTACGTCGCGGTTTCGCGTATTACAGACTATTTTTAGATTGTAACTCCCGCGATAAACGAGGGACCACTGTAACACTTTTTTGATTATACTACAAAACAATTAATATGACAGCTTTTGACGCTCTATTGGCACGCGTCGTGATTGGTGGAGTTCTTTTTCTTTGCCGTCTTCCTGGCTTCCATGTCGTAAAATGAGGGTGTGTCTGAAGCAGAGTCTGAATATTTATGGGCGTGTTTATTATAATTACGATTGTTTTCACCCGCCGCATTTATCAAGGTCACGTCAGGCGTACGCTGGAAATGGGCAGGTGCGCACTGCTTGATACATGTCACGGCAACTTTGGTGTACTTCAAATTTACACCACAAGTGCGCAACTTTGATACATGAGGCCCAGTGTGTGGACAAGAAACCAAGTGGAATGGAATTAAGATCAGGAGCATTGGAGGTGAGATCAAGTTGTATCATGGTGTAGATGAAGGGAAATGGTGTTGGGGTCATTTTAAAGGAAGAGTATGTTTTAAGAGTGTGTTGGAGGTTAGGCAAGTGTCTGGCAGGGTGATGAGTGTGAGTGATGATGAATGTCATCTGTCCATATCTCCCACAGGTAGGATGTGAGATGAAGGCGAAATACGATTTCTGGACTGAGTTACATTAGGTGGTGAAGAGTGTACCCAAACATGAAAGAGTGATGATTGGAGTAGACCTCAATGGACATGGTGGTGAAGTGAACAGACATGATGAAGAAGTAATGGGTAGACATGGTATCACAGAGAGGAATGTGGAAGGGAAGATGATAGTAAATTTTCCAAAAAGGATAGAAATAGCTATTGTGAATACATATTTTAAAAATGGAGGAAAACAGGGTGACATATAAGAGTGAAGTAAGGTAGACGTAGGGTGACTTTGTTCTTTGTAGGAGATGCATCCTGAAAGAAATTGGAGACTGTAAGGTTGTAGCAGGGGAGAGTGTAGCTAGATGGCATAGGATGGTGGTATGTGGGATGACAGAAGTGCAAAAGAGAAAGAGAGGGAGAGCTCAACAAAGGATCACATGGTGGAAGCTGAAGAAAGAAGCTTGTGTGAAATTCAGAGAGGAGGTTAGATGGGAACTGAATAGAGATGAAGTAATTTTGGACAACTGGAACAGTACTGTATATATGGTGAGGGAGACAGCTGGGAAGGGACTGGGCATTACACAATGGAAGGAAAATGTTTGGGAAAGCCTAAGGAGAACGAAATTGGAAAAAAAGAATTGGGATAGTTGGAAAGATGAAGAAAGTAAACAGGAGTACAAGAAGATGCAGCATAAGGTGAAAAGAGAAGTCGCGAAGGCTAAGGTAAAGGCATATAGACAACTGTACATATTGTAGAACTATACATAACTGTAAATACTGCCATAATCCGATGCAGTTGGGAGGAAGAGAAGCGTGGTCAGCCATGTCGGAACACATCCAGAGTACCTCTTCCACACCTGCATGGTGGCTTCCAAAGCGCATGTAGACAACAGGTGGATGATGCAGACAACTGTCAAACGGCCATAAAAGGCGCTCTAGACTGCCCGATGTCCAAACATCTGGATGGCAAACACGGGACTGGAGCTCTGTGTTCCTCATGTACACGCGAGTGTGCATGTGTGTGTGTGTGCATAAAATAATGAAGTAATGGTTCGACATGAAAATGGGTTTTACAACCTCATTGCTGTCTGCCAAAAGAGAAGCATAAGGGGATTCTTCATCATGGCGATGAAGTGAATATCACTTGCCATAAGTGGTTTTGTAGTGTGAGATGTTAAAATTCATTTGTGATCAGACTACAGCCCAAGAGCAGCTGACCAGTTCCTCCTGGAAGTATAAAGATCCAGAAGGAAGTTCAGAGGGGACAGGGCTTTTCTATTGTTGCTTCTAAATTGTGGAATTGTGCAACTTGCCCTTGTACGTTAGAGAGCCCTTCACTCTTCACTGCCCACTTTTCAAGTTCGTTTAAAACGTATTTTTTCTCCTTGGCTTTCAGCCCCAGCGAGTCTTAGTTTTAAATTATATTTGTGATTAATTTATTTAAATGTATGTTTTAATGTACGGCACTGTGCAGCGGTGGTTGTGTTAAAGTGCTTTATAAATAAAGTTGGTATGGTGTGGTAATGTGTGCCCTGTACACCACTGATGAAAATCACAACCCTCATCAGCAACATTTAGAGTCTGTCCAATCTGCTCCCTTTGATGAGCTTGTCTGTCTCTATTGTAAGAGTTTTTGTGTGTTACCTTGCACAGCGGGCAGTACGGTGGCTTAATGGTTAGCACCATTGTCTCACAGAAAGGGTCATGGGATCAATTCCTGCCTGTGGCTTTTTTGTGTAGAGTTTGCCTGGGTTCCCTCCCGGTACTCTGGCTTCCTCGCACACCCAAAGACATGCAGGTTAGGTGAACTGGAAAGTCCGTGTGGTTGTGAATGTGTTTGTATGTCTATGGTGTACCCCGCCTCATGCTCTGTGACTGCTGGTATAGGCTCCAGCCCCTCGTGACCCTTAATTGGAGTAAGTGGGTATAGAAAATGGATGGACAGAGGTTGTACAGCTGAGCTGGTCAGCACTGTTGTCTTCAGCATGTCACATCTCTGCTTCAGTAAAGCCGGAATGCTTACTCAAGAGTGTGAGCACACACATGGGCACAGATTTGGAAAGGGAGAGGTGAGGGCTGTTGCAATGTGAGCCCTCACCGCTATGTGAAAAGTTCATAATATACCTTAAAATTGAATGCATTTCTCAAGCAGCAGCTGATCCTTTCAATTCGGTCCATAAATATTTAAAAATGTACATTTATTTATTTATTCATTCATTTTTATTAGCTGTATATCACCGCCTATTCCAGGTTTGTCAACTCAGTTAAAAATTAATATGAAAATATACACATTCAGATTTAATTTGAGGGCATTTGTATCCAAATTGGATGGAAAGATTTGTAAATCAAATAATGAAGAAATATAGCACACAAGGCCATGAAACAGTTGAACACCTAATTCTATGATTACCTTTGATCCCTGAAAAGAAGAAGGGATCAAATGTAAATTATTGCTGTACTTGTACCTGATTTGGTTTTAAATACCTTTAGATTATATCTGAGAGTCTGTATTTGAGCTAATAATTGTTATTTTCATCTCGCACCAGTCTATCTTTTGATCCGGTGGAAAGATAAAGTGTCAGACAAGGTCCAAATATTTATAGGTCCAAGTGTATGTTAAATAACACATGGATTACACCTTCAGAAGGTATTGTGCATTTGTTGCCTGAAATTATGAACTATGAAACTATGAACAAGAAGTGAAACTATGAACGTGCTAAATGTGAAGGTAAATTGGGAACTGCTTCCGACGATGAACTCCAGGAACCTGTCTGTGCCATGGAAATGGTTTTTGCAAATTGTCTACATTTTAAAGTGTCAGGGGCGATGATGAATAACTCTAATGATAGAGTGTGTGTTCTAGGTCAAAGCAGTTAAAAGCAGTCACGGTAGAACACAATGCAAAATGGCAGTGGCTTGTCCTTGCTGACACGGCCACAGCGTGGTAAGAAAGGCACATGGGTCCTAGTCGTTAATACACCTGACAAAATGATCCCACACTCATCGAGCACTCAAAGCCCTTGTGAGCAAAGCCAAACAGGTCTTTTTTCTACCCCCTGCCTTTCCCGTGCAGGTAACTGTTGACTGCTGCTGTGTACTCCAATCACAGCACCTTTTGTACCGCGCTGTTCCTCAAACGCTGAAAGCAAGTGAGGCTTTTCTCTCAGCACCTCTCTGCTCTTCTCTTGTTTTATTCATGGAGCTCAGGGTTCATTTGCCAAGTCTTCTGTTGTAGATTTAAGAAGACAAACAGTGCGGCAAATCCACCGGAACAGTGTTAGACTAAATGACATTCTGCTCCGCCGCCTGGCTAATCGTAAAGAAAACAGCGACGGATCAGAGCTTAAACCTCGTGTCTTTGGGCAGATATCATGCTTAGTATCATGCAGTCGATCCTTTGAAGTGTTTGTTGTCCTCCAGAAGACCCCTGAAGGAAATACTTCTCTGTTTTCCACAAATGCACACTCAATCAGACATGCTTGTGCACACCCTGGGAGTTAGGTAATGGTAGAGCAGCCATTAGCCACCATGCTCCTGTGTGCGTTATCAGCTGCATATTGGTGGTATTGATGGTGAGAGTCCCTCCGCCACTGTTGCGTTCATGTCTCAGTAGCAGGATTATGAGGAAGTGCAAATAAAAGCATTTTAGGCCAGCAATTTGGGCATGCATATGCTTACATGTATAAGCGGAAAGGCACAGCACTGCTTTTGTGACATATTCATTCACAAAACACACATTCATAGGAACCTGTGGGAATAAAATGTGCAAACATACATGAAAATGCACATTGTGTCATTTGCCACACGAGGACCAGGCTTTCACTGACCTAACTAAATCTACCCAACCAATTATCTTAAAAAAATTAATTAGTAGTAGCTGTCCATCTGTGTGTGCTTCATGGCCACTGTGCTGTGTCTCAGAAACTGCTGGTCATGTGGTCTTAAATTTGCTCTACGCATATTTGCAAACACACATCTTTAATGAGCCGTTTAGGTTGTGGGGTATGCCCATCCAGCCTTTCACCTTGGTTTCGGTCCAATATTGACCAAAATTTCAGTTGTATCGAACATGAAAAAGTGGTGTTGTGTCACAATTATGGTTGAAACTGAAGTGTTACCATGGTAATAGCCCAAAAGATAAAAATCCGAAGCCCAGCTTTCTGGAACCACTGAGACCACAGACTGGATTTCAAACTTAACCTACTGACATTCTTTCTAAACATCTGTTTTCACGATGAATGAAGTGAGTAGTGAATGGGCCCTGATTTAATGGTCTGTATTGCACAGTATGAAATGCACCATGTACATAAGAACATTTGTAGCATGTCAAGTCCACTGTGATATTTGGACGTGGATAATCTGAACAGAAAGTGAGGCACAGGCCGCAAAAGAGTTGTATTTAGTCAGTCATGGGTGTGTGTTGGGCACATAATGAAATAAACCAATCGTATTGATATCTGTTTTTGCTTTGAAGAACAGTGAGTGAGTGAGTGACTCTGGTGCCTTAATAATTGGGCGGTGAGCTCAATAGATGACACAAATGAAAGGTTTAATGGTGAGAAAACATCAGCACCAAAGTGCAAGAGCAGTCACCAGCATCCACCACAGCTCCCTGAGGTGAAGTGGTCTTGCATTTCATTCTTGAAACACTTTTTCCAAGATGTCTCTCCATATTCCACCAAGTGCAGAAACCTGAGCAAATTTGGACTGTTTGGTGGCCAGCCCCACAATGATGTTCCTGGCCACCAAAGCTGAGTAGGAAGAAAACCTGCATAAAAAATATAGTAACAACTGAAAATTGAAGAAGAGCCATTATTGTCTTTGTACATATATACAACAAAATTTGTCCTCTGCATTTATTCACTCATCTTCAACCACTTACTCCAATTAAGGGTTGGAAGGGGTGGAGCCTATCCCAGCAGTCTGTCACAGGGCCACATCTCGACAAACAAACACATGCATACCCACTGACACATTAAAGTTTCCAATCCACCTAATCTGCAAGTCTTTGGATGTAGGAGGAAACCGGAGCACCCAGAGAGAACCCACACAAACATGGGGAGAACATGCAAACTCCACACAGAAAAGTCACAGATGAGAATCAATCCACTTGACCTTCTTGCTGTGAGGCAACAGTGCTAACCACTAATCCATCATGCTGCCCCCTCTGCATTTAACCCATCCTAATTACATTTAGACACAATCCAACCACTAGGAGCATAGGGCAGCCACAGTCCAGTGCCCAGGGACCAACTCCTTATGTAAAGACACTGACTTGGTCAGGAGCAGAGAAAGGAGCAGACCCTAAACAAGCATGTTTTGACTGTAGGAGGAAACCAGGGCACCCGAAGAAAACCCACGCAGATACATGGAGAACATGCAAACTCCACACAGAATGAGGGAAGTGATCCCATGACCTTCTTGCTGTGAGGCATCAGTGCTAACCACTAAGCCCCCGTGCTGCCGAAGTTTAGAGTTTTCCATTATTTTAAAGTGTTGTGTTGAATACAGATTTGTTTAATTTTGATGAGTGATAAGGAATTTAAACAAACATCGTAGTGTACTCATGAACCCATCTATATAAGCTTTATCTGAAAATTGTACCATATAAGCAGCAGAAAACGCTACACTCGACTTAAACCAGGTTTTTGATGTTCTCTGATGCAATTATGTTGAACTGCTTCACGATAGGACTGGCTTGACCACAGTCATTTCAACAAAAACACACCCATGGGCGCACAGATTAGTGTAATACATTTGGTATTGAAACAATGTGGGTTACGTCGTGGGTCATGTCGGATGTCGTACCTGACGCAACTCCAGGTTTACCTGGAGAAACACACACAGCCCCTGGTGCTCCCATCCAAGTACTAACCACACCCCACACTGCTTAGCTTCTGAGATCTGATAGGATCAGGCTTTCAGGATTTCACCTTCTTAACTGAGAACATTTTTTTAATTGTTCAGGTTTCTTTACTCCTATCTGGCCGTAAACTGGATATCACTGGATTATTGAACACTTTCAATTTGAATTTATTTTCATTTATATAGTGCCAGATCACAACAAAGCTGCCTCAAGGCGTGTCACACAAGTAAGGCCTAACCCTACCAACTCCTAGAAGAGCAAGCACACAGGCAACACTGGTAAGGAAAAACTCTCTCTGATGATTTGAGGAAGAAACCTCAAGCAGACCAGACTGAAAGGAGGACCCACTGCTTAGGCCATATTAACAGTTGTAAGGTTTTGTAAAGTTTTACAAAGCTGAAGAAACAGAAAACAGGAAATCAAACAACATAATCATATAAAGAAGATGAGAAGCCCACACAGGCCTTAGCACTACAGGCAGGGGTCATCCGGCATTCCTCACGCCATCAGTGGGTCTATTTCCGTGACAGGGCCACAATCAAACACAGACCACAGCACGCACCACCCGCCTCAGGACGACCTGCATCACATGATCAGTCCAGCCCCCTGTGGTTTGAATCAGTCAATCCTGTATCCCACGCAACGTCGTCCATACCTCAGCCAAAGAGAAAAAAAAAACTTTTGAAAGCATAATCTTGTGCTCTGGAAAACATTGTTCAACATTTTTCACCAAGTTCTAGCATTTTGTGGATGTAACAGCTAACTGATCCATTAATTAATTCTGAAACTAATTTTTGCAGCTCTAATGAACAGTTAACTTTGGGAGGCTCTAATAAGGAGTATCACGTCGGCTATGATATTTTGGCCATGTGGCACATTTCACCGGGCATAATACAGCATGCAGTTCCCTCAGTGTTGAGGACCCCAGTAACTTGAAAAGGCCAGTGAGGTGCCCACATTTTGCCAAAGGTTTAACCCAACAGGTGGCTACTTTCAAGAGGTGGGATTGGACTGGATTTCTACCTGAGTCGTTAACATCCAAGACCCAGTACAGTTCTGTTGTGTGGTGGATGCAGTGATGTACAGGACTGGCATATGCTGCCACGCCTGACCTGACTTTGACTTGGTGAGTCACCAAAGTTTTTCCTTCATTTTAATCATAACTACTTGTAAACTCGAACCAAAACAAAAAGACAAATCTCGAACTTTAAAATGACTAGTCAACACTTTAGGAACAAGTTTTTTTGTCTCAAAAGAGGACCCACAATAGAACCACATAAACATATTTCTGTTTCCACATCAAGATAAATACTATTACACATGCCACATACGTAACTTCAGGCGAGATGCTATAAAAAATATATTAGCCTGCCAAGAAGAAAACAAACAATGTCGGAAGAAAATTGTGGGATGGCTTGTTTATCTCTGGGTTAGACTCAATTTTGCAGATTTAGAAAGAGGAATCGCTCCAAGAAACAACATTAAAAAATTTGAGTCATGGTCAGCCAATTAGTCGTTACTTAATGAGTCACATCTCAATGGCTGCCATGCCCCTACTCTTGGATGTATATTTAGCCTTAAAACAAATCATGGACTAAAAAAAAAAAAAAAAAAAACTAACAAAAAAAAGTGTAGCCTAAGAGTGTAAAATGTGGCCTGTGCCAGCACTGTATGAGGCTCTGTCACACTGTTAAATAAAGAACAGCGTGGTGTACACTGAATTGTTTTGTTGCTTTCTCAACAATGCACTCAATTATAAGTGCAGCGAGTCGACAAACTTGTGACAAATAAGAGGATGAGTTTGTAGGTGTTTCTTTACCAAACTGGCAAGCGTCTCTTTTTCTTTGTCAGAAGCAGCAACGTGATTGTCTGTCTGACTCACTGACAGAAACAGCTTTCTTTCCCCTGTCGTTTGACTGCGGGCGCTCCAAACTTAGCAGCATCACCACGGTCATGCATGAAGTGTCCAATAAAGAGATACAGCAGTGGGCAGGTTGACACTCCTGTCAGTAGCCAGCTGTCTGCGATCCTGTGTGTGTCGGTGGATTTGCATTGGTGTTTGTCTGGGAGTTTGGCAGTTGCATGTCCTCAAACTATCTCTCCATCCATCCATCTTAGCCATCAACTATCTGTTCATCAATGTTACTTAATGAGATGCCATTGCACGCCAACGTTCACTCACTGCGTGCACACAGACTGAGATTTAATTAGGCAACCCTGCAAGCGAATACACTGGCTTCATAAAATAATGACACATTTACATTTAACCATGTAACCTATTTCTAATTAGTCATTTGGGTTTTGTTTTTTATCGCTGCAGCAAGTTCAACAAAATGCAAAGAGATGTATTGCTAACTACCGTGCATTCTGAACAGAAGTTTGTTTTCACCATCATCTACCTACTTTTTGGTTGTCTAATTTGTACAAGTAAGTGTGTGTAAGTGAGAGGTGATGCTGGCAGGACCTGAATGCGGCTCCTTGTTTCTTGACTGGCTCAACAGTTGCATCTCCACCCAGATGAAATCAATGGGGACAGTGGGCAACTGTGGCTCTGTGTGGAGCAGATGGCAGAAGAATGGCTCTTCCTCCTGGTGTGACATGCTCAGCAACATACAAATTGGGTCATGTCTCATGGCTGGTCACAGCACATAGAAAACAAGTTATTCTCTCTGCTGTTACTTGTTTTACTGTTTTGTTCTGATAACAGATAACAGATCACAATAAAAATAGAGGCAATTAAAAGAGTGCATACGGGCACTGTTGTGTTGTATGCTGTAAATGCAATGAAGTGTTGTATGAAGACTGTGCTGCTTCATACAACGCACTTTTTTTGCCTACTTAACACGAGGGCTTTCAATTCCAGTTTTGTTTAGTGCTTTGAATATTGGGAAAGCCCAGTGTATTATTATTATTATTATTATTATTTTATTTTATTTTTTATTTTAAACGCACACATTTTGACTTGTCAAAATAGTAAAAAGGAGAAAAAAGACTTGGCATTTGTAAAATGCCATGTTTTTCATGCCTGACACTCATGTTGTTTAAATACCAAACATGCATGCGCTCGTCTATGTGCCCAGGGGTGTCTTTATCAAGAATGCAGTGTGGGAATTTTTCACAAACAATCAAAAACCTGGTCTAAATTTGAGTGCAGTACATTTGTGGTATTTAAACACCACAATACTCAGACATGCCTTACATAAGCAGGTTATTGACATGTGTACTGTGCTTGTACACACAAGGAAAGTGCATTTAAAACAAATGTTAGATGAACTACAAATAAGAGCTCATGGAAAAATACAAAACTTCACTTTACTGTTTCACATCAGGCAGCTTTGGTGGCTTTAGTCCACTAGCCCACTATGACAAGTTGCTGCAGATCCATTACCTCTCACATGAGTCCATCATCTCAATAGCAGAGGGTTGTGTGCCTGGTACACCTCTGTCCTTTAAAGGTTTTAATGAATGCCATGCTCACTGGTTTATTTCATGTTATGACTCAAACATGCCCATTACAAATTTGGAGGATCCAACCCCTTTGCACCCAGTGCTTTTATTATATAGTTACAATGGTATGCGTGCTCTGATTGGCTGATTTCCGGTCTGATATTTTCCCATATCAGACCGCTACCATGACAGTCGATCCAGATCGCGTATCAGATTTGCGACTTTGTTTACAATTTTCACTGTGCGAAAAAAGTAAACAAAGAAAATAGAGGAATTAACAGCAGATGAGCTCAAAGTGGACGTGCAAAATGAATTCCAACAAGATGAAAACACATCTCTGAACAGTCAAGAACAGATTGAAAACTGCGTTACAAACCAGAAAGCTATAAATATGGTTAGAAAAACCAAGTTGGATATGAACATACTAACATAAACATAAACAGCATTGAAAAAACACATAGACTGAAAGTTTACCAGCTAACGACCGGATCATCTGTTAGCAAGTTCTTCATGGAGGTGAAGAAAGCGAACAGGTCTCTACCAGCCCAAAACCAGAAAAAGCTTTGATATTCAGGTGATACCAGAAGGTCGTGTGTTTATTTATATATATATATATATATATAGAGAGAGAGAGAGAGAGAGAGAGAGAGAGAGAGAGAGAGAGAGAGAGAGAGAGAATAAATGAATTATTAAACTCAAGTGCCCAGTCTGTACAAGAAAATATCAGCCCTCTGTGTTTTTTGCACAGTATGTAAACTGTCAACACATCGGTCTAATATTTTTCCGTACAGACCTCGCACTCAGTTAATAATCCTTTAATATTACACATCCTCCAAATGGCAAAAATGAGTTGGACACATCCCAAACCTACTTGTGTTTTGAGTTTTAACCTATGTGCTTTAGATTGGCAAGATACAGGCAGGTCTAGTGTCTTTTGTCTGTGAAAAATTGCTGTTCCCCCATGTCTGTATACTGGGTCAGGGTTATCCATTGCCTGTTGGCCTGTGTTGATAGAACAGGTTGTGTTTCTCCGAGTCCATGACATAAGATGAGATTGTGTCCCAGACTAACTAAAGGCCACAACTGTATTATGGATTTGCTTTACTAAGGTAGGGGTCGTTAAGACGGCTCTCTGAGTTTCTAAGATCAGAAGACTCTGTGTTTTATGTTTGCTTGCATGTTCATTGGGGTCTACTCCAGGTGCATCTGTTGTGTGCTTCAACTGCAATTAAATCTCTCTCTGCATCGTATATATCTGAGTCACTGGTGGTCTTTGTTCATCTGTCTTATTTCTCTGCTGACATCATCATGAAAATTTCACAACATCTTTATTGTTCTAAAAGAGTCGGGGAGTGTTCACTCTTGCTTCTTCGTAATCTTTATGGTCACATTGGCAAAAGCGACAGCTGCTCATTTTTCTATAAGTTGTGAAATAACAACATAATCCTGTGTCTTCTCAAAAAGTTGTTTAGACATTAGGGATGTTAGTTACTGTGATATATTTACTGGCACACTTGATCTGTTATTTTTTTAAACCTCTATAAATTGAAGCTTTCATATTTTGCCACTTCTGACCTTTCCGTAGACAGCACTGTAAATCCACATCAATATTTACAAGTACATAAACGTGTGTTTCATATGTCTGTTGATGATTTATGGCTTTTCCATCTCGGCTGGGTCTTAATTGCTAAACTCGTGTCTTGGTGTCTGCCTCACTGTTGTGCATGGATGGCTGCCAGCACGACACTGTCACACAGTCACCCTCGTGTGTTTTACTCTCTCTGGATGTGCAATACTTTTCCTTCACTCATTTTCCTCCATTTTGGCTTCCAGCTTCTCGACAGACAATAATCTGATTTTCTGGATTTCTCTCAATGCCTTTGTCCCATTGCTCCATTTGTCGAACCCCCCGATTGTCTGCCTGAGCAACATGTAGCAGGTGGGAAGAGCAAAAAGCAGCAGTGACGAGAGAAAAAGGTGCTCTAACAAAAGCTCCTTCCCCTGAGCTCACTTGTAGATGCACAAAAATACATCAATTACCTCCGTGATTGAACGACGTGAGCACAACTTTGAGGATGTTGCCTCTGTTGAGATGAATGGCGCAGCTCAACTCCACGCTGATTTTCTGTCGACTTGTTTGTTTCGCACATACAGTCTCTCCATCGGTAATTATAGCACCGTGTCGCCGTCGTGCTCAGCCTGCCAATCAAATCATGAGAGAATGACAAACTACAACACTGCAACATCTGTGGAGTAACACTCTGTGTCTGGTTCTCAGTACAGACTCCAGGAGCTCCAGTTTCACGGTGCAGATAAGCTAGCTGGCATCTATGCTGGTGGAATATGAACAGCGGCTGCTGCTGTTTTTGACAGCATGCGGTCCAGGCAGAAGCAAAAATGTGTTGTTTAATGTCCATAACGATACACTATGCAAGGATGGAACCAATAGTGACATTTCAGTGATTTAAAAAGTTATACAATAACTGAATTTAAGGCTGGCAAAGGATAGTTATAATGTCGGCCACCTCACACCGCCAACATTTGCTGTAGTTCACAATCCTTTTATTTTGCTTTTTTTTTTATGAGTCTAACATTGGTTTACTTTATTATTATTATTGGTCACCAGTGCGTAATGTAACTGTCCACATGGACCTCTTCTATTAACTTACACAATTATCCTCTTCAGCTCTAATTTTTTTTTGTTTTGGTTTGTTTTTTTGAACAATTATAAAATCATTTTATACATTTCATTGCAAGTTTTGTAATGTAAGCTGTTTGGAGCGACCTGAAATCCTCAATGTGCAGTAATTCTTATCACCAGTGAATAGGCCAAAATTTTATAAGTACTATTTGGTAGCATGGAGACTAGGGATGTGAATCGTACAACAACTCACGATTCAATTTGATTCAGATTCTTGGGGTGACGATTCGATTCAGAATCGATTTTCGATTCAAAGAGCTCTAAGAAATAGTTATATTACTTAAAAAATGTTTATGTTTAAGAAAATGCAGCTTTACAATGTTAATCAAGTGATTCTAGATGTAAATTTACTTATCTGCTTTGCTCGTTTGGAGTTGGCTGGCAGTTTAGCGAAGCGCTGGTCAGTAGTCGGCAGAGACCGCTGCTCCCCTCTTTTAGCTCCGGGTGATAGTGTAGCATGTGGGCTTGCGGATTTGAAGTGTTTCCGAAGTACTTGACTTTCATTTTGCAGATACTGCACACTGCATAAGTCATGTCAAGCTCCTTCTTACGCAGCAAATAATAAAATCCAAAATGTGCTCAAACATTTGCCTTCAGCAAAGACGGTACTGGCTGAATTAGCTCTTCGTCCGCCATGCTAAGCTACAGCCACTGAACTCTGCAGCACACAAGTGTTTGAAGCACATGTGACCCCCCCCGCGGGGACGCTGTAGTATGGAAGCTGTTGCCTGACAAACAGTACACACAGCGAATAAGCAAGATTATGTTTAAAAAATGCTTTTAAAAAATCAATTCTTGGACATTTTGGATTGATTCAGAATCATAATAAATAAGAATCGCGATTCGGACGTGAATCGATTTTTTCTGACACCCCTTAATGGAGACCATCCCTTACTGAAGGGGGTGGGGGGGGGGGGGGTGGAGGGACCTTAACAGGAAAGTTTAATAAAGCAGTTATACTATATGATTACCTTATTTTCCAGAAAAGAATTACCTCATTTTTAACTTGTTTTTTTTATTTATATAAATAAAATTTAAATAGAATATAAATAAAATAAAATTTATATATATAAATTTTTTTTATGTCTGTCCATTAAGCATTTTATTGCAAATATCTGTAAAAGTATGGCTTGTTGTGTGATTAATTCTCTTAACCAATCAAAGACATCTCCGCTGCAGTATTTGTGTCGAGTGAAATTGTCACCTATATTATAATAGCCAAGTGGCCCCTGTGTGCGTGTATGCAGTCGTGTCCGTAATGGTAACGGCATTTGCAAATTGGTTACTTGAGACATTAGGTCCAGTTAATCCATGACTACTGAGAAAATAAGCAGGTCACAATTTTCAAAGCAAACCGTTTTGAGAACCACCCCCTCCCCCCCCCCAAAAAAAATCAAATTTAATTAACACTTGAATTGAGGTCAGCCTGTTAGTTAGCTTAGCTTATCTGTAACTCAAAGATTTTTTTCGGGGGGGGGGGGGGGGGTGAAGGGTATGTGTGGGCATCATTCATCCTGTCCAGGTCATCTGCTACCTCTTTTTCCAATTATGGCTTGGTCGTGACATAGGCAGAATAAGTGCTGCAAACACAGTGACACCCAGTGTAGCACACTTTGGGCTTCAAAATGGCTCTTCCAGGTCTCTTTAACATATGGCTAACACAGTCTGTGGAAGTCCCTAATATTGAGTGGCACCATCACAAAGTGATCCAAAACCACATATTTGTACAGAAGAAATCCACATAGCTTGTGACTCCAGCGAGGGTGGTCGCAACTCCTCCTCTCTCCTCTATCTCTGCTCCAACCTTCAAGTCCCCTACTTCACCAGACTGTGAATTCTTCAAACTATATTAATTAACCATGGAATTGATCAGCTGGTCTCTGAACGCTTTTGACACCATTTTTTCAACAAGGAAATCAGGGACGGGGGACCCTGCATGCCCAGATGGAACCTACCCTGCGGGCTATGTTCTTGACTCCTGGGAGACATGGCATGTCGCATGCTTTGTGCCATTCTCTGTGGAGGACGTCAAGGATTTATGTATATTTGGTTTTATTGTAGGAGGGCTGGTACTTATTTGTTTATGTGCTGCCCTGACCTACCGGAGAATCGGCAAGACGGCTGCCACCAAAACCACAACCCCTCCTGTCCGTCATGATTAATGAGTTGGGCAAGGCGATACATTCTCAGACTGCATTAACCCTTGAACGCAAATTGGATAACATCTCGGAGCAAATGCACGCCTTGCAAAGGAAGATGTTGGAGACCAGGGAATATTCATAATTGGATCTGGTTGTTCATGTGAGCTGTAAAGGTGTTTTTCACTGCTCAACCATAAACATGGCAGGCTTATCAGCCTCTGAAGGACAAAATGCCCCATTGTTTTCCTCCAGAAGAATTTCTACGGCCTTGGTGAACTATTCGGCTGCCTTCTTTCTTATCTTCTGTAACTCCAGCACACAAGGACAGAAACTGACTCATTTGCCACTCACACATGGACAGAGACTGAAAGTATGCTCACACCACCCTCCACCCCCTCCTGTTCCCATCCACCACCCCATCCCGGCCCCCGCTCACACCACTCCCTTCCCCCTCCGGGATACTGCGCAGTTTTAGCTGCTGTAGCTCCCCGTGCCCCCCCAAGCTGGCAGCGGTGTGACTACATGTTGCTGCCCCCCCCCCACACACACACACACACACGTCACCTCAATTCGGGAAAAAGGACTGTTTCAAAGTTTAGTGTACATAAACAATGTCAAATGCATATGTGTTGTCTTTAATTCTGATATGTTCCATTATTACGGTAAACAAGTAATAACTGTGGATTAATTGCTGTATCTTGTCTGTGGTAATTGGAGTGTGGACGTAATCTCATTGTTGTTGCACTCATGTAATGACAGTGACAATAAATCTCAACCATCCATATGAAGCCAGATGTGGATGGTTTGTATGACAGACAGGAGAGGGCTACAGCCCAACATGACTGGTTAACACCACATAATGTGTGTGTGTGTGTGTGTGTGCATGTGTAGTCTCAGCCAACAAATGGGCTCCACTTTCCGGTTTCTTCTGACAACTTACCTTTGTCTTTGTGTCTTGTTCTGTCTCTCTGGTAATCCTTGCCTTCTTCCTTCACATTCCCCTCTCATCTCTCTTTACATATCCGTAACTACACATCCTTAGATCATTTCCAACTCTGATATCTTTTCATGCATTTGTCTGTTCACTCTTGTTCCTTGAATGCACTACATGGTGAGGTTGAATACTAAGTAGTTGTGCTCGCCGAGGTGCTGGAGGGTTTGGCAGATGTGGCGTCTGAGATATTAAAATGTTCAGGTTGGGTTAACATAGTGAAATACAAGTTGCTGGTAATTTGTGACTGTGTAAGATTATGTTTAAAGTTGCAGAAGGCAAGATTTTAAGGTTAATTAATTGAAAACAGTTTTGATGATTGATCCTGAACCAAGCTTGTTAAATGTGAAGATATACTGCTTATATGCAAATGGAATTTGTACATTAAGTATCCCTGGGCCAAACAATTCATATTAAATCAAACTTATGTAAGTCCCAAGAATGTTTCTATGCCCTATGGGTGGGTAGATTACTAGGTGACTATTTTGAATGCTGAAATCATATATCCTGGAATGGAATTCTAATCCTCATTTTGTCATTTAACTGCTATATGATAGTTATGATGGGGACATTTGATTGAAGAGTTTTGCCATTTCACAATCACACTGGTCACTGATGTTTAAGCAGCAATGTAAAAGTAATACATTTGACGCAGCTATTTCTGTATCAGTATCACCAGTGGTGGTGGGTGGATTGATCTAAATATCGATAATATCGATACCAGCGTTGGTATCAATATTAAAAGATTATTAATACCAAGGAAAATCTGCTCCAGATCACCAGATTTTTTAAAATGTTGCTGAGTTTTTTTTTTGTTTTTTTTTTCATAGTTTCACAAAACAATGCTATTATTCCAGTAAACATACCAGATTTCCACCTTATATCTTTATTACATCCGAAAAAGATGTAATAAAATCATCTGCGTTTATTTATTGATTTGTCTGTCTGTCTGCCTGTTTGCAGGATTATATCAAAACTACTGCAAGGATTTTGACAAACCCACAGATAGATATTAGGCCATGGAAGACTCCACTGAATTTTGGAGGTGATCTGGATTCTGGATCAGGATTTCAATTTGTGCGCTTCACTTTCAGATTTTGAGGATTATTTCAAAACTACTTAACAGATTTTCAACAAATTTTCACCACACCAGTGTTGGGCTATGGAAGATGCCATTCAATTTTGGAAGTGATCCAGATCTGGATTCTGGATCAGGATTTCACTTTGTAGGCTTTTAAGAATTGTGTCAAAACTACATCACGGATACAACATTGTGATGTAAAAACAAGATTAGGAAGACACTATTTTGTTTTTCAGTTTGTGAATTAAATTTCAGATTGCAACATCTTGATCCGTCAGACCATTCTGGATCAGTATGCAATAATTGCATTGTGCTGTGGAATCCGGATCCAGACACAGTCCGGGTCACAATGTGAATCACATATCTTTTTTTTTTTTTTTTTTTTTTGAGTCCTCAGCAACCCTTGACGGACATCAGAAATCTCAGATTGCTGACATCCCCCAGCAATCCAAAATTGGTGGTTTTTGAAATGTTGGGGTTTTAAAAATGTTGCACGACTTTTTTCACTTCAAAACGAGTTGTACAGAAAAAGGATGCCAAATTCAATAAGTCACTGCTTTTGAATTAGTCATGCTTGATGCATGAAATTTTCAGGATTTGTTTTTTAGGTACTGCAGCTCTTTAACTACTACAACAGAAGATCTACAGTTGCGTATTTGCCAGTTTATAGCTTTGTTTGTGGTTTGGAGGAGATTTGGCTCTCTGTATTTCCACATTGAAGCACATCAGATCCTTCAAATTTTGCTTTTTATTTCTCATGTTATAGTATTGTGGTGACCCCAAGTGCAAACAAGGGAGCAGCCGAAGGGACTTTTTATGTTATAGTACTATTTTGGTCACGAAGTATTTTCAAAAAGAGGATTTTTTTTTTTCTTATTTATGAGCCATTAAATACGAAAAAATAATTTCACACATTTATTTCAAATGCATATTGCACATGTATGACAAGGTCTACCATAAAAACATACCACCAAATGGAGTATGTCTTCATTGATGTATTCCCAAAATATGAAGGTGGTATCCTGAAACAAACTATATTTTTTAAGGTATCAAATATGCTATATTTCACAACAAATGCAATTTGTTTTCTGTAGGACATATTTTATTTGTTTTATTTTAATTTTGTTTTACTTTTATCTTACTATTTTTGTATTTTTTTTTATCTGTACTGTGAATAATTGTTTATAGTGAAATAAATCATTCCAATATACACCAATAACACCATGGGGAAAATCATGTACTATCACATTTTCAGAATTTTGGTACCGACTTGGGAGGCAGTGGTTTAGTGGTTAGCACTGTTGCTTCAAAGTAAAAAGGTTGTGAGATTGCTTCCCACCTGGGCCTTTCTGTGTGGAGTTTGCATGCTCTCCCCCTTCTTTGTGTGGGTTCTCTCTACGTGCTTCGGCTTCCTCCCACTTCCAAAGACATACAGGGTAGATGAACTTGGCATTTGAAATTGACCATAGGCGAGAGCGTGATTGAGTTTGTCTGTCTATATGTTGCCCTGTGATAGACTGGTACCGTGCCCAGGGTGTACCCCGCCTTATGCCCTGTGACTGCTGGGATAGGCTCCACCTTGTTACCCTTCATTGGAGTAAGAGTGTATAGAAACTGCATGAATGGTACCGACTTGGTGTTGATGTATTGGTTATCATGATATACCTAGTATTTGCACAAGACACTTCTTTTGCACTGTCCCACTCGACCCAGATGTAAATCGGCACCGGCCGTGGCCTGGGGAAATAACCTACAATGGGCTGGTGTCCCATTTGGGGGGAGTCATACGTTCTCATCTATTTAATGCTGTGGTATCAGGCTCTGTATCAGACCTCTAATTTCAGTTACATCTTCTGAGATTCCTTTTTTTGTACTGTCCTATGTTGACATTAAAATTTATACCTACATATTAATAATAACTGAGCTGGCTATCACTTACACTTGACAGCATTTATTGCATTCTGGGACTTTTTATGACAGATCCAGTGTGGTTACAAGAAGGAAAAAAGACGACATTTCTTCAGTCTCCAACTATGCTGACATTGAAAATATGCCCACGCAAGATAAACCCCATTATTTCAAGGACAGGTGCATAGTCTGCCAGAGATGTATAGGCCTACCTTTAGCAAGAGAATGACATTTTGCTGTTCTCTGGCGTTATCAATGTGCTAAATGATGATAAGGAAAACATGCATTAGGATGCTGACACACAAGGTAATGATAACCTATGCCAATCCTAACAGACTGTCAGAAATCTTGATTGAAATCTCCAGGTTTGCTCGCTCTAAAAAGCCAATCAGTATGCCTCCATTTTCCTAACATTTTCCTCTCTATTCTCCTGTCAACTGCTTACTTTTCACAGTATAAATGTGTATTTTTTTTCTTTTTGTTTTTTGCCTTATGTATATGACAGTATTCCCACAATGTGTTGTTTACATTGTATTTGCTCAAAGGGAAAAGCTGTATGACCAATGCACATGGACTTTAATAAAAATCTATTTGTCTGTGCAATGGTGCTTAAAAAACTTCACAGGTATCAGTAGAAATATGTCATGAGTACATAATATTTACAATAATCAGAGTATCACAGTAAATAATATGAAAATTGCACTATTATAAGATGGGTAGATAATAGATTAAAGGGAAATACCCTAATTCTTTTTAAAACTTTTGTCATAAAAAAAAAAAATCAGTAACACTGGAAGTGCCAGAAATGTAACATTAGCAAATAGTTGATGTTTGAACACTACCTACTAACTTGAACTTGGAACCTCTGGCAATATTATTAATACTGTAGTATGGGTTCTATTTTGACAGTGGGTGCAAAAAGAATTGGTGGAGAGTGCACTAATCTATTTGGGGTGTGTCTGAGTGCACAGTGGTATCTAAATGGTGCAGCGTATCAGAGCCACAGTGCTGAGTGCAAACGGGTTGGATTTTCTTTGTCTATTATAGTGTGTTGCAGTGCAAACATATCAACCAGTCATTTGAGTGAAATGCAGTATAGGGCCAGATCATGACACAAGTCAAATCAAAAAAAGTTTAGACCTTATTGACCCCATAAGCAAGCATACTGGTGACCAGTGGTGGGCACAGCTAACCAAAAAGTTAGCTTTGATAACCATTAATCAGATAATTGAAAAGTTATCTTTTATGACGATAAACTGATAAACTGCTAAAAAATATATCTTTATTACAGATAACTATTAGTAGTGATTTGGATGCGGCCACATCAGATTACACTGTCGGCTTCTGATAAACTAGTTTCACTTTAAGCGCTGCAGGGGCTGCTGGGTAAATTCAAGGATCACAAACACACATGAAAAATGAAGAAATAAAAAATAAAATCCCAAACACTGTCATCATCTTTCAAAAGCAGTAAAACACAGTATTAGAAGTCACAGTTTATCTCTGTATTAGATACACCATCATTTATGAGCTAAAAGCTGCTGTTTTTTTTGCACGATTTGAACCCTGCGGCTTAAACAACTGAAATACGCCCATTAATGCATTGATTGGCAGAGTAAAATACATGTAGCAAATATAAATTCATATCTGTTAGTTTCAGTGGGATTCATCTGAATAAATAATCCACATAAAGCGTCCTTTTTTTAAAATCCAGAACAGTGTCTAAATGTAAAGAAAAGTCCCTCCCTCTGTACACACAGCTGCGCCATGAGAGCTCCTCTCCCTCACCGAGTCTGGGCTTTTAAATTACAGCCACAAAGAAATAAAATAATAAAGCAACAGGCAGCCAGTCTGCTACAAGCACACAACAAACAGAATAAAATATTTGATTGTAGGATTTACGAATGTTTTTGACCGTTAAACTTTACCAGCAAAAAAATGTTATCGGACTGAAAGTTATTGGAACTAAATCTATTGGAAGATAATTGGTCCGATGATGGTTTTAAAATTTTTCTGAAAAGCTAATCTGATAGCAAAAACATAAGCTTCAATAATTATCTGCTATCGGATTAGCTGAACTGTGCCCACCACTGCTGGTGACAGCGGTGAGCAAAACCTTGCTCAGCATTTTTTGTTCACAGGAAGAAACCTCAAGCAGAACAGACTTGGTGGGGTGACCATCTGCTTTGGCCATACTAACAAGACAAAACACAAAGCACAACACAAGATTGAATGGAACCACCAGGCAGGAGCTCAGACAGAAAACAGAACCAAAATTTTTTATAAGAAAGACAAATTTATTTTAACATCAGCTTAACATCTAATTAGCATTTAGCATGCTAACAAACTGGTCCACAGACAGTGATGCCGGTAACGCGTTACTTAGTAACGCGTTAGTCTAATCTGACCACTTTTTTTAGTAACGAGTAATCTAACGCGTTAATCTTTCCAAATCAGTAATCAGATTAAAGTTACTTCTCCAAGTCACTGTGCGTTACTATTATTTTTGCATTGTGGGTCGATAGCAGCATTAAACTTGGTCTGTGGTCAGGAGGTCGGGGTTCGACTGAACTGCCCACTTTAAACGAGCTGTGAGCTTTTCATCCGCGGTTTTCTACAGCAGCTACAACTCGTCCTCACCTCTTAAAGCGCAGTGATAACAGCACACCTGCACTGAGATTTACAAAGACATTTTTATACTTTTTTTCCTCCTTTATTTAGAATTCTGAGCTGAGCCGCTCAGAAAAATGTTAGAAAAAAATTCAATAGTTACATTTATAAACAATGTAGGTTAGAAATGGCAAGTTTTACTGTTACAGTGCTGTCAACAGTTAAATATGAGGTCAAGAAAGACGTCTTTATTTTACTTTTTATAAAACAAGTATTTATTTTCATTGAAGTCAAGAAAGGGTGACTATAAAGTAAGTTTTGGCAAAACAGGTATCATTGTCATGATAGAGGGTTGTTGTCAGCAGCTGGGAAAAGTAACTAAAAAAGTAACTAGTAATCTAACTTAGTTACTTTTCCAATTGAGTAATCAATAAAGTAACTAAGTTACTTTTTCAAGGAGTAATCAGTAATCAGTAATTGGATTACTTTTTCAAAGTAACTGTGGCAACACTGTCCACAGAATAGTTCTATACACCACTAATATGCCCTATGAATTAGAATTAGATAAGATTGAATCATTCCCCATAAGTGTTGTGAATAATCAATATAAGAGACCAGCCAATAATGCTCTACAGCTAAGTATGAACATTTTAAGAGTTAGAGAGAACATACAGTAAGAACCTTATGTCTGGATTTAAATAAATCAACAGGAACAGTATTATATATAACAGAATGCTCTATGGCCTGCTGACTTCTTTACATGTAGAATACATTAATCTGACATTCTCAGAATGCAGAGAACAGTCCAGCAGAGTCCAGCGGGATGAATAAAATCTAGCAATGTAGGTATGTACTGATAAAAAAAAAAAAAAAAAAACTTAAAAGGTTTTTCACCAGACTGGCATAGGGTAGTGTACAATTGTGGGGGTGTGATGTACAATAGTACAGTGTTGCCTAGACTGGCATACAGTAGTGGAGTGTACAATTCTACATTGGCACGGTGTGAAAGGACCTTTATATCCACAGATATTCATGCCTGTGAGACCTTGGCCTTTGAGATGGAGAGACTATTGGGCTTTTCAGAATCATGAGATCACCTGAGAGAGGTGTTCTGTGATGGTGACACTGTCCCAAGAAGATAAATGTCCAAATCTTAAGGGTGCTGGTGCTTCCAATCTTACCGTGTGGTTGCGAGACCTCTGGTAACATACGGAAACCTTAAAATAATGATTTTGACAAAGAATAAAGATCTCTCTGGCTCGACTTCGTGGACAAAGATTTAGGAAAGACACACATGATGACTGCAAGCCTGCATGTGGCTGATGAGGCTAATCCATGAGAGGCAAGTTCTACAAAAGTGGCGGCAGTTAAAGGTCTGGATGATATTTGGGTTAGAAGGGGCAGTAGCAGCCCAAGTTTTCCTACTCTGGAGTTTTTTTTCCAGGGCACCCATCCGCCTACCCACGAATTGAATTACGGCCTCATGGATTTGGTGGTGCCAGCCCTCACACTCGGCGACCATGCGAGTCCACTCCTTTGGATCTATATCACAGGATTTTAGGGACTTTTTAAGGTTGTCCTTAAATCTCTTCTTTGAGGCCCCTCTCTCTTGGTTGCCAGTTGAGAGTTCACCAAACAACACAATCTTGAGAAGACAGTAGTTATCTATTGTGGAAACATGACCAGCCCAATGGAGTTGGGACTTCAAGAGCATGGCTTCAATACTAGGAATTACTGCTTGTTCAAGGGAATCACTGCTTGTTAAATACATTGGTGATAAAGTCACTCCAGTGAAGGTTAAGGATGGTGCGGAGACAGCGCTTATGGAAACGCTCAAGGAGTCGGCGGTGAGAACAGTATGCGACCCAGGTCTCAGTTGTACAGAAGGGTGATGAGGACTACAGCTCAGTAAACACTGATTTTTTTTTTTTTTTTTGCTTTTCAGGTTATTGCTGTACCACACTCATTTGTAGAGTCTACCAAAGGAGCTGTTAGCCTTTGCGAGTCTGCTGTCGCTTTGTTGATCCTGGCGTCGTATGAGATTGTACAGCCTAGATAGGTAAACTGTTGAACTTGTTTCAGTACAGTGTCACCGATGGTAATGTGAAGAGGGTGATATGCTTCCAGGAGTGCAGGTAGGTAGAGAACCTCAGTCTTCTTCAGGCTGACCTTGAGGCCAAATAACTGCACCATGTCTGTGAAGTACTGAAGAGCTTGTTCTGAGTGAGCAATAAGGGCAGCATCATTTGCAAAGAGTAGGCCTCAGATCAGCTTTTCCTGGGTCTTTGTGTGGGCTTGCAACCGACGTAGGTTGAATAGGCTACCGTCTACGGTACCTGATGTAAACCCCATCCTCATCGTCAAGGTCTTCAGTAGCTTCAGAGTAGCATCCGAGGTGCTCCAAAATCAGCCATAGTCCTTTCCTGCTCACAGTGTCAAAAGCTTTTGTCAGGTCAACAAAAGCGGCTTAGAGACCTTTGTTTTGCTCACGGCACTTCTCCTGGAGCTGCTAGAGGACAAACACCATATCTTTTGTGCTTCTGTTGGCTCTGAAGCCACAATGACTTTCTGGGAGGTGTTCTTGATGGATGGTACAAATCTGTTGAGAAGAATTTTGGCAAGGATCTTGCCAGCAAAGCCCAGAGAGTAATTCCCCTGTAGTTGGAACAGAGACTTGTCTCCCTTGATCTTATATGGAGTGATGAGGGCTGCATCGCAAAATTCATGTGGTAGCATTCCCTGCTCTCAGCAGCAGTAAAGGAGTCCATGGAGCTTGTTGTGCAACGTGGGACCTCCATACTTCCAGCTCTCAGGAGGAATACCATCCACTCCCACTGGGGTTGACTAACTCCTCAAAGGTTGGTGGTTTGTCGAGTTCCTTTTTAACTGGCAATTTGGGAATGCAGAGGATTACTGAGTCCTGAACAGTATCTCCTGGCCATAAGAGCTGTGCAGCGGGCCCTGGACCTGATGGGTGGGGCCATACACTGCTCGTAGAATTGCCCGTAGTTGCCAGTGTCAGCAAACAGCTGGATACGCAGTGCCAGGTGATTCCACCACTCGTTTTGAATCTCTCTGAGCTTGCTCTGGAGGAGTCTTCAATTGCGCCGGAAGGTGGCTTTGTTTGCTGGACAGGACGGCTGATGTAGGTGGGCCTGATGTGCACATTGTTTCTTAGCTAACAGTTCCTGGATCTCTTTGTCGAAACATTGAAATAATGAGTTTGATGAATAAACAAAACAAAAAAAAACAACGAAATAAAAATCACAAAACGGCAATATTTGTTATGAAAATGTTGAAGATTGTTGTTGATGACTGGATCAGTTGAACATGATAATTTGACTTTGACAGGGGATGTTGTTCTGTTATAGGTAAAAGTCTAAATGTGCAGCTGTTATTCTTTTGGAAATAAAGGATATAATTGGACTGTAGGAGACTTTACATCACATCCAGCCACAGTTGTGGTAACAGATTAAAAACCATTCACCTCAACTATGGTTTTATTTGTTTACCCTAATTAAACCACGCAAATTAGAAATTCATATGGCAGTATTTAAAGGCTACACATAATGTGTCGACTGAACATAATTTCCTGATGATTATGTTTGGAGATGGTTATCTCATGGTCTAATGGACTTCTAACTTTATTTCTAATCTCTTGCCGTGCACCTCATAAAGGATCGCTTCTTTCGTGCTGCCATTCATAACGACTTCTTTTGTTTCTCGTCTCCGTCTCACCTTCTTTGCTGCTGCTGACGGAGTGAAGCAGGTAAAGCTGTTATTAGCTGTCTCCTTTCAGCTTGGTGCGTTTTGTTGTTGCTTTTTAACAGTGTGTGCATGTGTGCGTGTGGATTTGACAGTGTGTTTGCGTGGCAGCGATGGGTTTTGCTGAAATGAGTAAAGCTGGGTCACGTGCTGTCTCTGGTGCTGCTGATATTGCTCCGGCTGTGTGGAGGCTTATGTGGGGGGGTGGAGCACAGTTGAAAGTGAGTAAATTGTGACACACACACACACGGTGCCCACACACATCTAATAAACACTAGCAGTTAAGGCCAACTGATGAAAGGTTACGGATCATTTCAGACGTACATACTGTAGATCGGTGTAACTACAGTCTGACTCCTCGCCACAACGCAAACACTGCTTCATATACTGGATACTATATATGTTGGCTGGATTGATTTTAATAACATGAGGTGTTTCAGGTGAAGAAAAAGATGATTTAGACTGCTTTCACAAAAGCAAAATGGCAACAGTATTACATCTGAACACAAGAAAGAAGTGAGAAAAACAAAAAGCACAAGCCATTCTGTGAATAAGCAATATATTCCATCTCATTTTTTTAAACATCCCTGCTTGGTTGCGCTGTCAAATTTCAATTTAAAAGCTGCTGTAACATTTATTCCCCAGCATAATAGAATAGGCAACCTCAGGTTACAATCAAATTCCAAATGCAGGCAAAGGTACAAAGAGTTTCCAACGAGTTATTTCATAAATGCTAAATGTTATTATTTCACACCCTTTGTTTCAGAGACGTCATCCGAAGGTTGCACATTGAGAAGGACCTTAATTAAGATTTTTGTGCCTGGGGCTCTGTTTGCAAGCTGGAGTACAGGAATGAGCGAGAGCCTGATACAGATCATTGGCTACCAGGGTCAAGTCATGTGGTTAGGAGAAAATATTAACATTTTCACCAGAGCAACCTTTTTGACTCAGCAATCAAATACAGTTTGTCTGGGTAAGAGGGACAGGCTGACGCAGTTCCTTCATAGTTATTGCAACTGCAAATGTGGCGTTAGTTTAGCTATTTTAGAAAAAATCCAAATTGGACACCATAGTCTCGTTTGAGGGCGATAAAGGGGTTAAATGAAAGAGCATATGATGCAAAAATTGTACTTGCGGGGACAGTCCCATTATCAATATTCACATTAAGATGATTCATTCAGATAGGGTGCCAATAGCTCACTTGGTAGAGTGAGCTGTCTTATGACCAAAGGGTCGCCGATTCGAATCCAGCTCCCAACTCGTCATGTTGCTGCTGTGTCCTTGAGCAAAACGCTTAACCCACCTTGCCTGTGTATGATTCAGCTTTGGTGGGAGGGGCCATAGGTGCAGAATGGCAGCCACACACTCTGTTCAGAGTGCCGCTCTCATTGGACCGACATCTCTGCTATTTTGGACTTGTGGGATAGCTCGCCTACAGATTGAGCTCGCCAGACTACTTTCGCCACCCTGCTCAACGTGCCGCTCTCGTTGGAGTGACAACACACAGAATGTGTCTCTTTGTCCCAGATAGATCTCTTTCAGGGCAGCTTCTTGTTCTGACTTTAACACGAAGTTATCACCCGTCTTTCATCGCAGACTGTAAATGGTAATCACACCATTCCAGTCGTATCTTTCTGAACTCTTCCACATCAAACTCCATCGTGTCAATGTTTACAATATGCTTGAGCAAAAACAGGTGAAGTTGCTCATAAACTTTAAGTTTCTTAAAGTAGACCTGCATTGAAATAAATGCAGTCAGATCTTTGGACCAAAAAAATGACTTATATTTACACATAAGATCCTTCTGAATGTAGTAAAGTAAATCTGCAAGCCCAGATCTGTCATTCAACGGAGAAATCTTCATTTGAAAATGACAAATTTACAGCTAACATTTAGCCCTCCGCAAATTGTCCCTCTCATCATGGACGCTGCCGAGATGTCAGGGACAAGACCCTCTCCCAGCATGCATTGCGCGCGCCAACTGTAATTTGTGGATTTACGTCAGTTTGCATCTGCACTTTTTTCTTGTCTTATACGGAAGGATCTACTTTTTAAAACTTCATATTGTCTTGCGGTACGCTTGGTGAGTACACATTTCTTTTATTTGTGCTTGAAAATTATTTTTGTGGACTTTTTCATACGCCCGTTTGATTGAGTGGAGTCGCATTGAAAATCTACTGTCTTTCACCTCCGGTGTACCGTCGCGGGCTACGGAGGCGAGACCCGCAAAGAATTCAAGTGATTAAAAATATATAAACCTCTCTCAGCGGCCACGGAGCTCTGCGGCTCCGATTACCGAGACGTGCAGGCTGTGGATTTTGCAGCAAGAAATCTGTCCTTGTGAGCAACAGGTGTCACCGCGCGCACTGCATTAAAACGGATGTACAAACTGTTTTCACAGAGGGCTAAATGTTAGCTGCAAATTTGTCATTTTAAAACGAATATTTCTCCGCTGAATTACAAATTTGGGCTTACAGATTTACTTTACTGCATTCACAAGGGTCTTATAAATACATATCAGCTATTTCTTTTCTGAAATCTGACCACATTTATTTCAATGCAGGTCTCCTTTAAATATTTATTATGGCCACTCTTAAAACATCAGTTAACTTTATAATTTTATTATTGGTCAATTTTAGAATTGATTTTGATGAGATATACTCATTATCTCACAGGAATATATCACAATTATCTGGGAACTACTTTTTGCGCAGGAATTCCTCAAGCATGTTGGCCGCGGGCGCGTACTAACACAGAATACCCAGAAACTGGACAGTTGTTCGGCCATAATGAGAGCGTCCACTTTTAGTTTGTCATACGCTAAGCTAGTGGCGCTCGTGAGAGTGTGGTAGCCACACTTCCATCAGTTTGTCCCAGGGTAGCTGTGGCTACACTAGTAACTTACCACCACCAATGTGCGAGTGAATGAATAAAAAAAAATTGTAAAGTGATTTGGGTGTCTTGAAAAGTGCTCTATAAATCCAAGTCATTACTATTATTATTAAATCTTGCTAAAATTTACCGACACAACCTCTCATTTGCCTCGTCTTCCCTTCTCCACTGGGAACCGAAAAAACCTGCACTTTTTGCGACTGGTTCAGTGATTGCAGCCAAAAACAAAACAGTGCACCATCTTTCCGTGTGAAATGATGTGTTTGTATTGCGCACTGGCAGGCTGTCCCTGGAAGTGGTCAAATTCTGTGAAATCACGCAGGGGTTCACATGATACTGCGCTGCCC
Organism: Thalassophryne amazonica; assembly: GCF_902500255.1. NCBI lineage: Eukaryota > Metazoa > Chordata > Actinopteri > Batrachoidiformes > Batrachoididae > Thalassophryne > Thalassophryne amazonica. The sequence goes on along the minus strand of NC_047103.1, from coordinate 75,169,821 downwards.
CATTGGTTTTTAAACCTCTGGGGTCAATGCCGTCGTATACGATGGCTAGGACCAAGCGTTACTAAATTATAAATAACTTTTGAATGACATGAGATAGAAACTTACTTTTTTTTTTGCTGAAAAGTTAACTCCGCGGACTTTTGAGCCAGCCATCTTTGTACTCTTCATAGAAGCTGTGTGATGATGTGTGCAATGTGAGTATCCAATTGGAATTGGTTCACCGTCACATGGTTTTCCAAAATCCAATCGTGAAATCCAATCACGTGAAAAGCCAAAGATCATTTTCAGGCGTGATGTGTTACTAGTTGGCCCGTTTGAATAGCCCCCTGGGTGTTCCAATGAGTACATACTATTAGTACATACTCAGTGCGCCCTGCGCCATTACGCACAGCGATCGGTAAAAGCAGGAGCAGACAGAGAGCCTCTGATGACAATCTCACATGCTCAAACGAGTGTGTAACTATCAGGATTGCTCCACTAGTTTGCATGTGAATGTTACTGATAACTCTGTTGCTTTCTCTACGTAAAGCACTGTTTACCATATCAGTGGACAACAAAATGCATAGACCATTTTGTATATATTGTTCAAAATGTGCATTTGTGTTTATTGTTTGAACCTTTTTGTTGAACAACCTTTCACACAAGACCTCAAATTACGTTTATAAAGTGTCAAAACAGTTGTTTATTATAGTTTGCTGTGTGTTTTGAATAAATGTGTGGAAAATAATTTTTCACTTTATTTTTTCCTTGCCTATTTTTGATTGTAAACCTTTATTACACTTATAAAACAACAAAAACATCTATATTCTGAAAGCACAGGTTGTCCTGAAAAAAGAGACATACAACTTGATTGTGGGATGCAGGGAGAGCTGTTAACAGCAATAATAAAACATTTATGCCAGGCGAGTGAGCTGTCCAAAAAATACCCTCAGACCCCAGAGAGTTAATCAATGTGTTGCAGTGAAACAATCTGTTTTTCATGTGAAACATCCTGAATGTCTTCCAAGTTAGTTTGTACAGGGAACAAAAGTTAAAACTGCTCCTATTTTGGTAAAATTGGGCCACAAGCTAATAGGGTTAATACACACACACACACACACACACCGATGCTGCCAGTGATCATCTACCAAATACAGATTCATGGACCATACCTTTTATTTGCTTAATTTGTGATAAACAAAGGCCATACCTGAGCATGAAACTGCTTGGCCATCAATGGTCCAATTACTTTTGCCCTCTGAAAATCGAGGACTAAGTACAAAATTGGCTACAATTCTTAAATGTTTTATGCAAGATTTTTGTGAAGCCCATTGAATTCAAACCAAAAGTCCATACTGCAAGTATATCTAGATCATTTCATTTACATTTCATTGAGGTCGTGCACAGAAGCAAAAATTGTGTCACTGTCCAAATCCTTGTGCATCAGATGTGATCAGACATGTTGCTTCGGTCCACGGCGGACACTGGTCTTATCTCCATGCTATCAGACAGACATGCAGGTTGCCGATGTGCCCAGGACAGATAAACAGATAAAACATTCACCCCCTCCAACAGCAGGTTAATATATCCTTTGATTGACAGCTGGATCACAGTATTGATTGAATCGTCCACACTGCCAGAGTCTCTTTGTTTTGTGCGAGCAGCCTTCTTCCTCCTCCTCCCCAGCAACCCTTTGTGTTTGTTTGGTTTAGTTTTGAAATTCTGCTTGGTTATTACAAGGAGAGGAGGAGAGGTTATTGCCTTGCGTGAGGGGGCATGACTTACTAGTGGGTAACCCCCCCCACTGCAAGGAGGCAGACAACAACTGAAAACAATAAACGATTTTTTTTTCAGTTAGGTTTGACGAACACTTAATATCATGATGAAGATTCACTGTAGATTTTAACACTGTTATTACATTCAATAAACAGGGGCCAAGTGGGGGAATTAGCCTGTAATTCATCGCCACCCCGCCTTTCTGCTTATGAATGCAATTTATTCCACTGTGACTTTTTTTTTTTTTTTGGAATAATACAATACTGACACACTGGGTGAGAGGGTGAAAAAAACAGAACGTGAGCGTGAAGGTGGGGGGTTGGCTTGAGACATGGTGGGGCTGCTATTAGCTGTTAATTCTGAAACAAATTGTGCAATTAGCTCTGGCATCAGGATGTAGGCCATGAGAGAGGACAGCGTAACCTTCATTTGATCTGTTCTGCTGTGAGAGGGTGTGTGTGTGTGTGTGGAGAGAGAGAGAGAAAGACCCATTTAACAGAATAATGTCTTTTACCAGAACAAAGCGGTAACAATATCCATAAGTGCTACTTTAGTTTCTCTTTGAGTATTTTCTTTTTCTTATTTATGGTGGGATTTTCATCATGTGCAAATGTGCTATTTTCTTCTTCTTGAGAAATACTCATGTCCTTAAACAAAGAGGTAATTTGTCTGTGCATATGAGATAATATTGTCTGGGGAGCCGTTCAATTTGCTGCCCTGGTTTGACTGTGAGAGAGAAGGCGTTGATTTCAAGGTGTGCACGTGTGCGTGTATATGAGTGTACCACAGCCATCAATAAAGGTTTCAAACAGCAGAGGAAACGATCTGAGCTCTACTTAAACATTTGCCTGGTTTCCAGTGAAGATTGGTCGTTAGCTGAACACGGTCAGATTGGTCTGCAGTGAGGAAGTTATTAATTCTAAGTGAGCTGTTCATTTAATGTTACAGAGCAGACAGCTGAGGGATTCCCTCAGCATTTCTATGTTTTTTTTTTGTTTTTTGTTTTTTTTTTTACATCCACCAAGGATGTAATTAAATCATCTGCATTTATTTGTCTTTTAATTTGCAACAGTTGTCGAATAAAAAACTTTGATTATTTATACAACTTCCAGCTAGGAGCCACAAATTAATCAATTTTAATTTGGGACAATTGTTGATGTAATCAGTGTTCACAATCCATAGTGCAGAAGAACTGAATGGTAAACGCAAACATCATGAGAGTACAGTGGTGGCCCTTTTAAACCAGTGTACATTATGGTCTTTTCTCCAAAATTATAAGCAGGTAGCCTCATGTTGCTGTCACACTGAGCACAGAGGACCCCTACGCTGAGAACCACAATGAAGAGCAGATAAAAGCAGGTTTATCATCCCAGAGCTAATTAGTACAGTTAATACAGCAGGCAACAGGCTTGGTTGTGGAACAGGCCTGTAGGTCAGGTATACAGGCGATCAGTGCAACAGGTACCAGTGGTTCTGTGGGAGCAGCAGAGGAGTTATCCAAAACACAAGCAGGAGGTGAGTGCACAGTGAGTTATCCATCTGTGTGTTTTTTGTTATTCTTTTACACATCTTAAACACGTTTTACATATATGTATTTTGAAGGAACTGTCTATGCATTTACACATTTTACAGCCTTTGTAAACATTTTAAACATGTTTTTAAAGACCTTTCTATTCTTTCACATATTTTACACCCTTTCAAACAATTTAAATGTTTCTAAAAAAAATTCTATTCTATTTTTACCTTTTGTCATATTTTAAACATCACTTTTTTACCATTTAAGCATTTCTGTGTGTTTTTAAACATCTTTGGCATAACTAACATTTTAACAAATAATATTAATTCAACTTTTATACATATATATATATATATATATATATATACATATATATATATATATATAGTCTCTCATCTAGTCTCACCTCTTGTTTAGTGTGAGCAGTGAGTCTGGGTCTTTGATGTGCACATGCGGCTGATGTGGGGATGCACTGCGGAGAGGAGCAAATGAAGGGGGGGGGGTGCCTCACAGTTTGAAAACCACTGCTCTAAATCAATGGCAATCAAAACCTCAGGACCCTTACATTGACAGCAATGGCCTGTAAACAATGAGACGATGCTGAGAGTCAGAACGCGAAAAAGCAGGAAGGGACCGAGACAAGCTGGCAGTGAAGGGACTCTCTAATAGCAGCTCTAAAGGCAAACAAACAATCAAACATGGATGTGTGGGAGTGGGAACATATGAAGCCGGAAGGTCAGTACAGAAACTCAAAGTATTGTGGAAGAAATATCAAATTAAGACACCAGATATAATTTACCACAGGAGAGAAATAGCCAGATAATGCTGAGAATAATTATAACAGATGGTGAATAATACCAGATACATAATAATGTAAAGATCAGAAAATAAATGCCAAAACATGACCCCTGACAGTTGAGACCACACAATGGAACCACCGGGGATGTGTTGCAAGGATCTGTACATAATTCATGTAAACTGAAAACATCCCAGTTCTTACATGGCCGACATACTCACTGGACATTGAGCGACAACGTGTTCCAGTTCCTGCCAATATCCAGCAACTTCGTACAGCCATTGAAGAGGAGTGGACCAACATTCCACAAGCCAGAATCAACAACCTGAACTCTATGTAAAGGAGATGTGTTGCACTGCATGAGGCAAATGGTGGTCAAACCAGATACTGACTGGTCCCCCCACCCCGATCAACCCAATTAAGCAAAACTACACATTTCAAAGTGCCCTTTTAATGTGGCCAGCCTAAGGTACACCTGTCCAATAATCATGCTGTTTGATCAGCATCTTGATATGCCACGTCTGTGAGGTGGAATGGATTGTCTCAGCAAAGGAGAACTGCTCAATAACACAAATTTTAGACGATTTGTGAACAGTATTTGAGAGAAATAGGTCTTTTGCATATATAGAAAATGTTTTTAGATTTTTGAGTCCAGCTCATGAAAAATGGGAGCAAAACAAAAGTGTTTCATTCACACTTTTTGTTCAGTGTGTGTGTTTATTTTGTAAAACTGCATACCATATTTTTCAAAGTACAAGCTTTTTTTTTTTTTAACTAGTTTGGGAGGCCCTGCCACTTATACTTCTGTGCGACTTATATACCAAAGATTTAATAATAATAATTATAATGACCATTTATATAGATCTTTCCCAAGAAAGAAAGCACTAAACAAAATAAACTCCAATAATAAAAGAATAAATGGAAGTAATAGAAAACACACTACAACAATGCACAAAAATCCCAAATTAAAGAGCTCATGTTTGGTGCAACTTAAGCCCTGTTCCCACTGAGCAATGAATGATGAATAATAGCCATGTAAGCATGTTTTTTGTTTGTTTTTTTGTTGTTATGTTTTTTGGTACGAGTCAAGTTATTCAACAAACATGGGAGAATAGTGGCTCAGAGGCAGAATATTCAGCCAGCGAAGCTCATCTCTGAGCGTGGCGCTAATTTCAAGAAGTTCAAAATTGAGCAAAAACAGGATTATCCGTCTCTCTCTATATATCTATCTATCTATATATTTTTTTTTTTTTGGAATAGCCTAAAAGGTAATTATTTGTAAAGTTTATATTGTAATAGCTTGGTAAAACAGTTGCATGTTCATTTCTTACATACATGGGTCATTATTCATTGCTTTATTATTCCATGAGACCAAAGCTTTATACTCCAAAAAACATGGTTATTTCTTTTGAACCTGGTCATCTCAATGTCACTTTGAATATATGAAATATATAACTTTCAAGTTAAAAATGACCAGATTCTGATGATGCACAGTCTTAAGTTTCCCTTCTGCTGGGTTTTTTTTTCTTCTGTGTTTCAACCACATTAATATCCATGATTTTTGTTTTCTAAATTCAGCATAACTGCAGCACCCATTTAATGTGTTTGGGTTGGTTCCTAACAGCTTACTCTGACAGGTTTTGGATAATGAATTTGGATGTTATCAGGTCAGAGCAGGAAAGTAAACAGCGCTGCTATCTGCAAAAGGTTAGCCATATGTTAAATCATTGGCAAAGAAGGAGAGGGAGGACAGCTGCTTCCGCACTGCTATCTGAAGTCATGCACACATGCTCCATCCTCGCACCCGTTCCAGTAATTTTGATTTTCCTCTGCGCATATTGTGTTTTAACAACAACTAAATGTCCTGAAAAAAAAAATGTAGGTATATATATCTTGTCATGTGCTAGATTGAATGTTCTTCAGGTGGAGGGTAATGCGTTTCAGACAGACGCTTCATCTTGAACATGAAGTGTAGTTTGGATGGAGACTCTGTTTTCAGTGTACCCCCCCCCCCCCCCCCCCCAAAAAAAAAAAAAAAAAAAGACACCTGGCAGACATCTGGAAGTCTGACCAGGCAAGTGATCAAAATCAATCCAATGTGTAAACAAAACAAGGCAGCTATACAGCATTTAACTGGCCAGCTGTCAGCATGATACTTGTGCAAATGATCAGTTTTTACTTATTTACTTCAAGACACAATTCACTAAACAGAAAACACATTGAACACAGTCTTTATTCCTTCTGTTTTGGAGCACCGTGTGCCCCCTACCCCCTCCCCCCATGATAATATACTAATGTGCAGAATGAATGGCATGCATAATTACTGGGATGTTGCATTTTATAATCACGGAATTGTCTTTCATGTCCAACATTTTTGCAGATGATTATCGACTTGGCGTGCAGCTTCACACTGTGGAAAGCTCAAAGATGTCTATTATGCACTGTTGCTCAATTAAAGTCCCTTTTCTAGCTCGTGAAATCCTGTCACAAAACCCTTTTCACAATTCCTACATGCAGTCTTCTCACACATAATTGTATTATGGGCTACATTACATTGTCCCGCTTTAATTCACAGCCTGCGGCTTACTAAGTTAAAAAAAAAAAAAAAAAAAAAAAAAAAAAAAACTCCAGTACATGTGTGGACTCAGTGTTAGTTCATCAATACACTGAAAACCATCAGACCAGCTTGTTCATTAACTCAAAATGGAATAAACATAGCTCAGCAGTAAATCTACCGGTACAAGAAATAGAGGTGATAATGCACAAAGATAAATATGTATTTTATGATAAATTAATGCAAGACAGTGGGCCCTATTTTGACAGTGGTATGTGCATGGAGAGTGGATTTGGGGTGTGTCCATGTTGTTGGATTTTTTGTTTTTGTTGCCAAGTGAGTGCATAAAATGATTGCAAGGCTGGGAGGTGGGCACAGTAGACTGATTTATTCGCTCCATTCATGTTGTGGGCATAAAATAACAGGAAGCTATAAGAGTGTCACCTGTTATTCCCTTTAACCCTAATCGGTACACCTGGGGTCCAAACAAAGCCCATGATATATGGTGGGATATCAAAAAGTTTTGAGCCTCAAACAGAAAAAGCAAGATATTTGGATTTATGTTTTATTTTTCAACATAGTCCCCTTCCAACTCCATACACTTGTTCCATCTAGTTTGCCAGTCATTGATACCCGATCGGTAGAACTCACCATTTTGGTCCCCTAACCAGCCCTCCACTGCAGCAGTCAGCTCATCATCGTCCTCAAATCTGTGGCCCCGAAGGTATTTTTCAGCCTGGGAAAGAGGTGGAAGTCGCTAGTCAAAACGTTTTGACATGCCCTCATATTTGATATATTTTCGGAGCTGTTAAATTTACCGCATTTATTTATTTATTTATTTTTTGCTAGTTTGGGAGGTCCTGCATCCTCTGGACCAACATATAGAGGGTGTCTGAAAAAATGTATGCAAATGTATTTTGACAGCACAGAAAAACAATCAGTATTATCAGACATTTTCTGCATGACCATGTGGCTGAAGCATGTAATTTTTCTCCGCAATGCATAGTTGTTAGTTCAGTTTTTCCTTTTTGATGTTTTAACCCTTCATCTTTTACACCACGTGATCAATGTAACCTCTTCATCTGAAGTTTCGTAAGAAACACATCATCCGTCTTCAGTTTTCCGGAAAGCCACCAAGCAAATTCAAGTCTCCTTGCCATTTACTGGGGAGTTAGTTCGCTCTGAGACTGAATTTTGTTTGAAAAGAGATGCAAGTCTTAGGATCCATTACACAGAACTCAACGGTTTTTGTTCTCTGAATTAGGGTCAACTGCAGCATTTTTCCTGGACTTTAATGTCTTGCAGAACAAACATTAGGGTTCCTGAAATGAGAAAAACACCATTATTTCACAGTAAAACCATTCCCTGACATTCATTTTTCAGAGTACATTTTTTGAGACACCCTACAACCCCAATTCCAGTGAAGGTGGGATGTTGTATAAAATGTAATTAAAAACAGAATACAATGATTTGCAAATTCTCTTCAACCTATATTCAACTGAATACACCACATAGATAAGATATTTAATGTTCAAACTAATAAACTTTGTTTTGTGTGCAAATATTTGCTCATTTTGAAATGGATGCCTGCACCATGTTTCAAAAAAAACTGGGACAGGGATATGTTTACCACTGTGTTATCTTTCCTTCTAACAACACTCAGTAAGCATTTGGGAACTGAGGACACTAATTGTTGAAGGTTTGTAGGTGGAATTTGTTCCCATTCTTGCTTAATGTACGACTTCAGTTGTTCAACAGTCTGGGGTCTCTGTTGTCGTATTTTGCGCTTCCTAATGGCCCACACATTTTCAATGGGCAAAAGGGCTGGACTGCAGGCAGGCCAGTCTAGTACCCGCACTCTTACTATGAAGCCACGCTGTTGTAACACGTGCAGAATGTGGCTTGCCATTGTCTTGCTGAAATAAGCAGGGACGTCCCTGAAAAAGACGTTGCTTGGATGGCAGCACGTGTTGCTCCAAAACCTGGATGTACCTTTCAGCACTGATGGTGCATCACAGATCTGTAAGTTGCCCATGCAATGGACACTAACACACCCCCATACCATCACAGATGCTGGCTTTTAAACTTGGCGCTAGAAGCAATCTGGATTTTCTTCTTTTGTCCGGAGGACAAAACGTCCATGATTTCCAAAAACAATGTGAAATGTGGACTCAGACCAGGGCACACTTTTCCACTTTGCATCTGTCTATTTCAAATGAGCTCGGGCCCAGAGAAGGAGGCAGCATTTCTGGATGTTGTTGATGTATGGCTTTCTCTTTGCATGGTAGAGTTTAAACTTGCTCTTGTGGATGTAGCAGCAAACTGTGTTAACTGACAATGGTTTTCTGAAGTGTTCCTCAGCCCAAGCGGTAATATCCTTTACACAGTGATGTTGGTTTTTAATGCAGTGCCGCCTGAGGGATCAAAGGTCACGGGCATTCAATGTTGGTTTTCGGCCTTGCCAGTTACGTGTAGAAAGTTCTCCAGATTCTCTGAATCTTCTGATTATATTATGGACTGTAGATGATGGAATCCCTAAATTCCTTGCAATTGAATGTTGAGAAACATTGTTCTTAAACTGTTTGACTATTTTTTCATGCAGGTGTTCACAAAGTGGTGATCCTCGCCCCATCTTTGCTTGTGAATGGCTGAGACTTTTGGGGATGCTCCTTTTATACCCAATCATGACACTCACAATTAGTGTCCTCAGTTCCCACATGCTTCTTGAGTGTTAGAAGGAAAGGTGATGTAACACAGTGGTAAACATACCACTGTCCTATCTTTTTTTGAAATGTGTTGCAGACATCCATTTCAAAATGAGCAAATAGTATTTGCACAAAAACAATAAAGTTTATCAGTTTGGACATTAAATATCTTGCCTTTTGGTGTATTCAATTGAATATAGGTTGAAGAGGATTTGCAAATCATTGTATTCTGTTTTTATTTACACAACATCCCAACTTCATTGGAAATGGGGTTGTATATACTGAAAAATAAGACATTCATTTTTAGTACTAAACTATTTAAGGGCTTTCACAGGACTCAAAGCACAACACAAAGTAAACTCCAATAGTGAATGAATAAATTGCAGTCGCACAAAATGTGTGACAACAATGCACAAAAAAATTAAAGAACTGATGAGACAGAAAAAAGGTTCAACTTATACTAGTATTAATTTTGTCAGACGAGACGGAATATCTTCATCGACGATGTTTTTTTCATGACGAAAACACTACGTCAGTGTTATAAAACTAATAAAATTACCATGCATTATTGTTGACGAAAAAGACGAGACTAAAATGTTTTGTATGAAATAAAAACTCAAATAAAATCTCTCTCCATTTTGTCTACAATCTCTTACACCTTAAAAGTGAGTTTGCGCAGACCGTCCTGAAGCAAAATCATCAAGGCTGGGCGCAATGTATAAAATGTACCACAGGTGCATTTCAGAATGCACAGGATGTCTGCACATTCAAAAATCAGTTTTGAAAATAACCTCTGTTGTTTGATTCTCCTTGCTGCTGTCAGCAACTGTACGTCTTGAATTATTTATTTAATTAATTTTATGCTTCTTTATTTTAACAAAATTCCAGCCAATTCTGAACGTGCAAATAGAATAACTAGATCCAGCAAATGTTTCATTTAAAAAAAACTGCACCCCTACAGTGCTGTGGATTTACAAGAAAACTGAATGTCTAATTGTCTCTGACGGGAAGCCTTGTGGATTTAAACTATCTGTGGAAAACACCACAAACCTTCAATAATTCAACACATTTATTTTGCCAGATAACATTCACTATTTGTGATGTGTCAAACACTATACTGACTAGTAATCACAAATCATCTGTTATTTTTTTTTAATCAAAAAGACTACATTCAGTTATTTGACTAAAACTAGACTAAAATTAACAGACTTTTAATAGACTAAAACATGGCTAAATAAAAATAGTATGTGAATGACTAAATATGACTAAAACTAAATAGGACATTTGACAAAACACTAACACTAAAAAAAAAAAAAAAAAAAAATCAGGTGACAAAATTAACACTAACTTATACACCCACAGTGTGACTGTGGGTGGTATCGCACTGAGCTGTGACAAACTGCCAACAACATTCATGAGGGAGCTCCTGAAATTTTGCGAAGCATGTGGGGGGGTTTGCATTCTCCTCGCATGAGTCGCAGGGCATCTGTCACTTGAATTTTGAACGTCAAAAAATATTTGTGCAACACATTTTATCTCTAAATAGAGTCTTTGTAGGCATCTCAAAGCCTTCTGAATTTAGTTTAGAAAGTGCACAATATGTGAGAAAACGTGTGAAGGGTTGATGAAACTCTTCCTTTGATATGATTGGAGAGGAACTGCACATTTGGAAGTGATGCGATCATAGCCAAGCTAATCCAGGACCCCCCAACCAAGCGGCTCTGCAACTGGCCCAGCTACAACCTGGCATGCAGGCAGGGGCAGCAGTGACCTGTGGGAGGCGCGGGATCTGGGTTCATTCTTTTTCTCTACAGTGAAATGGAAATAACTAATCCTTTTTAGTCTTATCCCTGGCAATTTTATAAACTGTATTTTTTCATTTTGCATACATATATTTTATTGCCAAATAAATCAAATAAAAAAAAGATGCACACCTGCACGTCAAGCAGTGCTTCGAAAGGATCCCAGAGCCTGGTGTCGCAGACTGAACAGTCCGTCCCTAAAAATTGCTCCGCCTTTTGCAGCACATCTGAGACGGAGTCTCTTCACCCAAAGCAATCAAATGGATTAATGGGTTTGTTAACCATCAGATGATAACGGTAAAAACCTCTTAAATCATTCTAAAGTCAGTTTTAAGCAGAAACAAGGCCGTTTTAAGCAAAACATTAGGTGAAATTCCGTGATGCTTTGAAATGTCCAACGTGCAGTGAACGCATCAGCTAGCAGCTCGTTTAGCTGCAGCGGTCTGATCACTTCCACCGCCTTTTATGATGAAATAATGCTGAATTGATGTGGCAATGACTGTTGTACAAAAGCTTCAGATATCTGTCGCTGAAATAGATGATGACTGGAGTGCAGTTGGAAGCAGAAACGAGGTGTTAATCTGTGAACAGCGTCATGGAGGGGACCGATTTTTAGGGAGATGGTTCAGTCTGCGACACCGGCTAGTGGAAAATCATATACGGGTCATTCCCAAGAAGTGAGAAGGGGATCTATTTCTACTCCTCTTTCAATGCCAGGGGAGAGGAGAGTGTATCTAGTGGGGACAGTAATGATGAAGAGATGCAGTGGGCTGTCACTCTGCTGGACATCGTTCTACAAGTCGATGAGTCTGCTGCCACCAGATGAAACATCCACTCTTTTCTTCCTTTTTTGTTCTCGTCTGTGGAGCCATTCTAGGCTTTTGTTTTAATTATTCAACATTTATTATTGCTGTATTATTTATTATTATAGACAGGGCTTTGCCTTCTGTGGCTACACTCTGGGGTATTTCCACAGCCTCTTTTCACATAATAGCAGCCCACAGCCATCCTGAGTACTTTATTCACAAACATGTCTTTGAATGTGATTCCAAGTGAAAATAGTTGCCAATTTGCGTGTTGTCACAATTTTGTGTCTCCTACTACTCGACAACCTTCTCAGCCCAGTGAGATAGTATGCTTACGTTTTGTGTTTTTTTTAGCCATACAGTTATCTTCAAATTCCCTTATTTTTATCATTTTATTAATTATTGTGGGCTCCATAATCATTTTTCTTATGGGGTCCCCAGTTTGATAAAAAGGTATCTGGTCAGACTCCATCATTTTACTGAACTGTAAGGTCACACATATTACTCATCACAAGAGGAAGCTTTGGAGCACATCAGCGGGGGTGGTGGCCAAGTAGTTCGTGCACTTGCTTTCAGTGCCGAAGGTTCCCGGTTCAAGCCCCATCCCTGCCACATTTCTCCATGTAATGTGAATTTGCATAAAACGTGTGCCAATTCAACATGCATATCTACCTAGTATTTGCTGTGGCGACCACAAGTGCTAACAAGGGAGCAGTTGCAGGGACTTACCAGGCAAGGAATTAGATTACCAGGCAAGGCAGATTCCAGATTTGGACATTCATGTCAGGTGTTGCTCTGGATTTGACCTCAATGTGTGAGGATCCAGGTTGAAGAGTGATGCCATTTTGGACGATATATAGTCCACATCTTTTTCCCCCAAATGGAAAACAGAAAACTGACAACAGGCTCTTTGGATGCAAAGTCAGTGCAGCGCCTGCCAAATTCTGACAAGATGCTCTGCACGTGATCATCATAACGTGCACTCTCAAGCTCTGCCCAGTCTGTGTCCTGGTTATTAAAATTCTGCATCCATGTGTGGAAAGTTCTGCAGGCCACACTGTTGCAACCTGCTTGATAGCACATATAATATGCATTTAAACTTACTTTCAAATCCAAAAGCTGTGCATATTCAGCATGATTTGAATGTTTCAGAAATTTTCAGAAATCTGTGTGCAACAAATGTGTGTCTCCTCCAGGTGCAAACAGAATAAATGCGTCCTCGGACTCCTGGCCCGAACAGAACACTGCAGTCTTGTTCACCACATTCATCACTCTTCATATTTATGGACCATTGTGCTACTCGACGACTTTTCAATTCCTGGACTTTTCAAGGGAGTAGAGGGGATTTAGCTGGGTTAGTATTGTATTTCTTGTGATTTGTCTGAAATGCCGCTCCAAATTCCCTTTCTTCAGTAAAGCCATATTTACATTGCAGATAAGACAGATGGATTTGCCATTCGAATAAATGAAAAAAATAGTACAGGATAAAAATGATAATTTTTCTTATCCACGAAGAAAAGCTCTTCTACTCTGGCATTTAACGGCAGTCGGCATCTTTGTTGGTGTATTGATGCCACTTGCTGCATAAGTCTGTTATAGCAGCACTAAATTCTCTCAAGTCCAGTGACAGATTTATTTATTTATTTATTTTATGCGATTGACTGAAACTCAGCCCACGACCGACCAGTCGATCGCTAGGTTGGGCACACCAGGCATAGACAATGGGTACGGGTGGTCTTGCTTCTGTTTTGGAAGCAAGTGTACTGATTACTTGCGGTCCCTATTACTACTATGAATATGATAATTGTCATTTATTCATTCCTTCATACAAATTTTCTGCCACTTAACTGAGTCCAGGTTGCAGTGGCAGCAGACGAAGCAGCTGATCCCACATTCCTGTCCTCAGCCAAGTCCTCTAACTCGTGGGGATCCTGAGACGTTCTAAAGCCAGCTGGGAAATATAATCCCTCCAGCATGTCTTGATCATCCCTGCGGCCTCCTCCTAGTTGGACATGCCTGGAAGACTCCCTTGTCAGATGACAATTTATAACAATAAGTGATGATAGGAGTGTAACTTGAATGGCAAATGAAGAGTCTCACACTTGTGGATATTATTGTAATTATGATTATTATTATTAGTAGTAGTAGCAGTATTGGCAGCATGGTGGCCAAGTAGTTGGTGTGCTTGTTTTAAAAATCAGAAGGTTCCCATTTTATGACCACTCATGTCCATTCTCCATCTAATGTGGATTTGTAGCAAGAAGGGCATCCAGTGTAAAACTTGTGCCAAATCAACATGCAGATCCATATCGGATCTACTGTGGCAAACCAAAGCATAAAAGGGACAAGCCAAGACATTATTGTGGTTGTATCTGAATTAGGTTTCTAGAAAAAACGTAATCCTAGTCTGGTTTGATAATCGGATAGATAATAAAAATATTTATTTCAAGCACAAGCATGTATACAAGAGAAGCTGTTTGAACAATTTATTTTGACTTACAGTTTACATTCATATTTTTATTCACATATTTGCCAAGTTAATAATTGGCAGGTTTAAATGTTGGCAAAAAAATAAAAAAAATAAGTGGTCCCTCTAGAATACAGACTCCTTTGCCAATTATCAGATTCCATCTACAGCGCTTCAGCGAGCAGCAGATTTGCCTCCGTACGCCTGCTCAATCACCGCTGCTGACACCATCCGCTGCAAACACACATCTGGCACCTCTACATTCACCACTTAGCTAAATTGCATTACTTCTACCCTAGTGCCTCTAACAAGGGGCTCTGTGCATTTGGTTAGCTGAGAAAATAGGAAGGGAACACGGAGAGAGACAAAGAAGTGGAGTAACTAACACGGTGTTAACAATTGCTCAGTGAGTTCTTCTGCTCCCCATTACACACACTTTGCACCTTTTAACCTTGTTAGCAGGCCACGGCAGTGCACCGCCCCAGAATGCTTGTTCAGTAATTAATGTGGCTCAGGTGCTAGATTTGCAGGCCTGTGATTAAAATTGAAATTTAATTCTGGTAATCGGGTAGAGGTGAATGAAGAGGAATATTGGATGTGAAAGGGGAGGGAAGGATGCGTTGGGCAGTTGGCTAGCCTGGTATCAGCGGGGCGATACTTCACACAGGCTGTTCAAACATGGACTTAAAACAGGCTTATCTCCCAAAAGGTTAATGAGGAGCGACTGGCTGCGCCTGTTACAAACGCACAACAGAGGTCTATTTTTTTTTTTAACTTCATGCGCAGTGTGTCAGTCACAGAAATACACACGTATAGGCTCAATAAGCTGCAGGCATCACAAGCTCACAGCCTCACTGATGGAATTCTCATTTCCAATAACATCCTCAGATGACTTAATTATTTTTCCTTTTGAGGCAACTCACAAGAATAAGCGTCCTTGAGATGGAATCTCATTTCTACATCTCTCTGTCTTTCTTCTCTCTCAGTGATAGATGATAATTTAGTTGTGATGTTTCAGATCACTTGGCCTGACTCTGAAGTTTGTTTTCTTGAGTTTTCATACAGCTTACAGTCCAAGGTGCAGCCTTCATGGGTTATGGGGACTTTGTTTTTTTTTTTACAGTTTGTGCAGTTGAGCCCTTTTACACAAGTCAACACATTTAATGTTACAAAACAATGTGTCAACTCAATTAGTATGTCTACTTTCTTTCCACATGCATTTATTCTGAGCCTTTGGAAAACTGCAAAATGAATGCGTGGATAGATAGGCTGTGTGGTTGTGACAGTTAACCAGTACAAATTAAGGATATGATTCCTTCTTTATGTTCTCCAATGCCATATACCAACACAGGGCAGAGTAGCTACCTAAACTCTGAGTGAGATAGAGTATCTCGTCAATAGTTTTACATCCTCATTGAAGACAACTTTGGATGCTGTAGCTCCTCTGAAAAAGAGAGCCTTAAATCAGAAGTGCTTGACTCCGTGGTATAACTCACAAACTCGCAGCTTAAAGCAGATAACCCGTAAGTTGGAGAGGAAATGGCATCTCACTAATTTAGAAGATCTTCACTTAGCCTGGAAAAAGAGTCTGTTGCTCTATAAAAAAAAGCCCTCCGTAAAGCTAGGACATCTTACTACTCATCACTAATTGAAGAAAATAACCCCAGGTTTCTTTTCAGCACTGTAGCTAGTCTGACAAAGAGTCAGAGCTCTATTGAGCCGAGTATTCCTTTAACTTTAACTAGTGATGACTTCATGACTTTCTTTGGTAATAAAATTTTAACTATTAGAGAAAAAATTACTCATAACCATCCCAAAGACATATCGTTATCTTTGGCTGCTTTCAGTGATGCCGGTTATTTGGTTAGACTCTCTCTCCGATTGTTCTGTCGGAGTTATTTTCATTAGTCACTTCCTCCAAACCATCACATGTCTATTACGACCCCATTCCTACCAGGCTGCTCAAGGAAGCCCTACCATTAATTAATGCTTCGATCTTAAATATGATCAATCTATCTTTATTAGTGGCTATTGTACCACAGGCTTTTAAGGTGGCAGTAATAACCACTACTTAAAAAGCCATCACTTGACCCAGCTATCTTAGCTAATTATAGGCCAATCTCCATCCTTCCTTTTCTCTCAAAAATTCTTGAAAGGGTAGTTGTAAAACAGCTAACTGATCATGTGCAGAGGAATGGTCTATTTGAAGAGTTTCAGGAAGGTTTTAGAATTCATCATAGTACAGAAACAGCATTAGTGAAGGTTACAAATGATCTTATGGCCTCAGACAGTGGACTCATCTCTGTGCTTGTTCTGTTAGACCTCAGTGCTGCTTTTGATACTGTTGACCATAAAATTTTATTACAGAGAGTAGAGCATGCCATAGGTATCAAAGGCACTGCGCTGCGGTGGTTTTGAATCATATTTATTTAAGATTACAATTTGTTCATGTAAATGGGGGAATCTTCTTCACAGACTAAGGTTAATTATGGAGTTTCCACAAGGTTCTGTGCTAGGACCAATTTATTCACTTTATACATGTTTCCCTTAGGCAGTATTTATTAGACAGCATTGCTTAAATTTTTCATTGTTACGCAGATGATACCAGCTTTATCTTATCCATGAAGCCAGAGGATTACACACCAATTAGCTAACTGCAGGATTATCTTACAGAACAAAGACAGGATGACCTCTAATTCCTGCTTTTAAACTCAGAAAACTGAAGTTATTGTACTTGGCCCCACAAATCTTAGAAACATGGTGTCTAACCAGATCCTTACTCTGGATGGCATTACCCTGACCTCTAATACTGTGAGAAATCTTGGAGTCATTTTTGATCAGGATATGTCATTCAATGTGCATATTAAACAAATATGTAGGACTGCTTTTTTGGCATTTGTGCAATCTCTCTAAAATTAGAAAGGTCTTGTCTCAGAGTGATGCTGAAAAACTAATTCATGCATTATTTCCTGTAGGCTGGACTATTGTAATTCATTATTATCAGGTTGTCCTAAAAGTTCCCTGAAAAGCCTTCAGTTAATTCAAAATGCTGCAGCTAGAGTACTGACAGGGACTAGAAGGAGAGAGCATATCTCACCCATATTGGCCTCTCTTCATTGGCTTCCTGTTAATTCTAGAATAGAATTTAAAATTCTTCTTCTTACTTATAAGGTTTTGAATAATCAGGTCCCATCTTATCTTAGGGGCCTCATAGTACCATATCACCCCAATAGAGCGCTTCGCTCTCAGACTGCAGGCTTACTTGTAGTTCCTATGGTTTGTAAGAGAGAATGGGAGGCCAGAGCCTTCAGCTTTCAGGCTCCTCTCCTGTGGAACCAATTTCCCAGTTCAGATCAGGGAGACAGACACCCTCTCTACTTTTAAGATTAAGCTTTAAAACTTTCCTTTTTGCTAAAGCTTATAGTTAGGGCTGGATTCAGGTGACCCTGAACCCATCCCTTAGTATGCTGCTATAGACTTAGACTGCTGGGGGGTTCCCATGATGCACTGAGTGTTTCTTTCTCTTTTTGCTCTGTATGCACCACTCTGCATTTAATCATTAGTGATTGATCTCTGCTCCCCTCCACAGCATGTCTTTTTCCTGGTTCTCTCCCTCAGCCCCAACCAGTCCCAGTAGAAGACTGCCCTCCCTGAGCCTGGTTCTGCTGGAGGTTTCTTCCTGTTAAAGGGAGTTTTTCCCTTCCCACTGTCGCCAAGTGCTTGCTCACAGGGGGTGGCGTTTTTACCGTTGGGGTTTTTCCGTAATTATTGTATGGCCTTGCCTTACAATATAAAGCACCTTGGGGCAACTGTTTTGTTGGTGATTTGGCGCTATATAAATAAAATTGATTTGATATGAAATCAAAAATCAATTTAAAAGTAACAGATATGGACTTAATTTATATAGCACTTTTCCATCTGCATCAGAAGCTGAAAGTTGCTTCACCAACTGCCTCAACTTCCCGCATTCACACTCCACCATTGCAAGGCGCTCACTCACACCGGGAGCATTAGGGAATTAAGGACCTTGCCCAAGCAGCCCTTAAAATTTTCTAGTCTGACTGGGTTTTGAACCAAGGATCCTCTACTCTGATGCCCAACACTTAACCATGAGACCATTACCTCCCCTAAGGGGCTCGGGGTGCTGGAGATATGACACATTGATAGAAGACCTTAGAATTGATCTGATCTTAGGTGATGGTTCATTTTAAAGACATAAATCAGTTATGTTTGTTTCCTTGCAATTTCCACATCTTCAAATTCTTGGAGCAAGGCTCTCGTGGAGTTCTTCACGGAACGCTTACATTCTTAGGTGAAACAAAATCAACTTGACCGATAGTGGTAAACAGTATAACAGTATAATGTACCCATCTGAACTTTGTTTGGCTCATAATTTCTCAGTACTATCATACCAGTTCAGAATAGGAAAGTTATGCTATGCTCTTCAGGCTATGCTATCAACCGTTGGCTTGTTCTTCTGGTTTTCTTTGCAACCCAATGTCGTGTCATTTCGTGATGTCATCATAAACCGTAAATTAATCTGTTGGTTCGTGATGCCGTCATTGAAAAGCAGCACAATCCATGCTGCACTTTCTGCTGCAGTATGTGGTGCTGCCCCCACTGCTGAACAAAAGGCAAGCAGAGGTACTGTTAATGTGGAAACAACACAGTAGTTAAAACCTGAAGAACGTCCGTGGTTTTTCATGAAATATGTATTTGACGGTAAGCAATGCCATTTTTGGGCTTTTTCTAATTTGTCATGGTAATGAATGTCTACATGAAAGAAAGAATTGTATCTGATTGCTTTTAAAATTTTGTTTTTTTAAAGCTATTTATGGCCTTGCACCTCCCTACTGGTCTGAAATTTTAACTTTGCGCACCTACAGTAGGACATTAAGGGTGTCTGGCCAGCCTTACTTAGATGTTCCAAGGTCAAGATATAAACACTGGGGTGATCATGCTTTTGCGGTAGCTGGCCCAGACTGTGGAATGAGCTACCTCTTGAGTTACGTACCTATCCTGACCTAGCACTTTTTAAATCTAAGTTAAAGACTTATTTAAACTGGCTTTAATACTTAGTGGGGAGGTGACATGTTCTGTTTTTTTATGTGCCGTTTAATTTTTATTCTATGTTTTAATTTTTGTGAATTTGTGTTTTTAATGTTAAGCACTTTGGACACCAGTCAGTGCTGTAAAGCTTCTTTATAAATAAATGTTGATTGAGTTGATCCATCCAAACAGTTGTACAACTGTTTTGGGTACTTTTCTCTTTTGAAAAGGACCTATAAGAGGAACTTAATTTATGGGGAACAACAGTTTTTGCCATGATTTAGATTTTCCCATGTTCCTAAACAGAAGAAGGCACTGATTCTACTGGTAGAACCTTTAAATTTGATGACAGGTGCTGCATTTACCCCTTGATTATTCCAATACGCTATTCATAAGCTCATAAAAGTAATTAAAAGATATGAATCTATCTTAACTTATTTTTAAAAGAACATTATGTGAAAGTGACAGACATTTGATTAATCCACACATTGTGTGGAAGGGTAAAATGTGTGGGGTTGGGTAAAACTGGATTCAGCTATGGTGTATGTACGGTGCGTCCGGAAAGTATTCACAGCGCTTCACTTTTATCACATTTTGTTAGGTTACAGCCTTATTCCAAAGTGGATAGAATTATTTTTCCTCCTCAAAATTATACACAATACCCCACAATGACAATCTGAAGAAAGTGTTTTTTTTTTGCAAATTTATAAAATAAAAAAAAAATAAAATAAGAAATCATGTGAACATACAGTGCATCCAGAAAGTATTCACCTTTTCATGTTACAGTCTTATTCCAGAATGGATGAAATTCACTTTTTTCCACAAAATCTACACAACATACCTATTAATGACGATGTGAAAAGGTGTCATGTTTGGAGGAAACCAGGCCTGATCCGCACAGTGAAGCATGGTGGTGGCAGCATCATGCTGTGGGGATGTGTTTCAGGGGCAGGAACTGGGAAACAAATCAGATTGAGGGAAAGATGAATGTAGCAATGTACAGAGAGCCTGGATGAAAACCTGCTCTTGGCCTCAGACTGGGATGACAGTTCATCTTTCAGCAGGACAATGACCCTAAGCACACAGCCAAGATATTAAAGGAGTGGAATCAGAACAACTCTGTGAATGACCTTGATTGGTCCAGCCAGAGCCCAGACCTGAACATCTCTGGAGAGATCTGAAAATGGCTGTGCATGATGCTCCCCATCCAACCTGATGGAGCTTGAAAAGTGCTGAAAAGAGAAATGGGTAAAATTGCCCACAGATAGGTGCACCAAGCTTGTGGCATTATATTCAAGAAGATTTGATGCTGTAATTGCTGCCAAAGGTGCATCAACAAAGCATTGAGCAAAGGATGTGAATATGTACGTACATGTGATTCCTTAGTTTTTATTTGAATAAATTAGTAAAAATTTCTAAAAAAAAAAAACTTTCATGTTGTCATTATGGGATGTAGTAGAATGTTGAGGGAAAAATGAATTTACTCCATTTTGGAATAAGGCTGTAACATAAAATGTGGAAAAAAGCACTCTGAATACTTTCCATATGCACTGTAAGCATGCAGCATTGTTGTCCAGTGCATTGTTGCCACCTGAACCATGACCTGGCAACTAAATGAAGTGTATTTTTCAGCCACAGTTGATTATCTTTTGTGCAATAGAAAAACCATACAGAAAAAAAATTTCTTTCTGATATGAGGTGTTTGCCTACATTTTTATGTAAAAATAAGCCTTTCAACTTTCATTCCTTTCTAGCATCTTGTTAAAATATTCTATTTTACCTTGAGGTGGCCCTTTACCGTTCCAAACTAACCTCTTTTCCCCTGGTGATAAAGTCACTCCAGTGAAGGTTAAGGATGGTGCGGAGACAGCGCTTATGGAAACGCTCAAGGAGTCGGCGGTGAGAACAGTATGCGACCCAGGTCTCAGTTGTACAGAAGGGTGATGAGGACTACAGCTCAGTAAACACTGATTTTTTTTTTTTTTTTTGCTTTTCAGGTTATTGCTGTACCACACTCATTTGTAGAGTCTACCAAAGGAGCTGTTAGCCTTTGCGAGTCTGCTGTCGCTTTGTTGATCCTGGCGTCGTATGAGATTGTACAGCCTAGATAGGTAAACTGTTGAACTTGTTTCAGTACAGTGTCACCGATGGTAATGTGAAGAGGGTGATATGCTTCCAGGAGTGCAGGTAGGTAGAGAACCTCAGTCTTCTTCAGGCTGACCTTGAGGCCAAATAACTGCACCATGTCTGTGAAGTACTGAAGAGCTTGTTCTGAGTGAGCAATAAGGGCAGCATCATTTGCAAAGAGTAGGCCTCAGATCAGCTTTTCCTGGGTCTTTGTGTGGGCTTGCAACCGACGTAGGTTGAATAGGCTACCGTCTACGGTACCTGATGTAAACCCCATCCTCATCGTCAAGGTCTTCAGTAGCTTCAGAGTAGCATCCGAGGTGCTCCAAAATCAGCCATAGTCCTTTCCTGCTCACAGTGTCAAAAGCTTTTGTCAGGTCAACAAAAGCGGCTTAGAGACCTTTGTTTTGCTCACGGCACTTCTCCTGGAGCTGCTAGAGGACAAACACCATATCTTTTGTGCTTCTGTTGGCTCTGAAGCCACAATGACTTTCTGGGAGGTGTTCTTGATGGATGGTACAAATCTGTTGAGAAGAATTTTGGCAAGGATCTTGCCAGCAAAGCCCAGAGAGTAATTCCCCTGTAGTTGGAACAGAGACTTGTCTCCCTTGATCTTATATGGAGTGATGAGGGCTGCATCGCAAAATTCATGTGGTAGCATTCCCTGCTCTCAGCAGCAGTAAAGGAGTCCATGGAGCTTGTTGTGCAACGTGGGACCTCCATACTTCCAGCTCTCAGGAGGAATACCATCCACTCCCACTGGGGTTGACTAACTCCTCAAAGGTTGGTGGTTTGTCGAGTTCCTTTTTAACTGGCAATTGGGAATGCAGAGGATTACTGAGTCCTGAACAGTATCTCCTGGCCATAAGAGCTGTGCAGCGGGCCCTGGACCTGATGGGTGGGGCCATACACTGCTCGTAGAATTGCCCGTAGTTGCCAGTGTCAGCAAACAGCTGGATACGCAGTGCCAGGTGATTCCACCACTCGTTTTGAATCTCTCTGAGCTTGCTCTGGAGGAGTCTTCAATTGCGCCGGAAGGTGGCTTTGTTTGCTGGACAGGACGGCTGATGTAGGTGGGCCTGATGTGCACATTGTTTCTTAGCTAACAGTTCCTGGATCTCTTTGTCGAAACATTGAAATAATGAGTTTGATGAATAAACAAAACAAAAAAAACAACGAAATAAAAATCACAAAACGGCAATATTTGTTATGAAAATGTTGAAGATTGTTGTTGATGACTGGATCAGTTGAACATGATAATTTGACTTTGACAGGGGATGTTGTTCTGTTATAGGTAAAAGTCTAAATGTGCAGCTGTTATTCTTTTGGAAATAAAGGATATAATTGGACTGTAGGAGACTTTACATCACATCCAGCCACAGTTGTGGTAACAGATTAAAAACCATTCACCTCAACTATGGTTTTATTTGTTTACCCTAATTAAACCACGCAAATTAGAAATTCATATGGCAGTATTTAAAGGCTACACATAATGTGTCGACTGAACATAATTTCCTGATGATTATGTTTGGAGATGGTTATCTCATGGTCTAATGGACTTCTAACTTTATTTCTAATCTCTTGCCGTGCACCTCATAAAGGATCGCTTCTTTCGTGCTGCCATTCATAACGACTTCTTTTGTTTCTCGTCTCCGTCTCACCTTCTTTGCTGCTGCTGACGGAGTGAAGCAGGTAAAGCTGTTATTAGCTGTCTCCTTTCAGCTTGGTGCGTTTTGTTGTTGCTTTTTAACAGTGTGTGCATGTGTGCGTGTGGATTTGACAGTGTGTTTGCGTGGCAGCGATGGGTTTTGCTGAAATGAGTAAAGCTGGGTCACGTGCTGTCTCTGGTGCTGCTGATATTGCTCCGGCTGTGTGGAGGCTTATGTGGGGGGGTGGAGCACAGTTGAAAGTGAGTAAATTGTGACACACACACACGGTGCCCACACACATCTAATAAACACTAGCAGTTAAGGCCAACTGATGAAAGGTTACGGATCATTTCAGACGTACATACTGTAGATCGGTGTAACTACAGTCTGACTCCTCGCCACAACGCAAACACTGCTTCATATACTGGATACTATATATGTTGGCTGGATTGATTTTAATAACATGAGGTGTTTCAGGTGAAGAAAAAATGATTTAGACTGCTTTCACAAAAGCAAAATGGCAACAGTATTACATCTGAACACAAGAAAGAAGTGAGAAAAACAAAAAGCACAAGCCATTCTGTGAATAAGCAATATATTCCATCTCATTTTTTTAAACATCCCTGCTTGGTTGCGCTGTCAAATTTCAATTTAAAAGCTGCTGTAACATTTATTCCCCAGCATAATAGAATAGGCAACCTCAGGTTACAATCAAATTCCAAATGCAGGCAAAGGTACAAAGAGTTTCCAACGAGTTATTTCATAAATGCTAAATGTTATTATTTCACACCCTTTGTTTCAGAGACGTCATCCGAAGGTTGCACATTGAGAAGGACCTTAATTAAGATTTTTGTGCCTGGGGCTCTGTTTGCAAGCTGGAGTACAGGAATGAGCGAGAGCCTGATACAGATCATTGGCTACCAGGGTCAAGTCATGTGGTTAGGAGAAAATATTAACATTTTCACCAGAGCAACCTTTTTGACTCAGCAATCAAATACAGTTTGTCTGGGTAAGAGGGACAGGCTGACGCAGTTCCTTCATAGTTATTGCAACTGCAAATGTGGCGTTAGTTTAGCTATTTTAGAAAAAATCCAAATTGGACACCATAGTCTCGTTTGAGGGCGATAAAGGGGTTAAATGAAAGAGCATATGATGCAAAAATTGTACTTGCGGGGACAGTCCCATTATCAATATTCACATTAAGATGATTCATTCAGATAGGGTGCCAATAGCTCACTTGGTAGAGTGAGCTGTCTTATGACCAAAGGGTCGCCGATTCGAATCCAGCTCCCAACTCGTCATGTTGCTGCTGTGTCCTTGAGCAAAACGCTTAACCCACCTTGCCTGTGTATGATTCAGCTTTGGTGGGAGGGGCCATAGGTGCAGAATGGCAGCCACACACTCTGTTCAGAGTGCCGCTCTCATTGGACCGACATCTCTGCTATTTTGGACTTGTGGGATAGCTCGCCTACAGATTGAGCTCGCCAGACTACTTTCGCCACCCTGCTCAACGTGCCGCTCTCGTTGGAGTGACAACACACAGAATGTGTCTCTTTGTCCCAGATAGATCTCTTTCAGGGCAGCTTCTTGTTCTGACTTTAACACGAAGTTATCACCCGTCTTTCATCGCAGACTGTAAATGGTAATCACACCATTCCAGTCGTATCTTTCTGAACTCTTCCACATCAAACTCCATCGTGTCAATGTTTACAATATGCTTGAGCAAAACAGGTGAAGTTGCTCATAAACTTTAAGTTTCTTAAAGTAGACCTGCATTGAAATAAATGCAGTCAGATCTTTGGACCAAAAAAATGACTTATATTTACACATAAGATCCTTCTGAATGTAGTAAAGTAAATCTGCAAGCCCAGATCTGTCATTCAACGGAGAAATCTTCATTTGAAAATGACAAATTTACAGCTAACATTTAGCCCTCCGCAAATTGTCCCTCTCATCATGGACGCTGCCGAGATGTCAGGGACAAGACCCTCTCCCAGCATGCATTGCGCGCGCCAACTGTAATTTGTGGATTTACGTCAGTTTGCATCTGCACTTTTTTCTTGTCTTATACGGAAGGATCTACTTTTTAAAACTTCATATTGTCTTGCGGTACGCTTGGTGTACACATTTCTTTTATTTGTGCTTGAAAATTATTTTTGTGGACTTTTTCATACGCCCGTTTGATTGAGTGGAGTCGCATTGAAAATCTACTGTCTTTCACCTCCGGTGTACCGTCGCGGCTACGGAGGCGAGACCCGCAAAGAATTCAAGTGATTAAAAATATATAAACCTCTCAGCGGCCACGGAGCTCTGTGCTCCGATTACCGAGACGTGCAGGCTGTGGATTTTGCAGCAAGAAATCTGTCCTTGTGAGCAACAGGTGTCACCCGCGCACTGCATTAAAACGGATGTACAAACTGTTTTCACAGAGGGCTAAATGTTAGCTGCAAATTTGTCATTTTAAAACGAATATTTCTCCGCTGAATTACAAATTTGGGCTTACAGATTTACTTTACTGCATTCACAAGGGTCTTATAAATACATATCAGCTATTTCTTTTCTGAAATCTGACCACATTTATTTCAATGCAGGTCTCCTTTAAATATTTATTATGGCCACTCTTAAAACATCAGTTAACTTTATAATTTTATTATTGGTCAATTTTAGAATTGATTTTGATGAGATATACTCATTATCTCACAGGATATATCACAATTATCTGGGAACTACTTTTTGCGCAGGAATTCCTCAAGCATGTTGGCCGCGGGCGCGTACTAACACAGAATACCCAGAAACTGGACAGTTGTTCGGCCATAATGAAGCGTCCACTTTTAGTTTGTCATACGCTAAGCTAGTGGCGCTCGTGAGAGTGTGGTAGCCACACTTCCATCAGTTTGTCCCAGGGTAGCTGTGGCTACACTAGTAACTTACCACCACCAATGTGCGAGTGAATGAATAAAAAAAATTGTAAAGTGATTTGGGTGTCTTGAAAAGTGCTCTATAAATCCAAGTCATTACTATTATTATTAAATCTTGCTAAAATTTACCGACACAACCTCTCATTTGCCTCGTCTTCCCTTCTCCACTGGGAACCGAAAAAACCTGCACTTTTTGCGACTGGTTCAGTGATTGCAGCCAAAAACAAAACAGTGCACCATCTTTCCGTGTGAAATGATGTGTTTGTATTGCGCACTGGCAGGCTGTCCCTGGAAGTGGTCAAATTCTGTGAAATCACGCAGGGGTTCACATGATACTGCGCTGCCCCATTGGTTTTTAAACCTCTGGGGTCAATGCCGTCGTATACGATGGCTAGGACCAAGCGTTACTAAATTATAAATAACTTTTGAATGACATGAGATAGAAACTTACTTTTTTTTTGCTGAAAAGTTAACTCCGCGGACTTTTGAGCCAGCCATCTTTGTACTCTTCATAGAAGCTGTGTGATGATGTGTGCAATGTGAGTATCCAATTGGAATTGGTTCACCGTCACATGGTTTTCCAAAATCCAATCGTGAAATCCAATCACGTGAAAAGCCAAAGATCATTTTCAGGCGTGATGTGTTACGTTGGCCCGTTTGAATAGCCCCCTGGGTGTTCCAATGAGTACATACTATTAGTACATACTCAGTGCGCCCTGCGCCATTACGCACAGCGATCGGTAAAGCAGGAGCAGACAGAGAGCCTCTGATGACAATCTCACATGCTCAAACGAGTGTGTAACTATCAGGATTGCTCCACTAGTTTGCATGTGAATGTTACTGATAACTCTGTTGCTTTCTCTACGTAAAGCACTGTTTACCATATCAGTGGACAACAAAATGCATAGACCATTTTGATATATTGTTCAAAATGTGCATTTGTGTTTATTGTTTGAACCTTTTTGTTGAACAACCTTTCACACAAGACCTCAAATTACGTTTATAAAGTGTCAAAACAGTTGTTTATTATAGTTTGCTGTGTGTTTGAATAAATGTGTGGAAAATAATTTTTCACTTTATTTTTTCCTTGCCTATTTTTGATTGTAAACCTTTATTACACTTATAAAACAACAAAAACATCTATATTCTGAAAGCACAGGTTGTCCTGAAAAAAGAGACATACAACTTGATTGTGGGATGCAGGGAGAGCTGTTAACAGCAATAATAAAACATTTATGCCAGGCGAGTGAGCTGTCCAAAAAATACCCTCAGACCCCAGAGAGTTAATCAATGGTGTTTGCAGTGAAACAATCTGTTTTTCATGTGAACATCCTGAATGTCTTCCAAGTTAGTTTGTACAGGGAACAAAGTTAAAACTGCTCCTATTTTGGTTTAAAATTGGGCCACAAGCTAATAGGGTTAATACACACACACACACACACACCGATGCTGCCAGTGATCATCTACCAAATACAGATTCATGGACCATACCTTTTATTTGCTTAATTTGTGATAAACAAAGGCCATACCTGAGCATGAAACTGCTTGGCCATCAATGGTCCAATTACTTTTGCCCTCTGAAAATCGAGGACTAAGTAACAAAATTGGCTACAATTCTTAAATGTTTTATGCAAGATTTTTGTGAAGCCCATTGAATTCAAACCAAAAGTCCATACTGCAAGTATATCTAGATCATTTCATTTACATTTCATTGAGGTCGTGCACAGAAGCAAAAATTGTGTCACTGTCCAAATCCTTGTGCATCAGATGTGATCAGACATGTTTGCTTCGGGTCCACGGCGGACACTGGTCTTATCTCCATGCTATCAGACAGACATGCAGGTTTGCCGATGTGCCCAGGACAGATAAACAGATAAAACATTCACCCCCCTCCAACAGCAGGTTAATATATCCTTTGATTGACAGCTGGATCACAGTATTGATTGAATCGTCCACACTGCCAGAGTCTCTTTGTTTTGTGCGAGCAGCCTTCTTCCTCCTCCTCCCCAGCAACCCTTTGTGTTTGTTTGGTTTAGTTTTGAAATTCTGCCTTGGTTATTACAAGGAGAGGAGGAGAGGTTATTGCCTTGCGTGAGGGGGCATGACTTACTAGTGGGTAACCCCCCCCACTGCAAGGAGGCAGACAACAACTGAAAACAATAAACGATTTTTTTTTCAGTTAGGTTTGACGAACACTTAATATCATGATGAAGATTCACTGTAGATTTTAACACTGTTATTACATTCAATAAACAGGGGCCAAGTGGGGGAATTAGCCTGTAATTCATCGCCACCCCGCCTTTCTGCTTATGAATGCAATTTATTCCACTGTGACTTTTTTTTTTTTTTGGAATAATACAATACTGACACACTGGGTGAGAGGGTGAAAAAAACAGAACGTGAGCGTGAAGGTGGGGGGTTGGCTTGAGACATGGTGGGGCTGCTATTAGCTGTTAATTCTGAAACAATTGTGCAATTAGCTCTGGCATCAGGATGTAGGCCATGAGATGAGGACAGCGTAACCTTCATTTGATCTGTTCTGCTGTGAGAGGGTGGTGTGTGTGTGTTGGAGAGAGAGAGAGGAAAGACCCATTTAACAGAATAATTGTCTTTTACCAGAACAAAGCGGTAAACAATATCCATAAGTGCTACTTGTAGTTTCTCTTTGAGTATTTTCTTTTCTTATTTATGGTGGGATTTTCATCATGTGCAAATGTGCTATTTTCTTCTTCTTGAGAAATACTCATGTCCTTAAACAAAGAGGTAATTGGTCTGTGCATATGAGATAATATTGTCTGGGGAGCCGTTCAATTTGCTGCCCTGGTTGACTGTGAGAGAGAAGGCGTTGATTTCAAGGTGTGCACGTGTGCGTGTATATGAGTGTACCACAGCCATCAATAAAGGTTTCAAACAGCAGAGGAAACGATCTGAGCTCTACTTAAACATTTGCCTGGTTTCCAGTGAAGATTGGTCGTAGCTGAACACGGTCAGATTGGTCTGCAGTGAGGAAGTTATTAATTCTAAGTGAGGCTGTTCATTTAATGTTACAGAGCAGACAGCTGAGGGATTCCCTCAGCATTTCTATGTTTTTTTTTTTTGTTTGTTTTTTTTTTACATCCACCAAGGATGTAATTAAATCATCTGCATTTATTTGTCTTTTAATTTGCAACAGTTGTCGAATAAAAAAACTTTGATTATTTATACAACTTCCACTAGGAGCCACAAATTAATCAATTTTAATTGGGACAAATTGTTGATGTAATCAGTGTTCACAATCCATAGTGCAGAAGAACTGAATGGTAAACGCAAACATCATGAGAGTACAGTGGTGGCCCTTTTAAACCAGTGTACATTATGGTCTTTTTCTCCAAAATTATAAGCAGGTAGCCTCATGTTGCTGTCACACTGAGCACAGAGGACCCCTACGCTGAGAACCACAATGAAGAGCAGATAAAAGCAGGTTTATCATCCCAGAGCTAATTAGTACAGTTAATACAGCAGGCAACAGGCTTGGTTGTGGAACAGGCCTGTAGGTCAGGTATACAGGCGATCAGTGCAACAGGTACAGTGGTTCTGTGGGAGCAGCAGAGGAGTTATCCAAAACACAAGCAGGAGGTGAGTGCACAGTGAGTTATCCATCTGTGTGTTTTTTTGTTATTCTTTTACACATCTTAAACACGTTTTTACATATATGTATTTGAAGGAACTGTCTATGCATTTACACATTTTACAGCCTTTTGTAACATTTTAAACATGTTTTTACAGACCTTTCTATTCTTTCACATATTTTACACCCTTTCAAACAATTTAAATGTTTCTAAAAAAAATTCTATTCTATTTTTACCTTTTGTCATATTTTAAACATCACTTTTTTACCATTTAAGCATTTCTGTGTGTTTTTAAACATCTTTGGCATAACTAACATTTTAACAAATAATATTAATTCAACTTTTATACATATATATATATATATATATATATATATACATATATATATATATATATAGTCTCTCATCTAGTCTCACCTCTTGTTTAGTGTGAGCAGTGAGTCTGGGTCTTTGATGTGCACATGCGGCTGATGTGGGGATGCACTGCGGAGAGGAGCAAATGAAGGGGGGGGGGTGCCTCACAGTTTGAAAACCACTGCTCTAAATCAATGGCAATCAAAACCTCAGGACCCTTACATTGACAGCAATGGCCTGTAAACAATGAGACGATGCTGAGAGTCAGAACGCGAAAAAGCAGGAAGGGACCGAGACAAGCTGGCAGTGAAGGGACTCTCTAATAGCAGCTCTAAAGGCAAACAAACAATCAAACATGGATGTGTGGGAGTGGGAACATATGAAGCCGGAAGGTCAGTACAGAAACTCAAAGTATTGTGGAAGAAATATCAAATTAAGACACCAGATATAATTTACCACAGGAGAGAAATAGCCAGATAATGCTGAGAATAATTATAACAGATGGTGAATAATACCAGATACATAATAATGTAAAGATCAGAAATAAATGCCAAAACATGACCCCTGACAGTTGAGAACCACACAATGGAACCACCGGGGATGTGTTGCAAGGATCTGTACATAATTCATGTAAACTGAAAACATCCCAGTTCTTACATGGCCGACATACTCACTGGACATTGAGCGACAACGTGTTCCAGTTCCTGCCAATATCCAGCAACTTCGTACAGCCATTGAAGAGGAGTGGACCAACATTCCACAAGCCAGAATCAACAACCTGAACTCTATGTAAAGGAGATGTGTTGCACTGCATGAGGCAATGGTGGTCAAACCAGATACTGACTGGTCCCCCCACCCCGATCAACCCAATTAAGCAAAACTACACATTTCAAAGTGCCCTTTTAATGTGGCCAGCCTAAGGTACACCTGTCCAATAATCATGCTGTTTGATCAGCATCTTGATATGCCACGTCTGTGAGGTGGAATGGATTGTCTCAGCAAAGGAGAACTGCTCAATAACACAAATTTAGACAGATTTGTGAACAGTATTTGAGAGAAATAGGTCTTTTGCATATATAGAAAATGTTTTAGATTTTTGAGTCCAGCTCATGAAAAATGGGAGCAAAAACAAAAGTGTTTCATTCACATTTTTGTTCAGTGTGTGTGTTTTATTTTGTAAAACTGCATACCATATTTTTCAAAGTACAAGCTTTTTTTTTTTTAACTAGTTTGGGAGGCCCTGCCACTTATACTTCTGTGCGACTTATATACCAAAGATTTAATAATAATAATTATAATGACCATTTATATAGATCTTTCCCAAGAAAGAAAGCACTAAACAAAATAAACTCCAATAATAAAAGAATAAATGGAAGTAATAGAAAACACACTACAACAATGCACAAAAAATCCCAAATTAAAGAGCTCATGTTGGTGCAACTTAAGCCCTGTTCCCACTGAGCAATGAATGATGAATAATAGCCATGTAAGCATGTTTTTTGTTTGTTTTTTTGTTGTTATGTTTTTTTGGTACGAGTCAAGTTATTCAACAAACATGGGAGAATAGTGGCTCAGAGGCAGAATATTCAGCCAGCGAAGCTCATCTCTGAGCGTGGCGCTAATTTCAAGAAGTTCAAAATTGAGCAAAAACAGGATTATCCGTCTCTCTCTATATATCTATCTATCTATATATTTTTTTTTTTTTTGGAATAGCCTAAAAGGTAATTATTTGTAAAGTTTATATTGTAATAGCTTGGTAAAACAGTTGCATGTTCATTTCTTACATACATGGGTCATTATTCATTGCTTTATTATTCCATGAGACCAAAGCTTTATACTCCAAAAAACATGGTTATTTTCTTTTGAACCTGGTCATCTCATGTCACTTTGAATATATGAAATATATAAACGTTCAAGTTAAAAATGACCAGATTCTGATGATGCACAGTCTTAAGTTTCCCTTCGCTGGGTTTTTTTTTCTTCTGTGTTTCAACCACATTAATTATCCATGATTTTTGTTTTCTAAATTCAGCATAACTGCAGCACCCATTTAATGTGTTTGGGTTGGTTCCTAACAGCTTACTCTGACAGGTTTTGGATAATGAATTTGGATGTTATCAGGTCAGAGCAGGAAAGTAAACAGCGCTGCTATCTGCAAAAGGTTAGCCATATGTTAAATCATTGGCAAAGAAGGAGAGGGAGGACAGCTGCTTCCGCACTGCTATCTGAAGTCATGCACACATGCTCCATCCTCGCACCCGTTCCAGTAATTTTGATTTTCCTCTGCGCATATTGTGTTTTAACACAACTAAATGTCCTGAAAAAAAAATGTAGGTATATATATCTTGTCATGTGCTAGATTGAATGTTCTTCAGGTGGAGGGTAAATGCGTTTCAGACAGACGCTTCATCTTGAACATGAAGTGTAGTTTGGGATGGAGACTCTGTTTCAGTGTACCCCCCCCCCCCCCCCCAAAAAAAAAAAAAAAAAAAAAGACACCTGGCAGACATCTGGAAGTCTGACCAGGCAAGTGATCAAAATCAATCCAATGTGTAAACAAACAAGGCAGCTATACAGCATTTAACTGGCCAGCTGTCAGCATGATACTTGTGCAAATGATCAGTTTTTACTTATTTACTTCAAGACACAATTCACTAAACAGAAAACACATTGAACACAGTCTTATTCCTTCTGTTTTGGAGCACCGTGTGCCCCCTACCCCCTCCCCCCATGATAATTATACTAATGTGCAGAATGAATGGCATGCATAATTACTGGGATGTTGCATTTTATAATCACGGAATTGTCTTTCATGTCCAACATTTTTGCAGATGAGTATCGACTTGGCGTGCAGCTTCACACTGTGGAAAGCTCAAAGATGTCTATTATGCACTGTTGCTCAATTAAAGTCCCTTTTCTAGCTCGTGAAAATCCTGTCACAAAACCCTTTTCACAATTCCTACATGCAGTCTTCTCACACATATTGTATTATGGGCTACATTACATTGTCCCGCTTTAATTCACAGCCTGCGGCTTACTAAGTTAAAAAAAAAAAAAAAAAAAAAAAAAAAAAAAAACTCCAGTACATGTGTGGACTCAGTGTTAGTTCATCAATACACTGAAAACCATCAGACCAGCTTGTTCATTAACTCAAAATGGAATAAACATAGCTCAGCAGTAAATCTACCGGTACAAGAAATAGAGGTGATAATGCACAAAGATAAATATGTATTTTATGATAATTAATGCAAGACAGTGGGCCCTATTTTGACAGTGGTATGTTGCATGGAGAGTGGATTTGGGGTGTGTCCATGTTGTTGGATTTTTTGTTTTTGTTGCCAAGTGAGTGCATAAAAGGATTGCAAGGCTGGGAGGTGGGCACAGTAGACTGATTTATTCGCTCCATTCATGTTGTGGGCATAAAATAACAGGAAGCTATAAGAGTGTCACCTGTTATTCCCTTTACCCTAATCGGTACACCTGGGGTCCAAACAAAGCCCATGATATATGGTGGGATATCAAAAAGTTTTGAGCCTCAAACAGAAAAAGCAAGATATTTGGATTTATGTTTTATTTTTCAACATAGTCCCCTTCCAACTCCATACACTTGTTCCATCTAGTTTGCCAGTCATTGATACCCGATCGGTAGAACTCACCATTTTGGTCCCCTAACCAGCCCTCCACTGCAGCAGTCAGCTCATCATCGTCCTCAAATCTGTGGCCCCGAAGGTATTTTTCAGCCTGGGGAAAGAGGTGGAAGTCGCTAGTCAAAACGTTTTGACATGCCCTCATATTTGATATATTTTCGGAGCTGTTAATTTACCGCATTTATTTATTTATTTATTTTTTGCTAGTTTGGGAGGTCCTGCATCCTCTGGACCAACATATAGAGGGGTTCTGAAAAAATGTATGCAAATGTATTTTGACAGCACAGAAAAACAATCAGTATTATCAGACATTTTCTGCATGACCATGTGGCTGAAGCATGTAATTTTTCTCCGCAATGCATAGTTGTTAGTTCAGTTTTTCCTTTTTGATGTTTTAACCCTTCATCTTTTACACCACGTGATCAATGTAACCTCTTCATCTGAAGTTTCGTAAGAAACACATCATCCGTCTTCAGTTTTCCGGAAAGCCACCAAGCAATTCAAGTCTCCTTGCCATTTACTGGGGAGTTAGTTCGCTCTGAGACTGAATTTTGTTTGAAAAGAGATGCAAGTCTTAGGATCCATTACACAGAACTCAACGGTTTTTGTTCTCTGAATTAGGGTCAACTGCAGCATTTTTCCTGGACTTTAATGTCTTGCAGAACAAACATTAGGTTCCTGAAATGAGAAAAACACCATTATTTCACAGTAAAACCATTCCCTGACATTCATTTTCAGAGACATTTTTTGAGACACCCTACAACCCCAATTCCAGTGAAGGTGGGATGTTGTATAAAATGTAATTAAAACAGAATACAATGATTGCAAATTCTCTTCAACCTATATTCAACTGAATACACCACATAGATAAGATATTTAATGTTCAAACTAATAAACTTTGTTTTGTGTGCAAATATTTGCTCATTTTGAAATGGATGCCTGCACCATGTTCAAAAAAAACTGGACAGGGATATGTTTACCACTGTGTTTATCTTTCCTTCTAACAACACTCAGTAAGCATTTGGGAACTGAGGACACTAATTGTTGAAGGTTTGTAGGTGAAATTTGTTCCCATTCTTGCTTAATGTACGACGTCAGTTGTTCAACAGTCTGGGGTCTCTGTTGTCGTATTTTGCGCTTCCTAATGGCCCACACATTTTCAATGGGCAAAAGGGCTGGACTGCAGGCAGGCCAGTCTAGTACCCGCACTCTTACTATGAAGCCACGCTGTTGTAACACGTGCAGAATGTGCTTGCCATTGTCTTGCTGAAATAAGCAGGGACGTCCCTGAAAAAGACGTTGCTTGGATTGGCAGCACGTGTTGCTCCAAAACCTGGATGTACCTTTCAGCACTGATGGTGCATCACAGATCTGTAAGTTGCCCATGCAATGGACACTAACACACCCCCATACCATCACAGATGCTGGCTTTTAAACTTGGCGCTAGAAGCAATCTGGATTTTCTTCTTTGTCCGGAGGACAAAACGTCCATGATTTCCAAAACAATGTGAAATGTGGACTCAGACCAGGGCACACTTTTCCACTTTGCATCTGTCTATTTCAAATGAGCTCGGCCCAGAGAAGAGGCAGCATTTCTGGATGTTGTTGATGTATGGCTTTCTCTTTGCATGGTAGAGTTTAAACTTGCTCTTGTGGATGTAGCAGCAAACTGTGTTAACTGACAATGGTTTTCTGAAGTGTTCCTCAGCCCAAGCGGTAATATCCTTTACACAGTGATGTTGGTTTTTAATGCAGTGCCGCCTGAGGGATCAAAGGTCACGGGCATTCAATGTTGGTTTTCGGCCTTGCCAGTTACGTGTAGAAAGTTCTCCA
Source organism: Thalassophryne amazonica (assembly GCF_902500255.1). Lineage (NCBI taxonomy): Eukaryota > Metazoa > Chordata > Actinopteri > Batrachoidiformes > Batrachoididae > Thalassophryne > Thalassophryne amazonica. The sequence continues at coordinate 75,134,235 of NC_047103.1, read as the reverse complement.
GATTCTCTGAATCTTCTGATTATATTATGGACTGTAGATGATGGAATCCCTAAATTCCTTGCAATTGAATGTTGAGAAACATTGTTCTTAAACTGTTTGACTATTTTTCATGCAGGTGTTCACAAAGTGGTGATCCTCGCCCCATCTTTGCTTGTGAATGGCTGAGACTTTTGGGGATGCTCCTTTTATACCCAATCATGACACTCACAATTAGTGTCCTCAGTTCCCACATGCTTCTTGAGTGTTAGAAGGAAAGGTGATGTAACACAGTGGTAAACATACCACTGTCCTATCTTTTTTGAAATGTGTTGCAGACATCCATTTCAAATGAGCAAATAGTATTTGCACAAAACAATAAAGTTTATCAGTTTGGACATTAAATATCTTGCCTTTTGGTGTATTCAATTGAATATAGGTTGAAGAGGATTTGCAAATCATTGTATTCTGTTTTATTTACACAACATCCCAACTTCATTGGAAATGGGGTTGTATATACTGAAAAATAAGACATTCATTTTTAGTACTAAACTATTTAAGGGCTTTCACAGGACTCAAAGCACAACACAAAGTAAACTCCAATAGTGAATGAATAAATTGCAGTCGCACAAAATGTGTGACAACAATGCACAAAAAAATTAAAGAACTGATGAGACAGAAAAAAGGTTCAACTTATACTAGTATTAATTTTGTCAGACGAGACGGAATATCTTCATCGACGATGTTTTTTTCATGACGAAAACACTACGTCAGTGTTATAAAACTAATAAAATTACCATGCATTATTGTTGACGAAAAAGACGAGACTAAAATGTTTTGTATGAAATAAAAACTCAAATAAAATCTCTCTCCATTTTTGTCTACAATCTCTTACACCTTAAAAGTGAGTTTGCGCAGACCGTCCTGAAGCAAAATCATCAAGGCTGGGCGCAATGTATAAAATGTACCACAGGTGCATTTCAGAATGCACAGGATGTCTGCACATTCAAAAATCAGTTTTGAAAATAACCTCTGTTGTTTGATTCTCCTTGCTGCTGTCAGCAACTGTACGTCTTGAATTATTTATTTAGTTAATTTTATGCTTCTTTATTTTAACAAAATTCCAGCCAATTCTGAACGTGCAAATAGAATAACTAGATCCAGCAAATGTTTCATTTAAAAAAAACTGCACCCCTACAGTGCTGTGGATTTACAAGAAAACTGAATGTCTAATTGTCTCTGACGGGAAGCCTTGTGGATTTAAACTATCTGTGGAAAACACCACAAACCTTCAATAATTCAACACATTTATTTTGCCAGATAACATTCACTATTTGTGATGTGTCAAACACTATACTGACTAGTAATCACAAATCATCTGTTATTTTTTTTTAATCAAAAAGACTACATTCAGTTATTTGACTAAACTAGACTAAAATTAACAGACTTTTAATAGACTAAAACATGGCTAAATAAAAATAGTATGTGAATGACTAAATATGACTAAAACTAAATAGGACATTTGACAAAACACTAACACTAAAAAAAAAAAAAAAAAAAATCAGGTGACAAAATTAACACTAACTTATACACCCACAGTGTGACTGTGGGTGGTATCGCACTGAGCTGTGACAAACTGCCAACAACATTCATGAGGGAGCTCCTGAAATTTTGCGAAGCATGTGGGGGGGTTTGCATTCTCCTCGCATGAGTCGCAGGGCATCTGTCACTTGAATTTTGAACGTCAAAAAATATTTGTGCAACACATTTTATCTCTAAATAGAGTCTTTGTAGGCATCTCAAAGCCTTCTGAATTTAGTTTAGAAAGTGCACAATATGTGAGAAAACGTGTGAAGGGTTGATGAAACTCTTCCTTTGATATGATTGGAGAGGAACTGCACATTTGGAAGTGATGCGATCATAGCCAAGCTAATCCAGGACCCCCAACCAAGCGGCTCTGCAACTGGCCCAGCTACAACCTGGCATGCAGGCAGGGGCAGCAGTGACCTGTGGGAGGCGCGGGATCTGGGTTCATTCTTTTTCTCTACAGTGAAATGGAAATAACTAATCCTTTTTAGTCTTATCCCTGGCAATTTTATAAACTGTATTTTTTCATTTTGCATACATATATTTTATTGCCAAATAAATCAAATAAAAAAAAGATGCACACCTGCACGTCAAGCAGTGCTTCGAAAGGATCCCAGAGCCTGGTGTCGCAGACTGAACAGTCCGTCCCTAAAAATTGCTCCGCCTTTTGCAGCACATCTGAGACGGAGTCTCTTCACCCAAAGCAATCAAATGGATTAATGGGTTTGTTAACCATCAGATGATAACGGTAAAACCTCTTAAATCATTCTAAAGTCAGTTTTAAGCAGAAACAAGGCCGTTTTAAGCAAAACATTAGGTGAAATTCCGTGATGCTTTGAAATGTCCAACGTGCAGTGAACGCATCAGCTAGCAGCTCGTTTAGCTGCAGCGGTCTGATCACTTCCACCGCCTTTTATGATGAAATAATGCTGAATTGATGTGGCAATGACTGTTGTACAAAAGCTTCAGATATCTGTCGCTGAAATAGATGATGACTGGAGTGCAGTTGGAAGCAGAAACGAGGTGTTAATCTGTGAACAGCGTCATGGAGGGGACCGATTTTTAGGGAGATGGTTCAGTCTGCGACACCGGCTAGTGGAAAATCATATACGGGTCATTCCCAAGAAGTGAGAAGGGGATCTATTTCTACTCCTCTTTCAATGCCAGGGGAGAGGAGAGTGTATCTAGTGGGGACAGTAATGATGAAGAGATGCAGTGGGCTGTCACTCTGCTGGACATCGTTCTACAAGTCGATGAGTCCTGCTGCCACCAGATGAAACATCCACTCTTTTCTTCCTTTTTGTTCTCGTCTGTGGAGCCATTCTAGGCTTTTGTTTTAATTATTCAACATTTATTATTGCTGTATTATTTATTATTATAGACAGGGCTTTGCCTTCTGTGGCTACACTCTGGGGTATTTCCACAGCCTCTTTTCACATAATAGCAGCCCACAGCCATCCTGAGTACTTTATTCACAAACATGTCTTTGAATGTGATTCCAAGTGAAAATAGTTGCCAATTTGCGTGTTGTCACAATTTTGTGTCTCCTACTACTCGACAACCTTCTCAGCCCAGTGAGATAGTATGCTTACGTTTTGTGTTTTTTTTAGCCATACAGTTATCTTCAAATTCCCTTATTTTTATCATTTTATTAATTATTGTGGGCTCCATAATCATTTTTCTTATGGGGTCCCCAGTTTGATAAAAAGGTATCTGGTCAGACTCCATCATTTTACTGAACTGTAAGGTCACACATATTACTCATCACAAGAGGAAGCTTTGGAGCACATCAGCGGGGGTGGTGGCCAAGTAGTTCGTGCACTTGCTTTCAGTGCCGAAGGTTCCCGGTTCAAGCCCCATCCCTGCCACATTTCTCCATGTAATGTGAATTTGCATAAAACGTGTGCCAATTCAACATGCATATCTACCTAGTATTTGCTGTGGCGACCACAAGTGCTAACAAGGGAGCAGTTGCAGGGACTTACCAGGCAAGGAATTAGATTACCAGGCAAGGCAGATTCCAGATTTGGACATTCATGTCAGGTGTTGCTCTGGATTTGACCTCAATGTGTGAGGATCCAGGTTGAAGAGTGATGCCATTTTGGACGATATATAGTCCACATCTTTTTCCCCCAAATGGAAAACAGAAAACTGACAACAGGCTCTTTGGATGCAAAGTCAGTGCAGCGCCTGCCAAATTCTGACAAGATGCTCTGCACGTGATCATCATAACGTGCACTCTCAAGCTCTGCCCAGTCTGTGTCCTGGTTATTAAAATTCTGCATCCATGTGTGGAAAGTTCTGCAGGCCACACTGTTGCAACCTGCTTGATAGCACATATAATATGCATTTAAACTTACTTTCAAATCCAAAAGCTGTGCATATTCAGCATGATTTGAATGTTTCAGAAATTTTCAGAAATCTGTGTGCAACAAATGTGTGTCTCCTCCAGGTGCAAACAGAATAAATGCGTCCTCGGACTCCTGGCCCGAACAGAACACTGCAGTCTTGTTCACCACATTCATCACTCTTCATATTTATGGACCATTGTGCTACTCGACGACTTTTCAATTCCTGGACTTTTCAAGGGAGTAGAGGGGATTTAGCTGGGTTAGTATTGTATTTCTTGTGATTTGTCTGAAATGCCGCTCCAAATTCCCTTTCTTCAGTAAAGCCATATTTACATTGCAGATAAGACAGATGGATTTGCCATTCGAATAAATGAAAAAAATAGTACAGGATAAAAATGATAATTTTTCTTATCCACGAAGAAAAGCTCTTCTACTCTGGCATTTAACGGCAGTCGGCATCTTTGTTGGTGTATTGATGCCACTTGCTGCATAAGTCTGTTATAGCAGCACTAAATTCTCTCAAGTCCAGTGACAGATTTATTTATTTATTTATTTTATGCGATTGACTGAAACTCAGCCCACGACCGACCAGTCGATCGCTAGGTTGGGCACACCAGGCATAGACAATGGGTACGGGTGGTCTTGCTTCTGTTTTGGAAGCAAGTGTACTGATTACTTGCGGTCCCTATTACTACTATGAATATGATAATTGTCATTTATTCATTCCTTCATACAAATTTTCTGCCACTTAACTGAGTCCAGGTTGCAGTGGCAGCAGACGAAGCAGCTGATCCCACATTCCTGTCCTCAGCCAAGTCCTCTAACTCGTGGGGATCCTGAGACGTTCTAAAGCCAGCTGGGAAATATAATCCCTCCAGCATGTCTTGATCATCCCTGCGGCCTCCTCCTAGTTGGACATGCCTGGAAGACTCCCTTGTCAGATGACAATTTATAACAATAAGTGATGATAGGAGTGTAACTTGAATGGCAAATGAAGAGTCTCACACTTGTGGATATTATTGTAATTATGATTATTATTATTAGTAGTAGTAGCAGTATTGGCAGCATGGTGGCCAAGTAGTTGGTGTGCTTGTTTTAAAAATCAGAAGGTTCCCATTTTATGACCACTCATGTCCATTCTCCATCTAATGTGGATTTGTAGCAAGAAGGGCATCCAGTGTAAAACTTGTGCCAAATCAACATGCAGATCCATATCGGATCTACTGTGGCAAACCAAAGCATAAAAGGGACAAGCCAAGACATTATTGTGGTTGTATCTGAATTAGGTTTCTAGAAAAAACGTAATCCTAGTCTGGTTTGATAATCGGATAGATAATAAAAATATTTATTTCAAGCACAAGCATGTATACAAGAGAAGCTGTTTGAACAATTTATTTTGACTTACAGTTTACATTCATATTTTTATTCACATATTTGCCAAGTTAATAATTGGCAGGTTTAAATGTTGGCAAAAAAATAAAAAAAATAAGTGGTCCCTCTAGAATACAGACTCCTTTGCCAATTATCAGATTCCATCTACAGCGCTTCAGCGAGCAGCAGATTTGCCTCCGTACGCCTGCTCAATCACCGCTGCTGACACCATCCGCTGCAAACACACATCTGGCACCTCTACATTCACCACTTAGCTAAATTGCATTACTTCTACCCTAGTGCCTCTAACAAGGGGCTCTGTGCATTTGGTTAGCTGAGAAAATAGGAAGGGAACACGGAGAGAGACAAAGAAGTGGAGTAACTAACACGGTGTTAACAATTGCTCAGTGAGTTCTTCTGCTCCCCATTACACACACTTTGCACCTTTTAACCTTGTTAGCAGGCCACGGCAGTGCACCGCCCCAGAATGCTTGTTCAGTAATTAATGTGGCTCAGGTGCTAGATTTGCAGGCCTGTGATTAAAATTGAAATTTAATTCTGGTAATCGGGTAGAGGTGAATGAAGAGGAATATTGGATGTGAAAGGGGAGGGAAGGATGCGTTGGGCAGTTGGCTAGCCTGGTATCAGCGGGCGATACTTCACACAGGCTGTTCAAACATGGACTTAAAACAGGCTTATCTCCCAAAAGGTTAATGAGGAGCGACTGGCTGCGCCTGTTACAAACGCACAACAGAGGTCTATTTTTTTTTTTAACTTCATGCGCAGTGTGTCAGTCACAGAAATACACACGTATAGGCTCAATAAGCTGCAGGCATCACAAGCTCACAGCCTCACTGATGGAATTCTCATTTCCAATAACATCCTCAGATGACTTAATTATTTTTCCTTTTGAGGCAACTCACAAGAATAAGCGTCCTTGAGATGGAATCTCATTTCTACATCTCTCTGTCTTTCTTCTCTCTCAGTGATAGATGATAATTTAGTTGTGATGTTTCAGATCACTTGGCCTGACTCTGAAGTTTGTTTTCTTGAGTTTTCATACAGCTTACAGTCCAAGGTGCAGCCTTCATGGGTTATGGGGACTTTTTTTTTTTTTTACAGTTTGTGCAGTTGAGCCCTTTTACACAAGTCAACACATTTAATGTTACAAAACAATGTGTCAACTCAATTAGTATGTCTACTTTCTTTCCACATGCATTTATTCTGAGCCTTTGGAAAACTGCAAAATGAATGCGTGGATAGATAGGCTGTGTGGTTGTGACAGTTAACCAGTACAAATTAAGGATATGATTCCTTCTTTATGTTCTCCAATGCCATATACCAACACAGGGCAGAGTAGCTACCTAAACTCTGAGTGAGATAGAGTATCTCGTCAATAGTTTTACATCCTCATTGAAGACAACTTTGGATGCTGTAGCTCCTCTGAAAAAGAGAGCCTTAAATCAGAAGTGCTTGACTCCGTGGTATAACTCACAAACTCGCAGCTTAAAGCAGATAACCCGTAAGTTGGAGAGGAAATGGCATCTCACTAATTTAGAAGATCTTCACTTAGCCTGGAAAAAGAGTCTGTTGCTCTATAAAAAAAAAGCCCTCCGTAAAGCTAGGACATCTTACTACTCATCACTAATTGAAGAAAATAACCCCAGGTTTCTTTTCAGCACTGTAGCTAGGCTGACAAAGAGTCAGAGCTCTATTGAGCCGAGTATTCCTTTAACTTTAACTAGTGATGACTTCATGACTTTCTTTGGTAATAAAATTTTAACTATTAGAGAAAAAATTACTCATAACCATCCCAAAGACATATCGTTATCTTTGGCTGCTTTCAGTGATGCCGGTATTTGGTTAGACTCTCTCTCCGATTGTTCTGTCGGAGTTATTTTCATTAGTCACTTCCTCCAAACCATCAACATGTCTATTAGACCCCATTCCTACCAGGCTGCTCAAGGAAGCCCTACCATTAATTAATGCTTCGATCTTAAATATGATCAATCTATCTTTATTAGTTGGCTATGTACCACAGGCTTTTAAGGTGGCAGTAATTAAACCACTACTTAAAAAGCCATCACTTGACCCAGCTATCTTAGCTAATTATAGGCCAATCTCCATCCTTCCTTTTCTCTCAAAAATTCTTGAAAGGGTAGTTGTAAAACAGCTAACTGATCATGTGCAGAGGAATGGTCTATTTGAAGAGTTTCAGTCAGGTTTTAGAATTCATCATAGTACAGAAACAGCATTAGTGAAGGTTACAAATGATCTTATGGCCTCAGACAGTGGACTCATCTCTGTGCTTGTTCTGTTAGACCTCAGTGCTGCTTTTGATACTGTTGACCATAAAATTTTATTACAGAGAGTAGAGCATGCCATAGGTATCAAAGGCACTGCGCTGCGGTGGTTTGAATCATATTTATTTAATAGATTACAATTTGTTCATGTAAATGGGGAATCTTCTTCACAGACTAAGGTTAATTATGGAGTTCCACAAGGTTCTGTGCTAGGACCAATTTTATTCACTTTATACATGTTTCCCTTAGGCAGTATTATTAGACAGCATTGCTTAAATTTTCATTGTTACGCAGATGATACCCAGCTTTATCTATCCATGAAGCCAGAGGATACACACCAATTAGCTAAACTGCAGGATTATCTTACAGACATAAAGACATGGATGACCTCTAATTTCCTGCTTTTAAACTCAGAAAACTGAAGTTATTGTACTTGGCCCCACAAATCTTAGAAACATGGTGTCTAACCAGATCCTTACTCTGGATGGCATTACCCTGACCTCTAATACTGTGAGAAATCTTGGAGTCATTTTTGATCAGGATATGTCATTCAATGTGCATATTAAACAAATATGTAGGACTGCTTTTTTGCATTTGTGCAATCTCTCTAAAATTAGAAAGGTCTTGTCTCAGAGTGATGCTGAAAAACTAATTCATGCATTTATTTCCTGTAGGCTGGACTATTGTAATTCATTATTATCAGGTTGTCCTAAAAGTTCCCTGAAAAGCCTTCAGTTAATTCAAAATGCTGCAGCTAGAGTACTGACAGGGACTAGAAGGAGAGAGCATATCTCACCCATATTGGCCTCTCTTCATTGGCTTCCTGTTAATTCTAGAATAGAATTTAAAATTCTTCTTCTTACTTATAAGGTTTTGAATAATCAGGTCCCATCTTATCTTAGGGGCCTCATAGTACCATATCACCCCAATAGAGCGCTTCGCTCTCAGACTGCAGGCTTACTTGTAGTTCCTAGGGTTTGTAAGAGTAGAATGGGAGGCAGAGCCTTCAGCTTTCAGGCTCCTCTCCTGTGGAACCAATTCCCAGTTCAGATCAGGGAGACAGACACCCTCTCTACTTTTAAGATTAAGCTTAAAACTTTCCTTTTTGCTAAAGCTTATAGTTAGGGCTGGATCAGGTGACCCTGAACCATCCCTTAGTTATGCTGCTATAGACTTAGACTGCTGGGGGGTTCCCATGATGCACTGAGTGTTTCTTTCTCTTTTTGCTCTGTATGCACCACTCTGCATTTAATCATTAGTGATTGATCTCTGCTCCCCTCCACAGCATGTCTTTTTCCTGGTTCTCTCCCTCAGCCCCAACCAGTCCCAGTAGAAGACTGCCCCTCCCTGAGCCTGGTTCTGCTGGAGGTTTCTTCCTGTTAAAAGGGAGTTTTTCCCTTCCCACTGTCGCCAAGTGCTTGCTCACAGGGGGTCGTTTTTACCGTTGGGGTTTTTCCGTAATTATTGTATGGCCTTGCCTTACAATATAAAGCACCTTGGGGCAACTGTTTGTTGTGATTTGGCGCTATATAAATAAAATTGATTTGATATGAAATCAAAAATCAATTTAAAAGTAACAGATATGGACTTAATTTATATAGCACTTTTCCATCTGCATCAGAAGCTGAAAGTGCTTCACAACTATGCCTCACATTCACGCATTCACACTCCACCATGCAAGGCGCTCACTACACACCGGGAGCAATTAGGGATTAAGGACCTTGCCCAAGAGCCCTTAAAAATTTTCTAGTCTGACTGGGTTTTGAACCAAGGATCCTCTACTCTGATGCCCAACACTTAACCATGAGACCATTACCTCCCCTAAGGGGCTCGGGTGCTGGAGATATGACAACATTGATAGAAAGACCTTAGAATTGATCTGATCTTAGGTTGATGGTTCATTTTAAAGACATAAATCAGTTAAGTTTGTTTCCTTGCAATTTCCACATCTTCAAATTCTTGGAGCAAGGCTCTCGTGGAGTTCTTCACGGGAACGCTTACCATTCTTAGGTGAAAACAAAATCAACTTGACCGATAGTGGTAAACAGTATAACAGATAAATGTACCCATCTGAACTTTGTTTGGCTCATAATTTCTCAGTACTATCATACCAGTTCAGAATAGGAAAGTTATGCTATGCTATTCAGGCTATGCTATCAACAGTTGGCTTGTTCTTCTGGTTTTCTTTGCAACCCAATGTCGTGTCATTTCGTGATGTCATCATAAAACGTAAATTAATCTGTTGGTTCGTGATGCCGTCATGAAAAGCAGCACAATCCATGCTGCACTTTCTGCTGCAGTATGTGGTGCTGCCCCCACTGCTGAACAAAAGGCAAGCAGAGGTACTGTTAATGTGGAAACAACACAGTAGTTAAAAACCTGAAGAACGTCCGTGGTTTTTCATGAAATATGTATTTGACGGTAAGCAATGCCATTTTTGGCTTTTTCTAATTTGTCATGGTAAATGAATGTCTACATGAAAGAAAGAATTGTATCTGATTGCTTTTAAAATTTTTGTTTTTTAAAGCTATTTATGGCCTTGCACCTCCCTACTTGTCTGAAATTTTAACTTTGCGCACCTACAGTAGGACATTAAGGGTGTCTGGCCAGCCTTACTTAGATGTTCCAAGGTCAAGATATAAACACTGGGGTGATCATGCTTTTGCGGTAGCTGGCCCCAGACTGTGGAATGAGCTACCTCTTGAGTTACGTACTATTCCTGACCTAGCACTTTTTAAATCTAAGTTAAAGACTTATTTAAACTGGCTTTTAATACTTAGTGGGGAGGTGACATGTTCTGTTTTTTTATGTGCCGTTTTAATTTTTATTCTATGTTTTATTTTTGTGAATTTGTGTTTTTAATGTTAAGCACTTTGGACACCAGTCAGTGCTGTAAAGCTTCTTTATAAATAAATGTTGATTGATTGATCCATCCAAACAGTTGTACAACTGTTTTGGGTACTTTCTCTTTTGAAAAGGACTCTATAAGAGGAACTTAATTTATGGGGAACAACAGTTTTTGCCATGATTTAGATTTTCCCATGTTCCTAAACAGAAGAAGGCACTGATTCTACTGGTAGACCTTTAAATTTGATGACAGGTGCTGCATTTACCCCTTGATTATTCCAATACGCTATTCATAAGCTCATAAAAGTAATTAAAAGATATGAATCTATCTTAACTTATTTTTAAAAGAACATTATGTGAAAGTGACAGACATTTTGATTAATCCACACATTGTGTGGAAGGGTAAAATGTGTGGGGTTGGGTAAAACTGGATTCAGCTATGGTGTATGTACGGTGCGTCCGGAAAGTATTCACAGCGCTTCACTTTTATCACATTTTGTTAGGTTACAGCCTTATTCCAAAGTGGATAGAATTATTTTTCCTCCTCAAAATTATACACACAATACCCCACAATGACAATCTGAAGAAAGTGTTTTTTTTTTGCAAATTTATAAAATAAAAAAAAAATAAAATAAGAAATCATGTGAACATACAGTGCATCCAGAAAGTATTCACCTTTTCATGTTACAGTCTTATTCCAGAATGGATGAAATTCACTTTTTTCCACAAAATTCTACACAACATACCTATTAATGACGATGTGAAAAGGTGTCATGTTTGGAGGAAACCAGGCCTGATCCGCACAGTGAAGCATGGTGGTGGCAGCATCATGCTGTGGGGATGTGTTTCAGGGGCAGGAACTGGGAAACAAATCAGATTGAGGGAAAGATGAATGTAGCAATGTACAGAGAGCCTGGATGAAAACCTGCTCTTGGCCTCAGACTGGGATGACAGTTCATCTTTCAGCAGGACAATGACCCTAAGCACACAGCCAAGATATTAAAGGAGTGGAATCAGAACAACTCTGTGAATGACCTTGATTGGTCCAGCCAGAGCCCAGACCTGAACATCTCTGGAGAGATCTGAAAATGGCTGTGCACTGATGCTCCCCATCCAACCTGATGGAGCTTGAAAAGTGCTGAAAAGAGAAATGGGTAAAATTGCCCACAGATAGGTGCACCAAGCTTGTGGCATTATATTCAAGAAGATTTGATGCTGTAATTGCTGCCAAAGGTGCATCAACAAAGCATTGAGCAAAGGATGTGAATATGTACGTACATGTGATTCCTTAGTTTTTATTTGAATAAATTAGTAAAAATTTCTAAAAAAAAAAAACTTTCATGTTGTCATTATGGGATGTAGTAGAATGTTGAGGGAAAAATGAATTTACTCCATTTTGGAATAAGGCTGTAACATAAAATGTGGAAAAACAAGCACTCTGAATACTTTCCATATGCACTGTAAGCATGCAGCATTGTTGTCCAGTGCATTGTTGCCACCTGAACCATGACCTGGCAACTAAATGAAGTGTATTTTTCAGCCACAGTTGATTATCTTTTGTGCAATAGAAAAACCATACAGAAAAAAAAATTTCTTTCTGATATGAGGTGTTTGCCTACATTTTTATGTAAAAATAAGCCTTTCAACTTTCATTCCTTTCTAGCATCTTGTTAAAATATTCTATTTTACCTTGAGGTGGCCCATTTACCGTTCCAAACTAACCCTCTTTTCCCCACGTGCTTATGCGTTTTATTGTGTTGTTAACCCTGAAATGAATAGAGACTGTCAGAGTCGGTCTTGGGCACTGAGGTAGGCATGTCCTGGACGAGCATATCGTGTAGAATTATGTCGGTGCCTCAGAGGTCCATTGTAAAGGCACCACTTTGTGTGCGGTGCTGTGTGTGAATGTTCACCTTGTTTTGCCTCTGTAGGGAACCAAGCATTTTCTCTCTTATCAGCACATGGCGGTGTTTAGGCCTGGCGGGATGGGAAAATGTGTATTTCAAAGTATGTGTGCAGGAGGCAGAGATCCCTGTGTATATCCATACAGACCTGTGACTTTTGTGCATTTTTATGTGCATTTCATGTGTGAAATACACATCCGTGGACTGTTAGTTTTTTGTTGTTTTGTTTTTCCCCTAGGCATATTAGAACCATACTTTTATTCGAACAACAGGCAGCTCAGTGCAGTAAAAGTGTTGAACTTGTAGAATTATTCATTTTTCACAGCAGTGACATTCATGTCTCACACAGTCTCTGAGACAGGAGATTTTTGAGAAGAGTTTTTAGACATGAGTCATGAGGTCTCTGCAGCGATTATTGGTGATGGTGATATCTTTGCAGAAGAATCATTGTCCAAGTCTTCAGGGTTCTGGGATCTTAGTTATTAAATTGTGCATTGAACACATTCTAAATTCTGTCATACAAACAATATTTAGCATGTATGTATGTATGTATGTATGTACACAAAACATTATCTGTATTTCTCAAACAGGCGCACACGGTCTCACACACATCAGTAATGATTAGCTATTGATAAATCCCACATGTTCTAAAACCCATGCTCATGCACTTTTATCTTCATTTGCATTCAGAAACACCTTGGATTAACCATATATGGTAACAAAACATGTATCAGTTGCTTGTGTTCTTTAAACCATGACTTGAGCCAAAGATATTTTTTAACCATAACATGAAAAACTCTAAAATGCTGTTGCAGTTTTTGATGAGTAAATTGTTGTCTGTCTTCAGTGGTGGGCACAGATAACCAAAAAATTAACTTCCATAACAGTCAGATAACTGAAAAGTTATCTTTGATAAAGATAACGATAAACCACCCAAAAATGTATCGGAAGTTACAGATAACCGATAAATTCCAATATTGTCTCTGGTACATTTGTAACTACTAATAAACTGAATTTGAGATTTAATGCCACAATAGCTTCTAGTAATATTAAAAGTGACAAACCCAAACAATGAAACCACACTTTGGTCTTTGAACATCCTGCCCCTGCTGGAAACTCTTGTTTACTACATAGCTACCAGCACAGAGGCACCCTGAGAGCAGCCATAAAACCCAGCTCTCTATCAATCACAATGCTCCGGTCAGGCGGAGGTCTTGGAAAATAAAGTTATGCTGACTTATGGTTTTGATTTATAAATAACATTAATACCGATAGAATAAGTCCATTAATGTCAATTCTGTCATTTGTACAAAGGTAAAATATAACATCTTTTAATGTTGAATAATGCACTAATTCTGAGGTTTTGTAACAAACACAGATTGCAAAGAATTCTGGGTAAAAGTGCCTCTGCTAAACACTGATTGGTTCGTTTACATTCATTATGTAAACCAACACGTTAATGTGACGTGTGTTGGTGTTTATAGATAAATGTGCCTTTGTAAAATATTCCATTTTTTATTTGTAAAAACAGGCATTTTTACGGAGCCCTGGAAGTGTCATCGCAAAATGTTTTGCATGTGGAAAGAATGTGCGTGCGTTTTATTAGTGCCATGCGCACGTTTGATGATGTTGTAAAACATGCACTCAGTAGTCTTGACACAAATGTTGGCTTTACACTGTGTGAGTTTTGGCCCTTTATCAGATGATTTTTCATTCGTGCGAGAATTTTTTTTTTATATTATGATGTTTGATATTATTCTGGTCGGCCGTCGTGAGGGTATCCTGCTGCTGAGGGGCTACAAGCGTCCAACCACTCACACTGTGCCTGTGCAAACCCCGCAGAGCTGTCTTGTAATGTTTTTTTGTTGTTTTATTTTTAACCTTAATTTGTTTAATAAAAAAAAAAAAGCCATTTGCGAAGCCAAAAAGTTGATTTGACAACCATGTGATATAACCGGGGTCAAAATAAATAGAACACTGCCATCTACTGGTGCCCAGATGCTTAGTACTTAGGGCAAATACTGCCATGAACACTGCTGGCCAGTAGAGGCCTGAAAAAACTTGCCAAAACAAAATCCCAGATAATCCATGTCTGCTACATTTAAGATGCATGGAATTTAACAAACGCAAATACAATAACGTCTATAAATGCAGAGAATATATTCACGAGAGTTTTAGGCACTAGCATTTAATGCTGCTGTCCGTGGAGCCTAAACAGAGTGTCTGAAATGCATCCTGTCGTGAACATACTGAGATTAGACTATCCTACCCATAATGCACTGCTGGGCACAGCATGTGCTCACTAAAACCTTAAAATTAGCATATTACTTTAAAACTAAAACATATCTGAAATTTTCACTTTATAAAACGTCAGACATGACAGTAATTTTAAATAACTTGTCCAAAATGAGTTTGGTTAAAATTTGAACCATAAGTTAAAAATGTCTGCCTCTGGATGACTTGGGTGATATTGCCAGCATATCAGTATGGTGTTAAAGAAAATTATTTTTTTTTCTTTGTGAGACCAGTTCTCTTTTGCCTGCAGAGGACAGAGTGGTTTCTTCTGGAAGCAGCGCTCTGTTTGCAGAGGGTAGAACTATGCATCTGTTAGGAAACCTTTAACAGGTAGGTGCTCAACTGATTTTAAATTTTAAAAGTGTTTGTCACTGTTGATCTTTGTTTACTATGTTATCGGTCTAAAAGTTATCGGACAAAAATGTATCGGAAGATAGTTAGTCCGATAATGGTTTTTAAAGTTATCTAAAAAGATAATCCGATAATGAAAACATTATCTTTGATAGTTATCTGTTATCGGATTATTGGAACTGTGCCCACCACTGTCTTATTAAAACTGAAAAGTTATGACTTCTCGTCATACAACCCCAGTTCCGATGAAGTTGGGACGTTGTGTGAAATGTACATAAAAACAGAATACAATGATTTGCAAATCCTCTTCAACCTATATTCAATTGAATACACCACAAAGACAAGATTTTTAATGTTCAGATTGATAGACGTTTTTGTGCAAATATTTGCTCATTTTGAAATGGATGCCTGCAACACATTTCAAAAAAGCTGGGACAGGGGCAACAAAAGACTGGGAAAGTTGATGAATGCTCAAAGAACACCTATTTGAAACATTCCACAGGTGAACAGGTTAATTGGAAACAGGTGAGTGTCATCATTGGGTATAAAAAGAGCATCCCCAAAAGGCTCAACCGTTCACAAGCAAAGATGGGGCGAGAATCACCACTTTGTGAACAACTGCATGAAAAAAAAAAATAGGTTTAAGAACAATGTTTCTCAATGTTCAATTGCAAGGAATTTAGGGATTCCATCATCTACAGTCCATAATATAATCAGATGATTCAGAGAATCTGGAGAACTTTCTACATGTAAGCAGCAAGGCTGAAAACCAACATTGAATGCCCGTGACCTTCAATAACTCAGGCGGCACTGCATTAAAAACCGACATCATTGTGTAAAGGAACTTACCGCTTGGGCTGAGGAACACTTCAGAAACCCATTGTCAGTTAACACAGTTCATCGCTACATCCACAACTGCAAGTTAAAACTCTACCATGCAAAGCGAAAGCCATACATCAACAACATCCAGAAACGCCGCAGCCTTCTCTGGGCCTGAACTGATTTGAAATGGAGAGACAAAGTGGAAAAGTGTGCTGTGGTCTGATGAGCCCACATTTCAAATTATTTTTGGAAATCATGGATGTTGTGTCCTCTGGACAAAAGAGGAGAAAGACCATCCAGATTGTTACCAGAGCAAAGTTCAGAAGCCAGCATCTGTGATGGTATGGGGGCGTGTTAGTGCCAATGGCATGGGCAACTTATACATTTGTGATGGCACCATCAATGCTGAAAGGTACATCCAGGTTTTGGAGCAACACGTGCTGCCATCCAAGCAATGTCTTTTTCAGGGACGTCCCTGCACATGTTACAACATCGTGGCTTCATAGTAAAAGAGTGGGGGTACTCGACTGGCCTGCCTGCAGTCCAGACCTGTTGCCCATTGAAAATGTGTGGCACATTATGAAACGCAAAATACGACAACGGAGACCCCGGACTGTTGAACAACTGAAGTCGTACATCAAGCAAGAATGGGAAAGAATTCCACCTACAAACCTTCAACAATTAGTGTCCTCAGTTCCCAAATGCTTATGGAGTGTTGTTGGAAGGAAAGATGATGTAACACAGTGGTTTTAACACTGTTTTCAGGGACATTCCTGCTTATTTCAGCAAGACAATGCCAAGCCACATTCTGCACGTTACAACAGCGTAGCCTCATAGTAAAAGGTACTAGACTGGCCTGCCTGCAGTCCAGACCTGTCAACCATTGAAAATGCGTGGTGCATTATGAAGCACAAAATATGACAGAGGCACCGGACTGTTGAACAACTGAAGTCGACACCTACAAAGCTTCAACAATTAGTGTCCTCAGTTCACCAAACGCTTATTGAGTGTTGTTAGAAGGAAAGGTGATGTAACAGTGGTTAACATACCACTGTCCCGGCTTTTTGAAACGTGTTGCAGGCATCCATTTCAAAATGAGCAAATATTTGCACAAAAACAATAAAGTCTATTAGTTTGAACATTAAATATCTTGTCTTTGTGGTGTATTCAATTGAATATAGGTTGAAGAGGATTTGCAAATCATTGTATTCTGTTTTTATTTACACAACATCCCAACTTCACTGGAAATGGGGTTGTAGTTGACCATCTGCCACAACAAATAATCCTGTCATAACGGCTGCTATGGTTTTTCTAACATTGACATGTAAATGAAGTATTAGAAATCTACACAGTGGAAGTCACTTATAAAAGAGATAGTATCCAGAGCAGGACCACCCTATATGCTCACACTGCATATTGTGTAGGGACCCCACAAATGAAGGACTACCCACCCCTTTTTTCTTTACCAGGTAACAGATGCTGTTGTGGAGATTTATGTCTGCCTGTCTCTCTGCCTGTTTGTCCCTCTGTCCTAAAAAGAGTATAAGCATTCAGAAATCAACTCCGCTCACACTTTTTGGAGGAATTTCGTGAAACTTGGTACAAGTCCTTGTTATTGGTTGGTAATAAGCATATTTTCATGTAGTTCCAGTTGGGCTTATTTTATCAGAGTTATGGCCTTTGATTAACAAAACTAGACATTGCCAGTTTCATGAGTTGGTGTCTGCATTCTCAAATCAACTCCTCTCACATTTTTAGGAGGAATTTCAGGAAACTCTGTACAATTCCTTGAAATGTTATCAGAATGTAGCAAGCACTTGTACCAAAGCAGAGTTTGCCAGTGGAGGACAGTGTGGTCTCAGAGTACTGTTGTTACTTTAGGTGTGCACTCTCTTTACCATAACAGATATAATGACAAAAGGCAAGCAAAAAGGGTGAACTCTGTCTCCATTGCTACATGTGGCAAAGAAGCACATGTCAGATTCTGTTGCAAAATGTGCTTCATAATAAAAGTATTGTAAATTAAAAGCAGGGCCAGAGTCACAACAAAGATGTTTTCTGTGAAAGTCACAGCACCAGTATTCCATGCAACAGTTTTTAATTTGACAGTCCTTGACTGAGTGAAAATCCATTGATTGCTTAAAAAAAAAAAAAAAAAAAAAGCAGAAGTGAACCACTGAGGTGGTAATAATAAAATCTTGCATTTTCTGTAACTGCTCAGTGTGTGAGGCATACAAGATTCATATTCAGATTACATTATTAATCCTAAAAGGACAATTAATTTATACAGTCAGCCGTCCATAATTATAGAATAAATGATAAAAAAAGATAAGAAATAAACAACAACTGTTTAACATCCACAATCAAACAAACATCAGCACACCAACAATAATCACAACTAGTGACAGCACAGGAGAGCAATATACAAAATCATTCCCAATTCATGGCCGAAGGAATAAAATCATTTGCATAAAGGTTTGTTTTCCGAATCGGCACATAATACCACCAACCTGATGGCATATGAATTCACTTCCAAGTTTATCATCAGGTTGTGATAATATTTTGTGTGCTTTCTGGACAACCTGCATTTTCCAAAGAGAGAAGAGGTCCATAATTTAGACACCAGTAATTTTGGAGCACACCCTGATGATGTCATTCAGACACTTTTCACAGATAGACCATAAAACCAGCATGTAAAAGAAAATGCTAAGACTCTCAATAAAAGTTTGATAAAAGGTACATAAGATATTTCTACTGACACTGAAGTTTCCTCAAGTGGATTCTTTGGTTTGCTTTGGTTAGTTGTTTGGTTTGAGGATCATTTAACTTACTTTTGTGGGGGGCGGTGAGTGGGAGTTTGTCCTGTGTTGACTGAAGTACTACAGTAATACTGTGAGAAATCTTGGAGTCATTTTTGATCAGGATATGTCATTCAAAGCGCATATTAAACAAATATGTAGGACTGCTTTTTTGCATTTACTCAATATCTCTAAAATCAGAAAGGTCTTGTCTCAGAGTGATGCTGAAAAACTAATTCATGCATTTATTTCCTCTAGGCTGGACTATTGTAATTCATTATTATCAGGTTGTCCTAAAAGTTCCCTAAAAAGCCTTCAGTTAATTCAAAATGCTGCAGCTAGAGTACTGACGGGGACTAGAAGGAGAGAGCATATCTCACCCATATTGGCCTCTCTTCATTGGCTTCCTGTTAATTCTAGAATAGAATTTAAAATTCTTCTTCTTACTTATAAGGTTTTGAATAATCAGGTCCCATCTTATCTTAGGGACCTCGTAGTACCGTATCACCCCAATAGAGCGCTTCGCTCTCAGACTGCAGGCTTACTTGTAGTTCCTAGGGTTTGTAAGAGTAGAATGGGAGGCAGAGCCTTCAGCTTTCAGGCTCCTCTCCTGTGGAACCAGCTCCCAATTCAGATCAGGGAGACAGACACCCTCTCTACTTTTAAGATTAGGCTTAAAACTTTCCTTTTTGCTAAAGCTTATAGTTAGGGCTGGATCAGGTGACCCTGAACCATCCCTTAGTTATGCTGCTATAGACGTAGACTGCTGGGGGGTTCCCATGATGCACTGTTTCTTTCTCTTTTTGCTCTGTATGCACCACTCTGCATTTAATCATTAGTGATCGATCTCTGCTCCCCTCCACAGCATGTCTTTTTCCTGGTTCTCTCCCTCAGCCCCAACCAGTCCCAGCAGAAGACTGCCCCTCCCTGAGCCTGGTTCTGCTGGAGGTTTCTTCCTGTTAAAAGGGAGTTTTTCCTTCCCACTGTAGCCAAGTGCTTGCTCACAGGGGGTCGTTTTGACCGTTGGGGTTTTACATAATTATTGTATGGCCTTGCCTTACAATATAAAGCGCCTTGGGGCAACTGTTTGTTGTGATTTGGCGCTATATAAAAAAATTAATTGGATTGGAGTATTGTCTTTAATTCTTGAATAACTTGGATTAATTCAAATCTTTCAAATTTTCCCAAAGTCTTACGTAAATATCTCTGAGTCCCTTCTAATACTTGTAATATGCATACTATCAATGTTTATTTTCATATAATTTATGACAGAAAAACTCCTTCATAAAAGCAAGGTGAAATGGTATACTGAAATGATGTGTGTGTGTGTGTATATATATATACACACACACACACACACACACACCTCGCTCATTGCTCATGTGGATCCACAGGCTCTAGATTGGGTAGTGTTTATAAAATAGGTAGCTGGCATTTTTCCAGGGTGGTAAGAAATTCTGGCAAGTTTCTATAATGAGTTGGAATAGCATGTGAGACCGGAATGTTTTTATAATCTTAGACCTCAACAGTTTTTTGAAGAACTCAACCCTTTTATTTGCTGTTAATTATGCAATTTTTTTAATGTTAATTTACTGTCTTAATGTAGTTAGAAATTGTTTTATCATATACACACTGTTATTATTATTATCATCATCACTTTACTTCTATTTTGTCATTTGGTTTTTAAATGGACCACAACAGAAACAAGTGTTTTCACTTTCTTGTATCATCCATGTATTTTAATGGATTTACAATTATATTATGTACTTACATTGAACTTGGTAAATAAAATCACGCACGCACACATGCACCCACTGTTTGAATATATAGATTTACTGCCCCCTGCTGCATTGGCGTGTGAATCCAGAATTTAAATATCATTGTCCATTGTTGCTAGCTAATATATGTAGTTTCTCTAAAAAAATATTCATCCTATCAACATTCAGTTTTGGCACCATTTATCCATTACCCAAAATCCATAAGCATACCAAACGACAAATTTCAGCACTCCACAGTTTGCATGATCAAAATTGCACGCAGAGATGGTGGCAGAAGACATTAAAAGTACTACACATTTCACTCTTGGTACCAACATGACACTTAAGTCACTGATGGTAAAAGCAACATAACAGTTAACTAAACTTGCCCCATCCTGTCTATGCCTGATGCTGAGATCCTGATTCATGCGTTTGTCTCTTCGAGATTGGACTACTGCAATGTTCTATTTTCTGTTTTACTGCAGGACAGCATTAGGGGTCTCCAATTGATTCAAAATGCTGCTGCCAGACTTTTGACACGAAGCAGAAAGTTTGACCACATTACACCCATTTTGGCATCTCTTTACTGGCTTCCTTTCCCTGTGAAATCAGATTTTAACATTCTGCTACTAGCCTATAAAATTATTCACGGACTGACACCCCCCTACCTAGCTGACCTCATTAAATGCTACGTACCAGCCCGGGTTTTGCATTCTCAGGGTGCAGGACTACTTTGTGTCCCTAGGGTGACTAAAAAGTCTGTGGGTCACAGAGCTTTCTCTTATGCCCCTGTTCTGTGGAATGAGCTCCCTGCATCAATAAAACAGATTCTGTAGAGACTTTCAAGTCCAGACGTGAGACGCACTTATTTTCCCTTTCGTATGGCTAGCATACTGGCATAGTATGTTACTATGCTTTTTAGTCTTTTAATTAATTTTATTAGGAAACAGAGTAGGCCATGGCCTCAACTTTATCTAATGTCTGGGTCTTAGTGAAGCTTAGGGCTAGTGGCCGGCGGTCATCTTAGTATTTCTTTTGTTTTTCTTGTTGCTTAATGCTAACAAATTATACTGTATTTGTTGTATTTCTGATGCCTGATTCTGTTTTTGTTCTCTGTTTGAGGTGCGCCTCCATCCAGAGATGGGTGTGGTGTCTGTTTGTGGCCTTTGTCCTGTGCACTGCCAACATTTCCTGTATATTTGTTTTGTGAATTGTTTTGTAAATTGTGTCAGTAGCATGGCCCAAGCAGAGGGTCCCTCTTTGAGTTTGGTCTGCTTGAGGTTTCTTCCTCAAATCAGAGGGAGTTTTTCCTTACCACTGTCACTTGTGTGTTTGCTCTGGTGGTTGGTAAGATTAGGCCTTACTTGTGTGAAGCACCTTGAGGTAACTTTGTTGTGATGTGGCACTATATAAATGAAATGAATTAAACTGAATTGAAATTGACTAAACCAATTTAACTACAAAAACACAATAAATCAATAACACTAACAACACTGTTAAACTAACATGACCACAACAACATTTAAAACCTCAAAACCCCAAACTCCCATAGTGCATTACAGCACAGCGTTCAGTTTACTGGGTAGCTAAAATCTGAATTTCTAAAAAAAAAAAAAAGTCCTATCAACTTGCCGTTTTTGCAGCATTTATCCTTGACCAAAAATGCATAAGCATACCAAACGGCAAATGTCAGCTCGCCACAGTTTGTGCATGATCAAAATAGCAATCTGCTATAAGCAGGTGCTTTTAATTTAACAGAGTGGTGGTGGAAGACATTAAAAGCACTACACATTTTACTCATGGTACCAACATCACATTTAAGTCACTGATTGTAACAGCAACATAACACTTAACTAAACTGACTAAAGCAATTGAACTACAAAAACATAATAAACCAATAACACTGTTAAACTAACATGAACCACAATAACATTTAAAACCTCAAAACCCGAACTCCCATGGTGCATTACAGCACAACGTTCATTGTTTACTGGCTAGCTAAAATCTCAATTTCTAAAAAAAAAAAAAAAAAAAAAGACGTCAATTTTCTGTTTTCGCAGCATTTATCCTTGACACAAAATGCAGAGGCATAGTAAGGGGCAAATGCTAGGTCTCCCCGGTTTCACCGTGATCAAAGCCATACGCATGCAAATAGAGGCCACTTGGCTATTATAATATTGATGCACAAACACTAGATCAAAAGTGATATTTTTGCCTCAAATGTGAAAATATAAGTGCTCATACGACTGCTCACTCGTACTTACTTTTTAATGCATTATTTCTTTCCAGACTTAGTGTAAAATTATTGAAATGGAGCAGGTTTTATTTATTATGTTGAAGTCTGTTGATTGTGTTTCAAAGGGGAACATGGCTCATGGCTTACGTAGACGGGCTCCTTAAGCAGAATTTTGCTTTGGGCCACAGAGGAGTTCGGGCTATCTCTGACAATACCCATGGCTTTGCATGCCAGCAATAGAGTGAATTGCCATGCTGGAAATATCTTTGAATACGGGCTTTTTCTTCTCTTTTTGCACCAGCTGCATCAGCAGCAGTGGTTGAACTGGCAGCATGGCGTCTCTCTGGCCAAGGTTGTGTGAGCACGAGAGATGAATAGCCCTCTGCTCTCGACCCACTAAGTAATCCAGCCAATGATGAATCGCTGCTCTCACTGACACCCAAATTGGAATCATTGGGTCTGGGAACCAAAACGGTGGGAGGAAAAAAAAAAAAGGCCTCTGGTGGTGGCATCTAGTCATCTGTTACTGTGTCACACCACGAGGGTGCACAAGGTATTCCCCTTCTTTCTGCTCAAGGCTTCCAGTAAATAGAAAAGACAAAGGGCCTCTCAGAAACGTGTCACACTGATATCCTTCCCCATCAAAATGGTGAACTCTGGTTTTCTCCCCCCATCGTTTGACTCATCACAATGATCACTGCAGCTGAGGCTTCTCATGGGGGAAGAAAGAGTCAGAATATACATGGTGCAGCATTTTCCATTTTTGCGCTCCACAACAGATACGGTGACTCGTCAAAGTATTCACCCAACGTGTTTTTCCTGTTTGTTTCTTGTTTTGTTTTTTACATGAGAACCCATGATTTCAATGGATTTTATTTATTGGACAAAAGAAAATAGTCCAAATTGATTAAGGAGATGAGCGATGGAAGATGTGGTTTGTCAGAGGATCTTAATTACAGTTTCCTAGAAGGCACACAGGGCATCTGAGTCTAGATCTGCTCTGTGTCACTCGACCATGAAGCTGTGGCTTCATGGTGGTGAAGGCTGCCTGGTGGTGCAACAAACAAAAATGACATTTTCAACAATTTCTCCAGTTACAGCCACAGAAGCCTAAAACCCCTTCAGAGTTGTCAAAGGTGTCTGTCACGAGTTTCCTTCTTATGTAGTCCCTCGGTTTTTGAGAACTACATACTACACATTACCAAAGCTGTGTATTTCTTAATGGCCCTTTCACACATAAACAAGAAAGATGCAAAACCGGTACAAAATCTGCAAACACATGAAAAGGGGAACCACAAAACATTCCACCTGCTGTTGTGAGGGACGAACAGTCGCACAGGTGTGCACAACACACACTGGCGACGGTTTCGTGCGTGCTTGTGCACGAACACAGTGTGAGCAGCTGGAATGTGTTGCACCACATCATGCGCCGCTGATGTGGAGAAAAGAGAAAAAAAAACACCTGGAATATGTGGAACCACATCATGCGCTGCTGTGGAGAAACAAAACAAAATATACATACCACCGACGGGATTCAAACCTGTAATTTACAAATGCTCTGATTAACAGACAAACTTCACCACTGCGCTACCATATGTGTGAATGATACCGATTGATATGAATGAAGCTTAATCACCTTCAATGACTGAAATGTTCACATATTCAGTCGAGCACATAGCTAATCAAAAAGTTGATTTTGATAACCACTAATCCACTACATGAAAAGTTACTAGCAATAGCACTAAGCCGCTAAATCTCTAAAACATTTAGCTAAAGTTAGCAATAAACAGTAACTTTTATTGTGTGTTTTTAGCTATATCTCTCTCTCTAAAACCCTGGAAAACATAGGTAAGCACTGAAATTTTAATATGTTCGAGCTTTCAAGGTTTAGCATGCTGAAGAGTCATTCACACAGATTATTTTGAGTTCTGACATGTCACAGCATATGTAAACAATGGCTAGCAAGGATGTGGATGGCACCAATTCAGTGAGTTCATGAGAAATTATAATGAGACATTCTCTCAAGTTGAGAGGGTTATCTAGAAGAGGTGTAGCCCCTGTGATGGACTTCTGTCATGCCCTGATGTTGTCTTGTTGTCCATACTTCATGAGGTGTGTTTACATTGTGCCCTAAACTGTAACTCTGCTGAAATCGACCTCATGAGTTATGGACCTCGAGACGGCAAAGCAATGCATAAAGCACCAATGAAAAACCACTTAAATGACAGTTTGTAAAGGAAAAAAAATTAGGAAAACAACAAAGGAGGTGATATAAATAAACATTTGCAAAGCACCATAAGATTGTTCATCTTTCTGTACTTTTTCCACACGTAGGCTGATCATCGTTATTGCCTTCCACTCTTAATTGACCTGCTGAATACAGACTTACATTCTCGTAGCTGTGGCCTCTGAGTCTGTTGGCGGTGCTTGTACAACAAATCCCCCAACACAAGGAATGACTTATGTTGTGAAAGTGTAGGTACACGGACCCACAACAGGGGGCGCAATGAACGGACAATGGAGAAAGGTAAAGAACAAGTTTTACTGTTGTGAGATGAGCACAACTAATACAACAATTAACAATTTGGAGGTGTAAGCCGAAATCTGCTGGTGTCGTGTGGGCAGGCCCGAAGGTAGGAGACGTCCGTCCTAGTCGAACCGGAACCACCCAGATCTCCTCTGCCACCGAAACCCAGAAGTACTGGAACCGCCAAGTCCCGAATTCCCAGGTGGCCACTGCCTTCGCTCGTCGGATCCGGTACTGCTGGCGGAAAAGAGCACAAACACACAGGTAGGGATGCGACCGCACCCAGTAGATGGAGAGGGGCGAAGCCGCCTCCACCTCTTGTTACACTGAAGCAGGAAAGGGGAGTACTTATCCAAACACTTGGTCTCCAATAGTCCGCTGTCCTGAAAGGTTTATCAAGTATTGTCAAAAACACAGAATATGCTGCAGAGGTGATTACCTTAAACTCAAGGCGATATCTCGGCACTGAGGTGGAGACGCTGTCCTGCTGATATACCTCCGTGCTGAGTGCAGTCAGCTGTGTCCAGTAATGGGTGACAGCTGTCACCCTGGCTGCTCTCGTCGGCGGCAGTGCCCTCTGGTGCCTGGAGCCCGCACTCCAGGCAGGGCGCCCTCTGGTGGTGGTGGGCCAGCAGTACCTCCTCTTCAGCGGCCCACACAACAACTTAATGAACTTAATGAGGTTTTCTAATTACATAGGGAAGTTAACTCTTGTCAAATGGGCCTTTTCTGCCTTCCTTGACATGGATTAACAGCCAAGTAGGGCCGGATTCAATAAAATCCGGCCCTACATTACAACAGAAGAGAGGCTGAAACAATCAGTTATAGCTGCTGTAACGCTGGCCTACATTCAAAGCTGTGCTGCTTCATTTGGAAAGAATACCGCTCGTTTTCTCAAATGAGCCTAAGGCAAGATTTCAACCTCTACACATTGTAAAAGAGGATAAATGTGGAATAAAAACAGGAACATAAACTCTGAAGGCCATAACTGTCGCATTAATGACTTTTATATAAAACAGCTCTTTCCTACTAATAATGCTTTTACATGTTGTCTTATTGTCTTTGTTTCTTGCTCATTTGTGTTTTCTTCTCATTGCATGTTAATGCAATTTCTGCCTCTTCCCGTCAAACTTCTCTCCATGTGAGGGAGGATAATTGACTTTGTCGTCATTAACCCATCAAAAGAGCTAAGTGTGCATTTCAAAGTCATCTGATAACTGATACTCTTTAATAGAGTAGTGGAACAGTAATTAATTAAAAAAAACATCCCATTTATTTGTTCTGGAAGTGAATGCTCACGCAAAAGAGGCATAAATCCTGTCTGTTGCTGCAGCTCAAATTAATATACGAGTTGCTTCTCCTTGCATCCTTTGAGAATTTAATTATCTCAGCAAACAGACTCTGGGTGTGTTGAATATACATTTTATCAGCACAGCTGTAATGAGCCTAAAACAGTACAGAGTCATGTTTCATTGTAACAGTGCTTCCGTTGGAGGCAGGTACATGATGAAAAGTGAAAACAGCAGAGAAAATGAGGAAAATGTCACTGAGTGTGAAGTCAGTGAATGCCACATGGTGGGTTCATGTGTTCCTCATCTACAGTGTCACTTTCACTTCCGTTACCACCGTGCCCCAACCTCTGGTGCTGACAAATGAAGTAAATGAGGAAATGCATAATCTTGCAGTTCCTTGAATGACCACTTGAGGCTGGACTCAAAAGCGAGTCAGTCCCAAAGACCACCATGTTAAAACATCCACGTTTACAGCAGAAGTACACAAATTTACACCCTGCTACCAAAAAATAAAAACTGTTTTGGTCTCTATAGCACGTTTTCCTATTGCTTACAATTCCACAGGGGATGAATTTTGAATTTTTAAATCAGTTGTAGCTATATACTTCACACTCAGTAACATTTTCCTGAGTCTCTGCTGTTTTCACTTCTCATCGCTTCTGGTGCTATGTCTAATAGCAGTTGGGTAGAAATTGTTTTTCATTCTATTTGTACTTGCTTTAATGGCCCTGTACCATCTGACTGATGGCAGTAGCTCAAACAGAGAGTGGCCAGGGTGGGATGAGTCCTTTAGGATGGTGTTGGCTCTCCTGAGACAGTAAGAGCCATGAAGGTCCCCCAGTGTAGGTAGAGGGCACCCAGTGATCTTTTCTACCATTTTGGTAACTGTCTGGAGCTCCTTCCTGTTCCCCTGTGCAGCTGGCAAACCATGAACAGATGCAGTATGTGTTGATGTTTTCCATGGTAAAGTGGTAAAAAGATACATGCAATCTCTTGTTTGTTATTATGTGTGTTGGTGAGGAAAGATTCTTTGACCTTGTATATTGTTGTGATCTTTGTTGAATTAATGGATCTTCATGGAATCAACGAATGCCCTGATCAAGCTGACCAGAAATGTGTAACAAAGGTTTACTTACTTGTTCCTTGTGTGTTCTTTCGGCTTTGTCTCATGTTCACAGGCACTCTGATAGCCCCTCACTGCAGTGCCAGATTGTCTTGCTTCCATGCCTGCTTTCTCTTAGATTCTCAAGTTTTATTTCCTATTGCCAACCTACTCTATCTCCTTGTATTCCTTGAGCCTTGCCTACCAGTTATTGGACTGTTTTTGTTTGTTGACTCTCTAGCTGTTGATATGGTTAACCTGATTACTCAAGGACATTGTTGCCTCACAGATTGCTTTGCTGTTCTGCTTCACACTTCTGTTTATGCCTTCATTTAAACCACCAGCTGTTTTCTACATCAACATTATTATGCTGCAGACTGCTCTTCTTGTGTGTGTTGATTGCTTCAGTTCCATTGGCTACCAGTAAAGAATGTGGATCTTTTACATCAACGTTGTCTCTGCTTTGGCATCCCACTTGTGGTGCACACTTCTTGCACACCTGTTGCCATGGATAAACAAAAGCTGAGAGAGCTATGACCCATCATTGCACACCTCTACTAGTCTCCTTTAGAAATGCAGAGTAACATCTTAAAACTTCAGCCGACCCCATGCGTTGTCACTAAAACACAGCTGAGGTCTGGTTTCATGCGGGAGTGGTCTGATGGTGTTGTTGCATTTTACTTGTGATCACAACCTCATGAAATGGTGTGCTTTGTTTTGTTTTTTGTAGGAAGACAGATTCCTGTCACTATCCAGAAAAGTGGACATTTAGTTGAGAAATAGCAATTATATAATGTCACAAACATGACTTACAGTGAGCCGGCCCCTCCCTCAGGCCACTCCGGTGTTAAAATAAACAACTTAATTGTGTTTCCATTGATGTATAATAACTAAATAAATAAAACCCTTGGGGATTAGTCACTTTTCAAAGTAACTGACAATTCATTTTCTTTTGATTAAAAATGTGATTAATCCATAAATGACTACAGCATCACTCCTCATTTGTTCTTTAGAGGATGCTCAATTATGGTTCTTAGAATGGATAAAAACCAGCTCATACTGTATTTTGAAAAGCACAAAATTGCCGTCAATGCAGTGTATCAGAATTACGGCTGATGTCACAGCTTTAATTACAGGCTGTCTTTATGTTCGTCTTTTAAGTGAAGCTTAAGACAAGCAAATGTGTGTGCATATAGTGTGTGTGTTTTAACAGAAACTTACGTACATTTATATCAGCTGGGTAAACCTAGGCAAAATCATTTAAATTGATTAGCATAAAATGCAAAAGTACAAGTTCCCACACATAGAAAGTGATTTCAGTTTGTTTCTCACATGAATTTTTAACTCCAAATCAAACGGTGGCCTTGATTTAGGCTTGAAGTCATCAGCTTTTTGGTTGAGTTAGCAATACATCGTGTTTTTACTCATTTATCATTCATTGCATATTGATTCCCTCCAGCTACTGTTTGTGTAAATGAAAGCATTTTCCTTCATGTTGTCTTTGAAAAGGAGATTTCAAATATTAAATCAGTTTTGAGCGATCTGTAGCAGTTGAAATTTGTCAATAAAAGAGTTGCAGCCAGCTGTCAATTTTTCTCTGGCGGATGATTGTCATACACTTGCAAACACTGAGACAAACAGGTAAGAAAATCAAGCACATGAAGTCAGCTTGAGTCGTCGGGGATTTTCTTACAAATCGGCCCCCTAAAGGGAAAGAGGCCAGTATAAATCAGCTGGTGTCAGAGCTACAGACACCCACGGCTCCTTATCACCACACGCAGGCGGCCATACTCACAGATTGATGGATAGATAGTGGCTGTGACAGGCAGGCGGAGAGGCCTACAGACGCATGCAGACAGGAACAGGTAATAACACATAGCAGAGGCAGCGAACACAAGGACGCCATCCACAACCGCACCGCTCAATAATAAATCGATTCCTCTTATTAATACAATAATGCAGAGGATGTCACATGTTTTACATGTGCCTTTGATAGATTGGTCTGTGGTAGATCCTTCCCAAAACAAACCCTTCTGGTTGTAGTAGTATGTTTTAGTTTTAAGTCTTTACATCAGTTAATTTTTAAAACAAACCAGGTCACAGAGTTAAGAGCATTTTCTATGAGCAATTACATGATCAACGTACTTTTTTCACTGCATGTAAGCAAATGCATGTACTTGCTGTACAGAGTAGAGCTGGATTGATATGGATTTTTGGGGAGCTGATATTGCATATTGCTGAGTTAAAAAAAAAAAAACATGTGACATATACGAGGTCTCTTAGATAATAAACCGACCCTTTTATTTTTTTTTTTAACTATATGGATTTGAATGACATGCGATTACACCAATCATGCTTGAACCCTCGTGCGCATGCGTGAGTTTTTTCACGCCTGTCGGTGACGTCATTTCCCTGTGGGCAGGCCTTGAGTGAGATGTGGTCCCGCCCTCTCGGCTGAATTCCTTTGTTTCACACGCTGCTCGAGACGGCGCGCGTTGCTTTATCAAAATTTTTTCTGGACCTGTGAGGAATATCCGAGTGGACACTATTCGAGAAATTAAGCTGGTTTTCTGTGAAAAGTTTAACGGCTGATGAGAGATTATGGGGTGTTTCTGTCGGTGTAAGGACTTCCCACGGAGCGGGACGTCCTGCAGTGCTTCCAGGCGCTGTCGTCGGCCTGTTTCGAGCTGATAACATCCTAATTTAAGGCTTAATTCACCCAGGACATCGTGAGAGAACAGAGAAGATTCAGAAGAGGCCGGCATGAGGAATGTATGCGGACATTCCACTGTTTAAGGACATTTTTTTAATGAAAGACGTACGCGCAAATTCGCCGAGTCGTTTCCGTGACGACTCGGCAAATCTGTGTGCGCCGCGACAGGAAAAACACCTCCGTGTTGAAAACCATTTGTAGAATTCAGGCGGCTTTTAATGGCTTTCAACAAGTGAGTAACTGAGAAATTGTTTAACAGCTTGGGCATGTTCCAACTTACCCGTTAAGATTTCCAACGGAGGTGTTTTTCCTGCCGCGACCCCCCGCGGTCGGGTCCAGCCCGACATGCGACTCTGCCCGCATGTTCTCTCATTACAAAATGACCGTTAACAATGGAATGTCCGAATAAACTCCTCATGCCGACTTCTTCTGAAAGTTCTCTGTTCTCTGACGACTTACTGCATCAGAGCCTGAAATGTGGAAGTTTTCAACTTGAAACGGCGAGACGCTGCCGCCTCGAAGCGCAGATCGCCGTCAGGCGCCGTGGACCGTCCTTAAAGCGACACTACCAGACCAAAATCTATCAGCCGTTAAAATTTTTACCGAAAACCAGCTGAATTTATTGAATGGTGTCCACTCAGTTGTGCCTTACAGTTTTGAAAAAAATTTTATCAAACAAAGCAACAGTCTGACCATTCCTAAACAATGAAAAAAAAAAATCGACGAGCGGGTGAACGACTCCTCACTCAAAGCCTGCCCACAGGCGAATGACGTAACCGACAGGTGTGAAAAAACTCTCGCATGCCCACGAGGGTTCAAGCATGTCTGATGTAATCACACGTGATTCAAATCCATATGGTTTTTGAAAAAATAATAAGGTCGGATACTTTTCTAATAGACCTCGTATATACACACACACACACACACGAGGTCTATTAGAAAAGTATCCGACCTTATTTAAAAAAAAAAACAAAAACATATGGATTTGAATCACGTGTGCCAACCTTGAACCTTCATGCGCATGCGTGATTTTTTCACGCCTGGGTGATTCTTAGACTACGGGCACTTTTATGTCCCTTGATCATATTTTATGAAAAAAAGAAAAAAGGGGAAATTTCACACTTTTATAGTTATCTTTACAATGAAAGTGTTTTAAGAAATTTGTCCTAGTAGTCTATGATGTCTCACCTTTTTTTAGCATCATTATATGCAAATATTGCCGTTTTGTGCTTGTCCCACACACAGATGTATGATCTTCAATGATAAAAATAAATAGTAAACAAATGCTTTTTTAATGTTTTAAAATATCTCTGAATAAAATATCAGTAAAATAATCTAAACATATTTGGGGTATTCAATGTCATACAACTGTTGTGATGTTTTTAAACAAAATGTAGTTGTCCCACACTATTGCTGTAATTTCCACCACAACAATAATGTTCCTTTAAAAAGTTTGTATGAAAGATTGTGTGGGTAGTTTCTATGGAGATAAACAGTAACATCAGAGCACATGTATATAGCGCCAAATCACAACAAACAGTTGCCCCAAGGCGCTTTATATTGTAAGGCAATGGTGTGATGGAAATTACATTTACAAGGCCAATAGTGCCCATAGTTAAAGAATCACCCACCTGTCGGTTGCGTCATTCGCCTGTGAGCAGGCTTTGAGTGAGGAGTGGTCCACCCCCCTCGGCGGATTTTCATTGTCAGGGAAATGGCTGAGAGACTGCTGCTTTGCTTGATCAAATTTTTTTTTAGAAACTGTGAGGCACATCCATGTGGACACCATTTAAGAAATTCAGGTGGTGAAAATTTTATGGGCTTCAAAGACATTAAGGGATGTTACTGTCGCTTTAAGGATGCCCTCAGCAGCTGTGGGGCACGCCGCGCTCCAGCTGCCATCGACAGGCTGAACGACCATTTCATTTCCAAACGGATCGCTCTGTGGATCCGTGACCATCGTGTGCACTTTCTCTGGTTATCACAAGAGCTGGACATCACCCATTTTCCTGCAGATTTCACTTTTAACAAGAGATTTTGTCATGGAAAGCCGAGCGGATGCTTCGCGTGTCATGATGGATTTGCTGCTGGACCGACACAAAACCACCTCCGTTTTGGTCTTACAGGACGGCTTTGAGATGGCATTCAGACAGCTGTCGGTGGTTTTTCAGTCGAGTGATTATCTAAGAAATTGTGGATATGCCACAACATGTTCTGTGATGCTTCATCACGGCGTTGCTTTGTGCATCGCAGCACCGCCGTGACGCGCGGAATTCCTCCGCACGTCTGTCTCAATTTGTCGAAAAAGTGCTGATGTCCATGTCTTTTCACAATTCCTGTGCTAGTCCAGACGACGTCCCGGATAAAACAGCATCCAGTTTGGAAATGAACGGCACATTCCACTATTACGAGGAGTTTTTGTCATGAAAGGAGCGGACGCTTCGCGTGTCACGACAGCAAGTGAGACAAAGAACACCTCCGTTTCGGAGTGCCAGAAGGACAAGCTGGGACATGTCCACCTCTCCACAATTTCTGATACTCACTTGACTGGTAAGCACTCAAAGACATGTCCCAGCTTGTCCTTCTGGCACTCCGAAACGGAGTGCTGGTCCACCCCTCTCGTCATTTTTTTATTGCGAATAAATGAACGATTTGGAGGTGGACACCGTTTGGAAAATTAATATGGCTTTCAGGGACAATTTTATGGGGATTACACAGATTAAGGAGTGATCCAGACGGTTTAAAGACCGCCCACAACTGCTGAGAGCGCGCCGCGCTCCGATGGACAGGCTCAAACCCCGATGAAACAACCAGATCATTTCCAACGTGAAGGCTTTGTTGATCCAGGATGTCGTCTGACTTTCACAAAAAGGCAGAAGGCGTGGACATCAGCACATTCCACTGTTACAGGAGTTTTTTTTCATGGAAAGAAAAGCGGAGGGATGTGCCACGGAGCCGTTCATTACACGGCACAAAACCACCTCCGTGTTGGTCTCACAGGACGGCTTTCAGGTGGATTTCATACGGCTGTCGGTTGCTTTTCAGTCGTGTGATTATCCGAGAAATTGAGCATGAGCTGGACATGCCCCAACATTTCCTGTGAGGCTTCATCACGGCGTTGCTTTGTGCCATGCGGCTCCACTGCGACGAGCGGAACTCTGCTCCTCTTTCCATGACAAAATCTCCTGTAACAGTGGAATGTGCCGTTCATTTCTAAACTGGACGCTGTCTTGATCCGGTATGTCATCTGACTAGCACAGAAATTGTGAAAAGACGTGGACATCAGCACTGAGTCTCACAGACTGTGGGTGACTTGTCTGAAAGTTTTTAATCCAGTTACAGGTGGGGAGGGGGATCTGTAATTTCAGCAATTTAGTGATGAGAATGTCCGGTATGATGTTAAATGCTGAGTTGTAGTCTATGAAGAGCATTGTCACATAGCTCTTGTTCTCCAGGTGCTCAGCGCTGTGTGGAGATTGAGGGCGATGGCATCGTCCATAGACTGGTTTGCCCTGTAAGCAAACTGGTGGGGGTCGAGGGAGGGAAGGAGACAGTCTATGATGTGCTGGGAGACTGATCACTCCAGGCACTTAATGATTACATATGTCAAAGCAGTGAGCGAAGGAATGAAAATGCAACTGTCTTACCAATCCATTACAGTATATATTTTATAAATAATTAGCTTTGAGACAAGATTCCAAATGCGTGAGCAAAGAAGCACTGGATACTCATGCTTATGTTCTATGAGTACCTGCAGGGCTAACTGTGGTTAACAATTGACATCTTGAGTGTGAAGCCAAAAGTCAACTTGAAGGGGTCATACACTGCGCGGCTGTGCCCAAGTCCAAACCTGAGGCAGCTCCTGCAGTTTGGCAGCTGGAGCATCATGTCACTGACCAAGGAGGATGTAGATGTCAATTCTTTATTTATATGTATGTATGTATTGCATATTGCAGGGGAGGTGATGGTCTAGTGGTTAAAGCATTGGGCTTGAGACCAGAGAGGATCCTTGGTTCAAATCCCAGCCTGACCGGAAAATCACTAAGGGTCCTTGGGCAATAAATCCTCTGGGGGATGTGCACGGTGTATGTAATAAATTAAAATCTCACTCTCATGTGCTCATTCTCTCTCATTCTTGCTCTCTGTGTCACTCACTTTAACTCGTGGTCTCTTGTGCACACTGCCAGGCCATGTGTAGGTATATCTGAAAGACATCACCAAAGACCATCAGTGTTCTTGAAAAAGTTTTAGACTAGTGATTTGAAAAGTGTGGGCGGTGGCCGCGGTGGGCCATGAAGGCACTGGAGGTGGGCAAGTGAGAGGTCATTAAAAAAAATTGCTTGATAGGTTTCAGAATTAATTGTGCCCCTTCCATCAGCAGTCACTTCATCATTAAGGACCACTGATCCAGTTCCATTGGCAACCATGTACGTGCCCATCCTGTCACATTTGACAGATGATGTGGTGTATTTTGTATCATGAGCTGCTCCTTTCCTTCTCCATGCTCTACTCTTCCCATCATTCTTGTACAAGGGTGATTCTTAGACTAGGGGCACTTATGTCCTTTGATCATATTGTATGAAAAACAGAAAAAAGGGGAAATTTCACACTTTTATAGTTATCTTTACAATAAAAGTGTGTTAAGAAATTTGTTCTAGTAGTCTGATGACTTCCACCTTTTTTCAGCATCATTATATGCAAATATTGCCGTTTTGTGCTTGTCCCACACCCAGACTTTTGATCTTCAATGATAAAAATGAATGGTAAAGAAATGTTTTTTCTAATGTTTTAAAATATCTCTGAATAAAATATCAGTAAAATAATCAAAACATAATTGGGGTATTCAATGTCATACAACTGTTGTGATTTTTTTTTAAACAAAATGTAGTTGTCCCACACTATTGCCATAATTTCCACCACAACACTGTAATGTCCCTAAACAGTTTGTATGAAAGATTGTTTGAGTAGTTCCTATGGAGATAAACAGTGACATCAGAGCAGATGTATATAGCGCCAAATCACAACAAACAGTTGCCCCAAGGCGCTTTATATTGTAAGGCAATGGTGTGGTGGAAATTACATTTACAAGGCCAGTAGTTAAAGAATAACCCACAAATTATTTTTTGTTCAGTCTCTCTAAATTATACCAGAAATCTTCAGGCTTTCTGGCAAAGTCTAACCTGGCCTTTGTGTTGTTGGGTGTTAACAGTGGTTTGCACCTTGTCATAAAATCTGAAATGTGACTGCTGGGTTTTGTCAATCCTGTGAGGCTCTTGCAAGAATTGTAATTTTAATGCCCTTGCTGATGTAAGAGTAAGTCCCCCTAAATATTGTCATTTTGTTTTTTATATTTTAATCCAATATTGCCATAATGTAATTTCTTATATTGTTTAAGAAGTTCGCCATCTCTTTTTCATGTGCCATGCAATGCATTTTAGAATGTCATGTGTTGCTTCGTGTACGTCATATGACCTGTAATTGGGAAAAAATTGTTTCCATTCCACGCTTGTGAAATGAGGCATTTTTGAATCCCCTGAAAAGTTTTTTTACAATACATGTTTCCGTTAAGTGTATGTCCAATTGTTACTTCCAAGTGTGCAGTTTGGAGGGTAATGGAACCCTATGTCTACACTGCATCCAGAAAGAATTCACAGCGCTTCACTTTTTCCACATTTTTTTCCCCTCAAAATTCTACTCAACCTCATAACATAAAAAGTTGTTTAAGTTTTTGCAAATTTATTTTTAAAAAAAGAAGAAATCATGTACGCAAGTATTCACACGCTTTGTTAAGGTTTGTTTGCAGAGTTCAATTGCAACCAAAAAAAAAAAAAAAAAATGCAGGCAGCGTGGACATAAAGATTATATCAACCAAGGTGATTTACTGTGACATAGTTCCAAAAAGGTGCAAAAGGTGTTTAACAGTCGCAAAATATTCCATACATACACTGCAGCAAAAATACAAAGGCTGCAAAGTGAAAAACCAGAGCCAGAAATGCAAAAAAAAAAAAAAACAACACCAGAAACAGTACTTACACATAAGGATATACAGGAACCTGGGCGAGGAGCTTACACAGGAGACATACAATGAACCGGCAATGACTGACAAACAAGGAAGTGCTTAAATAACCAAACTGATTAAAGAACAGGTGTGTTGAATCAGGGGAAGGAGGAGGAGCAAGTGCACAGGAGGAGTTGACTGAACAAAATGGAGGATGGTGAGTGATGGGTCAAAGGTCATCTCAACAAAAATATAAACGCAACACTTTTGGTTTTGCTCCCATTTTGTATGAGATGAACTCAAAGATCTAAAACTTTTTCCACATATACAATATCACCATTTCTCTCAAATATTGTTCACAAACCAGTCTAAATCTGTGATAGTGAGCACTTCTCCTTTGCTGAGATAATCCATCCCACCTCACAGGTGTGCCATATCAAGATGCTGATTAGACACCATGATTAGTGCACAGGTGTGCCTTAGACTGCCCACAATAAAAGGCCACTCTGAAAGGTGCAGTGTTATCACACAGCACAATGCCACAGATGTCGCAAGATTTGAGGGAGCGTGCAATTGGCATGCTGATAGCAGGAATGTCAACCAGAGCTGTTGCTCGTGTATTGAATGTTCATTTCTCTACCATAAGCCGTCTCCAAAGGCGTTTCAGAGAATTTGGCAGTACATCCAACCAGCCTCACAACCACAGACCACGTGTAACCACACCAGCCCAGGACCTCCACATCCAGCATGTTCACCTCCAAGATCATCTGAGACCAGCCACTCGGACAGCTGCTGGAACAATCGGTTTGCATAACCAAAGAATTTCTGCACAAACTGTCATAAACTGTCTCAGGGAAGCTCATCTGCATGCTCGTCGTCCTCATCGGGGTCTCGACCTGACTCCAGTTCGTCGTCGTAACCGATTTGAGTGGGCAAATGCTCACATTCGCTGCCGTTTGGCATGTTGGAGAGGTGTTCTCTTCACGGATGATGCGAAGGAGATGTGTTGCACTGCATGAGGCAAATGGTGGTCACACCAGATACTGACTGGTATCCCCCCCCAATAAAACAAAACTGCACCTTTCAGAGTGGCCTTTTATTGTGGGCAGTCTAAGGCACACCTGTGCACTAATCATGGTGTCTAATCAGCATCTTGATATGGCACACCTGTGAGGTGGGATGGATTATCTCAACAAAGGAGAAGTGCTCACTATCACAGATTTAGACTGGTTTGTGCACAGTATTTGAGGGAAATGGTGATATTGTGTATGTGGAAAAAGTTTTAGATCGTTGAGTTAATCTCATACAAAATGGGAGCAAAACCAAAAGTGTTGCGTTTATATTTTTGTTGAGTATAGTAAAAGGTGATCAGAATTAAACAGAACATAAAATATACAGAAAAGCTAAACCGGGAGCAAAATAAAGTAACTACAGAAAGTGTGAAAATAAAATGATTCACAAAATCACACTGAAAAGCAAAGGTGCACTTAAGGTAACTGCAGAAAACTGAGAAAATAAGAAAACAAGCAATTTAACAAGATCACAGTGAAAACTAAGCAACAACCAGAATGAACCAAAACTAGAGAGGAACTCAAACCAGTGAGGGAGTGAAACAGAAAACTAAGACAGGACATGAGAACAGCACAAAACCATGGCAAAAAAACACTTAAAGTTCACTAACAGGGGTAAATCCCAACACTCTTTGCTCAATACATCAATGATGCACCTTTGGCAGCAATTACAGCCTGAAGTCTTCTTGAATATCAATCAATCAATCAACTTTTTTCTTATATAGCGCCAAATCACAACAAACAGTTGCCCCAAGGCGCTCTATATTGTAAGGCAAGGCCATACAATAATTATGAAAAACCCCAACGGTCAAAACGACCCCCTATGAGCAAGCACTTGGCTACAGTGGGAAGGAAAAACTCCCTTTTAACAGGAAGAAACCTCCAGCAGAACCAGGCTCAGGGAGGGGCAGTCTTCTGCTGAGACTGGTTGGGGCTGAGGGAAAGAACCAGGAAAAAGACATGCTGTGAAGGGGGGCAGAGATCGATCACTAATGATTAAATGCAGAGTGGTGCATACGGAGCAAAAAGAGAAAGAAACAGTGCATCATGGGAACCCCCCCACAGTCTACGTCTAAAGCAGCATAACCAAGGGATGGTCCAGGGTCACCTGATCCAGCCCTAACTATAAGCCTTAGCGAAAAGGAAAGTTTTAAGCCTAATCTTAAAAGTAGAGAGGGTATCTGTCTCCCTGATCTGAATTAGGAGCTGGTTCCACAGGAGAGGAGCCTGAAAGCTGAAGGCTCTGCCTCCCATTCTACTCTTACAAACCCTAGGAACTACAAGTAAGCCTGCAGTCTGAGAGCGAAGCGCTCTAATGGGGTAATATGGTACTACGAGGTCCCTAAGATAAGATGGGACCTGATTATTCAAAACCTTATAAGTAAGAAGAAGAATTTTAAATTCTATTCTAGAATTAACAGGAAGCCAATGAAGAGAGGCCAACACGGGTGAGATATGCTCTCTCCTGCTAGTCCCCGTCAGTACTCTAGCTGCAGCATTCTGAACCAACTGAAGGCTTTTTAGGGAACTTTTAGGACAACCTGATAATAATGAATTACAATAGTCCAGCCTAGAGGAAATAAATGCATGAATTAATTTTTCAGCATCACTCTGAGACAAGACCTTTCTGATTTTAGAGATATTGCGTAAATGCAAAAAGGCAGTCCTACATATTTGTTTAATATGCGCTTTGAATGACATATCCTGATCAAAAATGACTCCAAGATTTCTCACACTATTACTAGAGATCAGGGAAATGCCATCCAGAGTAACGATCTGGTTAGACACCATGCTTCTAAGATTTGTGGGGCCAAGTACAATAACTTCAGTTTTATCTGAGTTTAAAAGCAGGAAATTAGAGGTCATCCATGTCTTTATGTCTGTAAGACAATCCTGCAGTTTAGCTAATTGGTGTGTCTCCTCTGGCTTCATGGATAGATAAAGCTGGGTATCATCTGCGTAACAATGAAAATTTAAGCAATACCGTCTAATAATACTGCCTAAGGGAAGCATGTATAAAGTGAATAAAATTGGTCCTAGCACAGAACCTTGTGGAACTCCATAATTAACTTTAGTCTGTGAAGAAGATTCCCCATTTACATGAACAAACTGTAATCTATTAGACAAATATGATTCAAACCACCGCAGCGCAGTGCCTTTAATACCTATGACATGCTCTAATCTCTGTAATAAAATTTTATGGTCAACAGTATCAAAAGCAGCACTGAGGTCCAACAAAACAAGCACAGAGATAAGTCCACTGTCCGAAGCCATAAGAAGATCATTTGTAACCTTCACTAATGCTGTTTCTGTACTATGATGAATTCTAAAACCTGACTGAAACTCTTCAAATAGACCATTCCTCTGCAGGTGATCAGTTAGCTGTTTTACAACTACCCTCTCAAGAATCTTTGAGAGAAAAGGAAGGTTGGAGATTGGCCTATAATTAGCTAAGATAGCTGGGTCAAGTGATGGCTTTTTAAGTAATGGTTTAATTACTGCCACCTTAAAGGCCTGTGGTACATAGCCAACTAACAAAGATAGATTGATCATATTTAAGATCGAAGCACTAAATAATGGTAGGACTTCCTTGAGCAGCCTGGCAGGAATGGGGTCTAATAAACATGTTGATGGTTTGGATGAAGTAACTAATGAAAATAACTCAGACAGAACAATCGGAGAGAAAGAGTCTAACCAAATACCGGCATCACTGAAAGCAGCCAAAGATAACGATACATCTTTGGGATGGTTATGAGTAATTTTTTCTCTAATAGTCAAAATTTTGTTAGCAAAGAAAGTCATGAAGTCATTACTAGTTAAAGTTAATGGAATACTCAGCTCAATAGAGCTCTGACTCTTTGTCAGCCTGGCTACAGTGCTGAAAAGAAACCTGGGGTTGTTCTTATTTTCTTCAATTAGTGATGAGTAGAAAGATGTCCTAGCTTTACGGAGGGCTTTTTT
This sequence comes from Thalassophryne amazonica, assembly GCF_902500255.1. Taxonomy (NCBI): domain Eukaryota; kingdom Metazoa; phylum Chordata; class Actinopteri; order Batrachoidiformes; family Batrachoididae; genus Thalassophryne; species Thalassophryne amazonica. Next base: position 75,093,974 of record NC_047103.1, on the reverse strand, counting down.
ATAGAGCAACAGACTCTTTTTCCAGGCTAAGTGAAGATCTTCTAAATTAGTGAGACGCCATTTCCTCTCCAACTTACGGGTTATCTGCTTTAAGCTACGAGTTTGCGAGTTATACCACGGAGTCAGACACTTCTGATTTAAAGCTCTCTTTTTCAGAGGAGCTACAGCATCCAAAGTTGTCTTCAATGAGGATGTAAAACTATTGACAAGATACTCTATCTCCCTTACAGAGTTTAGGTAGCTACTCTGCACTGTGTTGGTATATGGCATTAGAGAACATAAAGAAGGAATCATATCCTTAAACCTAGTTACAGCGCTTTCTGAAAGACTTCTAGTGTAATGAAACTTATTCCCCACTGCTGGGTAGTCCATCAGAGTAAATGTAAATGTTATTAAGAAATGATCAGACAGAAGGGAGTTTTCAGGGAATACTGTTAAGTCTTCTATTTCCATACCATAAGTCAGAACAAGATCTAAGATATGATTAAAGTGGTGGGTGGACTCATTTACTTTTTGAGAAAAGCCAATAGAGTCTAATAATAGATTAAATGCAGTGTTGAGGCTGTCATTCTCAGCATCTGTGTGGATGTTAAAATCGCCCACTATAATTATCTTATCTGAGCTAAGCACTAAGTCAGACAAAAGGTCTGAAAATTCACAGAGAAACTCACAGTAACGACCAGGTGGACGATAGATAATAACAAATAAAACTGGTTTTTGAGACTTCCAATTTGGATGGACAAGACTAAGAGACAAGCTTTCAAATGAATTAAAGCTCTGTCTAGGTTTTTGATTAATTAATAAGCTGGAATGGAAGATTGCTGCTAATCCTCCGCCCCGGCCCATGCCACGAGCATTCTGACAGTTAGTGTGACTCGGGGGTGTTGACTCATTTAAACTAACATATTCATCCTGCTGTAACCAGGTTTCTGTTAGGCAGAATAAATCAATACGTTGATCAATTATTATATCATTTACCAACAGGGACTTAGAAGAGAGAGACCTAATGTTTAATAGACCACATTTAACTGTTTTAGTCTGTGGTGCAGTTGAAGGTGCTATATTATTTTTTCTTTTTGAATTTTTATGCTTAAATAGATTTTTGCTGATTATTGGTGGCCTGGGAGCAGGCACCGGCTCCACGGGGACGGGGCAACGAGGGGACGGCAGGGGGAGAGAAGCTGCAGAGAGGTGTGTAAGACCACAGCTCTGCCTCCTGGTCCCAACGCTGGACAGTCACAGTTTGGAGGATCCAAGAAAATTGGCCAGATTTCTAGAAATGAGAGCTGCTCCATCCAAAGTGGGATGGATGCCGTCTCTCCTAACAAGACCAGGTTTTCCCCAGAAGCTTTGCCAATTATCAATGAAGCCCACCTCATTTTTTGGACACCACTCAGACAGACAGCAATTCAAGGAGAACATGCGGCTAAACATGTCACTCCCGGTCTGATTGGGGAGGGGCCCAGAGAAAACAACAGAGTCCGACATTGTTTTTGCAAAGTTACACACCGATTTAATGTTAATTTTAGTGACCTCCGATTGGCGTAACCGAGTGTCATTACTGCCGACGTGAATTACAATCTTACCAAATTTACGCTTAGCCTTAGCCAGCAATTTCAAATGTCCTTCGATGTCGCCTGCTCTGGCCCCCGGAAGACAATTGACAATGGTTGCTGGTGTCGCTAACTTCACATTTCTCAAAACAGAGTCGCCAATAACCAGAGTTTGATCCTCGGCGAGTGTATCGTCGAGTGGGGAAAAACGGTTAGAGATGTGAACGGGTTGACGGTGTACACGGGGCTTCTGTTTAGGGCTAGGCTTCCTCCTCACAGTCACCCAGTCAGCCTGCTTTCCCGACTGCCCGGGATATGCCAGGGGGGAACTAACGGCGGCTAAGCTACCTTGGTCCGCACCGACTACAGGGGCCTGGCTAGCTGTAGAATTTTCCACGGTGCGGAGCCGAGTCTCCAATTCACCCAGCCTGGCCTCCAAAGCTACGAATAAGCTGCACTTATTACAAGTACCGTTACTGCTAAAGGAGGCCGAGGAATAACTAAACATTTCACACCCAGAGCAGAAAAGTACGGGAGAGACAGGAGAAGCCGCCATGCTAAATCGGCTAAGAGCTAGTAGCTACGCAACCTAGCGGATTCCTAAAAACACACAAAGTGAATAATGTGTAAATAATTTAGAGGTGATTCAGCAGAAGGAGTGCCTTAATTAAGGCACCAAACAGGCCATGAAGCAGCACAGGCAACGCACAACAACAGCGAACGCACGACAACGGTGCCAAAACAAAACAAAAATCGACCAAACACGCTGTGGAGCAGCACAGGTAACGCACGACAACAGTGCTAAAAAAAAATAAATAAATAAATAAATAAATAAAAACGAAAGCGTTAGCAAGCTAGTTAGCTTGCCAACGCTGATGAAAGTTAGCTGATAAAAGTGCTCCGTCGCGATGTTTCGACCGTTAGAGGTCTTCCTTAGGCGTTGGAGCACAGTAAAAAAGTAAAAAAAGTAAAAAGGTAAAAAAGTAAAAAAGTCTTGAAAAAGACTGTTAGTTCAAAGTCCAAAGCAGCAGGTAGCAGTCTCTGTGTAAACAGTCCCAACAGAGAGCCAAAATTCTGATGCAATCTCACAACCTCGATGCACCTATCTGTGGGCAGTTTTACCCATTCCTCTTTGCAGCACCTCTCAAGCTCCATCAGGTTGGATGGGGAGCGTCAGTGCACAGACATTTTCAAATCTCTCCACAGACGTTCAATCAGATTCAGGTCTGGGCTCTTGCTGGCCACTCATTGACATTCACAGAGTTGTCCTGAAGCCACTCCTTTGATATTTTGGCTGTGTTAGAGTCATTGTCCTGCTGTTGCTCCAGTCTGAGGTCAAGAGCACTCTGGCACAGGTTTTCATCCAGGATGTCTCTGTACATTGCTGCATTCATCTTTCCCTCAATCCTGACAAGTCTCCCAGTTTCTGCTGCTGGAAAACATTTCCACAGCATGATGTTGCCACCACCATGCTTCACTGATGGGATGGTGCCTGGTTTCCTCCAAATATGACACCTGACATTCATGTCATAGAGTTCAATCTTTGGCTCATCAGACCACAGAATTTTGTTTCTCATGCTCTGAGAGTCGTTCAGGTACCTTTTGGCAAACTCCAGGTGGGCTGCCATGTGCCTTTGACTAAGGAGTGGCTTCTGTCTGGCCACTCAACCTGATCCGACTTCAGGCCTGATTGGTGAATTACTGCAGAGATGGTTGTCCTTCTGGAATGTTCTTCTGTCTCCACAGAGGAATGCTGGAGCTCTGACAGAGTCATCATCGGGTTCTTGGTCACTTAAAGCCCTTATCCAATGATTGCTCTGTTTTGACAGGTGGCCCATTCAAGGAAGAGTCCTGGTGAATTCGAACTTCTTCCTTCAAAACAGCAGAAATGTTTCTGGATCCTTCCTCAGATTTGTGCCTCAAGACAATCTTATCTCTGAGATCTACAGACAATTCAATACTTGGCTTGTGCTCTGACATGCATTTAAACATTTAAACCATTTAAACATTTAAACCTACCATCCCTGGTTAGGTTTAAATGAGAACCATTCCTGGTTCTCAAGACCAGGCGCCTAAGTGGCTCTACTCTACTCTATTCTACTCTTCTATTCTACTCTTCTTTTTTTGATATTTAGATATACCTTAGTATGCACTGGTAGAGTTCTACCTTGGAATTGGAATGTATTATAGAAGACATACCTTACTGAATTTTCATGCACTGTGAACTGTGGGACCTTATATGTAAACAGGTGTGTGTCGTTCCAAATCATGTCCAATCAACTGAATTTACCCCAGGTGGACTCCAATTAAGCTGTAGAAACATCTCAAGGATGATCAGTGGAAACAGGATACACCTGAGCTCAATTTTTAGCTTCATGGCAAAGGCTGTGAATATTTATGTACATGTGATATGTTTTTAAGGGTCTTTTTTTTCTTCTTTTTAATAAATTTGCAAAAATGAAAGAAAAAAAAAGTTTTTCACATTGTCATATGGGATATTGTGTGTAGAAGTTTTAGGAAAAAAAAAATAATTTCATCCATTTTGGAATAAGGCTGGAACATAACAAAATGTTGAAAAAATGAAACGCTGTGAATACTTTCTGGATGCACCGTACCAACTCTTGACAGTTCCTGACTTGGCCAGCTGTTGTAAAAGGTTTTTCTTCACCAAGGAAGTAATTATGTCATCATCCATTTTATCTTAGTCTTCCTGGGCTGGTGTCAGCCTAATTATGGTCTAATTCTCTTGCATTGACACCTCGTTCAAAATTTCCACACACAAATTTCCCACTTGACATCAACTCCACATTTGCCTGCTTTATTTGCCATGAACAGGCGAGAGCTGTCAATGAAACTGTCAGTTAATTGTCTAATTACGTATGGCCTCAGAAAATGGAGGGACTATGGATTAAAAGTCTTAAATGTCAACACTACAAACACATCTTTATTGCTTCTTTTTTAATCCATTGTGGTGACACACAGAGACAAATTAAAATTCTATCATTGTCCAAATGCACTCTATGAACGTATGTACCTGTTCCAAACACAGTTAAGTGTTCTATGTAATTACTTCATTAGAATGTCCAACATGTCTTTTTTTCCTTCAGTCTGAGTTGAAGTATATCATATTCATTTTCAGATCAGGATTGGCCAGAAAGCCATGTTTTTATTATTATTATTATTATTATTATTATTCACTCATAATACTAGAATAGAGTATTGACACAGTCTTTCTTCTTACATGTGAAAAGGCTAGAGAAACAAACGCCACATCCACAACCTCAGACATGAACATGGAAACACATGGCCGAATGATCTCTGGCAAAGACTGTGCAAAAACACAAAGCAATGCAACCTCAATGCCTCAGCATTTACCCAACCACAATATGACAAAGCACACTCTTTCTACCAGTTCCTATCTGTGCAGGGATGAAAAGAGACAAAGGCTTGTGTTGCTGTCTGGAAACATTTAGGGCACAGTGGATCATGCATTATGTTGGGTAACTGCATTTCTTTCCACCTGTTAGTATCTGCTGGAGCAATGCGAAGCTGGTGTTCCATTTCATAGACTTGTCTGTTTTGGGTCACGCACCACAAACAAAATGCTTTGCCTACACAGCAGTAGATAACATCTGTGATTCCATTATTAACTCTGTGGAAGACTTATTTTCCGTGTGAGGGGTTTTTTTTTTTTTTTTCTTTTAATAACTGTTTTTGTCTCTCTGTGGTTTACATACACAATCTTGTTTAGAAGTAAGTTGAGATTTAAAGCTACAGTGTGTAGCATTTAGGGGTGTTTATTCGAAGAGATAGGATATCACATGTTTAACAATCTGTTCATTAGTGGAAAAATTACCTGAAACAACGAATCAATGTATTTTCAGAAGCTTCAAATGAGCTCTACATACCTACATGGGAGTGGGCCTGGATTACAATCCTGGATTGTACAACCCCTGGCAAAAATTATGGAATCACCGGCCTCGGAGGATGTTCATTCAGTTGTTTAATTTTGTAGAAAAAAAGCAGATCACAGACATGACACAAAACTAAAGTCATTTCAAATGGCAACTTTCTGGCTTTAAGAAACACTATAAGAAATCAGGAAAAAAAATTGTGGCAGTCAGTAACGGTTACTTTTTTAGAGCAAGCAGAGGGAAAAAAATATGGAACCACTCAATTCTGAGGAAAAATTATGGAATCATGAAAAACAAAAGAACGCTCCATCACATCACTAGTATTTTGTTGCACCACCTCTGGCTTTTATAACAGCTTGCAGTCTCTGAGGCATGGACTTAATGAGTGACAAACAGTACTCTTCATCAATCTGGCTTCAACTTTCTCTGATTGCTGTTGCCAGATCAGCTTTGCAGGTTGGAGCCTTGTCATGGACCATTTTCTTCAACTTCCACCAAAGATTTTCAATTGGATTAAGATCCGGACTATTTTTTGACCCTATGTGGCTTTTTGCAAGGAATGTTTTCACAGTTTTTGCTCTATGGCAAGATGCATTATCATCTTGAAAAATGATTTCATCATCCCCAAACATCCTTTCAGTTGATGGGATAAGAAAAGCGTCCAAAATATCAACGTAAACTTGTGCATTTATTATGTAATGACAGCCATCTCCCCAGTGCCTTTACCTGACATGCAGCCCCATATCATCAATGACTGTGGAAATTTACATGTTCTCATGTTCGAGATTCATCACTGAATATGACTTTCATCCAGTCATCCACAGTCCATGATTGCTTTTCCTTAGCCCATTGTAACCTTGTTTTTTTTTCTGTTTAGGTGTTAATGATGGCTTTCGTTTAGCTTTTCTGTATGTAAATCCCATTTCCTTTAGGCGGTTTCTTACAGTTCGGTCACAGACGTTGACTCCAGTTTCCTCCCATTCGTTCCTCATTTGTTTTGTTGTGCATTTTCGATTTTTGAGACATATTGCTTTAAGTTTTCTTCTTGATGTTTTGATGTCTTCCTTGGTCTACCAGTATGTTTGCCTTTAACAACCTTCCCATGTTGTTTGTATTTGGTCCAGAGTTTAGACACAGCTGACTGTGAACAACCAACATCTTTTGCAACATTGCGTGATGATTTACCCTCTTTTAAGAGTTTGATAATCCTCTCCTTTGTTTCAATTGACATCTCTCGTGTTGGAGCCATGATTCATGTCATTCCACTTGGTGCAACAGCTCTCCAAGGTGTGATCACTCCTTTTTAGATGCAGACTAACGAGCAGATCTGATTTGATGCAGGTGTTAGTTTTGGGGATGAAAATTTACAGGGTGATTCCATAATTTTTTCCTCAGAATTGAGTGATTCCATATTTTTTTCCTCTGCTTGGTCTAAAAAAGTAACCGTTACTGACTGCCATTATTTTTTTTCCTGATTTCTTATAGTGTTTCTTAAAGCCAGAAAGTTGCCATTTGAAATGACTTTAGTTTTGTCATGTCTATGATCTGCTTTTTTTCTACAAAATTAAACAACTGAATGAACATCCTCCGAGGCGGGTGATTCCATAATTATTGCCAGGGGTTGTATAACATCCTGTTTGAAGAGTATTTGTGTTTCTTCAACAATCCAGTGAAAATCCCTATAATTAGCGACTATTAGGTAATTCAACATGATGACATCATATTGAGACATCATAAATGAGGTTGTGACATTATTGTTTATTTACATTTACATCAATGTTCCAAAGCATTGTATAGCTGTTTAATAAAAAGTAAGCAAAAATATGCCCTTGTATACTAAATTATGTATCTGGATGATGCCGTTTCTCATGTAAATATAAGGCATGACATCATGACATCATAACAGTGATAGCTCAGTGAGGATACACGGGAACTTTCTGTATGTTATCAAGGCTACTGAGGGGAGAACATACACTGATTTTCAGCCTTTACTTAATTTTCTCTGACCTTTTTGCCCATTTTTGTTGGGAAAGTGTAGTGACACGGACCCACAACAGGGGGCGCAAATGAACGGTCAATAGATGAGCCAAAAAGTAGCAATTTAATGTTGTGAATGTGCACAACGAACATACAGACAATCACAGAATATCATAACAGTCAATACACAGAGGTGACGTGTGGGCAGGCTCGAGGATAGAAGACGTCTGTCCTGAGAAGAGCCGGAACCACACGATTTCCGCCACCCCAGAACCTGGTGAATACTGGAGCCGCCAAGTCCCGAATTCCCAGGTGATCACCGTCCCCGACTGTCGGATCTGGTACTGCTGGCGAAGAACAAAGACAGTCAAGTGTGGGTGTGTGTACACCCAGTAACAACAACGGTGGGAATGCCACCTCCACCTCTCATTCAATATGTTGCAGCGGTCTCAGCTGAAAAGGAGCGCCGTCTTGCACAGCCTCCTCACAAACGACCGGTTCTCCTGCAAATTCTCACAATAACAGAGTTACAAATCTCACAAAAAGGCTGAGAGTATTACCTCCTATGAAGTATGATATCTCGGCAACGAGGTGGAGATGACGTCTGGTCTTTATGGAGTGAGATGATGTTGAGTAGATGGGAGACAGCTGTCAAGAGGTAATGAGCGACAGCTGTCACCCCCGGCTGTGTCCATGGCGGCAGCGCCCTCTCCTGAAGCCCGCACTTCAGGCAGGGCGCCCTCTGGTGGTGGGCCAGCAGTACCTCCTCTTCTGGCGGCCCACACAACAATTTTGACCGGATGATACAAGCAAAGACAAGGAAGCATGAATCCCTGTTGTCACAGGAGTGTAAATGTGAAGGGAAACAAAGTCATGACTTGCAACAGCATAATGCAATCTGCAATCCCACCATTAGATAACACTAAATCCTACACACTTTAGTTTTAAGTAAGTAAGTCCCTTCGGCTGCTCCCTTGTTTGCACACGGGGTCGCCACAGCAAATCCAAGGTGAATCTGCATGTTGAATTGGCACAGGTTTTACGCCGGATGCCCTTCCTGACGCAACTCCACATTACATGGAGAAATGTGGCACTTTAGCTTTAAGTACAGAATTTAAAATATATTTGAATAACGGACATCTGAAAGAGGTGAATCTGCAAGTTACATGATAGAAGAGCAGAGAATTATTTTAGAGGGCATGATTCAGAGACTGAGCACTCAGACAATTCTATACTTAATTATCAGAACAGTCTGATCACAGTGACGCATCATCATCAAACCTTTATTTAACCAGGATAAAAACTCATTGAGATCAAAAATCTCTTTTACAAGAGTGTCCTGGCAAGTGGCAGCAACACGGTTACAAATAAATACACAGAGGTTGTATTTAATTATCCAGGGTTAACGTTTTATTGATATGAAAAAACAAAGCATCCATTGAACGGATATAATGAAAAATAGGAATGCTAAAAGCATTGTCCATTTTTTTTTTGTTTGTTTGTTTGTTTGTATGATTCTTCCAACATTACAAGGTATTTTCCTCAAAGAAAAATTCATTTTGTTAGTAGAATGTGTTAAAAAGTTTGAATGATACAAAAAGAATCAAGTATGCATTGGTAAGTGATCGTATGTTATTGATAAGCAGGAATGTGAAAAATGTGTCTATTTTGTTCATTTGTGTGAGTCTTAAGCTATAATGCGTTTTTTCCTTAGGAAAAATTGTATTATTTTGTTTGTTCAAATATACATGCTGCATCATTCATTTTACAAAATATTGCATTATTAGTATTTTACAAGTTTAAAAAAAACACCCTGATTGGAACTACACAGTAGGATTAAGGACTTAAATAGCATGGTAGAATGAGGGTTAGATTTGGAAATGTTCTTGCATCTATCTCCTGAGAACATTGTATAAAGAACATTGGCTGTAAAAGTTGTAAAAATAATGATTTAGATGCATAATCATAAAAAGGGTTGGGGGCTGACAGTTAACCCAGTTTGATTTGATTGACAATTTCACAGATTTATTTTCACTTTGAGAATATGGAGTATTTTTCAGTGCTTAAAATAACTTAACGTCTGGGATTTTTAGTTATGCTATGAAGTAGTAATAACACATAGGCACTGCAGGTCTTTAACTAGCAGTGGGGTCGAGTGTTGTTCTCTTACATGTGACTATAAACTATCCTGCAGCTGCATGTTTCTTAGTTTTTGGATATTTTCCTCAAGTACACAATCACACACCTGACCAAGCTACAATGTGTGCAAGAAAACGACACTTGAGGGGAAAAAAAAACAAAAACCAGGTCTCTATTTAACCGTATCTCCACCATCCTGGCTTCAAGGAGATATTGTTGAGGCCCTTGTGAAAACAGATCAGCCTGCTGTCGTTTCAAAAAGATGAAGCAGAAAAAATCTGCCTCCTACCTAGAGTCAGGTGTGCCGCATACTTCAAAGTAAAAGGAGCTGTGAATGCTGCACAAACGAAGCTTCCGATGTGTGCCAATTAAAAGTGTCAGCAATGACCTCACTCTCCTCAGCGATTACTCATTCATTCATCCACTTGCTGAAGTGAGAAGGTGGTACTGGTGTGTGGATTTGAGGCTCAAAGAAGGTGATGGAGGGGGGCGTGAAGTGTGAATGAATGGCAGCAATTGAAGCAGTTTGGATTGGATTTTATGATGCCCCCGCAGAATAATAATCCCTTCTGCTTCCATCTGATGTTTCCTTTGCTCGTGTGGCTTCATAAGCTCTTTTGTGTCTTGAGTTTAAAAAATGGAGCCATTAGAGACTCCATCAGTTTAAAACTACCGACTTTCAAATACACTGAATTTCAGTAAGTGGTAAACCCTATTCACGCAGAATAACACGAAAGATTTTTTTTTAAACCTTCATCTGCCCTTCCTGATTAGCCTATAACATTTTATTTAAAGCTAACAGATAACTTCTATCAGGAAGGGCTTACTACTAAAACAACATGAAGACAGACAAGAACAAAAGACAAGTGGTGACAGTAATAACTGTGAAGTGATGAAAAGTGAGACACCAAGGAGATGGAACCCCAACAATACAACATACCAGGACAAACAACCACACATGAACAAGCAGTGACAGCAACAGTCTGTTGTCTAGTTAGTGAGCATCCATACCTTAATCTAGGACACCAGAGTCTTGATCCCCTTGAGAACACCCAAAACTGAATTGTGGTGACAGCCACAAACACCTAACCATCCACACACAGAGACTCAGATCACAGCTAAATATCCAATCACTACTGTGGCTGGTGTGTTGGGCCAAGACAAAAGTACAGAACCTGACCATAAAGCGTGGACCACTCCGGCATGCCAGGAGCCATTCGAGTGATTGCATGCAACCAATGGAAAGGAGTCTAGGATGCAGGGCCCCAGGAGAAACAAGGAGACAAAGGCCAATATAAGGGCACAGGGGCCAGGAAGGGCACCCACCAGAGCCACCGGGGCAGTGCATCGAACCGCCAGGGGAACGGCCCAGGCAAACCCTATTGACGCAGAATAACAAGAAAGATTTAAAGTCAGCGGATGCAGAAAATCCAAAGTATGCACACACATTTTTTGGCAGATTCATGACGCTGTGCACATGGTTTTGTATTATAATTTTTGGTCAGTGTACTATGCACACATGTTTGCTCCACCCTCACAGTGAACCATAAGTGGCTGCAGACATCAGGAGACATGCCCTTCAACAGCCATACGAATCACATTTTTGTTTAAGCCCAGAGTCCCACAGACTCCTCAGCCACCTGGCCATAGATAAGGGTAGGGAACCCTCCACAGTCACAGCCACGTCCCCTGAGCTCCCCTCAATTGTCCTACTTCCTCACACATGCATTGTTGGTGGGAATTACGTTTAGTTAGCCATGAGATCAATGGAATATGATGCATTGAAAGAACAAGAGGAAAGACCAGGACAATGCTAGTCAATACTGCCAACACCCACCCTACCCCACCCTTGATGGCCCCTCGGCATATAATCCAAGGATTTCCCATGGTGCAGTTTTTGTGTGAGTGCAAATGTTCACATGTAAATAGCAGCTGTGTCCCATTTCAGGGGCTACACGCTTCTGCATTTGTTGGCCATATATCATAAGTGGTGCAAATTGGTGGACCCATTTTGAAGGAACCCAGTGGGGGATTCAACAGGTATATCCATTGAAGCCTTAACTATCCCATGAGTCATTGCACAGTTTTTTCCCCAAGACAAAACGGTTGTTAAATTTATAAAAATAATTAAAAATAAGGACAATATTGGGCTCCATATGTACAACAGTAAATAAGTCGTATTGAAAAATGCTTGCTAAACTGCGGGTTACACCCGCTATGTTTGCTTATCACATGCAGTTGTCTTGGTTGCTAGGCCAGAGTGGGTAGAGGCAGAAAGTTAATGATGCAATATTAAAATGCTCTGTGGGCTGGACATCTCCTTTCAGAATGATTTATTCAGTCTCCACTTTGTCTGAAAGCCTTAATCCTGAAGAACCTTGCTGGACACAACCCTTAGAAATATGCAGAGACTGAATTGGGATGCAGGTGTTTCTGGTGTTTCTGCAGGTGTAACTCAGGTGTTTCTGAGGAAGAAACCTCAAGCAGAACAGACTCGGGGGGGGGGGGGGTGCCCAACTGCTGTGGCCACACAAACAATAACATGGATCAAATAAAAAAAAACACAGCAAAAAATTGTCAAACATGCAAAACAGATGACAGTATAAGTGTCCATACAGTAAAAAGTCCATTGGGCACTGTGACCCACAGTTCATCACAAATGTCAGAGGTCGTTGTGTGATTTTGGTCCAGACACAATATGCTCAGATAGAGGACTCCTAGATGGACACACTTCTCCAATGCAGTAAAGACTTCATCAACAGCACCTTGATCAAAGAGATGGAAGAGGAATCATTCAGATGGAACACACAACTCACACAACACTTTCCCAGCAGCAAAGTAACTGGCAGTCACTGGCAGCTAGCCCATTGCTTCACTTACAGCCCCAGAATTGAGATATGATAATATTTGAGTCAAGCTCCATTATCAGCAACATAATTGAAGATGGGGGGAAATGTAGTTTAGTATAACAAATATATTAGTTGTATGAGAGAGAACAGATGCGTATATTATCTAGATTTGAATGACCCCACAAAATCAGTTTTATCTCAGCAGGTAGACAGTTACACAGGACAAGTGCATAATAAGATAAAGCTGTATGGCCTGCTGACTTCTTTTTAACCTTTGTAACACACAGTAATCCTGCATTCTAAGAATGCAGCACTGGCCAATACTAGAGGTGGGCGGATCGATCCTAATATCGATAATATCGATACCAACGCTGGTATTGATATTGAACGATCCTCGTATAAAAAGACCGATACTCACGCTTTTTTTTCTCTCCCACACGCACTGACTGCTGCGCACGCAGATTCATCAAAGTCTCCTCTCTGTCTGTAAGAGCAGCGCTGCGCTGTGTCACACAACACGGAGCAGTGCACCCTTGTATTGTGGTTTGTCAACCCTGTACCTCAGGAGATTTTGTTTTAAGTTGTGTTAAGTGATATTTTTTAAACAAAAATGTTGACTGTGATAATAAAGTATTTTGTTGTCATGTACAATGTTTGGCAAAATTCTATCTTAGGTCTTTTGGATCCTTTGGATCTATGAAGCTTAAATATGAAAGAGTATCGGTATCGATATCTGTATCGATATCGGCGATACTGTGCCTGTATTTACTTGGTATCGGATCGATACCAAAATTCCCGGTATCGCCCACCTCTAGCCAGTACAAATGGTTTAATTAGGCTAGCCAGATAGGGAGGTGCTAGTCCACAGAGGATTTTATATGTTTGTAACAAAACCTTAACATCTGAGAGAGGCCAAAATTGAACTAACATGCTTCTCCTATTCAGAACTCCAGCAGTAGCATTTTGAATCTTTTGGAGAACCTCTGAAGCTGGACTGTGGTAAAACAGAATACAGGACATTACAGTTATCTAGTTTAGAAAAGATAAAGGCATGAATCAGTGTGGCAGAGAACCAGATGTTCAAATGAATTCAATTTAGGACCCCCTCCAGCCATTAAACTAAACATATTTGTAAATGAAAGTGACACCTCAGCCTTGCTTTGGATCAATTCCAATTAAATTTATTTATTTTCTTTTATATAGCGCCAAATCACAACAGAGTTGCCTCAAAGCGCTTCACACAGGTAAGATCTAACCTTACCAACCCCCAGAGCAACAGTGGTAAGGAAAAACTCCCTCTGAGGAAGAAACCTCAAGCAGACCAGACTCAAAGGGGTGACCCTCTGCTTGGGCCATGCTACAAACATAAATTACAGAACAATTCACAGAACAATTCACAGAACAATTCACGGACGAATATACAAGAAATGCTATTGGTGCACAGGACAGGAGGATCGCCAACACAAACACAACTCCCATCTCTGGATGGAGCTGCACCTTAAACAGAGAGAAAAACAGAATCAGGCATCAGAAAGACAAGAAATACTGTATAATTTGTCAGCATTAAACAACAAGAAAAACAGAGAAATACTAAGGTGATCGCCGGCCACTAGCCCTAAACTTTACTAAAAGACCCAGAATTTAGGTAAAGTTGAGGCTGCGGCCAGCTCCAATTACGAATAAAATGAATTAAAAGAGTACAAAGCGTAAAACAAAACTGTACCAGTATGCTAGCCATATGAAAGGGAAAATAAGTGCATCTTAAGTCTGGACTTGAAAGTCTCCACAGAATCTGACTGTTTTATTGACGCAGGGAGATCATTCCACAGAACAGGGGCACGATAAGAGAAAGCTCTGTGACCCGCAGACTTCTTATTCACCTTAGGGACACAAAGTAGTCCTGCACCCTGAGAACGTAAAGCCCGGGCTGGTACATAAGGTTTAATTAGGTCAGCTAGGTAGGAGGGAGCCAGTCCATGAATAACACCACACCCATCTCTGGATGGAGGCGCACCTCAAACAGAGAACAAAAACAGAATCAGGCATCAGAAATACAACAAATACAGTATAATTTGTTAGCATTAAGCAACAAGAAAAACAAAAGAAATACTAAGATGACCGCCGGCCACTAGCCCTAAGCTTCACTAAGACCCAGACATTAGATAAAGTTGAGGCCATGGCCTACTCTGTTTCCTAATAAAATTAATTAAAAGACTAAAAAGCATAGTAACATACTATGTCAGTATGCTAGCCATACGAAAGGGAAAATAAGTGCGTCTCACGTCTGGACTTGAAAGTCTCTACAGAATCTGTTTTATTGATGCAGGGAGCTCATTCCACAGAACAGGGGCATAAGAGAAAGCTCTGTGACCCACAGACTTTTTAGTCACCCTAGGGACACAAAGTAGTCCTGCACCCTGAGAACGCAAAACCCGGGCTGGTACGTAGCATTTAATGAGGTCAGCTAGGTAGGGGGGTGTCAGTCCGTGAATAATTTTATAGGCTAGTAGCAGAATGTTAAAATCTGATTTCACAGGGAAAGGAAGCCAGTAAAGAGATGCCAAAATGGGTGTAATGTGGTCAAACTTTCTGCTTCGTGTCAAAAGTCTGGCTGCAGCATTTTGAACCAATTGGAGACCCCTAATGCTAGACTGCGGTAAACCAGAAAATAGAACATTGCAGTAGTCCAATCTAGAAGAGATAAATGCATGGATCAGGGTCTCAGCATCAGCCATAGACAGGATGGGACGAATCTTCGCTATATTTCGCAGGTGGAAGAAAGCAGTCCTAGTAATATTTCTAATGTGGAGGCCAAAGGACAACAAAGGATCAAAAATTACCCCAAGGTTCCTCACTTTGTCAGTGTGATGTATGACACACGAGCCGAGGCTGAGTGTTAACTGGTCAAATTGATGCCGATGTCTCACTGGACCAAGAACCATCATTTCAGTCTTATCTGAGTTTAAAAGTAGGAAGTTTCTAGACATCCAACTTCTAACTGCTGCAAGGCATTCTTCTAAGGATTTTATGTGAACGAGATTACCAGCAGTTATTGGCATGTATAACTGAGTATCATCCGCATAGCAGTGAAAGGTAATCCCAAAACGCCGCAATATGTGCCCAAGGGGTGCTATATAAAGGGAGAAAAGCAGGGGGCCTAAGACAGACCCCTGTGGATCCCCAAATTTCATGTCACTAAGGTTAGAGTTAGTGTTACTGTACAAAACAGTGAGAATGACTGGTCAAGTATGATGTCAGCCATGCAAGGGCACTCCAAGTAATCCCAAAATGATTTTCCAGCCTATCAAGTAGAATATGATGATCCACTGTATCAAATGCAGCACTGAGATCTAACAGCAACAGAACCGTAGTGGTGTCCGAATCCACTGTAAGCAGAAGATCATTCACCACTTTAGTGAGAGCCGTCTCTGTGGAATGATATTTTCTAAAAGCAGACTGCAGTGGCTCAAAGAGATTATTCTCAGTAAGATAGTCTACGAGCTGCCGTGACACCACTTTTTCCAGAATTTTAGAGAAAAATTATAGATTTGATATCGGCCGATAGTTTGTCAATACACTAGGGTCAAGATTAGGTTTCTTAAGTAATGGTTTAATCACTGCATATTTGAAACATTTAGGAACAGATCCAGAAGTTAAAGAAAGATTAATAATTTCCAGCACAGTCCGCCCAAGAGTGGGGCACAGGTCCTTAAACAGTTCTGTTGGTATAGGATCAAATAAACAGGTTGTGCTTTTTGTTGACATTACGAGTTTTGTCAGCATGCCTAGTGAATGTGTCAAATTGTGTAAATCTAGGTAATACCTCAGTAGTGGCGCCCACATCAAGAGCAGGGTGTAGTGGCTGGATTAAGGCATGCCTGGATATGCTTAACCTGATGTCTTCTGTTTTCTTCCCAAAGTAATCCAGGAAATCTTGTGCTGTAAAAGGAGAGCGAACTACAGGTGGTTGTCCATGCAAAAGTGTTGCCACCGTGTCGAACAAGAAGTTTGAGTTATGCTTGTTTTGTTAATCAAATCAGAGTAGTAAGTCCGCTTTGTAGCCAATAATGCATGCTTATAGTCTAAGATAGCATCACGCCACGCAAGGTGAAATACTTCTAATTTTGAACGACGCCATTTCCGTTCTAGACCTCTTGCTTTATGCTTGAGGTCATGCAGATAATCACTGAACCAAGGTGACTGTGATTTGGGGGAGCACGGTTTTAACACAGGTGGTGCAATCATGTTGAGTGTAGTTTTGAGCACTGAGTTTAAACTATCCACAAGTCTGTCTACTGACTGGGTATTTGTCAAATGTGAAGCTAAGACATCAGGCAGTCTAGCTTCGAGTTCAGTCTTAGTTGAGGAGTTGATGCATCACCGTAAAGATATATAAGGTTGTTGTTCCACTAAACACGGCAGCGAAACTGTAAACTTAATAAGTGAGTGATCAGACACCACTGATGTAAGAGGCATGATGTCAATATTCGTGACAGAAATACCACGTGCGAGAACCAGAACCAGGGTATTTCCACTAATGTGTGTCGAATCCCAAATGCATTCCCGAAATCCTAATGCATCCACAATTTCGATAAATGATTTGCAGAGGGGATCAGAAGGCTTATTTATATGAATGTTAAAGTCACCAATGATCAGAATGTTATCTACACTAGTTGACAAATTAGAGATGAACGCACCAAATATATACAGTGACAAAGTAATACGACTGATTTTTGTTCTTCTGACCTTGGCAGTGTGTAATATCCTGAGCAGAGCAGAGAATCAGATGCTCAAATGAGTGATATTTGTAACCCCCAACAGCTAATAAGCTAAACCTAGATTTATAAATAAGAGCAACACCCTCGCCTTGCTTCGCATCACGAGGGACGTGACTAAATGTACATGCTGGTGGGCAGGCCTCATTTAAGGGGAGGACAGCTGTAGGTTTAAGCCAGGTTTCACATAGCCCAATCATATCTAAGTGATGATCAATAATTAGATCATTGATCAACAATTATTTTGAGGACAGTGATCTTATGTTAATGAGACCCAGTCTAAGGACCTCAGTGGGGTTGACAGTTGAACTGTTTGGGTTTAGGGGTAGTTCCAGAGTAGCATATATAAGATGCCTAGAAGTACGTTTGGGTTTAAGACATTCCTCAGAACTCAGAAGAAGTTTATTGCCATTGCCAATGAACAGGATTCACAGACTAGGAATTTGCTTTGGTATGATGGTGCAACATTAAACAGAGAGCAATATAAAATGCTAAGATAAAATATGTGCTAAAATAAGATAAAATATGAAATAGAAATATAAAATATGAAAGGCTATATACAACAACACAAACAGAACAACAGTGCAGTGGGAGGAGTGCAATTAAAAACCAGAGTACATTGTCTAAAGTGACATTGTAGGTAGCAGACACGAAATCTTTGCTATTGCTGGAACAACCACTGGGCCATCCTCAATTTCAACATCATCCAATATAGTAATTGGTATTAAGTTTGGAAAGCATATCCCTCTATGATTTTTATGGACACGACTACGGAAGCAGGCCACAGTCTCAACTTGTTGAAATTCCCTCCCTGGCAAATAAACTGCACTATCACCATGGTGGATTTTCTGCACTAAATTTCCCGCTAAGCTAATGGATTCCACACCCACATTTGTCATAAGCCTTGCAGGGTCTCTAATCACCTGTTCCGTGGCCTGCTGTAGATTCCTAATGTTACCTTCCCTGTAGAGCTCTATCTATTTTCACAGACAAGATGGCGGCGACTTCCCCAGTAGGGTGGAGGCCGTCCGGCATCAGCAAGCCATGGTGGCCCCAGAACGAAGGCCAGTTATCAATAAAGCTAAAGCCTTGCTGTCTACAACACTGCGCCAGCCACCTATTTAATGATGTCAGCCTGCTAAACGCCTCATCAGTACCCCAGGAGGGGAGGGGACCAGAGACTATTAATCAATGCCGACACATCTTTCTGGCAAGGTCACAAGTCCTCTCTATGTCCATTTTGGTGACCTCTGAGTGCTTCATCCTGATATCATTGGTGCCAACGTGAATAACTGTTTGACTATATCTCATGTCATGTTCCTTCGTCTGTCTTCCCTTCTGCAGTGTCAGCACCCTAAGATGAGATGCAGTGTCAGGAGCTCTGGCCCCAGGAATACATTTAACGTCAGCCGGCGTCTGTAACCTGACTTTGCGGGTGATAGAATCCCCTATCACTAAAGTCCGGTGTTTCGGCCTGGAGACAGGAGTGGAAGTCACTCGTGGGCTCAGAGAATTCACATCTGGCAAATACAAGGGGGAGAACCGATTCACAGTTCACACTGGCGAGTGTGATTGGGGTGCTACAACCGGCCACCAAGCCCTACGGGGCTTCCTCCGCCTAGCCACAGTCCGAAAGCCGTCCTCCACAGCCGGCGTTTCTAAGCTGATGCTAATGGGCTCGCTAGCCGGCCCAACACTAACCTCATCTGGAGTGCCCGTAACATCTAACTCCACTGCGCTAAGAAACTGCTCTTACTTACGGACACGGTTCTCTAAGAGAGCCACCCTATCTTCCAACATCACGCAGGATTTACAGAGGGTGTAAAGTATAATAAGTAGTGTACTTTGTGCACTAAGAAATTCAAAAATGTAGCCAAGCAAACATGAGCTAACCAATAATGGATAAGCTAATCACTCCTAAGGCTCACACAGACGCAGATAATTGAATTAAAATTCACAGCAGTTACACTGAAAAACTAACAGAAGTATTAAACAGGTAAAAAAGCAGCAGCTATAAAATACACTAAACAGTTAATTAACTAACAGGAGTGTAAAAAATGAAATGAAAAAATGATGAGAAGGGTCAGAAATAGCTAATGCAAGCTAACCACTAGCGAAAATGCTAGCAGCTCCCAAGATTTTACACAGGAGTAAAAATTACTTAAAATTCACAGCAGTTCAACTGAAAAATGAACAGAAGTATTAAACGGGTAGAAAAGAAACAGCTATAAAAAGTAACAATGGAGAGGGGAAGTGTCGACCTAGCTAGCGAATGCTAACCGCTAGCGAATGCTAACTGCTAGCGATTCACAACAGGACTGTTGTTAAATAACGTTCAGAGTAGATACAATTAATAACCAGAAGAGTGCTAAACAGAAATAAAAGAAGCGTATACAACCATGTGAAGTTCAGAGTGGCGTCACAGCAACAAACAATCCGTCAGAAGCAAGTTGCCAGATCTGTGACTAAATGTGTATGCAGGTGGGCAAGTCTCATTTACGTAAAGGCAGGAGAATCTTAGGCTTCAACTAGGTTTTAATATAAGCAGATCATATCGATGTTCCAAAATTACCTTATTAATTGATAATGATTTTGAGGTCAATGGCCTTATATTAATGAATCCTAGAGTAAGAACCTTACTCAATTTGGCAGATTATCTAGTTGAACTAAGGAGTGGTTTTGTCTTAATGTAGGTCAAATATTGCAATTTATGTCCAGATTGACAGATGTCCATAGGGGCAGAGAGTGATAAAATAGGAATACTTTCACTGCATAATTAGCTGGTGCAGCATTATGAATTCAAATTGTATCTGAAATGGTAACAGGCACTAAATTTTTCATAGCATGAACCTCTGAGTACTTCATGGTTATGTCAGTGGGTACATTCCACGGTTGTTGTTGTTGACCATTCGGCTGCTCCCCTTTTGTGTTTGGGGTCGCCACAGCGGATACTACCAGATCCACATTGATATTTGGCACAAGTTTCACGCTGGATGCCCTTCCTGATGCAACTCAGTATTACCTGGAGAAACACACACAGCCGCTGGTGTTCCAAAGAGGTCTCCCATCCAAGTGCTAACCAGGTCCCGCACTGCTTAGCTTCTGAGATCTGACGGGATCAGGCTTACACATAGCAGATCAGCTGCGGGTACATTCCACGGTGTCTATATGAAAAATTTCCCTTCCTGAGACATGGACTACAGTATCACTATTATGGTTTTCCTGCCTTAGGGCCCTGTCCCACTGGCGTTTAGGAGGATTTGTGTATGGATTGCGCACAAAATTGGCCCATATTCGCCAAACATCCGCAATATCCGTGTAACATGCCTGTATGAGTCGGCCGTCATCCGAACACACCCGTGATCATCCAAAGAGGCACGCATGTCCGCAGCCAGGATTTTTGAGCTGTTCAAAAATCTGAAAGCGGATAACATCCGCCTCACATACTCCAAATATTCTTAAGTCATACACAATACATACTCACTCTATGCGCTGTATATCTGCCATTAACCGTTGATATCCACAACTGACGGGGATTTGCAGCTTGACAGCGGACCGGGACAGTGTGTAAAATAGATATATATCGTGCCTAACACGTCCACATCACAAACTAACATATGTTGTAGCGACTGCATACAGACTGGCCACTAATAAAGCGTTTTTATTACACTTGCTTTGCAGCTGATTTGCGGACAATCTGTGAATGCATAACAAACACGTCACGTAAACCCAAAGTACTATATTTGGCAGAAAGCGACATACCTGCCAGTCAGTGCTGGTCCGGCTGTGTAAATCCACAAAGACGTAGTAGCTGCTGCAATCCAGGACTTTTATTTAACACCAACAAAAGGAAGAGTTGCTGTTTATAGCCACAACTCACACTGAAGTCTGTTTTTTGTGAGGCTGTCAAAAAAAAAAAAAAAAGGAAAAAAAAAAACACCGTCTCACACCCGAATGGCTTCCCCCCTCCCACTCCCCAAACTCATGAACAGTTAACCCTCGAATGACAACTTGTCCAAGTCCAGCAAATACTCCAGA
Organism: Thalassophryne amazonica; assembly: GCF_902500255.1. Classification (NCBI taxonomy): domain Eukaryota; kingdom Metazoa; phylum Chordata; class Actinopteri; order Batrachoidiformes; family Batrachoididae; genus Thalassophryne; species Thalassophryne amazonica. The sequence continues at coordinate 75,072,729 of NC_047103.1, read as the reverse complement.
GGCTGTATTGTTGGTGTGAATAGAGATGCCGATGGCCCGAGTGAGCTTCTTTTATGACCGCAGTGCAGATGCCGTGCACGCACAACATGTGCACGATGCATTCATAATACACCCGTAACGCTGCCGTGATAATCTCAATGTGTCGGATCAGTTTCCTCACTACATGTATTATATAACCATGATTGTTCATCATATATTCGCTATATATTATTAATATCTCCGTGATTCATACTGGGACATTTGTCATTTTTGGCCATTTTTGTTGCGGACGACACCGAACACCCGCAATTTGTATACTGAATTCATGCGCAATTAATCCTCTCCCCAGTGGGACAGGGCCCTTAGTTTCCCCACTGAAATAGTGGATTCCACACTCACATTAATAGCAGTCCCTAAAGGCTCTCTAATTATCTGTTCTGTGGCCTCCTGTGGATTCCCCATGTTACCCTCCATTTAAGAATCTAGCTATGTTCACAGATAAAATTGCAGAGCCTTCTTATCTTAGGGACCTCGTAGTACCATATCACCCCAATAGAGCGCTTCGCTCTCAGACTGCAGGCTTACTTGTAGTTCCTAGGGTTTGTAAGAGTAGAATGGGAGGCAGAGCCTTCAGCTTTCAGGCTCCTCTCCTGTGGAACCAGCTCCCAATTCAGATCAGGGAGACAGACACCCTCTCTACTTTTAAGATTAGGCTTAAAACTTTCCTTTTTGCTAAAGCTTATAGTTAGGGCTGGATCAGGTGACCCTGAACCATCCCTTAGTTATGCTGCTATAGACGTAGACTGCTGGGGGGTTCCCATGATGCACTGTTTCTTTCTCTTTTTGCTCTGTATGCACCACTCTGCATTTAATCATTAGTGATCGATCTCTGCTCCCCTCCACAGCATGTCTTTTTCCTGGTTCTCTCCCTCAGCCCCAACCAGTCCCAGCAGAAGACTGCCCCTCCCTGAGCCTGGTTCTGCTGGAGGTTTCTTCCTGTTAAAAGGGAGTTTTTCCTTCCCACTGTAGCCAAGTGCTTGCTCACAGGGGGTCGTTTTGACCGTTGGGGTTTTACATAATTATTGCATGGCCTTGCCTTACAATATAAAGCGCCTTGGGGCAACTGTTTGTTGTGATTTGGCGCTATATAAAAAAATTGATTGAATTGAATTGATTGAATTCCCCAGTAGGGTGAAGGCCATTTGGCATCAGCAAGCCCTGGTGACACCAGAAAAAGGGCCAGTTATCAATAAAAATAAATCCCTGCTGTCTACAAAACATTTCCAGTCACCTATTTAAGGATGTCAGCCTGCTGTAAAACCCAGCATTTCCCTGAAAGGGGATGGGACCAGAGAGTATTGGTCAATGCTGTCATATCTTTCTTGCAAGGTCACAAGCCTTCTCTGTGTCCATCTTTGTGACCTCAGATTGTCACATCCTAACATCACTAGCTATATATGGTGTCATTTTCCTGAGTCTGTCTGTCTTTATGTGATGCCAGCACCCTAAGATGAGAAGCTATGTTGGACACTCTGGCTCCTGGTAAACATTTAAAGGACATGTCACACCGAAATCATAACAATTTAGATTTAGGCTGTTTGTGACCAGCTGATGATACACCAGGATTACTGTGCACTTCCGTGACTGTTCTTGAAGTATATGGCATTCGCAACAAACACCTATGGAGATTGTCGAAAACAAAGTACTCGTGAGTACTCATTTTTTTGAGTGTTTCCAACAGTATTTACGTGGCTTTGAGGAAAACATCCCAGCGTGCGCTTGAATGGAATGTAGCTGCTAACGTTAGGACCGGAGGTGCAGATTACTTGCAAAGTTTACATAAGTGTGATGTCATGTCATGACTCATTTTTAAATAACTTTTAATTTTGATGCAGTCATGGTAAAAGCAGCGGCCGCTCTCCACTGTGACAAGACTGCCATTAGTCATAAACACTGCCTGTTGGAAACAGTCTCTGCTAGAGGCTCAGTTTTCCCTTTTCCAGAAATGCACCTGCTAACTCACCGAGCAAGAGAAATAATTAGCAATAAAATACATCAGCGACCACTAATTATGCATGTGTGTGGACAGAATTACAATCATGAATACTTTGATGTTGTGTTGCTAACCGTGACATTAAATAACATGCAACATCTCCTTAAGCGATTCGTGTCTTTACCCTCCTGCCAGACTTCTGACACGAAGCAGAAGGTTTGACCATATTGCAGCCGTTTTGGCATCCCTTCATTGGCTTCCTGTCTCTTTGAGATGAGATTTTAAGGTGCTGTTACTGGCCTATAAAATTGTTCACGGACTGGCACCTCCCTACCTGGCTGACATGATTAAGCCCTACGTACCAGCTCGGGCTTTGCGTTCATAGTGTGTTCCTAGAGTCAATAAAAAATCTGCAGGTCACAGAGCCTTTTTTCATATCGTGCCCCAGCTCTGTGGAACGATCTCCCTGCATGGATACGGCAGTTGAACTCTGTGGAGATTTTTAAGTCCAAATTGAAGACTCATTTTTTTTACCCTGTTTTATCATTAGTATTTTATGTGATTGCATGTTTTCTTTTATTCTTTTTATCTTATGTTTTTATTCTTTTATTGTGTTTTTCTTAATCTTTTGATTCATGTTGCTCTGTTTTTGTGTGTGTGTGTGTGTGTGTGTTTGTGTGTGTGTGTGTGTGTGTGTGTGTGTGTGTGTGTGTGTGTGTGTGTGTGTGTGTGTGTGTGTGTGTGTGTGTGTGTGTGTGTGTGTGTGTGTGTGTGTGTGCGTGTTGTGTGAACCACCTTGAGGCGACCACATCGTGAGTTGGTGTTATACAAATTAATAAAATTTGAATTTAACTTGGCATTCCATGTCATTAATTTCAGCCTAGGGATTGAGCTGGAAGTTAAGATGGGATGGCTATCAACAGGCTGTTAAGTAACATGTCATGGCCAACTGCAAAACTCTAAATGTTAGGCTTCACTTGTAATTAAACATAATTTACTTCATGAGAATCATGAGGATCTTTTAACTTTAATAGCTCTTTTTTATGATGGCATATTTGAGCTATTATAGGCTAAACAAATAACTGGCTAGAGGTTTAATAGTTGAACAAAAGAATTTGTAAATTTCCAAGAAAAAGAGCAGATAGTCTCTTACATTATAAAGTCATAAACCCACTCACTCATATTCAACTGCTTACTCCAATTAAGGGTCTGTGTGTGTGTGTGTGGGGGGGGTGGGGGTATCCCAGTAGTCATAGGACATGAGGCAGGGTACACCCTGGATAGGATGCCAGTCTGTCACAGAGCAAAGTCATAAACTCCCAATTTTAAATTCATAAAAATTAATGTGTTGACAAATTTGTAATGTTATAAACTCAACGAATATTCAAGTTTACGATGTGAATCTCAGAAATTCTGAAGTTTCTTTTGTTCCCCACCCTTCACTTTTTTTGGCAGGGTGGGGGGAGGTGTGTGCTTAAATGTCTTTAATATGCTGTCATAGTTTTAGGCACACTTGGTGGACGACAGTAACTGCAAACGCACAAGCCCTTTAAAAATGTTTAAAATGTCACTTTTTGTATGCCTTTCAGACTGCACACGGCACGCTCTAGTTTTCGCATCAAGTCGCATTTTTTTTAAACTCCATGGCGCATCTGCATGCACAGAACGCACATAGGGGACAGAGTTTTCTACATCACTGTGTTCCTCTTCTGGGCCCAATTTCACAAAGCAGTTTAATCTTGTATAGTCAACTAAATTCATTTAATCGACTAATCTTTTGACTTTTTGCGTTACCCGACTAAGGTTTTTAGAGGAGACTAATCTTATTTTAGTCAACAAAACTTCTGTGTCTTACCTCAAAAATGATGGTTATCATCAGTGGTGGGCACAGATCACCAAAAAATTAACTTTGATAACAGATAATCGGATAACTGAAAAGTTATCTTTTATAAAGCTTAACCAATGAACCACCCAAAAATGTATTGGAAGTTACAGATAATCGATAAATTCCAGTATTGTCTCCGGTACACTTGCAACTACTAACAAGCTGATTTTGAGTTTTAACACCACAATCACTTCTGAAAGCATCAAAGGCAACAACAGACCCAAACAATGAGTCAGTACTTCTGTCTTTGAGCATCCTGCCCCCTACTGGAAGCTCCTGTTTACCACATGGTTTCCAGCACAGAAGCAAGCTGAGAGGAGCCACAAAACTCATCTCTCTATCACAACGCTGCCATCAGGCAGAGGTCTTGGAAAATAAAGCAGTGCTGAGTTATGGTTTGGTGTATAAATAAAATTAATACTGATAGAATAACTCCATTAATGTCAATTCTGTTATTTGTACAAAGTTAAAATATAACATATCTTTTAATGTTGAATAATGCACTAATTCTTAAGTTTTGTAACAAACACAGACAGATCACAAAGGATTCTGGGTAAAATGTGCCTCCGCTAACACTGATTGGTTGACTCATTCATTCTATGTAAACGTGTTTACAGATAAATGTGCTTTTGTAAAATATTCCATTTTTTATTTGTAAAAACAGGCATTTAAAAAAAAAGTTGTAATTAGATAACCGGCTGAACACTGCCATGATCTACTGGTGCCAGACATTCAGTACTTCAGCTGGGTTTACACTGTGCAAGGTTTGGCCCTTTTCAGCTGATTTTTCATTTGTGTGAGAATTTTTTGGATTGCACTGAGTTTCAGGTTAATCGCGCATCCTGCATAGTTTAGTATAGATGGAGTAACGAGCTGCATTTAACATCTCACGACCACCTCCTGATCAGCGATCGTATGGTCAGATGAAAATCAAAGTTGTTTGATATTCTGGTCGCCCGTCGTGAGGGTATCCCACTGCTGAAGTGCTGCCAGCATCCAACCTCTCGCAATGTGCCTGTGCAAACACTGCAGACCTTTCTTGTAAGGTTTTTTTTTTTTTTTTACTTTGATGTCTCCCATCGAGACAAAATAAGAAATAAGAAATGTAAAAAAAAGCTTCTATTTACGTTTTGCTTCTGGAAACACAAGTCCGACGTGGTTTTTGAACGTACAATGTGTGTGAGAATATAAATCGGGCGCTCTGAACTTTTACACCGTGCGGTTCTGTTGTACAGTTTGAGCTGGAACCAAGTACAGTGATTGAAAATATCAGCCTAGCTTCAGGGCGAATACTGCCATGAACACCACTGGCCAGTAGATGGCAGTAGAGACTGTGAAAACTTGCCAAAACAAAATTCCAGATAATCCGTGTCTGCTACATTTAAGATGCATGGAATGTAATAAACACAAACACAATAACAACATCTATAAACCCAGAGAACATATTCACGAGAGTTTTAGGCACTAGAGTTTAATGCTGTTGTCCGTGGAGCCTGATCAGAGTGTCGGAAATGCATTCCTCCTGTTATGAACATACTGAGATTATCCTATCCTCCCCATAATGCACTTAGCACAGCATGTCAACACTAAAACCTTAAAAATTAGTGCATTACTTTAAAATTAAAAGATATATCTGATATTTTCACTTTATAAAACTGCAGACATGACGTTAATTTAAATAACTTGTCCGAAATTAGTTTGGTTAAAATTTGAACCATAAGTTAAAAAGTATGCCTCTGGATGACTTGGGTGATATTTTCCATGTATCAGTATGGGGTTAAAAAAAAGAGTGTGTGTGTGTGTGTGTGTTTTTGTACGTACGGCTATCTTTGTGAGGACCATCGTGGGTAGAGGACCTTTGTAGTGAGGACCATTTTGGAAAGTGAGGACATTTAGGCCGGTCCTCACAAGATTTTTAATGGAAAGGCTTCCAGAGGCTGTAAATGGGCACCTCTCAACGTTTCAGAGTGGTCCTCAGAAAAGTACCAAATTGAGAAAATTCACCTCCCAACGTGTGTGTATACTCCTGCCTGAATACACACACATTTTGCTCTCTAGCGCCCCTGCAGTACCTCAAAATTTTAATCTCACTCTCTAGCGCCACTCTCCACTCCAGTGGACGTCTTGAGTAACTGCACCAGAAAGAGTCTGACAGACTAACTGGAGTACAGTTCAAGTTGTTTTTAGGACAACTCACAGACATTAAATCACTTCTAATTTTAGTGTTATGCTGTTATCATAAATTAGTTTGAAGGTTTTTTTTGTCAGAATTTGTCATTTAATTAAATTCACACTAAAATTATTGTCAGCTGTGTGAAATTTACTTTATTTTTATGCTTCTCTATTTTTTTTATTTCAAACTGACCCCTCATTTTTCTGACTTACTTAAGTTAGAGTATGTCTGTTATATTTCAGCTTGTCCGACCAGACATTAACAATGTTTCAGTGTATAGTTTTACACACTGTGATAAATAATTGAGCAATTGAAGTGAACATTTGTCTTCAGTCAGCTTCACACTGTGCCCCTGTTATCAATAGTTAGTGTTTTAGGTCTTGATTGACCTTAGTGGGACTCAGAATCAAAGACGAATTAATTAAATTTTCAAAGGTCAGTGTGGAATCCCGACTACGTGGATTCGATATATCATCAGCAGTTGAAGGGAATTTCTCTACATTTGAGCGAAGTGTCTCCTCAGACTCAAGGATGAACTGATCAGATTTGGAGGAGGCTCTGGTCAAAGGTCAGAGTAACCCCACAAAGCACAGTTTTGTCCATTACTTAGTAATTGGAATAATAACAATGAAAAAAGACAGAGAAACAGAGAGACAGAGATACAGAGACAGAGCGACAGACAGAGACAGACAGTGAGACAGAGAGAGAGACTGACAGAGAGAGACAGACAGATAGAGACAGAGACAGACAGAGAGATAGAGAGAGACAGACAGAGAAAGACAGACAGACACAGAGAAAAAGAGAGAGACAGACAGAGAAAAAGAGAGAGAGACAGACAGAGACAGACAGAGAAAATGAGAGAGAGACAGAGAGAGAGAGACAGACAGAGAAGACAGAGAATGACAGAGACAGACAGAGAGATAGACAGAGAGAGACAGAGACAGACAGAGAGAGACAGAGACAGACAGAGAAACAGAGACAGAGAGAGACAGAGACAGACAGAGAAGACAGAGAATGACAGAGACAGACTGAGAGAAATAGACAGAGACTGACAGAGAAGACAGAGACAGACAAACAGAGACAGACAGAGAGAGACAGAGACAGACAGAGAGACAGAGACAGACAAACAGAGACAGACAGAGAGAGACAGAGACAGACAGAGAAACAGAGACAGAGAGAGAGAGAGACAGACAGAGAAAAAGAGAGAGAGACAGACAGAGACAGAGACAGACAGAGAAAATGAGAGAGAGACAGAGACAGACAGAGAAACAGAGACAGAGAGAGAGAGACAGACAGAGAAGACAGAGAATGACAGAGACGGACAGAGAGATAGACAGAGAGAGACAGAGACAGACAGAGAGAGACAGAGACAGACAGAGAAACAGAGACAGAGAGAGAGAGACAGACAGACAGAGAAACAGAGAGAGAGAGAGACAGACAGAGAAGACAGAGAATGACAGAGACAGACTGAGAGAAATAGACAGAGACTGACAGAGAAGACAGAGACAGACAAACAGAGACAGACAGAGAGAGACAGAGACAGACAGAGAGACAGAGACAAACAGAGACAGACAGAGAGAGACAGAGAAGAGAGAGAGACAGAGAAGAGAGAGACAGAGACAGAGAGACAGAGACAGACAAACAGACAGAGACAGACAGAGAGAGACAGACAGAGAAGACAGAGACAGACAAACAGACAGAGAGAGACAGACAGACAGCTCCTCAGAGCCAAAACCTTCTGAAACACTGAATAAGAATTAGAACAAAATACAGACCATAAGTCTGTTAGAAAAGTATCGGACCTTTTTATTTTTTGCAAAAACCATATGGATTTGAATCATGTGTGATTGCATCAGCCAAGCTTGAACCTTCGTGTGCATGCGTGAGTTTTTTCATGCCTGTCAGTTGTGTCATTCGCCTGTGAGCAGGCTTTGTGTGAGCAGTGGTCCACCCCTCTCGTCAGATTTTTATTGCAAATAAATGTCTGAATGATTTGGAGCTTTGCTGCATCAAATTTGTCCAGAAACTGAGAGAGACACCATTCGGAAAATTCATATGGCTTTCAGCAACGATTTTATGGGGATTACACAGATTAAGGAGTGCTCCAGCCGGTTTAAAGACTGCCCACAGCGTGTGAGAGCACGCCGTGCTCCGAGCACCGATCGACAGGCTCAAACCCCGCTGAAACAACCAGATCATTTCCAACGTGAAGGCTTTGTTGATCCGGGACATCGTCTGACTTCCACAAAAAAAGGCAGAAGGCGTGGACATCAGCACTTTTTCGGCACATTCCACTGTTACAGGAGTTTTTTTCATGGAAAGAGAAGCGGAGGGATGCGCCACAGTGCCGCTCATGGCGCGGCACAAAAGCACCTCTGTGTTGGTCTCACAGGACGGCTTTCAGATGGCTCAGACGGCTTTCGGTGGCGTTTCAGTCGTGTGACTATCTGAGAAATTGTGCATGAGCTGGACATGCCCCAACATGTCCTGTGAGGCTCCATCACGGCGTTGCTTTGCGCCATGCGGCTCTGTCGCAACGCGCGGAATTCCTCCGCTCCTCTTTCCATGACAAAAACTCCTGTAACAGTGGAATGTGCCATTCATTTCTAAACTGGACGCTGTGTTTATCCGGTATGTCATCTGACTGATTGCGGAAAAATAAAAAGGTCTGATACTTTTCTAACAGACCTCGTATATGAGATAGATTGAACTGCTTTAATACTTTTTTTTTGCCCTGGTGAAATGTTTAATGTAAGATTTTTATGTGTAAAAGTATTTAAACACCACAGATTGCTGACAAATGTGATTATTTAACTTTATTTAGGAGTTTAGGAGGCCTGATGATCAGAGTTGATCACCACAGAAAATTGAGGCTGCAGGTGCAGTCAGAGCTGTTCCCCACAGTTCCATGACACAGTGACTCTGCAGGCCGTGTGAGTGGGGGAGGGGGACAAATTAGGACTTTGACACCCCCCTCCTCCACTCCACCCCCCCCCCCCCCCCCCCCCCCCCCCCCCCACCCACACACACACACACACCCTGCAGAGTCATGCTGCACTTTGTGGACTGACTTTTGGTCTCAGGTTTGAACTCAGGTTTGCAGCGTGAGAACGAGATGGAGGACTTTACCTGCTCTGCTGGAAACGACTGTGAAACGGCTCTGGAGAGATTTAAAAGAAGACTTGAGAAATTAAAACTGCATCACAAAGAATGTGAAAGACGCTTTTTTGCAAGAGTTTCTGAGAAGGTAAGTTTTTGTTTTGTTTTTTGTTGTTGTTGTTGTTGTTCTAAATGTTAGCCAATGCTAAGTGTAATTTTTTAAAATGAAAGAAACACGGTTTATGAATTGGAGAGTGCAAATGCTAAGTTATTCTAAATTTGAAGCTAGAAAGTAATTTAAGATGTATAAGGCTTCTTAACAAGCCAATTAACCACAGTGACTATGTTTATTTAATTCATCAGCTTCTCTAAAAAATTAAATGGCCAGTTCCAATCTTTATTTGAAAATCTTGAACCTACTTTATGACATTTTGTGAAAATACATTTAGGTGCCTGTCTGCACTTATGGGTGTTGAGTTTAATCAGTGAACAGAGCAGGTGTGTTTTATTTAAATCAGTATGAAGGTAGCATGTAGCTCTGGGTAAATTTGGGGTTATGGTCAGGATAAGAAATGGCTTTGAATCCATGCTTATTTAAAGTGATGTGTATTTTTGTGTAGTGGTGTCAAGTGTGCAGATGTCAGTGTTTCATGTGGTCTGCATATAGTAATTGATCACATGTTGTATTTGATTGACTTAGAGTGGGGGGGGGGGGGGGGTTGTTTTTTGCACGAGAAAGAAAGTATGAGTTCTTGAAATGAGAAGAAATGGGAGGAGAAATGCTTGTGGTTTTAAAAAGGCCATTATTTAACATGTAGTTAGAGAGAAAATGAGTGGCATAGAACGCTGGCTAAAACATAAATATATTCTGTTCAAAGAATGCACCTGCACAAATTCATCAGTCAAAATTAAATTTAGCTCACATCACCAGGATAATCCAGTCAGAATCAGTATTGCTCTCTGGCCATACAATAAAATTCTCAAAATAAAAAGGGTAATTTTATGAACTGTAGATTTATGCATATTTACAAAAAACATTTCAAAAATAACAAAAAAGAAAAAATTGCATGAAGCTGACAAGATTATGAATTTTTATATTTACATGATCAAAAGTGTCTCAAAAGGTAAATTGTTTTATTACAATGCAATTATCTAAATTAGCATTACTATTTGATAGTTTACATGATGGCCTTTTCTCTGATTACTACACTTTTTGCTTACAGATGGATCCAGTCAGCGAGGACTCTGAGAATAACTTCCTTGAATCTGATCTGTCCAGCTATTCAGGATCAGACCCACCTTACAATCCAGCTCAGTCGGATACAGATTCAAGTGAAGATGAAGATCAACAAAGAGGCAAGTGGACCTTTCAAAAACACAAGAGCCCCAAAACATACATAAAAAGAAAAAAGAAAAAACAAAAGAACAAAGAGAAAGTGAAAACAGTTACCATTAAAATCTGTACTAAAAGGGAAGATGGCAGACGGTCATGGGACAAAAAACACTACTGTTCCTACTGTGCACAGGCAAACTCTAAGATGGCAAGGCATTTGGAAAGAAAACACATGAAGATAAAGGATGTAGCATATGCCTTCAGCTTTCCAGCAGGATCAAAAGAACGCAAGGTTCTTCTGGATCAACTCCGCAATAAAGGAGATTTCAAGCACAATGCCAAAGTCCTGGAAGAGGGCAACGGAGAGCTTGTGACATGGAGGCAGCCACCTCACAAGGCTTTGGTTGAGGATTATTTGCCATGCATGTATTGTTATGGGATGTTTGTAAAAACGGAGCTATGGAAACATCTGTCCTCATGTGGAAGTAAAAAACTTTGTGTGACAGATGATGAGAAAAATAAAGGAAAAAGTGTCCAAAGTCATGCTGCACGCCTGCTTCCAATTGCTGCTGCCTCCAGTGGATGTCAAAATATCGTTAATAACATGCGACAAGATGATGTGTCCTTTCACATCAGGAGTGATTCCTTGATTTGCATGCATTGAGAATCACTGTATGCAAAACATGGGCGTGTGAAGTCAAGACACCACTACATTGCACAGAAAATGAGGGAACTTGGCAGATTCATGTTGGTTGCTAAAGATATGGACAAGACTGTGAGAGGTCTTCAGGACTTATGTACACCCTCAAAATTTCAGTTTCTTGTCAGTGTGGCTAAGAAGATTACAGAATTTCGTCCTGGCAAAAATGAGTATGGAAAACCCTCCACAGCTGTCAAAATTGGATTTAGTCTGAAAGGAGCAGTGGAGGTCCTAATTGGACAAACATTCATGAATGATGATGACCAAGCAGAGAGGAAGGCAAAGAAATTCCTGGAGCTTTTGGAAAAGAACTGGAAGAATGTTTCTGTCAGTGCTCATCAAACAATACAAGAAAAGAGATGGAACAAACAAGATGACATCCCCCTGACCAAAAATGTGATCATTCTGAGGGACCATCTCAGGATGGTAGAGGATAAAGCAAAAGAAGAACTGACACAGAAGCAAAGTTTAACAGCCTACAAAATGTTAAGTGAAACCGTTCTGGCACAGCTTATCTTCAACAAACGTTGTGAAGGGGAAGCATCACGCTTGACTCTTGACACCTACAAGACAGCAAGCTCAACTGTCATAAACAAAGACATTTATGAAACCCTATCTCCTTTGGAAAAAGAACTTAGCAAGTTACTCACTTGTATAGAAGTCCGGGGGAAACGAGGCAGGAAGGTACCTGTTTTCTTGACCGAGCGATTGCAGAAGTCAATCAATTTGTTGATTAAAAAGAGCGATGAAGCTGGCATACCTGCTGAAAACCCTTATCTCTTTGCAAGACCTGGTGCAATGACAAACACGTGGATGTGACTACTTGCGAAAATATGCAGAGGAAAGCAAAGCAGAAAACCCAGAGCTCCTGAGATCAACTAAGTTAAGAAAACAGGTGGCCACTTTGTGTCAACTCCTGGATCTAAGTGAACAAGAGCTTGAACAAGTCGCAAGATTCATGGGACATGACATCAGAGTTCATCGGGACTTTTACCGACAGACTGACAAAACCTTTCAGATTGCCAAAATAAGCAAACTTCTGTTTGCCATGGAACAAGGCACTGGGGCCTTAACGGGGAAGAATCTCAACACCATTGACCTCTCTGTTGGTGGTATGTATGCACTGCATCTGACACAGTTTTGTCCTGCTGTTTTACACTCATCAAACGGGTTTCTCATAAAAATTGTCACATTAGTTATCGGAGATGCTAGGAACTAAAAAGTGTTTTGACAAATCTGAGAATGTCCAAAATGGTTTGTGACATTTCTGTTTGTACAGTGACACTAATCATCTAAATCAGATCAATGACAAAAAGGAAAATTATTTCTAATTTCTTCTAAAGCTGCGTTCACACCGGGCACGACGTGAGCGACATCAGCGACAGGTTGCCATGTAATCCCTATGGAACGACGTTTTGGCGCCAAGTCACGCAGTGCGACGCGATGGACGCGAGTGAAGCGATTTTGAGTGACTGGCGCATTTGTGGCGCGATATTGCGTCGCATCACGTCGCGTTGCCCTCCTCCCCAAGTTGAAAAATCTGAACTTTTTCGTCTCGTCGCGCCGCGATGGCCAATCAAATCAAATCAATTTTATTTATATATCGCCAAATCACAACAAACAGTTGCCCCAAGGCGCTTTATATTGTAAGGCAAAAGCCATACAATAATTAAAAAAATCCCAACAGTCAAAACGACCCCCTATGAGCAAGCACTTGGCGACAGTGGGAAGGAAATACTCCCTTTTAACAGGAAGAAACCTCCAGCAGAACCAGGCTCAGCGAGGGGCAGTCTTCTGCTGGGACTGGATGGGGCTGAGGGGAGAGAATCAGGAAAAAGACATGCTGTGGAAGAGAGCAGAGATCAATCACCAATCATTAAAAGCAGAGTGGTGCATACAGAGCAAAAAGAGGTGAATAAAAAGAAACACTGGGTGCATCATGGGAAACCCCCCAGCAGTCTAAAGCCTGGTTCACACGACAGGATTTTAAAATTATCTGTAGGTTTCCAAAACCTGAGAGACCACACACGTGAAGATAAAAAATCATGGATCTAACAGGTTTGGTCGTACAGTGTATGGTGTGCAGCCACACGGTAAGGACAACACCACCACACACGAACAGATTTCACACACGAACATTTACAGTTCAGACAGGAAATCTCGCAAAATCTCTCGAGATTAAACGTGACTTCAGAGTAAACAAACGGAGGTACTTTGTGGACTATTTACAACAGAGGGGAAAAAAACGATACAAAAACAAAAAGAAAAGGCGTTCTTTAAAGGAGTGGAGACAGCGCGATCACCGGACTTTCTGGTAAGTCAGAACAGCTGTTTTGATTTTATTTTCCGCTCCGTACGTCCATCACCTCGCTTTCTGATTGGCTGCACGTCACATTCAGCAGGCTGTGTGCTCGTTTGTGGTCGGAGGACACAACACACGCTGTGATATCGGGCCAAAAAAATCCAACATGTTGAATATCCCCGATTTGCGATCGGAGCGCTCCTGACGCCCATCCGAGCAGATCAGAGCACTCTTAACACACCACACATGAGAGGAATATCTGATAAGATTATCTTTAGCATCATCACGATTGTCGGGGATTGTCGGAAGGGGAAGATCGGGTCCGATATCGGCCTAATTATCCTGCCGTGTGAACCCGGCCTAAGTCTATAGCAGCATAACTAAGGGATGGTTCAGGGTCACCTGATCCAGCCCTAACTATAAGCTTTTTCAAAAAGGAAAGTTTTAAGCTTAATCTTAAAAGTAGAGAGGGTGTCTGTCTCCCTAATCCGAATTGGGAGCTGGTTCCAGAGGAGAGGAGCCTGAAAGCTGAAGGCTCTGCCTCTCATTCTACTCTTACAAATCCTAGGAACTACAAGTAAGCCTGCAGTCTGAGAGCGAAGCGCTCTATTGGGGTGATATGGTACTATGAGGTCCCTAAGATAAGATGGGACCTGATTATTCAAAACCTTATAACTATGAAGAAGAATTTTAAATTCTATTCTGGAATTAACAGGGAGCCAATGAGGAGAGGCCAATATGGGTGAAATATGCTCTCTCCTTCTAGTCCCTGTCAGTACTCTAGCTGCAGCATTTTGAATTAACTGAAGGCTTTTCAGGGAACTTTTAGGACAACCTGATAATAATGAATTACAGTAGTCCAGCCGAGAAGAAATAAATGCATGAATTAGCTTTTCAGCATCACTCTGAGACAAGACCTTGCTAATTTTAGAGATATTGTGCAACTGCAAAAAGCAGTCCAACATATTTGCTTAATATGCGCATTGAAGGACATATCCTGATCAAAAATGACTCCAAGATTTCGCACAGTATTACTGGAGGTCAGGGTAATGCCATCCAGAGTAAGGATCTGGTTAGACACCATGTTTCTAAGATTTGTGGGGCAAAGTACAATAACTTCAGTTTTATCTGAATTTAAAAGCAGGAAATTAGAGGTCATCCATGTCTTTATGTCTGAAAGACATTCCTGCAGTTTAACTAATTGGTGTGTGTCCTCTGGCTTCATTGTTAGATAAACCTGGGTATCATCTGCGTAACAATGAAAATTTAAGCAATGCTTTCTAATAACACTGCCTAAGTGAAGCATGTATAAAGTGAATAAAATTGGTCCTAGCACAGAACCTTGTGGAACTCCATAATTAACCTTAGTCTGTGAAGATGACTCCCCATTTACATGAACAAATTGTAATCTATTAGATAAATATGATTCAAAGCACTGCAGCGCAGTGCCTTTAATACCTATGGCATGCTCTAATCTCTGTAATAAAATTTTATGGTCAACACTATCAAAAGCTGCACTGAGGTCTAACAGGACAAGCACAGAGATGAGTCCACTGTCTGAGGCCATAAGAAGATCATTTGTAACCTTCAGTAATGCTGTTTCTGTACTATGATGAATTCTGAAACCTGACTGAAACTCTTCAAATAGACCATTCCTCTGCAGATGATCAGTCAGCTGTTTTACAACTACCCTTTCAAGAATTTTTGAGAGAAAAGGAAGGTTGGAGATTGGCCTATAATTAGCTAAGATAGCAGGGTCAAGTGATGGCTTTTTAAATAATGGTTTAATTACTGCCACCTTAAAAGCCTGTGGTACACAGCCAACTAATAAAGATAGATTGATCATATTTAAGATCGAAGCATTAAGTAATGGTAGGGCTTCCTTGAGCAGCCTGGTAAGAATGGGGTCTAATAGACATGTTGATGGTTTGGAGGAAGTAACTAATGAAAATAACTCAGACAGAACAATCGGAGAGAAAGAGTCTAACCAAATACCAGGCAGCCGAACATAAAGATATGTCTTTGGGATGGTTATGAATAATTTTTTCTCTAATAGTTAAAATTTTATTTGCAAAGAAAGTCATGAAGTCATTACTAGTTAAAGTTAATGGAATACTCGGCTCAGTAGAGCTCTGACTCTTTGTCAGCCTGGCTACAGTGCTGAAAAGAAACCTGGGGTTGTTCTTATTTTCTTCAATTAGTGATGAGTAGTAAGATGTCCTAGCTTTACGGAGGGCTTTTTTTTATAGAGCAGCAGACTCTTTTTCCAGGCTAAATGAAGATCTTCTAAATTAGTGAGATGCCATTTCCTTTCCAGCTTACGGGTTATCTGCTTTAAGCTGCGAGTTTGTGGGTTATACCACAGAGTCAAGCATTTCTGGTTTAAGGCTTTCTTTTTCAGAGGAGCTACACCATCCAGAGTTGTGCTCAATGAGGATGTAAAGCTATTGATGAGATAATCTAGCTCACTCACAGAGTTTAGGTAGCTACTCTGCACTGTGTTGGTATATGGCATTGAAGAACATAACAAAGAAGGAATCATATCCTTAAACCTAGTTACAGCACTTTCAGAAAGACTTCTACTGTAATGAAACTTATTCCCCACTGCTGGGTAGTCTGTTAAAGTAAATGTAAATGTCATTAAGAAATGATCAGACAACAGGGGGTTTTCAGGGAATACTGTTAAGTCTTCAATTTATATGTCATATGTCAGAACAAGATCTAAAGTGTGGTTAAAATGGTGGGTGGGCTCATTTACATTTTGAGCGAAGCCAACTGAAACTAATAATAGATTAAATGCAGTGTTGAGGCTGTCATTCTCAGCATCTATGTGGATGTTAAAATCACCCACTATAATTATCTTATCTTAGCTAAGCACTAAGTCAGACAAATGGTCTGAAAATTCACAGAGAAACTCACAGTAACAACCAGGTGGACGATAGATAATAACAAATAAAACTGGTTTTTGAGACTTCCAATTTGGATGGACAAGACTAAGAGTCAAGCTTTCAAATGAATTAAAGCTCTGTCTGGGTCTTTGATTAATTAATAAGCTGGAGTGGAAGATTGCTGCTACTCCTCCTCCTCGACCCGTGCTTCGAGCATTCTGACAGTTAGTGTGACTCGGGGGTGTTGACTCATTTAAACTAACATAATCATCCTGCTGTAACCAGGTTTCTGTGAGGCAGAATAAATCAATATATTAATCAATTATATCATTTACTAACAGGGACATAGAAGAGAGAGACCAAATGTTTAATAGACCACATTTAACTGTTTTAGTCTGTGGTGCAGTTGAAGGTGCTATATTATTTTTTCTTTTTGAATTTTTATGCTTAAATAGATTTTTGCTGGTTGTTGGTGGTCTAGGAGCAGGCACCGTCTCTACGGGGATGGGGTATTGGGGGGATGGCAGGGGGAGAGAAGCTGCAGAGAGGTGTGTAAGACTACAACTCTGCTTCCTGGTCCCAACCCTGGATAGTCATGATTTCACGATTTCAATCAGTGACTGAATATATATTGACGTGGAGATGTCTGGAGTTTGACTGAAGATGTGAACATGTCCTGTATCTGGTAGCAGCCTGTGAGCAGGACTTATGTCTCTTTTGTCCTTTATTTCACAATTATGACAGAGTTTTTTGGGAAAGAGCGAGGAGCAGCCCCGCAGCCAGCAGCTGAGTTTCTTTTCTTCTTTATGTGCGCGCGCTAGCGAATCGTCTGTGGAGAATATTTTATTAATTAACTACACAGATGTATATATAATAAAACAGATGGTGACTGGTTTACAAACACAATTATGACAGAGTTTTTGGGGGAAGAGGGAACAGCAGTCCCACAGGAGGCAGCAGAGTTTCTTTTTTTTTTTTAATTGTTTACATGTGCGCGCATGAACGGGACAGGAGGTCCTCAAACTGGGTGCCGCAGAGGTGGAAGGACCTCTGAAAGCGGCCGTCATCCAGACACAGCTCCTGCAGCAAATAATGATACTCCCTGTATTGGGAGCTTTCCACAACAACTCGCTCCGTGTGATCAAGGTCCGTCATGTTAACTTGACTGACAACCGGAGCCGGTGAGCGGAATGGAAGCTCCTCCTATTTGATGACGCACCGGAGCAAATTTTTGCATGTGATCCCCCCGAATTTGTAGCGTCTGATCGCGCCCAGTGTGAACGCAGCATTACACATAATAGTGACACAACAATATTAGTACAACCTCAGTTATTGAGATAGTTTATGCAATTCACACTTAATGAATTTTGATTCTGCTGAGCAGTAGTAAATTTAATATTTGTCATTTTTACTGGTGAAAGTTGCATATCAAGTTCTGTCACTGTTCCAGTAAAGAAAATGAACTCAAGCAGAAAGAAGAATCATGGTACAGACCTAACAGTTACAATTTTGTCAATTTTAAAAAGTCTCTATTACAGCAGCAGTTATGCAACTATTTTGATTTAATTTATTAATCTTTAACACACTTGCATAGTCCAGCTTCTCAGTTGTGAGGATCTAATGCTTTTCTCTGTTTTATATATTCTGAATATCTTTGGGTTATAATGAAAAATATTCATTCTTTACATTCATTCATAAATACAGACATATATTTGTTAAAGTTACTTCTAGCTTTTGGCTGTTCTCAGTGACTGCCTTTATTTTTAGGTTCTCATATGAAGTCAACTGAAATCGAGTACAATATCCATGCCACTTGGTTCATACTGAGTTTATGATGTTCAGCTGTTATTAGAAATAGTTACATTTAGTTAGATATGGATTATCAAGCTCATAGTCAAAGGTGCTGTTGTACTGCAGTATACTATTTTTATGTTTCAAATATTTTACCTCCCTCATTACATACAGGAGAAGGACAGATTATTAAAGCTTTTCTGAATATATTGTATTCCAGTTAAACACCATCGTCATGACCTTAATGATAAAATACACAACTGAATATTATTACTTCCCTGAGAAAGCGTCAACAAATGCTGTAAAATAGAGACACCGTGACAGTCTTGATGTTATCTTTATGGTGGAGAAGTTTTGTTGAAATAGTGTATGAACACATGATAACTTGATTTTTTAACGTGTTTTGATTGTCTTTGTTTCCGATTCCGCACAGTATAAAGCCTCACGTTGTGTTTGTTCTCATTTTTCAAGTGGATGCTCAGACTTTTTATCTCCCCAAACGGAAGCTGACCTCTTCAATAAGGACAGAACTTCAGATGTGGATGGTGAGTCAAAAAATCTTGGGATCAGCAGTAGTTGTAACTGACGACTGAAATATGAACAGCTGATCTTTGTTTTTTTTCTCTAAGATGAAAATCCCACATTGACTGAGACTGTCCCACATCAGAGTACAAAAAGGGCCAAAGTTGTGGATGACGGTAGGTTAAAAAAAAAAACAACAAAAAAAAAAACAAGGATACTGTCCATTTAAAACACTCTCCATTACTTTGGACAATTGACCCCAAGTATTTAAACTCATCTACTTTTACCACTTCTACTCCTTGTAACTGCACTATTCCACTGGTCTCCCTCTCATTCACACACATGTACTCATTCTTGCTCTTACTGACTTTCATTCCCCTGCTCTCCAGAGCATATCTCCACCTCTCCAGACTAGACTCGACCTGTTCTCTACTGTCATTACAGATACAATGTTCTCTGCAAACATCACAGTCCATGGAGACTCCTGTCTGATCTCATTCGTCAACCTGTCCATCACCACTGCAAACAAGAAAGGACTCAGAGCTGATCCTTGGTGTAATCCCACCTCCACCTTGAATGAGTCTGTCATTCCTATTGTGCATCTCACTGCTGTCGCACTGTCCTTGTACATGTCCTGGACTACCCTTACAGACTTCTCTGCCACTCCAGACTTCTTCATACAATACCACAACTCTTCTCTTGGCACCCTGCCATAAGTTTTCTCTAAATCCACAAACACACAATGTACTGTAACTCCTTCTGGCCTTCTCCACACTCCTCCATCAGTATTCTCAGAGCAAACATTGCATTCATAGTGGTCTTTCTCTGCATGAAACCATATTGCTGTTCACAGATCTTCATCTGTTTTCTAAGGCTAACAACTACTACTCTTTTCCATAACTTAATGCTGTGGCTGATCAACTTCATGCCTCTGTAGTTACTGCAGCTCGACACATCACCCTTGTTGTTAAAAACAGGAACCAGTACACTTCGTCTCCACTCCTCAGGACTCCTCAGGCATCCTCTCACTTTCCAACATTTTATTCAGCAATCTGGTTAGAAACTCCACTGCTATCTCTCCAAGGCATTTCCATGCCTCCACCAGAATTATCATCTGGACCAATTGCCTTTCCACTCTTCATCCTCTTCATAGCTTCATCCTTACTTATCCCTTGTACTTCCTGATTTACTCTCTCCACATCAACCAGCCTTTTCTCTTTCTCATTTTCTTCATTCATCAGCTCCTCAGAATATTCCCTTCACCTTCTCCACACACTCTCCTCGCTTGTCAGCACATTACCAACTGCATTTTTTACTACCTTAAACTGCTGCACATCCTTTCCAGCTCTGTCCATTTGTCTGGCCAATCGGTACAAGTCCTTTTCTCCTTCCTTACTATTCAACTTCTTGTACAGCTTGTAATATGCCTTTTCCTTAGGTTTTGCCACTTCTCTTTTCACCTTATGCCACATCTCCTTGTACTCTTGTCTACTTTCTTCATCTCTCCGACAATCCCAAAACTTTATCACCATCCTCTTTCTCCTTATGATTTCCTGGAACTCATCCTTCCACCATCAAGTCTCCTTGTCTTCCTTTCACTGTCGAGATGTTACACCCAGTCACCACATCTGCAGTACTTTTCCAATTGCCTAAAACTGCTTGCCCTCCATTCAGTGCTTCTCTCACCTGCTCGCTAAATTTCACACAGCAGGCTTCCTCCTTCAGCTTCCACCATCTGATCCTTTGTTGAGCTCACTCTCTTCTTCTTCACCACCTCTAAAGTCATCCTACAAACCACCATCCTATGCTGTCTAGCTACACTCTCTCCTGCCACCACGTTACAGTCTCTGATTTCTTTTAGTTTGCATCTCCTACACAGAATGTATCCACCTGTGTGCACCTTCCTCCACTCTTATATGTCACCCTGTACTTCTCCCATTTCTTAAAGTAGGTCTTCACCACAGCCATTTCCATCCTTTTTGCATAATCAACTACAGTCGGCCCTTCCACATTCCTGTCCTTGATCATTACTTCCTCATCACCACTGTTCTCTTCACCATTGAAGTCCACTCCTATCACCACTGTTTCATGCTTGGGTTCACTCTCCACCACCTCATCTAACTCACTCCAGAAATCTTTTTCTCCTTCATCTTGTAACCTATCTGTGGGGCATATGCACTGATGATATTCACCAATACATTTTTAATTTTTCTAACAACCCCTTCAATTTCAAACCCACACTCATCACTCTGTGAGACGCTCGCTTAACCTCAAACACACTCTTTTAACATACTCTTCATTTAAATTAACCCAAACACCATTTCTCTTCCTCACCATGATACAACAAGTTGAACTCCCTGCCTATGCTCTTGTTCTTAAATCCCTTCCACTTGGTCTCTTGCACACACAATATGTCTTCCTTTCTCCTTTCCATCCTATCAGCCAGCTCTCTCCCTTCACCAGTCATATTGCTAACAGTCAAAGGCCCGACTTTCACTTCCACCCTTCAATTTTCATCTTCTCCCACTGTCTCTAGACATGTTTTCCTCCTCTTCTTCTTCTTCGCCCAGCAGTAGTTCAATTTCCATGGGCAACATGTTGGGCAGCGGCACTGGTGGTGTTCATTGTTAACCTGGGCCTTGACCGATCCGGTCTGGAAATTCAATTTGTACTCTGCATATTTGGGTTGGCTTGTTTTACGTTGGATGCCCTTCCTGGCACAACCCTCCTCATTTATCTGGGCTTGGGACCGGCACTCAGAATGTACTGGCTGCACATGCCATGTGGCTGAGTTTAGTTACATACAACTGTTTTGTAAATTTATGGACACTGATGCTACGTTAAGTTCAGAATAAGCATCCAGTTAGCTGTTTTTAATGGTCACGTTTACTGTGTTGTTTTCTGTGAGGATTTAATTTATAGTGCAGTGTCTTTGAGGTCCCTGAAAAACTCTTTAAATGAACTACATTATGTTGGAAATGCCAGTTCTTTAAAATACTGGAATCGTTTTAGCTGGTTTATCTCATGTTTCATGAAGTAACAGGATCTAATATGTGTGTCTTGCAGGTCAGAGCTCAGAAAGCCTGAGCCAGAGGCCTTTAAAGAAGAAAAAAAAGACAAAAGAAAAGAAAGCTGACTGGAGCAGTGAGTCGGGAAATTCAGATATTGATGGTAAGTTATGTGGCTAATAATGAAAGTACAGTGTACAAAGCAAAGATAAATTTACCACCATTTACTCCCTCATCTTCAACCGCTTATCCGGGATCGGGTCGCGGCGGCAACAGTTCCAGCAGGGGACTCCAGACTTCCCTTTCCCGTGCCACATTGACCACCTCTGACTGGGGGATCCCGAGGCGTTCACAGGCCAGTGTGGAGACATAATCTCTCCACCTAGTCCTGGGTCTTCCCCGGGGTCTCCTCCCAGATGGACGTGCCTGGAACACCTCCCTAGGGAGGTGCCCAGGAGGCATCCTTACCAGATGCCCGAACCACCTCAGCTGGCTCCTTTCAACACGAAGGAGCAGCGACTCTACTCTGAGCTCCCCACGGATGACCGAGCTTCTCACCCTATCTCTGAGGGAGACACCAGCCACCCTTCTAAGGAAGCCCATTTCAGCCGCTTGTACCCGCAATCTAGTTCTTTCGGTCATGACCCAACCCTCATGACCATAGGTGAGAGTAGGAATTAAGATTGACCAGTAGATCGAGAGCTTCGTCTTTTGGCTCAGCTCCCTCTTCATCACAACAGTACGGTAGAGTGAATGCAATTCCACCCCTGCTGCACCGATTCTCTGGCCAATCTCACACTCCGTTGTCCCCTCACTTGTGAACGAGACCCCAAGGTACTTGAACTCCTTCACTTGGGGCAGGACCTCATTCCCTACCCGGAGTAGGCAATCCATCAGTTTCCTACTGGCCTCAGATTTAGAGGTGCTGATCCTCATCCCAGCCACTTCACACTCGGCTGTGAACCGATCCAATGAGTGTTGGAGGTCACCAGCCGATGAAGCCAACAGGACCACATCATCTGCAAAAAGCAGTGATGAGACCCTGAGCCTGCCAAACTGGAAACCCTCCTCCCCCGACTACGCCTCGATATCCTATCCATGAATATCACAAACAGGATTTGTGACGAGGCACAGCCCTGGTGGAGGCCAAGCCCAACCGGAAATGAGTCCAACTAGAACCTGAACACAGCTCTCGCTTTGTGAGTACAGAGATTGGATGGCCCTAAGAAGGGACCCCCTCACACCATACTCCCACAGTATCTCCCAGGGTACCTGAGCATACGCCTTCTCCAAGTCCACAAAACACATGTAGATTGGATGGGCATACTCCCAGGCACCCTCCAGGACCCCCACCATTTAACGGTCATATATTATTGCAGGTAAAAAGTAAGACTCTTTGGCTGCTCCCTTGTTTGCACTCTGGGTTGTCACAGCAAATCCATGGTGGATCTGCATGATGAATTGGCACAAATTTTATACCCTAACCCTAACCCTTTCCTAACATAACTCCACATTACATGGAGAAATCAGGGCTGTGAAAACTCCACGGATCTGAGGAATTCCGTGGATTTCATCATGGGGATTGGGGTGGGGTGTTCATGTTGTAATCGAAAAAGTTTAATAAGGACAAGAAACCGTGGAATTGGTGCTGGGTTGAATTTAAAGTTTGTCATCACGGATGCAGATAAAAGAAACGGGAAAAGCTCACTGCATCTTGTGCCCTCAAGAAACACGGTAAGAAGTGTTTTGTCTCTGGAAAATAAACATTGTGCTGTTCAAACAGGATTTCAGACAAGATAATGTGACTTTTTTATTATTGTAGACTTTCCTTTATTGGAAAAAAAGACCTGGCTTTGAATGGATTTACAGGAATTTGCACAAGAATATAAGTGACTTTTTTTTACTATAATGTATGTTATTAATATTTTACCCTGATTTTCAAAATATTGTACAAGCTTTAGCTGTGGTTTTTGAAATACTTTAACAGGCTTTTCAGTCTTCATAAATTTCTTGTAGTTTAATTGTTCTGAGTTAATGCATAATTTGCTTTACAGCTAAAAGGAAACTCATTCCAGGTCCTACTTCCACGTCATACTCTGGTATTTCAACATTATCACTGACAGTTCAAATGAAAGGTTGAATGTAGGATCATTTAAATATGCACTTCTTTTGATATTTTTCTCTTTCAGGAGATGCTGAAAATGTATGATTAGATATAAAATTAATTTGGTTTTTGGGGCCCTGCGGTAGACCTGTTCAAAGTGTCAAATGTTACAAAATCGTTTGGGCCACATGTTGTTCTTGTTCCACTAATAAAATAAAAGATCTGTGCCAAATTTTATTCTAATCGGACATTGTTTATGGGTCCCCAAACAAGCAATGTAGTAATCCAGTAATTCCAGTAATGTTCTCCTCTGGGTGACCAATCAACCACCACTTTTTGTGATTAGAAGCCATCACATGTTCCTGTAAAGGAAAAATACGGACAACAGAGTCTTCTCCCATTAGGGTGACGTTGTCTTGCAAGTGGAGGCAGAGGAAAATGTGTCACTCTGGGGGGCCTGTAAATCTTATCTAATTGAGTTCAAATTTGGTTTGTACCTATTAAACCCCAAGTGGAACAAAAACAATGTGGCCCGACGTCTCTCACCACGTTTTTTAATTTTTTTCACTATATAACATGAACAGCCCTACCCCGCAGGCCTTAAACCCCGGCTCTGGGGAGGCTGTTCCCCCCAGACCCACTGCAAATTTTTCTCGGATTTTACAATTTTTGTTTCACAACCCTGAGAAATTGACAGGGGTGGAGTTTGAACCGGGAACCTTCCACACTCAAACCAAGTGCACCAACCACTTGACCACCACTCCTGAGTGTCATATTTTAGTGTACAAAGACTTTATAATTACTGATTTAGCATGCTTGTTTTTGACTCTTCTACTGTATATGGAGCCTTTGTGGTCACCATTGTTGAGTACCTGTTAGGGATGGGTATCGTTAAGAAATGATTCGATCCACCGACATCAATAAGCTTTTTGCTTAATGATTCCCTTATCGGTCCTTCAGAGTGGCTGTTGTTTTGGTGGGTGTTTGTCAGGAAAATGATAATTTCTCTACATTGATTACAGACCTGCAGAGGGTCTGTAATCAACTTTTCTGCAGCGCGGCTTTGCTTTGAACCTTGGACTAATCAAAGCAGTGATTCGCAGATCAAAGCAGTGCTTAGATCTACGATTCGGTGATTCATTCTTTTATTTTGCTTTATCCTAATTTTTCCCTGCTAAAACCCTGAAGAGGATATGTCTGTGAGTAATATTTAATATTTTTATGTTAAACCGACCTGTCATGGTCTTCTGAAACAGTTGATAGATGTAATTTATAACTTAAAAACCAGACTGATGCTAACATGTTAGCATGTCTATGGCGTTTTCAATGTTAAAGTTAGCATTAAGCAGTTCGACTCAGCACATTTGTGTTGATTTGTTTTCTGTATAATTAATGGCTCAACGTTCGTTGTCATAAAGCAGTCAAATTGTATTTTTTTAAATTTATTTTTATTCATATATTAATAATAATAGCAACAACAATAATAGTCGACATAATAGATAATAGTTAATAATAATAGACTAATAATGTTACAATACAATTTTAGAGAAAGAGACAAAAATAACCTAATGAAACAAAACACAACAGAAAAGATAAAACCATGTAACAATGAAAATAAATATACATATAGAAATAAATGTTTCCTGTGAACACCTAGTGACTCTTACACCTCCACTTCATCCCTGTTTTAAGTTTAATGACAATTTGTTTCAGTCAAACCATATTTTCAGTGTGTTAATTTACTCAGTGATTTCCTCCAGAACTATCTGCCAAGTTAGAAAACTGCTGCATCCTAGTAAGAGCAGAATACTACTGGAATGAATTTGAATAAGGAAAGTTGTTTTTTTTTCCCTCACTAAATGAATGCTGCACTCACTGAAGTTTATTGTCTGGAATAGTCCCAGATTGCATTTCACAGCTTCTAGAATTTGAACTTTTTCGTGTGGGTGGTGTTGGGGGGTAATTTTGGGTTTCAGCTGTTTTTGTTTTTCACCACTTCATCCCTGAATATGTCAATTGTGAGTCACTCCTCCGTTCTGTTCACACAGCTCCAAACGCTGCGCGGCTCTCTGCCGAGTCAAGTTAGAACGATAAGAGTCCGGTCGGAATTAATAAATTTAAAGCGAAAAGCCGTTTAAATCAAATGACACCTCTTTCCAAACATTGTAATACAAACAAACTGTAATCAGTCAAAATGTTTTTTCCTCCCAAAACAAGACACTGATGTGCAGCAGCCGGCTGAGCTCAGCTCAGAGGTACGGAGAGACATTCATGCCAAAATGTCTGAAAGGAAATGTTTTTGACAAAAACTACACATTATATTTTTATTTATGTCCAGAGATCAAGGACCTAGTGACCAATTTAAAATGTTGTTGACATAGAAAACCTGTTAACCCTACTTTTAGTACACAGAAAATTCACAAGGGGTATCGATAAGGGAATCGATAAGGAATTGGATCGATAAGCGGAATTGATAATGGCATCAATATCGATAAAATCTTATCAATACCCATCCCTAGTACCTGTGGTGTACTGCAGGGTTATATTTTAGCTCCATTTCACAATAAATGTGTAGTGTTCTACTGTTTTGCGGCACTTTATTATTCCTTGATGATGCATGTTAGCACAGACTGTTTTAAAAAATCTTAAAGTTTGAATTTTGACTTGAGTATAGGCATCAAAAATCAGGTCTCAGATTTTATGATAGGCACTTAAAACTTAAAAAAAAATTATTTGAGGTTTCACTAATTCATTATACTGATGATTGTTACTGTTTTAGGAAAGAGTCCAAGCACAAGCCTGGCTCAGAGTTCCTCCCAGAATAAACAGGGAACACAGAAGAAAGAGATAGAAAACAGTGAGTTTTCCCCAGACTGATCACACTAAACATTTTCAGAGCAGCCACTTAAATGGGGCAAGGCAAGTAATGCTGTATGTATCTGTATCTGTACCAAAATGATGGGAGACAAATTAGAGGTGAATCCTTTTGTTGTACTAGAAGAACAAAACAGAGAAAAAAAATAAGTCTTTGTAAACAAGTCAATGCTGCTAAAACATAATAATCTGTGTTAAAATCTGACTGTTTTTATGTGGCTGCAAGTTTCAATTATTCTACCATTACACAATGAAGTAATAAAAGGTTATACAGTAGATTACTGACATTTATTTAGTTCATGAAGTTTAACTCTGCTCATGTTAAGCTGTATTTACTTTGTGAAAGAGTGAATTCACTTGTTGCACCAGCCACAGTGCAGGGTGCAGAAGGCTGAAGACGTTGAAAACAAGCTGCTGTGAAACACTGATTTCACAGCAGGGTCTTCATCATTTCTCCGTCATTTGCTGAAGAGTTTGGTGGTATTTGCTCCATGATGTAAAGGAGCATTTGGATGAGCTGAGAATGGCTGAAAAAAAAACTTTCTTGTAATTGAACTCCATGATTCATTACAGCCGGTACCTGACTTTTTGACATGTTTTGAACATACAATTTTAATATTTATAATGTACTTATAAGCAAGTCACTGCCTCGTCATTAGGTGCTCTCTGTGGCAATTTGCAAGCTGTGCTTTTGCCAAGTCAAAAAATTTATATTGTTTTTTATTGACCATTACACAATCTACTTTTGTCTTCTTTGTCATTTGTAGAGAAACTCAGAGTACAAGTAAGGAGGCCATGGCAGGAAGAAGAAAAAAAAAAAAAAGCAGTACACAAACACCTTGGAAGCTTCATGGCAGATCGCAGAGTTCCTGGGAAAGATGAGTGCATGAAAACCATAAAGGTAGAAAAAGCACTGGGCCAAAGATCCTGGAAGGATGTAAAGAACTTTGTGTACAACATAATCATTACTCTAAACCGAAGATCTGCGTCAAGAAAACTTGAGTATTGATTGTCTTTGAGATTAGCATTGCAGTGTTCCAAGTTTCAGTATTGTCTGTTGAGACAGTAGTTGGCTAAATGATGCATTTGATTTGCACAGGCATGATGTTACGAAGCACTTTGGCAAAAGTAAGACATTACTGTTCAGTTTTTGTCATATAAATTTTTACTTACAAGTTTGTTACTAATGACCCTGTCACACCATGACGAGTTAGCCAGCGTATGCCAACTGTATTAAAAAAAAAACGCTGTTATGGATAAGACGTTAAAAGCACGCTGATATACGTCCTAATATGCTGAGCTCCTCAAAAAATTTTGGGGATGCTGAAAATTTTGAAAGCATGTCAGCGCATGATTCATACGTCCGGCACATGTAGGACATAAGTTGTAGGGAAGTTATGCAATTGTTCGCACGTTTCTTCTAATTTACTCATGTCGAAATATGTACATTACAACCCTTCACACTTGAGGCCGAGTGGTAACCACGACCTTAACCTGAGGTGTGTCAAGTTGCATTCGCTAATCGTCAAGGTATGTCAGCTACATTAATTTATTAGACGTACATCCGCATATGCTAGAATTTTTAATACAGTCAGCATATGCATGCAAAATCGTCAAGGTGTGACAGGGTCTTAAGTTTGACTTTTGCTATGGTCTTTAACTAGATTGCACGACATTGAAAGGTGCTTTTTTTTTTTTAACCAACCTCAGTAACATAAATATACATACTGAGTACCAAATTCCAAACAGCACTATATCACACAAGCCAAATACTGGTTTCAAGACTGCTTTTTGTTGTTGTTGTTCTGTTTTCAATAAATTGCATTGTTTCAACTGGCATTGGCATTTCTGCCTCTTTGGTATAATACTACTATCAATCACTTTTCATAAAAGTAGTATCTGTGCAGCCCAAGTACTTTTTTTTACATTAGTCTAATAATTGACAGAAGTTGTTTTAGGCATTCTCTTTATTTATTTATTTATTTATTTGTGCAGTTTGTTTAAAAACATTCAAAATGATTTATTAATATAGTTTTGTTCATAGTAAAATATAAAATATAATATATATATAAAACGACATAAAATAATAACCATTAGTAAAAAAAAAAAGTTAATTTAACTTGTCTGAAGAGCACCACCCCAAGGTAGAAGAGAAAAGAAAAGGTCCTCACTCAGGTGGTACAAAACATTTTCAGAAAATATTGTTCTTTTGTTGTTCTTCAAAATCTGAGGTGACAACTTGACTTAGAGAGACACCTAGTGTTTAAATGCAGTATCAATATATTTTTAAGGATAGCAGAAAGGGTGGTCCTCACTTCCAATGGACATTTTCCCGGACCTCACTTTGGTGCCCGTACAGGAATGTGTGTGTGTGTGTGTGTGTGTGAGAGAGAGAGAGAGAGACCAGGTCTCCTTTGACTGCAGAGGATAGAGCGGTTTCTTCTAGAAGCAGCTCTTCTCTGTTTGCAGAGGGTAGAACTACACATCTGCTACAAAACATTTAACAGGTAGGTGCTCAACTGATTTTAAATTTTATAAATGTTTGTAGCTGTTCAGCTTTGTTTACCACGTTAACGGTCTAAAAATTATTGGACAAAAAGTTATCTGAAAAGATAATCCGATAACAAAAACATTATCTTCAATAATTATGGGTTATTGGATTATTGGAACTGTGCCCACCACTGGTTATCATGTACCACTATCTGATGGAACACTCAAAAGCACCCCAACATTGCTTGTTTTCCTCCAAAAGGAGACCTTCCTCCGCTTTTGGTTATGGTTGTAGCAGACTACTGTCATGATGTGTTTGTGACCGTTTTCACATCAAACACCGTGTATCGCTGTTACACTGTGCAGCATTGTGTGCACAAAAAGGCTTGACAATAGTGTACAAGAAGAACTGCTAGGCTAAGAGCTAAGCATGTCATTCTGCAGTTCATATGTGTCCGTAAATTTAATAAAGCCAGTTAACGAAACAACGGCTGGATAGCTCATGACAATGACTAACCCAGAAATAAACAAAACTCAAGCGCATTGCAGGCATTTCTTTGCAGTGGTGCTCGCAAGACTGCTATGCCTGTGAAAATCGCTGACTAACGTAAGATGGCTAATCTACAAGCTTAGTGGTCGATGTGAAATGGTGATTAGATGGATAATGGGTGATGAACCGTAGACGACTAAGTTTAATAGATTCAAAAATTAGACTGCTTTATGAAACCAGGCCCTGTAGGCTAAACAAGTCTGAAAGTTACCATGTTTGTGAAGACTTGTGTGTTACCAAAAAAAGAAATAAAAACCACAACAGTCTGTAAGTCATAACTGCAAGATTAGCAGCAAAAAGCAGAAGAAGGAGTGATGAATATCACCCTGCTGGGAGGAGCTTTTTTGCTCAATCTATTTTTATTTTTACCAAATAAATCTACACCATAGTTTTTAAATTGTTACTTCTCTGAAAACAAGAACAGTCTCAACTTAGACAAGTCTGTCATTTGTACAAAGTGAAAATATAACACATATCTTTTAATTTGGCAGTGTTCTCTGCATTTTGACCCATCTACTGGATGGCAGTGTGAATGGCACCCGGTTATACCACACGGCTGTTGCTGAATCACAACAGAATTTTTAGTTTTTCAAATGCCTTTTTTTAACAAATGGAAAAGAAAAAATGGCATATTTTACAAGTACACATTTATTTGTAAAAACCAACACACACATTACATTAACTTGTGTGTTGGTTTTTACATATAATGAATCAACCAATCAGTGATGAGTGGAGGCTCAGTTTACCCATAAGGCCTTTTGGCCTTTTGGTGTTAATGTTCAAAACTTCAGAATGAGTGTATTATTTTAAAATTAAAAGATATGCGTTATATTTTCACTTTCTACAAATGACAGACTTGACATTAATGTAGTTAAATTATCCAGATTAATTTGTTTTATAAATCAAAACCATAAGTCAACCCTGCTTTCCTTGTGAGGACTTCCACCTCATGTCTGGACCGCAGTATGCAGTGAATGTAAATGACTCTTTCTTACAGCAGTGGGCACGATGCACAAAGAGAGAAGCTCTGACTTGGTTGTGTTGGGTTTGTGATCATCTTTGATTCTAATCAGAAGCATTGGCTGTGCTTAAATTCAAAACCGGCTTGTCAGTAGCTGAATGTGTACCGGAAACAATACTGAAAGTTAGCAGTTAGCTGTAGCTTCCGCTAAATTTTTTGTGTTTTAACTTTTCAGTTAGCTGATTAGCTGTCCACATTACATGGAGAATTGTGGCAGGGGTGGGGTTTGAACAGGGAACCTTCCGCACTGAAACCGAGCGCACTAATCTCTTTCTCCAAGATTTGGAGGAGTGACCCAAAGATTTTTATTTATTTATTTATTTTCTTCTGTTGTCATGACTTTTTATGAAGTCATGATGATATTTATATGCTTTGCCAGAGAAAATTAAAGCTCCAATATGGGCTGGTGTACACAGGGACAGAGAGGATGGAAGCAACAATTTCCTAATGACACAACACATATCTCCACCGACAGTGGCTCCAAATCAAGGAACTACAGCAAAAACCTTTTACCATGTCTGCATGCTCACATTCAGCTGCTCTATAATTCAGCATATTTCTTAGAAATTGGTGACAGTTTGAGAACTAAATGTATCTTTTATTTTCCCTCTCTGTGTTCTTTCTGCCTGACTGTGCTTTGATTTCATGTGAAGGTTAAATTATTATTATTATCATCATTTTTTTTTTTTGCAACTGTGCCTTTAATCATCTGCGCCTTTAATCAGTGATGCGCTCTGGAATGCACGTGTATGCAGTGGAGGTGAGTGTGAGGAGGCCACAGGTTTGTCTTCGGGGGCCATAAATATAAAATTGCTCAGTGAGCCTGTATACAGTGACGTGTGTGTGTGTGTGTGTGTGTGTGTGTGTGTGTGTGTGTGTGTGTGTGTGTGTGTGTGTGTGTGTGTGTGTGTGTGTGTGTGTGTGTGTGTGTGTGTGTGTGTGTGTGTGTGTGTGTGTGTGTGTGTGTGTGTGTGTGTGTGTGTAAAACCATATGGCAGACATCTCCATCTATTACTGACTTCATGTTTGGGTTTTTCATTTTATAAAGGGCTAATATTTTCAGTACACTTATATCGGTGTATATATCTGAGTGGTGCAGTTCCCTTCCTGCTGCAGCCTTCACCCACTATGCCTCAATTCGGATGATGGACTGCTTCAACTTTAGAGCACATAAACAATGTCAAATGTATATTTGTTGTCTTTAATTTTGATGTGTGCCATTATTATGGTAAACAAGTAATAATTGTGGATTAACCCTCTGGGGTCCGAGGGTATTTTTTGGACAGTTCACTCGCCTGGCATAAATGTTTTATTATTGCTGTTAACAGCTCTCCCTGCATCCCATAATCAAATTTTATGTGTCTTTTTTCAGGACAACCTGTGCTTTCAGAATATATATGTTTCTGTTGTGTTTTATACGTGTAATAAAGGTTTACAATCAAAAATAGGCAAGGAAAAAATAAAGCCAAAAAGTAATTTTCCACACACATTTATTCAAAAGACACAGCAAACAATAATAAACAACTGTTTTGACATTTTATAAAGGTAATTTGTGCTCTTGTGTGAAAGACTGAACAACAAAAAGGTTCAAACAATAAACACAAATGCAAATTTTGAACAATATATACAAAATGGTCTATGCGTTTTGTTGTTCATTGATATGGTAAACAGTGCTTTACGCCGAGAAAGCAACAGAGTTATCCAGTAACATTCACATGCAAACTAGTAGAGCAGTCCTGATAGTTACACACTCTTTGTTTGAGCATGTGAGATTGTCATCAGAGGCTCTCTGTGTGCTCCTGCTTTCACTGATTGCTGTGCGTAATGGCGCAGGGCGCACTGAGTATGTACTAATAGTATGTACTCATTGGAGCACCCAGGGGGCTATTCAAACGGGCCAACTACTAACATATCACTCCTGAAATGATCTTTGGCTTTTCACGTGAGGTAAATCTGCCCTACGAATGGATTTTGGAAAACCATGTGACAGTGAACCAATTCCGATTGGACACTCACATTGTGCACGCTATCACACAGCAGCTAGGAGAAGTGCAAAGTCGGCTGATGGCCGATGGTTAACTTTTCAGCAAAAAAAAGTATGTTTCTATCTCATATCATTAAAAAGGTATTTATAATTTAGTAAAGCTTGGTCTTAGCCATCGTATACTACGGCTAAGACCCCATAGGGTTAAGTGCTGTATCTTGTCTGAGGTAATTGGAGTTTAAACGTAATTGCCCTTTTTGGGATCAATAAAGTTGTCTGAAATCTAAAATAGGTCACTGGGAGCCTCAAAAAAGCATGCATAACCTTTTCCCACATCATATGTGTGTACTGATATCATAGAACAAGCAGAACAACATATAGATGTCACACTTGTGATTGTCTATTCCCATTATTATGTCCACCAAGGATGTAATAAAAGCATTGGTGTTCATTTATTTATTTGTTTGTTTTCTGTCTGTTGACAGGATTATGTCAAAACTACTACACAGATTTTGACAAAATTTTCACCACAGACAGACATTAGTGCCGTGGAAGACCCCACTGAATTTTGAAGGTGATCCAGATCTGGATTCTGGATCAAGATTTCACTTTATATAGGCTTTGAAGGATTATGTCAAAACTACTTCACGGATTCTCGCCAAATTTGCACCACAGATAGATACTGTATTAGGCCGTGGAAAACTCCACTGACTTTTGGAGGCAATCTGGATTCTGGATCAAGATTTCACTTTATATAGGCTTTGAAGGATTACATCAAAATTACTTCACGGATTCTCACCATATTTTCACCACATATACAGTAGTGTTCAGAATAATAATAGTGCTGTGTGACTAAAAAGATTAATCCAGGTTTTGCGTATATTTCTTATTGTTACATGGGAAACAAGGTACCAGTAGTTTCAGTAGATTCTCACAAATTCAACAAGACCAAGCATTCATGATATGCACACTCTTAAGGCTATGAAATTGGGCTATTAGTAAAAAAAAAGTAGAAAAGGGGGTGTTCACAATAATAGTAGCATCTGCTGTTGACGCTACAAACTCAAAACTATTATGTTCAAACTTCTTTTTTTTTAGCAATCCTGTGAATCACTAAACTAGTATTTAGTTGTATAACCACAGTTTTTCATGATTTCTTCACATCTGCGAGGTATTAATTTTGTTGGTTTGGAACCAAGATTTTGCTCGTTTACTAGTGTGCTTGGGGTCATTGTCTTGTTGAAACACCCATTTCAAGGGCATGTCCTCTTCAGCATAAGGCAACATGACCTCTTCAAGTATTTTGACATATCCAAACTGATCCATGATACCTGGTATGTGATATATAGGCCCAACACCATAGTAGGAGAAACATGCCCATATCATGATGCTTGCACCACCATGCTTCACTGTCTTCACTGTGAACTGTGGCTTGAATTCAGAGTTTGGCGGTCATCTCACAAACTGTCTGTGGCCCTTGTACCCAAAAAGAACAATGTTACTCTCATCAGTCCACAAAATATTCCTCCATTTCTCTTCAGGCCAGTTGATGTGTTCTTTGGCAAATTGTAACCTCTTCTGCACATGTCTTTTATTTAACAGAGGGACTTTGTGGGGGATTCTTGCAAATAAATTAGCTTCACACAGGCATCTTCTAACTGTCACAGCACTTACGGGTAACTCCAGACTGTCTTTGATCATCCTGGAGCTGATCAATGGGTGAGCCTTTCTGGTTATTCTTCTATCCATTTTGATGGTTGTTTTCCATTTTCTTCCACGCGTCTCTGTTTTTTGACCATTTTAAAGCATTGGAGATCATTGTAGATGAACAGCCTATAATTTTTTGCACCTGCGTATAGGTTTTCCCCTCTCCAATCAGCTTTTTAATCAAACTACGCTGTTCTTCTGAACAATGTCTTGAATGCCCCATTTTCCTCAGGCTTTCAAAGAGAAAAGCATGTTCAACAGGTGCTGGCTTCATCCTTAAATAGGGGACACCTGATTCACACCTGTTTGTTCCACACAATTGACGAACTCACTGACTGAATGCCACATTATTGTGAACACCCCCTTTTCTACTTTTTTTTACTAATAGCCCAATTTCATAGCCTTAAGAGTGTGCATATCATGAATGCTTGGTCTTGTTGGATTTGTGAGAATCTACTGAATCTACTGGTACCTTGTTTCCCATGTAACAATAAGAAATATACTCAAAACCTGGATTAATCTTTGTAGTCACATAGCACTACTATTATTCTGAACACTACTGTAGATATTAGGCCATGGAAGACTCCATTAAATTTTGGAGTGGATCGGGATCAAGATCCGGATTCTGGATCATTTGTTAAATTTTCACCATTTCAAGGATCATCTCAAATTTTCTTGAAGGAGCCTGACAAAACTCACTTGTCAGGCTCACTTGTCAAAATCACATGTGACTGTTGTACAAAGGAAAACCCTGTTAGTGTCAGATGTTGGGAGGTATCTGGATGAATATGCAGATTCTGCATCCAAAACATATGACATCTTGATGTAAAACCAAGATCGGGAAAACACTATTTTGCTTCAGCTTGTGTATTAAATATCAGATTGCAGCATCTTGATCAGTATACAGTTATTGCATTGTGTTGTGGAATCCGGATCCAGGTAAAGTCCGGGTCACAATGTGAATCACATATCTGTTATTTTGAGTCCTCGTCAACCCTTAGCAGATGTCAGAAATCTTGGATTGTTCTTGTTCAAAAAATGCTCATGATATAACTGAAGGCATAGTCTCTGACTTCATCCCAATGAATATTAGCATGAATCAGTGCTTGCATGGAATAAGCATTTGGTATAGTTGTGGAAATCAATGACTTAGGGCCCTCTCCCACTGGCGTTTAGAAGGATTTGCGTATGGATTGCGCACAAAATTGGCCCATATTCGCCAAACATCCGCAATATCGGTGTAACATTCCTGTATGAGACGGCCGTCACCCGAACACTCCCGTGATCATCCGCAGAGGCACGCATGTCCGCAGCCAGGATTCTTGAGCTGTTCAAAAATCTGGATGCAGATAACATCCGCCTTACATACTCCATATATACTCAATTCATACACAATACATACTCACTCTATGCGCTGTATATCTGCTGTTAACCGCTGATATCCACAACTGACAGGGATTTGCGGCTTGGCAGCGGACCGGGACAGTGTGTAAAACAGATATATTTGCGTGCCCATCATGTCCACATCACAAACTAAAATATGTTGTAGCGAATGCATACAAACTGGCCATGAATAAAGTGTTTTTATTACATCTGCTTTGCAGCTGATTTGCGGACAATCTGTGAATGCATAACAAACACGTCACATAAACCCAAAGTACTATATGTGGCAGAAAGTGACATACCTGCCAGTCAGTGTCAGTCCGGCTGTGTAAATCCACAAAGACGTAGCTGCTGCAATCCAGGACTTTTATTTAACGCCAACAAAAGGAAGAGTTGCTGTTTATCCACAACTCACTCAAAAAAAAAAAGTCTCACACCCTGAGCTGCTTCCCCCCTCCCGCTGCCCAAACTCATGAACAGTTAACCCTCGCATGACAAAACTCTGTGATCAACTTGTAAAGTCCAGCAGTTGCTCCAGAGGCTGTATTGTTGGTGTGAATAGTGATGCAGACGGAGTGCGCTTCTGTTATGACCGCAATGCAGATGCCGTGCAAGTGCAACACGTGCGCGATCTATTCATAATACACCCATAATACTGCCATGATAATCTCAATGTGTCGGAGCAGTTTCCTCACTACATGCGTTATATAACCGTGATTGTTCATCATATATTCGCTATATACGAGGGCTGTCCATAAAGTATAGGTCCTTTTAATTTTTTTCAAAAACTAGATGGATTTCATTCATATGTTTTTATGTCAGACATGCTTGAACCCTCGTGCGCATGCGTGAGTTTTTCCACGCCTGTCGGTGACGTCATTCGCCTGTGAGCACTCCTTGTGGGAGGAGTCGTCCAGCCCCTCGTCGGAATTCCTTTGTCTGAGAAGTTGCTGAGAGACTGGCGCTTTGTTTGATCAAAATTTTTTCTAAATCTGTGAGACACATCGAAGTGGACATGGTTCGAAAAATTAAGCTGGTTTTCAGTGAAAATTTTAACAGCTGATGAGAGGTTTTGAGGTGACACTGTCGCTTTAAGGACTTCCCACAGTGCGAGACGTCGCGCAGCGCTCTCAGGCGGCGTCATCAGCCTGTTTCAAGCTTAAAACCTCCACATTTCAGGCTCTATTGATCCAGGACGTCGTGAGAGAACAGAGAAGTTTCAGAAGAAGTCGGTTTCAGCATTTTATCCGGATATTCCACTGTTAAAGGAGATTTTTTTAATGAAAGACGTGCGGACGGGTCCGCGCGTCGGGACGCAGCCGACGCGGTGCGGCGGCACAGGAAAAACACCTCCGTGTTGATAACCATTTGTAAAATCCAGGCGGCTTTTGATGGCTTTCAGTGGAGTGAGTACATGAGAAATTGTTTAACAGCTGGACATGTTCCAACTTGTCTTTAAGGCTTCCAACAGAGGTGTTTTTTCTGTGGCGGAGCGTCGCAGCGGCTGCGAGCCGACGCTGCAATCCGCCCGCACGTCTTTCATTAAAAAAATCTCCTTTAACAGTGGAATATCCGGATAAAATGCTGAAACCGACTTCTTCTGAAACTTCTCTGTTCTCTCACGACGTCCTGGATCAATAGAGCCTGAAATGTGGAGGTTTTAAGCTTGAAACAGGCTGATGACGCCGCCTGAGAGCGCTGCGCGACGTCTCGCACTGTGGGAAGTCCTTAAAGCGACAGTGTCACTTCAAAATCTCTCATCAGCCGTTAAAATTTTCACTGAAAACCAGCTTAACTTTTCGAACCATGTCCACTTCGATGTGTCTCACAGGTTTAGAAAAAATTTTGATCAAACAAAGCGCCAGTCTCTCAGCAACTTCTCAGACAAAGGAATTCCGACGAGGGGCTGGACGACTCCTCCCACAAGGAGTGCTCACAGGCGAATGACGTCACCGACAGGCGTGGAAAAACTCACGCATGCGCACGAGGGTTCAAGCATGTCTGACATAAAAACATATGAATGAAATCCATATAGTTTTTGAAAAAAATAAAAAGGACCTATACTTTATGGACAGACCTCGTATTATTAATATATCCGTAATTCATACTGGGACATTTGTCATTTTTGGCCATTTTTGTTGCGGACGACAATGAACAGCCATTTCATTTTTTTAATTTAAAAATTTATAGATTTCAAAAATGTTTGAAATAACATCCCTCCCTACCATGATGGATTAAGGAACTATATGAGGAACTGATATGAATTTTGGATATCCATTTGTTTTCAGGTTTTTCCTGCAGAAGTCCTTTTCCCATGTGCTAATTGTGTTCCTTGTCAGCTGATGTTCGCTGAGTCAGAAAACAGAATATTTTGTGCATGTTCAAAACTTTGAGCAGACATCAGGTGGAGAACTTTCCCAGTGGCTGCACATTTGTTTACAGTTTGGTCCTCTACTTTTTTTTTTTTTTTTTTTTTTTTTTTTTTACTCCTATGATACTCATGCATTTATATGCTATGGCTGTCCGACACTTCAAACTGGGCTTCTGATTGGCTAAAGGTCTGGTGCGGGGTGTGAATTCTACAAAAGCAGAGAGAAGGACCAATGCAGCAACATGCAACACAGCTGTTCATTTAGCCAAGGTCAGACTGAATTGAAGAAAAAGATTAATCTTTTTTTAATCATTATAGATTAATCATCAGAGCCCCAAAGCCAAGAGAGACTGGCAGATTATTTGATTTTGCCACTGGGCAAAATATTGAAATAGTCAGGGGTGGTGGCCAAACAGTTAAGTGCGCTTGTTTCCAGTGCACAAGGTTCCTGGTTCAAGATGACCCCTGCCCAATGGAGTTGCATCAAGACAGGCATTCAGCATAAAACTTGTGCCAAATCAACATACTGATCCACCATGGATCTGCTATGGCTACCCTGAATAAAACAAAGGGAGAAGCCGAGGGAGCTTTTGTAAAAAAATTAAATACCTAACTAATATAGTGGTATTCACTTGGATGCAGATAAAGACCCCTACAACAAAAACCCCCCACTAAAAACCAATATTAAAGAAACATGCAGTAGTTGTCAGCTTCATAGTTGACTATTACAAAACTCCAAAAATGCACCTACAATAACTGCTGACTTAAATACAAAGAAGCAACTTCTACTAGCCAAACAACTGAATAAAAATAAGTTTGACTTATAATCTGAAAAATGCAGTAAAAAGTAAATCATATTACTTTTTTAAAAAGTAAGCCACTTCAGCTGCTCATTGGTTGTCACTCAGGGTCGCCACAGCAGATCCAAGAATGATATGCATGTTGATTTGGCTCAAATTTGACACCGAATGCCCTTCCTGATGCAACGCCACATTACATGGAGTAAGTAATGTGGAAGTGTGGCAGGGGTGGGGTTTGAACTGGGAACCTTCCACACTGAAAGCAAGCGTATTGGACACCATGTTGCAAATCATATTAGTTTTTTTATTATTATTATTTTTTTTAAGTGTTAAATTATTCACCCAATGAATCAGGTGCATTGAGAATCAGATGCTTGGAGAACATACAGTCTCTCCCAGCTGAGCCATTTCCTTCAGGCTCCACATTCAGAACATCACAAATTCGAATGATTACATTATAGAAAATCACATTTTCTCTCCTCCGTGCACTCATGCAGTTTTCAGCCCTCTGTGTGATTTGGGGCAAATTGGGAAATGTTTTTGCATTACTTCGGACTAGGCTAATGCAAGATGCGGGAGCTTTTCCCTTTTACAGTTAAGTAAATGCAAAATGGCATTTCGGAGATATTGAATCCTGTGGAATTGTCTAATTCCCTTTGCAGGCAGTATTTCCAGTTTCTTCATACTCTGCAGCATTAATGTCATCCTTAAGTATAGTCGAAGAAAGTGCTTGTCATCACAGAAGTGTTTTTATTTATTTATTTATTTATTTTTGCATACTGAAAAATAGATTCCTGTGCAGGCAGCACATCAATTATGTTTCACACAAAAGTCCCACATCTCTCTTTGTTTTTTGCCTTTTTTTTCCCGTCTTTTGCTTAATTTTCTTCTTCGTACCATATTGCCAGAAGACATTCCCAGCTTGTCCAGTAGGAGAAACTACTAAACTGTGCTGGCGTTTCATTTCAGTGTCTGGTTCCATAAACATCAAACAGTTCTTGAATTGATTTTGTATCACACTAAACACAGGATGTAGGAAGGGAAACAGGATACAGTATTATGGGTTGTCACATTGCATCCATCGCCTTTGTTATATATTATTATATATTTTTTATTTTTTTGTTCATTGATTGTAGAGCATGGAAGGGTTGCCGAAATGGGCAGAAGAACTTGTGAAGGATCCAGACACCTGGGACTTTTCCCTCACCCATTCACGTCAAGGTTTACTTTATGAAATGTTCTAGCAAATGATATAATGACTTGAGGCAGGTCATGCACCATGTTTTTCACATTTCTAATGGAACCGATTAAATATTCCTTCTGAAGTAAACACTTCCTCTGTTTTCCTTCCCTCTCTCCTCCTCTTTGATTCAACAGTCAGACGGCTTGTGTGAGTCAGTCCCAAGCGGCCAGGCTGCTTGAAACTTCTGACTAGCCATGTTCTTCAAACATCATGCTGCAACCAAAGCATGGCAGGATGACAGATAGTCCCTTCAATATATAGTGACAAACAAATTAGTGCAAAGATGCTTCTCGCTGCATACCAGATGTGTTGGGCTCTGTGGTACGGAACAGCCGATGAAAAACTGTCCACGTCCCATCTGTGCTTTCCCGCGACCATCGGTGCAGCAATTTGTGCTGAACAAAGTGATGCAAACAGCCAGCCTGGTTATATGTGTCACCATATGAGGGATAAAACACTGCTGAGGAAGATCATACACACGCCTGCAGGTTTATTTAACAAGAGGGAGACCATTTAAAGATATGTTTAAACAGGTTGAAGGGGGAATGGAACACTAGTTACATATGAGTTACATGACAAAATATTTTCTCAAAATTTTTTAAAGTTTGTCACATAAAAATATAATAAAAGAGATGTTTGTTTGCTCTACTAAAAAGGTTATGTTCCATTAAAATTTGTTTGTTAGTCTGGCTGTCAGCAGGATTACATAAATC
Organism: Thalassophryne amazonica; assembly: GCF_902500255.1. Taxonomy (NCBI): domain Eukaryota; kingdom Metazoa; phylum Chordata; class Actinopteri; order Batrachoidiformes; family Batrachoididae; genus Thalassophryne; species Thalassophryne amazonica. The sequence goes on along the minus strand of NC_047103.1, from coordinate 75,031,816 downwards.
CCACCAGGGCAATGTTCATGAAACTCGATAGAGCACGTGCCAGAGAAGAACCAGTTCAATTTTGGAATGAATTCAGTTCAAGGGTTCAATCTGTGATTATTTTGTTTCCACTTAGTTTAACCAAGTGATGTAGGGTGTTACGTTTCAGTTATGTCACTTATTGTAGGAGTTACATTTGTCTCTGAGTCCTTGGATGTAGAGATCAAGAGATGCCTGGGAAGAGTTTATAGAGTCATCGGGTCACTGGACAAAGGTGTTTGGCAATGCAGGAGAACCAAGGTCCAAGTTGTTAGGGTTCTGGTGCTTTCTGTCTTGTTGTATGGTTGTCAGACTCATATGCTAACCAGTGATCTAAGGCAACACTAGATGTCTTTCTCACAAGCTCTCTTTGGAGGATCCTTGTTTACCACTAGAGGGGCTTTGTGTCAAATGAACGATTACTTAGGGCGACTCGGATAGCGAGTATCACTTGCATTGTGAAGGAGCATGAGTGATGACATTTTGGCCATGTGTCACCTTTTTCTGGCCATGATCCAGCACACAGATGCCTCAATGTTAAGGACCGCAGTGTCCAACTCTCACAGCAACACAGTAAAGGGCCTTTCACACCAAGCGCCCAAATGCGACTCATCACTCTAAAACCCATCATTTTCAATGAAAAGTGTTGCGCAATTCCACATTGCAATGCACTGTGCAAAAACTGAGCTTGCACAATGCTCCACCGGGTTGAAGCTTGACGTTAAACTCACCGTGGTCAAAGTTCAACTCAGTCTAACTTTCACTGCTGTGCACTGTGATGTAGCTTCGCGTGCCCAATAGTAACAAGGCATCAGGCCAAAACATGAAAGACGACAGAGTGCAGACGTGTGTCAGACGAATGTCAGAACTGCTAATTTATACACAGCAGTTTTCTAAAGAAAATCCTTACAATTTTTTTACTATAAGATTAATATCTGATTACTGTACATTTTGAAGTTAAAAATTTGTTACATTAGAAAATGTGTAGTTAAAATAGTGTTAAGTAAAAAAAGATTCTTTGGCAATCTTTGATCGTCAGTAAATTAAAACTGTAGCTTTCCATTGTTGTTTCAGATGAGATGATTTCTTGATTTAAATGATAATGAGCCTTGGACCTTTATTTTTAGACAAAATAGCAGCAAAGGTAATGTGTACATTTTTAAGACTGTAGTTCATTCATTCATACAGTATCTGCATTTCAACAGGAAAAAAGACACATAAATAAATACAAATATTTATTATAAACACAGCAGGAAATGAGGTAACAATGGCTGCAGTGTGTCTGCTAATTAAAACATAAACCTCATGATGAAATAGTTTTTTAATTTAGTCATTTCAACATTTCTGGCATTTCTGGACTTCAGGTTTTGGTGTTCAGCTCCAACACTGGAAGTGCACTGAAGTGCATCTGTATTTACAAGGCTGTCTGCACAGCAAATGTTGAAATGTTCCTGATGTGGAACAAGTGAAGAAATATATTTCTTAAAATATAAAGAAATACGAAACAGCGCTGTGCTATTTTCTTTAAGGTCTGATTACTAGATAGTTTTAAAAAAATCTATGTTATATAAAGTTGAGACTGTTCTTGTAGTCACAGCAGTAACATTAAAAAATCTACTGTGTAGATTTATTTGGTAAAAATACAACCCCAATTCCACTGAAGTTGGGACGTTGTGTGAAATGTAAATAAAAACAGAATGCAATGATTTGCAAATCCTCTTCAACCTATATTCAATTGAATACACCACAAAGACAAGACATTTAATGTTCAAACTGATAGACTTTTTTGTTTTTCAAAAGATATTGAATTGAAAAAATATTGAATTGAATGCCCGTGACCTTCGATGCCTCAGGCGGCACTGCATTAAAAACCAACATCATTGTGTAGAGGATCTTACCGCTTGCACTCAGGAACATTTCAGAAAACCATTGTCAGTTAACACAGTTTGTCGCTACATCTACAAGTGCAAGTTAAAACTCTACCATGCAAAGTGAAAGCCATACATCAACAACATCCACAAACTCCGCCACCTTCTCTTGGCCCGAGCTAATTTGAAATGGACAGACGTAAAGTGCAAAAGTGTGCTGTGTTCTGATGAGTCCACATTTCAAATTGTTTTTGGAAATCGTGGACATCGTGTCCTCCAGACAAAAGAGGAAAAAGACCATCCAGATTGTGACCACCGCAAAGTTCAAAAGCCAGCATCTGTGATGGTATGGCGGTGTGTTAGTGCCCATGACATGGGCAACTTACACATCTGTGATGGCACCATCAATTCTGAACGGTACATCCAGGTTTTGGAGGAATACATGCTGCCATCCAAGCAACGTCTTTTTCAAGCTGTCCCTGCTTATTTCAGCAAGACAATGCCAAGCCACATTCTGCACGTGTTACTACAGTGTGGCTTCGTAGTAAAAGAGTGCGGGTACTAGACTGGCCTGCCTGCAGTCCAGATCTGTCGTCCATTGAAAATGTGTGGCGCATTATGAAGAGCAAATATGAAAGGTGATGTAACACAGTGGTAAACATACCACTGTCCCAGCTTTTTTGAAACATGTTGCAGGCATCCATTTCAAAATGAGCAAATATTTGCACAAAACCAATAAAGTTTATTAGTTTGAACATTAAATATCTTGTCTTTGTGGTGTATTCAATTTAATATAGGTTGAAGAGGATTTGAAAATCATTGTATTCTGTTTTTATTTACATTTTTCACAACATCCCAACTTCATTGGAAATGGGGTTGTAGTTGACCATCTGCCACAACAAATAGTACTCCTGTCATAACGACTGCTACGGTTTTTCTAACATTGATATGTAAATTAATTATTAGAAATCTATGCAGTGGAAGTCACTTATAAAAGAGATAGTATCCAGAGCAGGACCACCCTATATGTTCACACTGCATCTTGCGTAGGGCTCCCACAAATGAAAAAAGCTCCCCACCCCTTTTTTCTTTACCAGGTAACAGGTGCTGTTGTGGAGATTTATGTCTCTCTGTCTGTCTGAAAGCATGACATGTCCACTTTTTCTTTTTTTCTTTTTTTGGGAACACACACCTCTAGCAAAGAAACACATACTCTGCCCTTTTTGCATCCTGTGCACAAGGAAGTGACAAAATGATTGCGTGCTGTGCTCAGTGGGAATGGCCCATAAGACAGAAATCATCAGGAGCCGAAAGACTTGGGCCTTTGTCTTTCTGCAAATGTATCGGTATTGCCAGACACCTCTGTCTAGTGAACCCATGTATATAATCCAACATACAAGTACCTCAGTGCTGATGATCACAGCAGCTAGTGGTTTTACTGATTTTCTGATCTGGTGAGATCCTCTGGTCTCAAGCTCACCACTTAACAACGAGACCATCACCTCCCCAGTTTAGGTGTTTCACCTCCCCCAACGTAAGGTGTTTGTGCTATTTCATGCTGAAATAGCACAAACACCTTATCCCAGAAACAACCAAGTAGTATTATTTGAAATCGGAAGTACATCACAAACCTTCGTGGCTCAGAAGGAAGTGTGCACAACCTGAAAAAAGTGGCATTCCATCCAGCAAAAAGCAAAAGTTTATTTGTGTACAAACTGTCAATATTGTCTGTCTCTTCATCAATAGCTTGATACCTATCAGCATGGTGTCTTTTGTCTTCTATCTCACAAATGAGCTCCGAGTGCTTCATGCACAGTGATGTATATTCTCATTGAACTCTGCAAAACATAGGCAGTAAGTAGCATGTAAGCTAAATGGTGATACCCCGCTATTTTCATTTATCCTGCTTTGTCACACACACAGCATTTCAAAATGACTTCCTGATAAATAATTTTAATGATGTTTGTACTGTATCTGTTTTTTAAAATACAGTGGCGTAAGATTCCCCATATTTCCTGTTTGTAATGCCTTCTGCTGTCTACATCTTGAAAAGTTTTTGTTGTTGAGAAGATTGAGTTCCTTTATGGGTATTAGCCGCAGCTTTGCCCAACTTTTTTGTGTGTGTGTGTGTGTGTGTGTGTGTGTGAGTAATCGGAGCCGCTGCTCACAGCCTCACATGCTGCTGTTGAAAATAGACTCACCATTAAACCATGAGCCATTCACATGTAGGGGAGGTCTGCCTAAATGCAAAAAATAAATAAATACAAAAATTAGTACTTATACTAATATTGGTATGTGTATCATTAGAAATATCGAAAAGAAATATTCAAATTTACTGACTGTTTTATATATTAAATCAGTCTAAAGATGTTTTTGCACTTACTGTATTTCAGCTGGTTTTCCCACCCAGCCTCTCTTCAGAGTGTTGTTTTGTGGTTCCAGGTGGCTGTGACACCAACGGGCCAATTTATATCTGAGCTCACACGTAGGTATTGGCTCCCACACACTTGGATCAAATCACCACCTGAGCAGCGTGCGCGTTGTGTTGAGGCAGGCAGTGAGCAATGCTATGTTTTCTATCCACCGAGATCACCGAATGGACAATACTTCAGCTCTAAACACACGAATTGGATGAAGTAAAAGACTTCACAAGTCAAACTGGAAAACATAGCATTTCATATTCATGCAAAGACGACAACAGCGTTCTATGTCGGGCGACGTGAGGAAGCGTAGCTTCCTGACAGAGAGGGATAACCGTGGGAGGGAAGCTCAGCAACAACAGACAGTCCTGACTTGCTTAGTGTCATTACAGCGCACACTTATCTCGCTTGCTCTGCCTTGTAAATACACTGGAGTGCTTGTTATCAAACGAGCGAGGCGACAAACCTCATCCTGGTTTGAGTCCTCGGCTTCCTCTGCACGCTTGTAAATGAGTCATTCTCATGGATGACAGGCTGCATTAATATTCTGTTAAGGAGAGAAGCGAGTGTGCATTTAAATCCGTAACTTATCAGGTTGGTGATCGTGATCTGTGCAGAACTTAAAAAAAAAATCATGCAGTTTGCTTCTAATTGCCAAAGGGTATTCAGGGAAGGATGTCAACAGCATATGGGATTCGTTTTGCTTATTCCTAATCTTTTCCCCTCTTCAGGCTACACTCACATTTTAGTTGGGTTTTCGAGTGACTTGTGTGCCACTCTATCCGTAAAGGCTTTTTAGCACTCCGAGGTGCCATTGTTCAGGTGGTGTATTTTTAGCACTAAAAGCTTTTTTGGTCAAACACAATACCGTCCAGAAGAACGTACTTCCTGCACAAGGTGCAGGATGGTTCAAAAAGTGTATTTATTTTTCATTTCCTTCAAATACTCATACAATGCAGGCATGGAATATGACATTAAAAAGCTTTTATCGTGACTGTATGTCTTCCTTGGGCCTTCGTGTTGAGTGTGGCATTAAAAACAGGCAGCGTGGATCTCAGAGGTGAGTGCTGGAGGAGATGCGCACAGTGTTACGTGAAGATGTGCTCGACGAGGCGGAGCCTCGGAGTGATCATAAGCCGTGCTGTACCATCACACTCTCTGCTCTCTGCTGTGCCGCTATGGCAATCCGTGGCTGTTACACACTCTGATCAGGTTCCTCAGTGACACTCAACCATATCAAGTCCCCTCTCAGAGCGCACAAGTGGACTGTGTCTCAAGATGGAATTGCAAAGAGAGGAAAAGGTGCCATCATCCCCCAACATGCCACAGTATTATTAAGTAATTCACCACCTGATGGAGTTTTTCCATTTATATGCGTCACCAAAAATCATTCAAAAATCTCTCTTCAGTCTTATTGTACGAGGTCTGTCAATAAAGTATAGGTCCTTTTTATTTTTTTCAAAAACTATATGGATTTCATTCATATGTTTTTACGTCAGACATGCTTGAACCCTCGTGCGCATGTGTGAGTTTTTCCACGCCTGTCGGTGACGTCATTCGCCTGTGAGCACTCCTTGTGGGAGGAGTCGTCCAGCCCCTCGTCGGAATTCCTTTGTCTGAGAAGTTGCTGAGAGACTGGCGCTTTGTTTGATCAGAATTTTTTCTAAACCTGTGAGACACATTGAAGTGGACACGGTTCGAAAAATTAAGCTGGTTTTCTGTGAAAATTGTAACGGCTGATGAGAGATTTTGAGGTGATACTGTCGCTTTAAGGACTTCCCACGCAGTTGGACGTCGCGCAGCGCTCTCAGGCGCCGTCGTCAGCCTGTTTCAAGCTGAAAACCTCCACATTTCAGGCTCTATTGATCCAGGACGTCGTGAGAGAACAAAGAAGTTTCAGAAGAAGTCGGTTTCAGCATTTTATCCGGATATTCCACTGTTAAAGGAGATTTTTTTAATGAAAGACGTGCGGCTGGATTGCAGCGTCGGCTCGCAGCCGCTGCAACGCTCCGCCACAGGAAAAACACCTCTGTTGGAAGCCTTAAGGACAGGTTGGAACATGTCCAGCTGTTAAACAATTTCTCATATACTCACTCCACTGAAAGCCATCAAAAGCCGCCTGGATTTTACAAATGGTTATCAACACGGAGGTGTTTTTCCTGTGCTGCCGCACCGCGCCGGCTGCGTCCCGACGCGCGGACCCGTCCGCACGTCTTTCATTAAAAAAATCTCCTTTAACAGTGGAATATCCGGATAAAATGCTGAAACTGACTTTTTCTGAAACTTCTCTGTTCTCTCACGACGTCCTGGATCAATAGAGCCTGAAATGTGGAGGTTTTCAGCTTGAAACAGGCTGACGACGGTGCCTGAGAGCGCTGCGCGACGTCTCGCACCGTGGGAAGTCCTTAAAGCGACAGTATCACCTCAAAATCTCTCATCAGCCGTTAAAATTTTCACAGAAAACCAGCTTAATTTTTCGAACCGTGTCCACTTCAATGTGTCTCACAGGTTTAGAAAAAATTTTGATCAAACAAAGCGCCAGTCTCTCAGCAACTTCTCAGACAAAGGAATTCCGACGAGGGGCTGGACGACTCCTCGCACAAGGAGTGCTCACAGGCGAATGACGTCACCGACAGGCGTGGAAAAACTCACGCATGCGCACGAGGGTTCAAGCATGTCTGACGTAAAAACATATGAATGAAATCCATATAGTTTTTGAAAAAAATAAAAAGGACCTATACTTTATGGACAGCCCTCGTATTGTATAATATGGTGTTGAACAGCAGGACTGTCCTTGTTCCCTGCAAAGGAATAAAATGAAAAACTATTCAATAAAAATGAAGAGTGAAATACATTCTCCATAAATATCAAAGAATAAAGTTTGTCTCCCCTTAATACCCTTGTTCCATAGAGCACTGCTGCTTCCTGTTTCATTCTGAACAGCAAATCGGAGCACATTTGAAGCATCACAGTAACTCTTTGATCCATTTTTTTTTGCAATCCTGAACCGACTTGGTATATGCAGTAATTATGACCATTTCACTCAGATTTCAAAACTGGTGCCAATCACCAGTTTTGAAATCTCTTCCGGGTGTTCGTAGTCTTAACAGCTTCACTCATGTTCAAATATCTTAAAACTGAGTAGTCCCAGTGAGTACAGCTTGATACTTGTACAAATGTTGTCTCAAATTTGAAACAAATACAGCGTTTGCTACATTTCTGGCTGAGAATGCAGACGGGCGCAGCTTTACTTTAGTTTTCGATAGAGTTGCCAGGTATGTGCTTTATTATCACATTATTAAACGTGGATCAGACTTCTTTGAGGCCAGCACTGACGTATGTTTGTGGATTTCTTGTGGATTATGTTTGTGTGTGGAAGATTTAAGATTACAATCTGATTTTCTGCTGTGTATTCATTCAGTTGTTTGTGTCATTCCACACGATGTTTTGCTGTTTGATAAAGACATTCATTCATATTTATTTGCTATAAATGAGCATGACTCCTAACTGTATTTTAGCACTGGAGCTCAACATGAGGAAAAGATCAAAGTAGTAATGCCATCATGATCACTCATATAATTAACACTTTAAGCGTGACTTCACTCATTTTTAAACACATGCTGAAAGTAATTGAGCCCTGTCACACCGGACTATGTCACAGGACCTCTCAAACTAGTTAAAAAAAAACAAAAAAAACATGCGATTTATACTCTGGAAAATACAGAATAAGTGTTCCATAGTGAAGTATGAGGTACCTCAGGGTTCTCTCTGTATGACACCACATGGTCAGATTATATGAAGCCATATGATCAGCTTTCATCTTATGCTGATGATACAAAGATATGCATGCTTGTTTTTGCAAGTAATGTGTCTCTTAAGGTGAACCTGGATATCTGATTGGCTTCAGTGAAAAGCTGGATGGATCAAAAATTTTTTACTTCTGAATTCTGATGAAACAAAAATGATAGTTATTTGTTGTGCTAGGCAGAGACACTTATTAGATCATTTCACACTATCTCTCAGTGATTGTTTGACTTGACACATGGCTCTGGCTTTACCGTCAGCATTTCTTTGAGTTTAATGTGATTTCATTTCCTCTATGTCTCATGTGCCTCACTGTTTTTCTCTGTGTGTGCTTGTGTTTGGGTGGTGGGCATCTTGCTCCTCTCTCCCTGTCTTTCTGTTTACTTGTCTGTGCACCTGTCAGTTATCTGCTCATCATCACAGCTGTCACTGGTTTTCTCACCAGTCATTCATTTCCTTGTTACCCCGCCATATATAAACCCCGGGCTCTCATTCACCTGTGACCAGTACTTTAGTTTATTCACCACAGTCACCTCACCTTGCTGTCCTCTTAAGTGTTCACTGTGGTTTGCTCCTATTCCCAACTTTTCTGTTGCTCTACAGTGCATCTGGAAAATATTCACAGCACTCCACTTTTTCAAAATTTTTATGTTAGAGCCTTATTCCTAAATAGATTAAATTCATTTTTTCCCACAAAAATCTACACACTGTGCCTCATAATGACCAGTGTTGCCACAGTAACTTTAAAAAGTTACTTTGTACAGTTACATTTTAGTTAGTTCATTAGCAGCTGCAGACGACTTGTCGGCAGCTGCTGAATGTAACAAAGTAACTAGTAATATTTTGTGGTGGCCATTCGGCTGCTCAGGGTCACCACAGTGGATACAACCAGATCCGCATCGGTATTTGGCACAGGTTTACCCCGGATGCCCTTCCTGGCGCAACTCCAGTTTTACCTGGAGAAACACACAGCCGCTGGTGTTCCGAAGAGGTCTCCCATCCAAGTACTAACCAGATCCTGCTCTGCTTAGCTTCTGAGATCTGACGGGATCAGGCTGACACAGAGCAGACTGGCTGCAAAGTAACTAGTAATATACCTTGTTATTATTATTATTATTAAGATTTGAGTACTCAGAAAAAAAGTATTAGTTACTTTGCTGATTACTCAATTTTAAGAGTAACCAAGTTAGATTACTAGTTACCTTATTAGTTACATTACTTATTAGTTACAATTTGTTGGCACCTGCTAATAAAGTAACTACATAAAGCTGCTAATGAAGTAACTGTATAAAGTAAGTGCATAAAGTAACTAAAAAAGTAACTTTTCAAAGTAACTGTGGCAACACTGATAATGACAATGTGAAAAAAGTTTTTTTTTTTTTGCTGTTTTTGCATATTATTAAAAAAAATAATAAAAAAAACTTAAAAATAATCACATGTACATGGGTGATTCTTTAACTACGGGCACTATTGGCCTTGTAAATTCCACCACACCATTGCCTTACAGTATAAAGCGCCTTGGGGCAACTGTTTGTTGTGATTTGGCGCCATATACATGTGCTCTGATGTCACTGTTTATCTCCATAGAAACTACCCAAACAGTCTTTCATACAAACTGTTTAAAGGGACATTACAGTGTTGTGGTGGAAATTACGGCAATAGTGTGGGACAACTACATTTTGTTTAAAAAAAATCACAACAGTTGTATGACATTGAATACCCCAATTATGTTTTGATTATTTTACTGATATTTTATTCAGAGATATTTTAAAACATTAGAAAAAACATTTCTTTACCATTCATTTTTATCATTGAAGATCAAAAGTCTGGGTGTGGGACAAGCACAAAACGGCAATATTTGCATATAATGATGCTGAAAAAAGGTGAAAGAGTCATCATAGACTACCAGAACAAATTTCTTAACACACTTTCATTGTAAAGATAACTATAAATGTGTGAAATTTCCCCTTTTTTCTGTTTTTCATACAATATGATCAAAGGACATAATAAGTGCCCGTAGTCTAAGAATCACCCACATAGGTATTCACAGAATTTGCCATGAAGCTCAGAATAAAGAAAAAGCTCAGGTGCATCCTGTTTCCACTGATCATCCTTTAGATGTTTTCACAGCTTAATTAGAGTCCACCTGGGGTAAATTCAGTTGATTGGACATGATTTGGAAAGACACACTCCTGTCTACATATAAGGTCCCACAGTTGACAGTGCATGTCAGAGCACGAACCAAGCATTAAATCAAAGGAATTGTCCATAGACCTCCAAGACTGGATTGTCTGGAGGCACAAATCTGGGGAAAGGTACAGAAACATTTCTGCTGCTTTGAAAGAAGAAGTTCGATCCACCAGGACTCTTCGTAGAACTGGTTGGCCATCTAAACTGACCAATCAGGAGAAGGGCCGTAGTCAGGGAGGTGACCAAGAACTCGATGGTTACTCTGTCAGAGCGCCAGCATTCCTCTGTGTAGAGAGGAGAAACTTCCAGAAGGACAACTATCTCTGTGGCAATCCACCAGTCAGTCCTGTATGGTAGAGTGGCCAGACAAAAGCCACTCCTCAGTAAAAGGTACATGGCAGCACACCTGAAGCTTGCTAAAAGGCACCTGAAGGACTCTGACCATGAGAAACAAAATTCCCTGGTCTGATGAGACAAAGATTGAACTCTCTGGTGTGAATGCCAGGCGTCATGTTTGGAGGAACCCAGGCACCATCCCTACAGTGAAGCATGGTGGTGGCAGCATCATGCTGTGGATATGTTTTTCAGCAGCAAGAACTGGGAGACTAGTAAGGATTGAGAGAAAGATGAATGCAGCAATGTACAGAGACATCCTGGATGAAAACCTGCCCCAGAGCGCTCTTGGCCTCAGACTGGAGTGACGGACAATGACCCTAAGCACACAGCCAAAATCTCAAAGGAGTGGCTTCAGGACAACTCTATGAATGTCCTTGATTGGTCCAGTCAGAGCCCAGACCTGAATCTGATTGAACATCTCTCGAGAGATCTGAAAATGTCTGTGCACCGACGCTCCCCATTCAACCTGATGGAGTTTGAGAGGTGCTGCAAAGAGGAATGGACAAAACTGTTCAAAGATAAGTGCACCAAGCTGCATCATATTCAAGAAGACTTGAGGCTGTAATTGCTGCCAAAGGTCCGTCAACACAGCACTGAACAAAGGATGTGAATATGTATGCAATTTACTCCATTTTATAATAACAAAACGTTGAAAAAGAGAAGCACTGTGAACACTTTCCAGATGCACTCCATCTTCATCTTCTGTCACCTGTTCCGAGGGTGAAGAAGTTAGCAGGTTATCACTTTCCAACTTTAGCTCAAGGAAGTCATCCAATTAGTCCATGGGCCAAGCAGGTCTTCGGTACCACTTAAGGTGACGAAACGATAGTTAGAATCCAGTCTCAGTGTATGTTAACCATCCCAGCGTGGTAGCTGTAGCCAGCTAGCGGTCAATGAAGAGGTCACAGAGGTCAAAATGTAAAAATGCTCAAATCATGTTAAAACCTATGCTACATTATTTGTCTCATCATAACGATTCCAAAACAGTATAGTATGTACTATCTATGACTGAATGTTCTGGAGTTATGGGGTAAAAACAGCAAAAATGGTAACAAATGTCAGTTTCAGTTTGTACAGGGGTCAAAAGTTAGAGCCCCTTCACACACAGTACAAATGTGGCCGAACTGCGCACGAAGCAGGAACCATATGCAATTCATGTAAAAGCTGTTTTGAAGGACATGATCTAACAACTGCCCACTCTGACGCATGTGTGTCTGCTTGCTGTCCTCACATGGACATACATAAAAACATATATTGCTGTTCCGACGAGCTGCGGCAAGCGAGCACATGGTGCATACGTTGACAGGCTGCCCCAGGTGAAATGGACAGTCAGATCATAACATGCAGCGAGCGATCTGAATGTCACATCACCCACGTGAGCTCTGTTCCACATGACACGGTGTCTGTCCTGTGGCGCGCTGTCCACAGGACACGTGTGTCAGGCCGGACATGCGTATGGGGCCAGCTGGACACACGGGGCCAGCAGATGTGGACATGATAAGAGCACATTGCTTCATTCATGTCATTTCATGACTGTATATCTGTGACCATGGGTCATCTACAGAGGAACAGATGGATCATACTTGTATTGTTCGCCCGATAAGAGGGATTCAGTAAAATGCAGTGTTATTTATGGTGTGTGTGTTTTTTTTAAATACGTTTATCTCCTTGTTGAGTTAGGCATTTTATGCACCTTTTATACGACAGCAATGGTAATACAGTTGTAACCTTTCTGTCTGTTAATCAGAGCTTTTGTAAATTGCAGGTTCGAATCCCGTGGGTGGCATGTATTTTTTATTTTTTGCCACACCAGCTGCGCAATGTCATTCCACATGGTATAGCTGCTCGCACTGTGTTCCCGTGCACATGCAAAAAACCATTGCAGTGGGATCGTTCACACCTGCTCAACCATGTGTCCCTCTCGACATCAGCTCAATGTTTTCGTGGTTCACTGATTTGTGCTATTTCGTGCTGTTTCGTGCTGTTTCGCTGTAATTCACCCACATTCGTACTATGTGTGAAGGGGCCCTTAAATTGGTCCAATTTCAGTAAAAAATGATGCAAATTATTGTTTGGGTTAATAAGATTCTAAAAAGGAATAGTTTGCACCATCTGTCATGCTTATGTATCATGTTGCAGGGTAACATATGTCACGTCATAGAATCCAATGGATGTCGGCCTTGTTTGACCTTTACTTTGGAGACCAAACATTCAACACAGTCAAAGCTATTTTCATTATTAATCCTTTTGTTTTTTTGTGTGTGTGTGTGTGTGAGATACTGAATCACCACACACCCACCAGCCTCAGGGGCGTCGGACTGGGGGGTAAAGTATACTATGTACCCAGGGCCCAGAGCATGGGGGGGGCACAAAAAACTGGCATTAAATACATTTTTGTGTTGAATGTTATTAATGTCCATACAATTCATGTTGTAAAAGAATATAATTTGAATAAATGTATAATGTTGCAAAACATAATTCTGCTCTAACAATAATATTGAAAGATCTATGGCCCTTCACACCCCTGCCCAGTTGTACAATGCTTTAGTCCAGGTGCACAGGCGGCACGCTGCCCCCGCCCCCCGCACCACACACACATCCCAAATGGGATCTGACAGAAAGAGGAGGTGTTTAGTATTGCTGAAACAACTAATCTATTTAATCGATTATTAAAATAGTTGTCAACTAATTTAGTCATCAATTAGTTGTTAAGTAACTTTGTTTTACCGCAGATGTTTTGTTTCTTCCGTATAAATCAACCGTTTCTGCAGCGCGGCTTTGCTTTGAACCTTGAACCAATCGAAGCAGTGATTCGCAGATCAAAACAGTGCTTCAATCTGGTGCTTTGTTGATTCAATGTTTTATTTCGCTTAATCTTAATTTTTCCCCACTAAAACCCCAAAGAGCATATGTCTGTGAGTAACATTTACCTTTTTATGTTAATCTGACCTGTTATGGTCTTCTGAAACAGTTAATAGATGTATTTTATAACTTAAAAACGGGACCGATGCTAACACGTTAGCATGTCTATGGCGTTTTCAAAGTTAAAGTTAGCATTAAGCTGTTGCAGCTGTCAGCACATTTGTTTTCTCTATAATAATTCATGGCTCAGCATTTGTTGTCGTAAAAGAGTCAAATGTATTACAAATTGTAATATTTTATTCATTTATTTGTATTTATATATCAATAATAATAATAAAAGAAACAACAACAATAATAGTAATAACTAATAATGCCACAATACAGTTTTAGAGAAACGGACAAAAATAATCTGATAAAACAAAACAGAAAAGATTAAACCAACTAACCATGAACAAACTTTGACAGATTTTTTTTGGTTGGGACTGTTTACACAGAGACTGCTACCTGCTGCTTTGGACTTGAACTAACAGTCTTTTTCAAGACTTTTTTACTTTTTTACCTTTTTATTTTTTATTTTTTTACTTTTTTACTGTGCTCCAACGCCTAAGGAAGACCTCTAACGGTCGAAACATCGCGACGGAGCACTTTTATCAGCTAACTTTCATTAGCGTTGGCAAGCTAACTAGCTTGCTAACGCTTTCGTTTTTATTTTTTTATTTTTTTTTATTTTTATTTTATTTTGGCACCATTGTTGTGCGTTCCCTGTGCTGCTTCATGGCCTGTTTGGTGCCTTGATTGGGGCACTCCTTCTGCTGAATCACCTCTGGATTATTTGCACATTATTCACTTTGTGTGTTTTTGGGAATCCGCTAGCTTAGTGCAGCTACTAGCTCTTAGCCGGTTTAGCATGGCGGCTTCTCCTGTCTCTCCCGTACTTTTCTGCTCTGGGTGTGAAATGTTTAGTTATTCCTCGGCCTCCTTTAGCAGTAACGGTACTTGTAATAAGTGCAGCTTATTTGTAGCTTTGGAGGCCAGGCTGGGCGAATTGGAGGCTCGGCTCCGCACCGTGGAAAATTCTACAGCTAGCCAGGCCCCTGTAGTCGGTGCGGACCAAGGTAGCTTAGCCGCCGTTAGTTCCCCCCTGGCATATCCCGGGCAGTCGGGAAAGCAGGCTGACTGGGTGACTGTGAGGAGGAAGCGTAGCCCTAAACAGAAGCCCCGTGTACACCGTCAACCCGTTCACATCTCTAACCGTTTTTCCCCACTCGACGATACACTCGCCGAGGATCAAACTCTGGTTATTGGCGACTCTGTTTTGAGAAATGTGAAGTTAGCGACACCAGCAACCATTGTCAATTGTCTTCCGGGGGCCAGAGCAGGCGACATCGAAGGACATTTGAAATTGCTGGCTAAGGCTAAGCGTAAATTTGGTAAGATTGTAATTCACATCGGCAGTAATGACACTCGGTTACGCCAATCGGAGGTCACTAAAATTAACATTAAATCGGTGTGTAACTTTGCAAAAACAATGTCGGACTCTGTTGTTTTCTCTGGGCCCCTCCCCAATCAGACCGGGAGTGACATGTTTAGCCGCATGTTCTCCTTGAATTGCTGGCTGTCTGAGTGGTGTCCAAAAAATGAGGTGGGCTTCATTGATAATTGGCAAAGCTTCTGGGGAAAACCTGGTCTTGTTAGGAGAGACGGCATCCATCCCACTTTAGAGGGAGCAGCTCTCATTTCTAGAAATCTGGCCAATTTTTTTGGATCCTCCAAACTGTGACTGTCTAGCGTTGGGACCAGGAGGCAGAGCTGTGGTCTTATACACCTCTCTGCAGCTTCTCTCCCCCTGCCATCCCCTCATTACCCCATCCCCGTAGAGACGGTGCCTGCTCCCAGACCACCAATAACCAGCAAAAATCTATTTAAGCATAAAAATTCAAAAAGAAAAAATAATATAGCACCTTCAATTGCACCACAGACTAAAACAGTTAAATGTGGTTTATTAAACATTAGGTCTCTCTCTTCTAAGTCCCTGTTGGTAAATGATATAATAATTGATCAACGTATTGATTTATTCTGCCTAACAGAAACCTGGTTACAGCAGGATGAATATGTTAGTTTAAATGAGTCAACACCCCCAAGTCACACTAACTGTCAGAATGCTCGTAGCACGGGCCGGGGTGGAGGATTAGCAGCAATCTTCCATTCCAGCCTATTAATTAATCAAAAACCTAGACAGAGCTTTAATTCATTTGAAAGCTTGTCTCTTAGTCTTGTCCATCCAAATTGGAAGTCCCAAAAAACAGTTTTATTTGTTATTATCTATCGTCCACCTGGTCGTTACTGTGAGTTTCTCTGTGAATTTTCAGACCTTTTGTCTGACTTAGTGCTTAGCTCAGATAAGATAATTATAGTGGGCGATTTTAACATCCACACAGATGCTGAGAATGACAGCCTCAACACTGCATTTAATCTATTATTAGACTCTATCGGCTTTGCTCAAAAAGTAAATGAGTCCACCCACCACTTTAATCATATTTTAGATCTTGTTCTGACTTATGGTATGGAAATAGAAGACTTAACAGTATTCCCTGAAAACTCCCTTCTGTCTGATCATTTTTTAATAACATTTACATTTACCCTGTTGGACTACCCTGCAGTGGGGAATAAGTTTCATTACACTAGAAGTCTTTCAGAAAGCGCTGTAACTAGGTTTAAGGATATGATTCCTTCTTTATGTTCTCTAATGTCATATACCAACACAGAGCAGAGTAGCTACCTAAACTCTGTAAGGGAGTTAGAGTATCTCGTCAATAGTTTTACATCCTCATTGAAGACAACTTTGGATGCTGTAGCTCCTCTGAAAAAGAGAACTTTAAATCAGAAGTGTCTGACTCCGTGGTATAACTCACAAACTCGTAGCTTAAAGCAGATAACCCGTAAGTTGGAGAGGAAATGGCATCTCACTAATTTAGAAGATCTTCACTTAGCCTGGAAAAAGAGTTTGTTGCTCTATAAAAAAGCCCTCCGTAAAGCTAGGACATCTTTCTACTCATCACTAATTGAAGAAAATAAGAACAACCCCAGGTTTCTTTTCAGCACTGTAGCCAGGCTGACAAAGAGTCAGAGCTCTATTGAGCTGAGTATTCCATTAACTTTAACTAGTAATGACTTCATGACTTTCTTTGCTAACAAAATTTTGACTATTAGAGAAAAAATTACTCATAACCATCCCAAAGATGTATCGTTATCTTTGGCTGCTTTCAGTGATGCCGGTATTTGGTTAGACTCTTTCTCTCCGATTGTTCTGTCTGAGTTATTTTCATTAGTTACTTCATCCAAACCATCAACATGTTTATTAGACCCCATTCCTGCCAGGCTGCTCAAGGAAGTCCTACCATTATTTAATGCTTCAATCTTAAATATGATCAATCTATCTTTGTTAGTTGGTTATGTACCACAGGCCTTTAAGGTGGCAGTAATTAAACCATTACTTAAAAAGCCATCACTTGACCCAGCTATCTTAGCTAATTATAGGCCAATCTCCAACCTTCCTTTTCTCTCAAAGATTCTTGAGAGGGTAGTTGTAAAACAGCTAACTGATCACCTGCAGAGGAATGGTCTATTTGAAGAGTTTCAGTCAGGTTTTAGAATTCATCATAGTACAGAAACAGCATTAGTGAAGGTTACAAATGATCTTCTTATGTCTTCGGACAGTGGACTTATCTCTGTGCTTGTTCTGTTGGACCTCAGTGCTGCTTTTGATACTGTTGACCATAAAATTTTATTACAGAGATTAGAGCATGTCATAGGTATTAAGGGCACTCCGCTGCGGTGGTTTGAATCATATTTGTCTAATAGATTACAGTTTGTTCATGTAAATGGGGAATCTTCTTCACAGACTGAAGTTAATTATGGAGTTCCACAAGGTTCTGTGCTAGGACCAATTTTGTTCACTTTGTACATGCTTCCCTTGGGCAGTATTATTAGACGGTATTGCTTAAATTTTCATTGTTACGCAGATGATACCCAGCTTTATCTATCCATGAAGCCAGAGGATACACACCAATTAGCTAAACTGCAGGATTGTCTTACAGACATAAAGACATGGATGACCTCTAATTTCCTGCTTTTAAACTCAGATAAAACTGAAGTTATTGTACTTGGCCCCACAAATCTTAGAAGCATGGTGTCTAACCAGATCGTTACTCTGGATGGCATTTCCCTGATCTCTAGTAATACTGTGAGAAATCTTGGAGTCATTTTTGATCAGGATATGTCATTCAAAGCGCATATTAAACAAATATGTAGGACTGCCTTTTTGCATTTACGCAATATCTCTAAAATCAGAAAGGTCTTGTCTCAGAGTGATGCTGAAAAACTAATTCATGCATTTATTTCCTCTAGGCTGGACTATTGTAATTCATTATTATCAGGTTGTCCTAAAAGTTCCCTAAAAGCCTTCAGTTGGTTCAGAATGCTGCAGCTAGAGTACTGACGGGGACTAGCAGGAGAGAGCATATCTCACCCGTGTTGGCCTCTCTTCATTGGCTTCCTGTTAATTCTAGAATAGAATTTAAAATTCTTCTTCTTACTTATAAGGTTTTGAATAATCAGGTCCCATCTTATCTTAGGGACCTCGTAGTACCATATTACCCCATTAGAGCGCTTCGCTGTCAGACTGCGGGCTTACTTGTGGTTCCTAGGGTTTGTAAGAGTAGAATGGGAGGCAGAGCCTTCAGCTTTCAGGCTCCTCTCCTGTGGAACCAGCTCCCAATTCAGATCAGGGAGACAGATACCCTCTCTACTTTTAAGATTAGGCTTAAAACTTTCCTTTTCGCTAAGGCTTATAGTTAGGGCTGGATTGGGTGACCCTGGACCATCCCTTGGTTATGTTGCTTTAGACGTAGACTGTGGGGGGTTCCCATGATGCACTGTTTCTTTCTCTTTTTGCTCCGTATGCATCACTCTGCATTTAATCATTAGTGATCGATCTCTGCCCCCCTTCTCGGCATGTCTTTTTCCTGGTTCTTTCCCTCAGCCCCAACCAGTCTCAGCAGAAGACTGCCCCTCCCTGAGCCTGGTTCTGCTGGAGGTTTCTTCCTGTTAAAAGGGAGTTTTTCCTTCCCACTGTGGCCAAGTGCTTGCTCATAGGGGGTCGTTTTGACCGTTGGGGTTTTTCATATTTATTGTATGGCCTTGCCTTACAATGTGGAGCGCCTTGGGGCAACTGTTTGTTGTGATTTGGCGCTATATAAGAAAAAAGTTGATTGAAAGTTGATTGATAAATAAATATAGAAATAACTGTTTCCTGTGAACACCTAGTGACTCTTAAACCTCCACTTCACCCCTGTTTTTTAAATTTAATGACAATTTGTTTTGGTCAAACCACATCTAAGCTATGTTTTTACACACGGAAAAAAATAAAATGCAGTAAACTGTACATTTGTGTCTTTTTTCATGAAAATATCTTATTTAATATAACATATTACACTTTAGTCAGGCCTTTAAAATACTTTTGTGGACTCTTGCTGTAATATGTTGTCAGTGGTTGAGATAGTTGCTGTAGGCATCTAAACCTGATGGAAATCTCTTTGTGGTGTGTCGGTGATGTATGTATGTGCAAAATAAAACACTACTCCAGGTATGTTTTTGACAAGAATATAACATACCTTTGTTACAAGCTCAAATGTTGATGTTGTGTGACAAAGGCCTTTTAATAATAACTCAAAGAAATAATGGCAAAACTCACATGTAAGTAAAAAAACAAACAAAACAAAACGATTAATCGAAAAAATAACTGACCGATGAACTGATTAGTAAAATAATCGTTAGTTGCAGCCCTAGTGTTTAGGCTGAAATAAAATATGTCTTTCCTAAAAATCAAAGTCTGGCTTTCAAAAAAGAAGAGAAAAAAGGGACAGTGAAAGAAAACTAAATGAGGGAAAGCAGCTGCTAACCAAATTCTTTGAAAAGAGAGGTGAGCTTGAAAGCTAGCTATATTGAGTTGGGGGGTCTCTAGAAAATGGTGCAATTTGGTGCATTCCCATCTGTTAAAATGCACAGGAATGCACCAAATTGCACCATTTTTCTAGATCCCCCAACTCAATATTACTCCCCCAACTTTAAAAAGGGTTCTGACTCCCAGGTGTGATCTAAGGTATACATGATTTAGACCTGGTTTGACTCCGCATTAGAAATTTGGTGTTTGCGTTAAAAAAAAAAAAGAGGGTCTTTAAAAAAAAGGGTCTTTAATATGGCTAGTACCTAGGGCCCAGAATTTGGTGCTACACCCCTGACCAGCCTTGTCCATTTTGCCAATCTGACACACTCACTGAAATATTATGTCTACAACATTGCACCCAGTGGGTTAAAATTTCACACAATCTCAAGATAAATGTTTTTTTTTTCTCAGAATACAAACAATGGAGAAGCACGCCCTACTTGTTCTGGGTTAGGCTCCAAATTTTTTAATCTCTTTTTATTCTCTCATATGTCATCCCTGAAATAAAATGGCGGCCTGTCCAAAGTGTCTCTTACTCAGTGACTGCTGGGATGGGCTTCAGCCATCTGTGATGTTAAATTGTGAGAAGTGGGTTTAGAAAATGAATTAATGAATAGTATGTGAGATTATTTTGTGTGTTTGTCATAATTAATTTTCACAGAGTGCTTCTTCATTTTTTCCTTTTGAGTTCGGCACAGTGCTTTTAAAAGAGTATAATTGTGCCAGTCCATTTAATCACATAATTATTTATTCTTTTATTTGAGGGCTGTAAGTATGTATAAAATAATTATTGCATTTTAATTCTGTTGTAACTATTATTTTAGTGAAAAAAAGAAGAAAACATGCACTTTTGAGTGCATTTCAGATGTGTCATTCACTCTGCCTTTTCCAGGGATAAATTAAAAGTATGTCTAACAAGCTAAGCCCCATGATGAGAGCAAGAAGTCTGCAGAAAATAAACAGAAAAATTGAACGGCTTGCCTCAAGGAAATCAATATTTTCATTGGTATCAGTTCGAATGATCATTCCACAGTCCAAATTATTTCCCCCAGCACAAAATCCAAGCATTCATTTGCCTTTGAAGCTCATACTGGCAACTTCGCAGAGATCTGTTAAATCAAAGTTTCAGAACTGTAGTTCGTACTATATTTTTATGCTGGTTTTTTCCTTCCTGCACCAAGACGTTGGCAATTTTACAAATCTGTCACTAGATTTAACAATTTTTTGACCTTCTAGTGACTAAAAATTCTATCTAGCAAATATCTACAAATCTCATGACTTTTATTCCACACATGCCTGTCAGTTTCTTGTTATAAGAGTAGCATGGCTCCTCGAAGGGACAGAGCAGTGTGTGTGTGTGTGTGTGTGTGTGTGTGTGTGTGTGTGTGTGTGTGTGTGTGTGTGTGTGTGTGTGTGTGTGTGTGTGGATATGTGAGAGAAAGCAGAGGAAGAGTTAGTTTGGCCCTGGAGGTGAGACCAATCTGACTACAGTCGGGAGTTGAAGGCAGGAAGATTAACATTGTAACACCTATATTATAAGAGCCAAGTGGCCTCTGTGTGTGTGTGTGTGTGTGTGTGTGTGTGTGTGTGTGTGTGTGTGTGTGTGTGTGTGTGTGTGTGTGTGTGTGTGTGTGTGTGTGTGTGTGTGTGTGTGTGTGTGTGTGTGTTTTGCAGCCATTATTACATAAAAAAGCAAGTTATCACATATGAAAATGTTAATTTATCCAAAGTCTGATATACAGTGCCCTTCAAAAGTACTGGAGCGCTTGATATTTCACACATTTTAATTTATGATTTTCTTAAAACGAAGACCTGAAAGTTCAGCTGCAATTTGCCAGAAGGTACATCTGAGATGCAAGCCTAGATTTCATGTTTTGGTGAAAGAAAATCCTTCTCTATACCACTTCATGATGAAGCTGTATAACTAGTGATACAAAATACAAAACATGCACTATGCACAATTTCTCCAATCACAGCCACAGAAGCCTGTAATTTCTTCTGGGTTGTCTGAGTGTCTTGGTGGCTTTCCTCACTCTTTTCCTTTTTGCACAGTCACTCAGCTTTGAGAACTGCCTACTCCACACAAATTTACCATAGAGTGCCATACTGTTTGTATTTCTTCATAACTGGTGTAAATAAAGTCCAAGACATATTCAGTGACTTGGAAATGTTCATATATCCATCTCCTGACTTGTCTGAAGAAAACTGGCAACAAAACATGGGCATTATACCAAAGCATTCCATTACTTATGAAACCATCATCTTGGCTTTTCTATTTACAATTAATTTATAGTAAGTGGTAGAGATTTGCTTTCAGTTTGAGTTTAAGGAAGATAATTTTAGAATTTTTTATTTATTTATTTGTATTTTAAATGGTATAAACAAATTAAAATGTGTGAAATATCAAGTGTTCCAATACTTTTGGAGGGCACTGTACACAGTCTTTTGTCTGCCCTTGCTCTACATTTCCATACTCGCAGTGCAATCCACAGTGGGTTATGCATAGAGGAACAAAACGCTTTAGAGGTACAATGAATTCCATTATTCTCTGATGATTGTTTGAATATTCCAAGTCAAAGGATCAGGCAGAAAAAAAAAGGCATTGAGAAAAACTAAACTATCCAATATATCCAAGTCCTTGAGTCACATCATTCATGTCAGTATTACCCTGATCAGATCAGAAGAAAAATAAACTGATTGATTGATTTCTATTTAATAGTAAGTCCCTTCGGCTGCTCCCGTGTTTGCACTCGGGGTCGCCACAGCAAATCCAAGGTGGATCTGCATGTTAAATTGGCACAGGTTTTACGCCAGGTGCCCTTCCTGACGCAACTCCACATTACATGGAGAAATGTGGCAGGGGTGGGATTTGAACCTGGAGCCTTCTGAACTGAAACTAAGCGCATTAACTACTTACTAAAACTTAATTGTGTATTTAACTAACCATCGTTTGTTGTTTCTGTACTCTGGCAAAATAATTTCCTTCAGGATAAATAAAGTTGATCTTTATCTTTAATTCATGCTCTCTCCCCTGAGACACAATCATGATCACTAGTTACAGCGTGGGCGCTCTAATCACTTCAGCCAGTTAAATACAGACAGATCAGTGACCCGTGGCAGCACTACATGAGCCAAACTAGTCCTGACTGCATGGGCTGATATATGGGCCTGATCTGGCTTTGAACTCAGTTTCGTCCTCAGGCCATTAGAACCAATAGAGCTGCGAAGACATCTTATTTGAATACCCAACAGAGCACAAACATTCATTACACATTAGTAAGTATCGTGCTGATACTGCAGAAAATGCATACATTTTTTCAAATCGTATTTTTTTCTTAGATTTTGACCTTTTGATTGTTTTTATGTTAACACTTTAGTAGACTTTTTCTTTAATACTATAAACACACAGCTGAAGAGCAGGATGTTGAAGAAGTGATTTTATTATGACCAACAGAAATATCCATTGTTAGCATGCCAAATGCAAAAGATAAAAATAAATAAATGCTCAACCCAGTTGTAGGAAAAAAAGACTTAGATCAAAATAAAAGTAACATCAAAGCTAGTGGTGTAATTAAAATATGTGTTTATTTTCTTTCAGATGTCATCAATATGTTCAGTGTCATGTTCACACAAGTCCCCTTTCCTAACACATCAGGGGTGTGGCCACTTTGACTGACAGCTCATGTTGTAGTGTTCGGTCAGAGGTTGCTGGCTGCAGCCGCTGTGAAGTTCCAGCTTTATTATTATTTTTTTTTTAGCATTTTATTATGGGTACGGTGCATCTGGGAAGTATTCACAGTGCTTCACTTTTTACACATTTTGTTAGTTACAGCTGTAGCAGAACCAGGAAGATTATAATGTTTTTAGGTTATTTGAAATTATCACTTGTAGATAATTTTACTTTGAAAAAGGGCACCACCTATCACCGACTGATATTATAACAAGGTTATAATATCGCTGATTTTAGGGTCAGTCAAAAAGGAAATATTAAAATCAGTCTCAAACTTCAGGAGTAAGCTCTGCAGGTCAGATCCGACAGCCTCTGTAAAACCATACAAAAATCACAGACAACTTCACACATTTAAGATATTTATTTAACTCTGGCAGGAGTTAAATAAAAGGACATATCACAGGAAGCAATTTAATGATGACGAAATTCAGTGAGCAATGATTATATGATGTTCAGCTAATTTGGTTTCATGGCGGGAGTTTAATGAGTGAAATTCACCCTAATCAGCAGGGAATTTACTTTGGTATTTAGTAACATGAGAGAAGATTAATGATTTTGTTGGATAGAGTTAAATAAAGCCACTCTGTTTATCTGACAGGCTCCAGTCTTGGAGGCAGTGCAGCTGGTCTCCGTGAGGTACGATGCTCAAAGCCGTCTGGTTTTCAGTCGAGGACCCATCCGTCTGCACAGCTGTCTCCGGTACCTTGGCCAAGGTACCGGAGACACCGGAGATTATATGACACGGGACTCATTAGCTTTAATCATTTCTTCACATTCACTGTGACATCAGTCAACAGGATGTTAAAGTGACTTCATTTTAGTTTTCACCATTATTTCGAGAGGTGATTCCCACTGCGCACTGAGAGGCTGTGCACATGGAAAGAAGTCAGTTGGCACACATTACCTGTACATAAATATGAACACTCTATGAGAAAAATGTTAAGACCATTTCTATTTTTAAATCAACCCAAATACATCACTGTTAATGCATTGACTCTACTGTAATGAGTCTGAAGTCAGAGCAGAAGCTGTGGTTTAATGTCCTCCTGCTGCAGAGTGAATTGCAGAGGCTTTGGAAACATGACTACTGGTGAACTGCTGGTAAGCTCATGTTGCTCAATATTTCTTCAATCGTGGGTGGCTTTCTAATTTCACAATGCTAAAAGGACGTGCTCACAAATTCTATGTTGACCTAACTGCAAGCACACACTACAAACAGGCACTGTTGTGCTCACTGGTGGCAATTGTTATTTTACAGCACTGCAAAATATTCTGATATTTCAAAGCAATGTGAAGCCCCTTTTATATTGTATTATATGTTGCTCAATGTACACATGTATTTACAATGCCCCAAATAAACATGTAAATGGACTTTGCCAAAATGGCTATAATGTAGCCGCAAATACAGTTCGACACCTGTGTTGCACAGTATGTGAATGGTATCAACAGGGGTTTGACCAGCATCCAACAATGTGATCAGAATCATCCAACATATGTTGAACTTGCATTCAGTGAATGCATATCCAGTGGTGGGCACAACTAACCACAAAGTTAGCTTCGATAACCATTAATCCGATAACTGAAAAGTTATCTTTTATGAAGCTAAACCGATAAACTGCTAAAAAATGTATCTTTATTAAAGATAACCAATAACATTTATTTGGACGTGGCCACATCAGATTACACTGCCAGCTTCTGATAAACCAGTTTCACTTTAAGCACCACAGGGTAAATTCAAGGAACACAAACACAAAAAGAATGCACGAAAAATGAATGAATAAAAAATGAAACCTCAAACACTGTCAACATCTTTCAAAATCAGTGAAACACAGTATTAGAAGTCACAGTTTATCTCAGTATTATAAACACCGTCATTTACGAACTAAAAGCTATTGCTTTTTCACACACTTTGAACCCTGCAGCTTAACCCTCTGGGGTCCGAGGGCATTTTTTGGACAGTTCACTCGCCTGGCATAAATGTTTTATTATTGCTGTTAACAGCTCTCCCTGCATCCCACAATCAAGTTTTATGTCTATTTTTTTCAGGACAACCTGTTCTTTCAGAATATATATGTTTTTGTTGTGTTTTATAAGTGTAATAAAGGTTTACAGTCAAAAATAGGCAAGGAAAAAATAAAGCGAAAAATAATTTTCCATACACATTTATTCAAAACACACAGCAAACTATAATAAACAACTGTTTTGACACTTTATAAAGGTCATTTGAGGTCTTCTGTGAAAGGCTGTACAACAAAAAGGTTCAAACAATAAACACAAATGCAAATTTTGAACAATATATACAAAATGGTCTAATGCGTTTTGTTGTCCATTGATATGGTAAACAGTGCTTTATGCAGAGAAAGCAACAGAGTTATCCAGTAACATTCACATGCAAACTTGTGGAGCAATCCTGATAGTTACACACTTTTTGTTTGAGCATGTGAGATTGTCATCAGAGGCTCTCCGTCTGCTCCTGCTTTCACTGTGCGTAATGGCGCAGGGCACACTGAGTATATACTAATAGTATGTACTCATTGGAGCACCCAGGGGTCTATTCAAATGGGCCAACTAGTAACATATCACTCCTGAAAATGATCTTTGGCTTTTCAGGTGAGGTAAATCTGCCCTACGATTGGATTTTGGAAAACCATGTGACGGTGAGCCAATTCCGATTGGACACTCACATTGCGCACGTCATCACACAACGTCTATGAGGAGTACAAAGATGGTGGATGGCTGGCTCGAAAGTCCGTGGAGTTAACGTTTCAGCAAAAAAAAAAAGTATATTTCTATCTCATATCATTCAAAAGTTATTTATAATTTAGTAAAGCTTGGTCTTAGCCGTTGTATACGACAGCGTCGGCCCCAGAGGATTAAAAAACCGAAATACGCCCATTAATGCATTGACTGGCAGAGTAAAAGACACGTAGTAAATATAAATTCTTATGTGTTAGTTTCAGTGGGATTCATTAAATTCTGAAGAAAAAAAAATTCTACATAAAGCATACAAAACGGTGTGTAAAAGGAGAAGAGAAGTCCTTGCAGCTGCACCGTGAGATCTTCTCTCTCCCATGAGTCTTGCCGATTAAATTATCCCGTGCCACAAAGAAATAAAATAAAATAATGTTAAAATTAGTCCATTTTGTTTGTGTCAAGCAGACGGTAACCGTGTAACATCCAAAGTGAACCTGAACAACACTACCCACAGTGCTCACAGTGCTCGCTGCATCAACCGGCCAATCACATCTTGCTCTTAATGATGACGTCATCAACAAGCGACAGCCAGTCTGCCATAAACCACTGATCTACACACAACAGGAATTAGTGTTTGATTTTAGGGTTTACAAACATTTTTGACTGTTAAACTTGCTCACTTTAACAGCCAAAAAAAAAAAAAAAAAAGTTAGCGGACTGAAAGTTATCTGAAATAACTTTATGTGAAGATAATTGGTCCGATGATGGTTTTAAAACTTATCTGAAAAGCTAATCCACTAACCAAAACATTAGCCTTGATAATTATCAGTTATCGGATTAGCTGAACAGTGCCCACCACTGTGCATATCATTCATACAAACATATATTTTGTATGAATGAAAGGGGTATTCATGTGCTGTGAATGTTAGATTTTATACACTATATACAGTGGATAAAATGAGCAATTAACATGTCACCATTTTTTTCAGAAAGTAAATTTCTAAAGGTGCTACTGACATGAATTTTTCACCACATGTGTAATAATGTGAAATGACATGAAAAAAGTATTGAACACATGAAGAAAGGGAGGTGCAAAAAGGTATGGAATGCAGGACACACTGATGAACTCATCCCACCTGCTCAAAATGATGTTCATCAGTGAAATCACCTGCTGAAGTCAGTGGCTGCAAAGAAAATCTGCACCCTCTCGGCCCTTTCTGGAATAGTTTGGACACCACTGTGATAGTCTTTAAAAAGGTGTCTCATTACCAAGGGGTCACACAAGAAAAATCTCATGATTGTTAAAAGCAAAGAGGTCACTCAAGATCTTTACAACCTTATTGTTGCAAAACATACTGATGCCATCAGTTACAAAAGGATTTCTAAAGCTCTGAATATTTCAGTGAGCACTGTGGGGCCATAATCCAGAAGTGGAAAGAACATAATTTCACCATAAACCAGCCAAAACCAGGTGCTCCTCTCAGGATTTCTGACCGAGGAGTGAAAAGAATTATCAGAAGAGTTGTCCAAGAGCCAAGGACAACTTGTGGAGAGCAATTGAACAGTTGTTTTAAAGAAAACAAGCAATGCACTCAACCACCGCGGCCTGTATACGTGCTCACCACACAATTTTCCATTGCTGAAGAAAAAGCATGTTGAAGCTCATTTAAAGTTTGCTGCCCAATATTTAGACAAGCCTATAAAATACTGGGAGAAGATAGTATGGTCAGATGAGAAAAAATTTAACTCTTTGGATGCCTTAATACACACCATGTTTGGAGGTCTAATGGCACTGCGCATCACTCCAAAAACATCATACCAACAGTGAAGGTTGGAGGTGGGAACATCATGTTGTGGGGCTGTTTTTCAACAGATGACATTAGCAAAGGAACAACTGAAGGAATAACAGTAATTGAAGGAAGAGTGAATGGAAAAATGTTCTGAGACATTCTTGATTTAAAAAAAAAAAAAAAATCTACCAGTATGATGATGAGCTGAGGATGGACATTTATGGGAATAATGAGATGCTGAAAGAAAAAAATAGTGAAAGAACGAAGTTTAAGAAATTATAGAGAATAAATCTGATTGATGAATTTGGGTTCACAAATTATCATTATTATTAAGAAAATTACCAAACGAATATGTATATCCACTTTGTATCTTTTGACAACAAAGCCCTTTCGAACACTTAGTGGGTTCACTTGTCTGGGGTCCATTAGAACGGATGTGGTTCTTCTTCAGTCCGATTTCTTGATGGGCTTTAGTAGGCCTGCGTCTGGGGTTAAACTCAAGCGGGCCTCCCAAATGACTACAGGTGTTGGTCCGGCTTGTTTTCTCGGCAGGTTCGAACAATGGTTCTGTGAGTCTGTTGAAGCTGGTTCCCGTTGACCCATGGATGAAGGTTAAATGTTTGTTCTCAAAAATGCTTTGGTGGCTTACAAAAACTGGTGGTAGATCAATTTAAAGTCTTTGTAAAAATTTAGAAGTTCAGGTTTGGCCAACAAAGTGGTGGAGGAATTACAGTTACAACAAGATCTTTGGCATCGAGCTGAAAATAGAAATGGATCCTTCACAAATTTGGTTTTAATCTGAAAAACTCAACCAGGATGTTGCCTTTAAAATGAAGAAAACTTGACTCAAGTCGTAAAAGTTATTAAACAAACAAATGCTAAGAAGCAATGAAACAAAAGGACAATTAAACAAATGAACAAAAGCCATGTGGCTGGCCAAACAACCAACCAAAAGGGGAGGAAAAAGTGAAAAACAATCGCAAAAAGAAAAATGGAAGAGGACAAAGTTCCTTTGTTTGGTGCCTTTTAAAGGGATACACCCATTTGGGTGTATGGTTTATGCGCACAGAGAAAGTCTGAAAAATACATCCAATATATTGAAGGACACCTTCTGTTCTTTTTTCTACAAAATATAAGATTACTAAGTTTTCTAAATACATCCTAAGCAGGAAATCAATTAAAGAAACACTTTTTACCATGACAATTCATTAATAAGTCAAGAGATAACATTTGACATACATCAACAGTTATAAAAGGCTTCACCTGGAAGAAACATGTTAATAGGTTAATTTGGAATATAGAATTTGTCTTTTGATTAATTATACAAACAGGAAATGACAATTTTTTCCTCCTTTGGATAAATAAAATAAGTTATTTGTGCAGCTGAAATGTATCTGTTCTTACCCAGTAGGTGGCACTGTGGTCCTGTCAATGTTGGTCACTTTCATGACCCTTAATCTGGTGCATCTGGATGCTGACAATTCTGGGTTTATTGAGGTGTTTTCTGTCAGGTCTGGAATGTCTCTGACTGAGATAGGTTGATATTAATCTGTCTGATAAATCAGACTGAACTCTGTTTAACCTGTTCTGGTTTCAGAAGAATCTTTGAATTATTCTTATGAGAGTTGGGGGAAGAGAAAGAGCTCCACAGGAAGTCCCTGTGGTGTGGTAACATCAAGTCAAGCGATAGCACAGTCTTTCAACTCGAGACATTCGGCCTTAGGAAGGTTTAGAGAGATAGTTTTTTTGAAAAGGAGAACATGAATGTAATTTTAATTCTGTGAAGATTAGTCCATGGCTTTTTTGAAAAGGAGAACATGAATGTAATTTTGATTCTGTGAAGATTAGTCCATGGCTAGATTCGCTACAGTGTGCAGCTCAGCTAAGTACTGGTCAAATATAATCTCCAGCTTCTGGACACAGGAGTAAAACATATATCTCTCAAATGTTATGTTTTTAGTTGGCACAAAGTATGCTTCAAATTTTTGCTTCACTGTGTCCAATTTGAGATTTTATGGCTCAATGTGAAAGCTGTTAAAAATGTCCAGTGCATTTTCACCTATCACATGAAGAAAGATTTGGGCTTCCATATTCTCATCTCTTCCTCCTGCTCCACCTGCAGCCAGATATATTTCAAATCTGCTTGAAATGTTTCCAGTTATCAGCAATATTTCCACAGAACTGCATGAGCAAGGATGGACTGAGACTTAGCTTATCCATAGCGGAGTTTTCGCCATGACGTCAGCTCTGGCACATCGCTACTTTAACTGCCATCGTTGCTGTAGCCATTAGCTTCCACCATTACTTCTGCCATTAGCATTGAATAGCTTGCTCGTATACTTTGGTAGTTTGCCTTTTTTGCTCAGCTCTAACTCGCTCATGAATTGCTAGGTGGCGTGCAGTCATCCGATGCTCTACAGACTCCTCTTTCTGACAACATGTTATGGTTGGTAGTGCATTTTAAATAGACTCAGACTGTCAGTGTGGGTTTCACTCTGTGCTTTACTGCGCTATTTTGTACTGAACAACTCCTGCCCCCAAACTTCTCTGCCTAGATGTTTGCCAATCAGGACCCGGGGCCATTCCATAGGATGGTGGTTGCAGCAACACAGCATCTGCATCTTGACCTCGCCTTTTATTGTCGAGGAGAAATCAAATTTTCCAACTGCTGCACACTGTAAATATAATGTAACATATTGTGCATACCAATATGTCTAAAGAAGGTGATAAATTAAATTACCATATTTTCCAGACTATAAATCACACCACAGTATAATTGGCATTTATTTTTGAAACACACATTACACTGGAACTACAAAAAAAAAAAATATATATATATATATAACAATCTGGAAAGACTATTCAGAAAAGCACAACCCTAAAGGACAGAGGCCAAATATAATATCTGTAATGTTGCGTGTTGTTTCTGAACAATGGTTTTAATTACAGCCCTGTTTTTTTGGCATATATGCAGCTTCAGAATCTAAGTTGCAGGACCCCTCAAACTAGCTTAAAAACTCCCACAATTTATTGTACAGAAATTGTAAAATGCAGTCATCTATATTACTCAACAAAAATATAAATGCAACACTTTTGGTTTTGCTCCCATTTTGTATGAGATGAACTCAAAGATCTAAAACTTTTTCCACATACACAATATCACCATTTCCCTCAAATATTGTTCACAAACCAGTCTAAATCTGTGATAGTGAGCACTTCTCCTTTGCTGAGATAATCCATCCCACCTCACAGGTGTGCCATATCAAGATGCTGATTAGACACCATGATTAGTGCACAGGTGTGCCTTAGACTGTCCACAATAAAAGGCCACTCTGAAAGGTGCACTTTTGTTTTATTGGGAGGGGGGATACCAGTCAGTATCTGGTGTGACCACCATTTGCCTCATGCAGTGCAACACATCTCCTTCCCATAGAGTTGATCAGGTTGTCAATCGTGGCCTGTGGAATGTTGGTCTACTCCTCTTCAATGGCTGTGCGAAGCTGCTGGATATTGGCAGGAACTGGTACATGCTGTCGTATACGCCGGTCCAGAGCATCCCAAACATGCTCAATGGGTGATATGTCCGGTGAGTATGCCAGCCATGCAAGAACTGGGACATTTTCAGCTTCCAAGAATTGTGTACAGATCCTTGCAACATGGGGCCATGCATGATCCTGCTGCAACATGAGGTGATGTTCTTGGATGTATGGCACAACAATGGGCCTCAGGATCTCGTCATGGTATCTCTGTGCATTCAAAATGCCATCAATAAAATGCACCTGTGTTCTTCGTCCATAACAGACGCCTGCCCATACCATAATCCCACCGCCACCATGGGCCACTCGATCCACAACATTGACATCAGAAAACCGCTCACCCACACGACGCCACACATGGTGTCTGCCATCTGCCCTGGACAGTGTGAACTGGGATTCATCCGTGAAGAGAACACCTCTCCAACATGGCAAACGCCAGCGAATGTGAGCATTTGCCCACTCAAGTCGGTTACGATGACGAACTGGAGTCAGGTCGAGACCCCGATGAGGACGACGAGCATGCAGATGAGCTTCCCTGAGATGGTTTCTGACAGTTTGTGCAGAAATTCTGCACCTTTCAGAGTGGCCTTTTATTGTGGGCAGTCTAAGGCACACTTGTGCACTAATCATGGTGTCTAATCAGCATCTTGGTATGGCACACCTGTGAGGTGGGATGGATTATCTCAGCAAAGGAGAAGTGCTCACTATCACAGATTTAGACTGGTTTGTGAACAATATTTGAGGGAAATGGTGATATTGTGTATGTGGAAAAAGTTTTAGATCTTTGAGTTCATCTCATACAAAATGGGAGCAAAACCAAAAGTGTTGCGTTTATATTTTTGTTGAGTATATTTCTTAAACTCTTCTTCATCACTGCCAATTTTGTCAGCTGTCACATTCTGCTCATAAATACGACGTCTGTTAGAAAAGTATCCGACCTTTTTATTTTTTGCAAAAACCATATGGATTTGAATCACATGTGATTGCATCAGCCAAGCTTGAACCTTCATTTGCATGCGTGAGTTTTTTCACGTCTGTCGGTTGCGCTATTCGCCTGTGAGCAGACTTTGTGTGAGCAGTGGTCCACCCCTCTCATCAGATTTTTATTGCGAATAAATGTCTGAACCATTTGGAGCTTTGCTGCATCAAATTTTTCCAGAAACTGTGAGAGACCTCCAGGTGGACACCATTCGGAAAATTCAGATGGCTTTCAGGGACAATTTTATGGGGATTACACAGATTAAGGAGTGCTCCAGACGGTTTAAAGACTGCCCACAGCGTCTGAGAGCGTGCCGCACTCCGAGCGCCGATCAACAGGCTGAAACCCCGCTCAAACAACCAGATCATTTCCAACGTGAAGCTTTGTTGATCCGGGATGTCATCTGACTTCCACAAAAAAGGCAGAAGGTGTGGACATCAGCACTTTTTTGGCACATTCAACTGTTACAGGAGTTTTTTTCATGGAAAGAGGAGCAGAGGAATGCGCCACCGTGCCGCTTATGGCGCGGCACAAAACCACCAGAACATGTCCTGTGAGGCTTCATCATGGCGTTGCTTTGCGCCATGCGGAAACGTCCCGACGCGCGGAATTCCTCCGCATGTCTGTCTCAATGTGCCGAAAAAGTGCTGATGTCCACGTCTTCCGCAACTTCTGTGTTAGTCAGATGACGTCCCGGATCAACACAGTGTCCAATTTGGAAATGAACGGCACATTCCACTGTTACAGGAGTTTTTGTCATGGAAAGAGGAGCGGAGGAATTCCGCGCGTTGCGGCGGAGCCGCATGGCGCAAAGCAACGCCGTGATGAAGCCTCACAGGACATGTTCTGGCATGTCCTTGTCATCCACAATTTCTCGGATAGTCACACGACTGAAAAGCCACCGAAAGCTGTCTGAAAACCATCTGAAAGCTGTCCTGTGAGATTAACACGGAGGTGGTTTTGTGCCGCGCCATGAACGGCACGGTGGCGCATTCCTCCGCACCTCTTTCCATGAAAAAAACTCCTGTAACAGTGGAATGTGCCGAAAAAGAGCTTATGTCCACGCCTTCTGCCTCCGTGCGCCGCGCTCTCAGACGCTGTGGGCGGTCTTTAAACCAGCTGGAGCACTCCTTAATTTGTGTAATCCCCATAAAATCATCGCTGAAAGCCATCTGAATTTTCCGAATGGTGTCCACCTGGAGGTCTCTCACAGTTTCTGGAAAAATTTGATGCAGCAAAGCTCCAAATCGTTCAGACATTTTATTGGCAAAAAAAATCCGACGAGAGGGGTGGACCACTGCTCACACAAAGCCTGCTCACAGGCGAATGACGCAACCGACAGACGTGAAAAAACTCACGCATGTGCAGGAAGGTTCAAGCTTGGCTGATGCAATCACACGTGATTCAAATCTATATGGTTTTTGCAAAAAATAAAAAGGTCGGATACTTTTCTAACAGACCTCGTACAACAGCAAAATTGTGAATGATGTCAAACATATTTTGTTGTCTGTGATGTGTACTCTACATTGTGGATTAAAACATGCAGTACTGATTCAAAGCTTTGTATAGGATTTAGGGGTGTTGGTTACCAGAAATGGCATTTAGCATTCATAACCATCTGTTTAATCATGTATAACTGCAACTAAATTGACGTGTTTTCATAAGTTTAGAATGAGATCTTCATGTTTACATGGGAGTGGGCCCTCTTGTGGAGGCCACCATGTTGCACCCTTTTGATACAGCAGCCCAAAAGGGACATACTTACTCCAACTTTTGCATTTTGCAGGTTGACCAGAAGACTAAAGGGCAATTCCATGGTATCTGACATTACATTCAGAGAGGAAGCAGGCCTTTTGAAGTGACCAGGACTTATAGCATACAGCCCCTGAGTGTTCCCATATTGTGGAAGACATAATAGGGACAAGGATGGAAGGAAACTTTGTTGGTGCTTAGTACAAATTGGTGGTACTCAATACTATGGGCATGACTGATGTTACAAAAAAACAGCCATTAAGAAACTCCATAAACTTTGTTGCAACTTTGTCTTCA
This sequence comes from Thalassophryne amazonica, assembly GCF_902500255.1. Taxonomy (NCBI): domain Eukaryota; kingdom Metazoa; phylum Chordata; class Actinopteri; order Batrachoidiformes; family Batrachoididae; genus Thalassophryne; species Thalassophryne amazonica. Next base: position 74,997,476 of record NC_047103.1, on the reverse strand, counting down.
AACTATACAGTGTTAAAAACTCTTTTTATTCTGGGATATAAGGTTGCAAGCATCTGTCATTCTGCTACTCCTTGCCATGCTACAAATCAAAGGCATAAACTGAATGATTACATAATTATGTGTGACTGACGTTACATGACTGACTTTACAGTATGACACTCTAAATTTAAAGTTACAAAAACAGATTTCTGCTGATAAAACAATGTACTTTGACTGACAATTGCCATATTCTAGAATTTGACAGCTTAGTTACAGGTTATGTTGGTATTTTTATGATTCTGGGCCAAAGCAGGTGCAGTGCTTGCAACCAAATTCTCACTTCAACTGAAGTATGCAAAGTTCTCATTAACACAAAACAATAATCTGCTTCTGCAGAGGATGAAAAATCGTTTTATGCAATAGATAGAAAATGAGCCCAAATCATTCATATTTTGATGGGAGAAAAACATGAAAAAATAAATGTTCTTTGGCATGGTATAGCTAACCTTCACCACATCATTGTAACTGAAATATTTCTGCACAAGTGAATTATTCTCCCAAATTTCTAAAATAAATAAATAAATAAATAAATGGCCTGTGAGCTTGTACAACGTGGAACTGCCCTGAAGAAAAAAGATGACTCAGTAGTTGCCCCTATACCTATACAGTATGTAATGATTGTTCATTCAGGCTAACACATTTTACAATCATTTTTGTGAAGTGGAGGATCATATTGCAAAAGAGCTTGAAACCCTGTCACCAAAGAAATAAAAATGTGAAAGGAAACAAAATCATGACTAGAGACTGCATAATGCAATCTGCAACCTCACAAATAGATGACCCAAAATCCTACATACCATGGCTTTAATGTCATGCAACTATAAAAGAGAACAAAAACAGAAACGGCACCAAACATGTTTTAAGCAAAGTACATCAGAATGACGCAGAGTCAGAGGAAATCCACTGTAATTTGGCCACTGAACATTTACCTTTTGCACCCAAGTGATGTTAATTTGTAGATGACTGAGTTTTTCTGGGTCTTTATATTGGTACATTACATCAGGGATTTTTAACACAACAACAAGAACAAACTCTTCTCCTCTCACACAGGGACTCCAAATCACAAAGTAGCCTTTAACAACTTTCAGTGATTAGACTTTAAAATGAACACTGGGATGTTCCTTTCCTGGAGTTTTGTATGAACACTTCATCAGTAGTAGTAGTTATTTTCCTGCAGTATTGAGCTTTCAAGCTTCTCTGCAGTGCATTTAATGTACGAGATGGAAAAATGCCACACCTTTACAGGAAAATCATTCAGGCTACATGCTGTAAACTGCAAACACCAACTGCTACACAGCTCAATCATAAATTACACCAAAGCAGCGCGTCATAAACCAATCAAAAAAACAATCAGTGGTGGCATTTGGAGGATGACCTCCAAACTGCACCGCTTACCACTGCACTATTCACCATCAGGTATTGAGTACACAGAAATGTTTTAGCAACTCACTGGCTGTTTGGTGAAATAAACTGTGGCCTACTGACAATCGCAAGGATTTATTTAAGTGCTGCTATGAAAATGTAAAGATGTATAGATATGCATCACCTAAATAATAAACCTATGAAAAAGTAATTAGAGAGGATTAAACACAATTAATGTATAGTTCACTGTGGGAGATGTGAAGTGCATTATTTAGGGAATAACCGTGTTGTGTGTGATGATTTGCGGATGTTCATGCTGGTTATACAGTTGCAAATTGAGCTTTACCAGCGACGTGTTAGTGGAGCCGGTAAAAAGGAGTTTTACATTTGCAAATTACAGTCGCAAATATCTGTTTTACTGGCTCCGCTAATGTGTCACAGGTAAAACTCCTTTTTAACTAAAGCTCAATTTGCAACAGTATAACCAGCATGAATGTCTGCAAATCATCAGACACAACAGGATTATTCCCTAATTACCAAAGCATGTTCTGGTTCACAATCAAAAAGAAACTGATCAAATAATGTAATCGTCACTGCCCACATTCTTCCACATGCTTTAAGTTGGTATATTATTAAGCAAAACCTCCACTAGAGGGCAGTGCAGACTCAAAAGCTCCTGACAGTATCAATGGTCAAAGAGGTTGAAGAAGAGGTTCTTTCTCCCTATTGTTTACTCGCAACTTTTTCGAAGACTCTTCCACAAATAATTATTGGTAAAATATGTCTCTGTCTTACTCAGAAGCCAAATCTGTTCTCACACAGAGCGAGGAACACAGAAATGAGAAACGCAATAGGCACAGATGGAGTGCCGTTTCACAGTATGAGTCCTTGGAGAGATGGAGAAAAGAAAAAAAAATTAGTTGTGTCGTGTCTGGAATCATGAACAAAAGAAACACTACTGAATGGTTAAAAAATAAGATTAACTCACACAGAGCTTGGCAGTGACTATCACATCTCCATTCAACTAATAAATGAATAATGAGAGGATTTAAAATTTAGCACACAGTCATTAACAATGCGCTATGAGCATGGTAAATTGTATATATTAATATATGTTTTTGTGTGTGAACAGAAATATTTTCATGACATTGGCTGCTTTGTTGTGTGTGCAATGACATGCCACCTTATTGTTGATTTCCTCTTCATCAAATCAGGCGACTTGCTCTGACTGTACACATGGTCTGAAGAATGTGTGCAGTACACATATTGTCACATTATTCCTTTATAAATTCCAAATCATGAATGGGGAAAGGCCTACTCATGGTTTATAAATGAGGCCCCTGTTCTGCTCAGTATTCATATAAGACAATAGAAAAGAAAACCTCATATGCTGTGACTGTGAGCCTTTCTCCACTGCTACATTACCATACGTTTTGGTATTCCAAATGAGAACTTGGACCTTTTTTTTATTATTGGCCCGTTCTAATTTTTTACTTTGAGTTTTACTTCTGGTTTTTATTCAACATGTAGTATTAACCAGACCGAACTGGACACTAGAGGTAGGGCTACGGCAGTGCTGATCCCTGTTTGGCTCCACCTGTGAGTGCTGGTGTTGTATTTTGGCCATGTATTTCCTGTTTTATAAGCTGACCCATTCCCACATTAAAAAGACAGAAAACAATAAACCTGTGATGTGACAGCACAAACCCATATTGTAATTTGGCCATAGGGTGAAATATGGTGTGAACTGGAAGGCATTAAACAGCGTCACTCCATGGAACCTGTGCTACTGTCATGAACACTTTACTGCAAAAATAAACCGAAAGCTTTATCTATAGCATAAAAAGAAATGAGATGTTCAGCAAAATATCAGTTCTCATGGGAGCTGAGTTTGTATTATGAGGCTGAGCAGTGCAGATTGTACTGTGTACCACAGCTGTGATGTCACAGCATGTGATGTAGTTTCTACTGAAACTGCTGGAAAACCAACCAGGACCACAACAATAGCTACTGTACAATTGCAACTTTCAGATGCAGATACTCTTGCAGTGACTAAAGCACTCCATCTGTCCAGTAGAAAGATGCTTAGTCTGGGAGATGGTCATATGGAGCTCATGCACATCTCCTCCTCAAGTAAAGACAAGTCAGGGAGCATGTGCTGCTGTTAGGGATGGGTATTAATAAGATTTTATTGATATCGATACCATTATCGATTCCGCTTATTGATCCAATTTCTTATCGATTCCCTTATTGATACCTCTTGTGAATTTTCTGTGTACTAAAAGTAGGCTTTACAGGTTTTCTATGTCAACAACATTTTATTGAGTCTTAAAGTAAATAAATATGAAATTGGTCACTGGATCCTTAAACTCTGGACATAAACTCTACGTACATGGTGGAATCCTTGATCTCTTGACATAAATAGAAATAAACAAAATCCGTAGTTTTTGTCAAAAGCATTTCCTTTCAGACATTGTTGGCATAAATGTTTTTCCATACATCTGAACTGAGCTCTTGCAGCCGGCTGTGCTGCACGTCAGGATGTAATTCATAAACAATGCAGGACGTCTCATTTTGGGAGGAATAAACGTTTTAGTCAATTGTAGTTTATTGTCTTTATTACAGCGTTTGGAAAGCGGTGTCATTTTATTTAAAGCAGCAATTCGTTTTGAAGTTATTCGTTCTGACCAGACTCTGTCTTGGCAGAGAGCCGCAGAGCATTTGGAGCTCTGCCAAAGGAGCGGAGGATGATTCTCGTTTCTTGACTGCAACAAGAGTTCCAGTTAGTGACTTTAATCCACACAAAAGTGACTCATGATCGACATATTTTAATGGCTTTGAGAGGGGTTAAGAAGCGCACTTGCCGCTTCTGAAGAGCAATGAATCAAAGAACCAACGAGCCAGCGGATTGAAGCATTGCTTCATTGGTTCACACTTCAAAGTGGAGTCGTGCTGCAGAAGCGGTTGATTACAGAGCTGCTGCAGGGTCTGTAATCAACGTAGAGGAATGATCATTTTCCTGATAAACACCTTCAAAAACAACAGCCGCTCTAAAGGACTGATAAGGGAATCATTAAGCAAAAAGGCTATTGATGTTGGTGGATCGAATTCATTCTTAACGATACACGAAAAGAACCGGTTCTCGATATGCAACCCTAGCTGCTGTCATGCATCACCACATCCACCACACCACAAAACCACCTTGGGTCTTGAAAACAACCACCCAGGCAGATAACCAGTCCATCTCCACTTGTGTCTTCAACACTGAGGCACATGTGCTCAATCATGTACAGAGAAATGTGCCACATGGCCGAGATGTAATAGCTGATGTTCACTCATGTTTCAAGAGATACCCCTCATCTGAGTCTCCCTCAGTAACCACTTGTTTGACACAAAGGCATTCCAGTAGTACCCAAGGATCTTCTGGAGAGACCTAGTATGAAAGGTATCCAGTTGTCACCTTGCGGTCCTGGTGCTTCCTGTCTTAAGGTTGTAAGAGGTCGACACTAATCAGTGGCCTAATGTCTTGGACCTGCATAATCCATGCAAATAAATCCTGCTTATGAAAGTCACTGCTGAGATAAATGAATGTCTCTGCAAGTTCAACACTTTTGCTGCACACAGATACACTGGTCAAGTCCAGGAACTCATTGAAGTCAGTGCCTTCACAAAGTATTGATTAATGACAATCACAAACCCAGTCACAATTCTTCACTCACCTTTTTACGTGCTGCAATCAGGCTATCTAATGATTCAGCAAAGATCACAACATTGTCTGTGACGTTAAAGTCAGTAAAAACCACCTAAGCTGCTGGTGTGCAAAACCCTACCCAGCACCTAGTCCTTCCTGCCTGACATTTCTTCTTACTGAAGGTGCCTTGACACTTGCACAAATTTGATTCCCGCACTGGCACATAATCTAGCGTGCCAGTGAGTAAACTCTTTGTAAACTGTGCACAGCTGCGTGCAAGCGTGCAAAGAAAATTTTGAAATGTTCAAAACCTATTGGCATGCATTGACTACGAGTCAATGCGTCTCATTGAGCGCATCAGATACAGCGCATCTGAACAAGATGTTACAGCTTTAATAAGCATAATTTTACAGATGCATTGTCTAACACATAAGAAGATATGACAGTGCAACTGTTTAATCAGTCCTATTCAATATAAATATTATAAATACCTTTGAGATGATTCAAAATGCATTCTTCACTGCACAATGTGCACGAGAGAAGCTGCAGCTGCAGATAATTTCTCTGTGATTCTTGGAGCGATAGTTTCATTAGCCAAGTTCTGAGAGCAAATGTGTCTTCGGCTACGAAATTATTATTTTATATAACATGGCGTCAAACGGGACAAAGTGCAGGGTTCAGTGGGACAAAGTGGGTCGCATTGGCACAATGAATTGTGCAGCAGTCCGGGGATTAAATTTATGCAAGTGTCAAGGTGGCTTTAAGGAAAGAGTTTCTTTGTCCAGAGACTCCATGGGAAAATAAGCAGCATACTGGACTCTGGACTCATGGAGTTCAAACACTGGTGAAACCTACATTTGTAGTCTTTCAGTGTTTAATTACTAAACAGTGCACACCAAAGCATTCTCTCCATGTGTGAAATGGAGAGTAATGATGGATGACACAGGGAATGAAAGCCAGTGGGAACAAGATGGAGTACATGTGCCACAGTGAGAACAAGGGTGTTTAAAGTAGTGGCGAATGTGGTAGAAAGGCTGATGCCAGGTAGTATGCTAGTTTTAGTCACCAAGTGCATGGTTTTTGCTTACTGTGTTGGTCACGATGATCCAAGTTATTGTTGTTTCACAGGGAGACCCTGGTGACAATAAAATGCAAACAGTTTTCAGAAACTTATTGCAAACTCTGAAAGCTGTTTGTGTCATTGCATCCCAGCAGTAAACAAATGTTGATCACTGGCCAGATGTTTTTCTTGTATCCTGGAAAATACAGTGAATGAGAAAATAGAGAGATAAATGAATGCTCAGTTTCTTTCAGTTTGTTAACAAAATAACTCAAAACAATAAAGGCTGTCATCTTTTGCACCTCCTAAATAAAAGGGGCTATAATGATGAAGTGTTTAAAATTTGTTGAACGTCGATGCACCAGATCAATCCGAAAGGCAACTTTGTTTTCATTATGTAATACCGCATAGAACTGTCTGCCACCTGCTGCATGAAATTAGAAGCAGGTGTGGTTGCACTTAGATCAGTGGTCTCAAACATTCCAGAAAGGGCCGAGAGGGTGCAGGTTTTCTTTGCAACCACCCACTCCACCAGGTGATTTCAATCAGTGAAATCACCTGGTGGAGTGGAATCACCTGGTGGAGTGGGTGGTTGCAAAGAAAACCTGCACCCTCTCTGCCCTTTCTAAAATGAGTTTGAGACATCTGACTTAGATGTATCTTGCCTGCCATCTGTTCAACATGTCTAAACTTGCAGCAGGAAATAATCATATATACATGGTAGAAATTAGGAGCAGGTGTTTGTTTCATCTCCAAAGCCTAGGTTTGTTAGCCACCAATGGGGCTGCTTGTGGAATAAATAGTAAGTCCCTTTGGTTGCTCCCTCATTTCACCTGGGGTCAGATCCAAGGTTGATCTGCATGTTGATTTGGCACAGGTTTCACACTGAACACAACTCCACATTACATGGAGAAATGTGGGAGGGGTGGAGTTTGAACTGGGAACCTTCCACATTGAAACCAAGCTCATTAACCATTTGGTCACCACCCCTGCTGCTTGTGGAATAAATAAACAACCATTTATTTATTTATTTATTTGCAGTTACCTGCATTCTGTAATGTGGAAGATACAATCAGAAAGTAGATTATACAATACTGTCCTGGACTGTTAATGGTAAAAGTGGAAAAACTGGTTACACCCATCAGTCATTTGGTGTGGTCCATAAAGTCATCCAGTGATGCATTTCAGTAGACATGGCACTGGTGAATTGGGGGATTCACTACAGCTAAATAAAGATGGTGTATTATTGTCAGAATCCAATAGATACCCAAGCTGTGCATTAAAATATTAACTCTGAAATTTCACATTGCCTGCTTATTCTCTGAGGAGAGGGGAAGATGTGCTTATTCTGCAGGAGCATGTGATTTTGAAGCTGATGACACTGTGCATGTGTTTGCATCGCACCAGGTACCTCACTGCCCAATGATCTTTTGACTCGGCAGAAGCTGTTGAGTGGGTGGTGGAGACCCTCAACAAAACAGGATGATCAAAAATACATTACAGGAATGTGTGACCCCAGTGTGAAAGCTTAGGCTCCCGCCTGTTAACTGTTGGACTCACTGTAATTTCATGCTTGATGTGAAAATTTTTCTTTCACACTACATAGGAAATAGATACATTCTGTGTACATAAGTAAGAATGAGCAAAGCTAGGCTATACCTAATAATAACCCTTGAAACATTCCTACATTTATCACAAATATAAGTATAGCAGAAATACTTTTTTTTTTTTTTTAACTCAAACTGAGTAGTATTGAAAACAATATGGACTGATTTGGAATTGTTTGGGGTAATGACCGTTTTAGCCGAGAGAGTCATTTAGGGCCAAATTACTACTTGTGTCGGGTTTGGTCTGTAATTAGGTCAGAATGCAAATGCTGCTATGTGATGTCAGCCCGTGAGGACCAGCACAGCTTCAGCCTCGGTGTTTAGAGTGTATCCATGTGTGTCAAAGTGACTCATTGAGCTCCTCCAGTGCTGTTGAAGTGTGACAAGAGAAGGAGCACTGGGGAACAAGCTGACTCAGAACCTTGTGCTCTTATCAAAACATGCTTGTTGTACTGCCATGTGCCACCTTTTTAAAGTTGTATTTAGCTCAGAATAGTCACTGGAGTGCCAATGCTATGGCAGAGATCAAATCTTGATGTGTCCTCATCTACTCATCATAATTTAATCATAACTTAATACAGGGTGACCCCCCCCCCCCCCAAAAAAAAACAGAACCCATAAATAAAAATTGTACCATTTGGAGGACAATTTTGAAAGAACATGACGTTTATGCAAAGTGACCAAGACAATTGAAACTGTGGATTGATCATACACAGACTAATGTTCAAGTCCAGTGGACCTTTTTGTCAGATTTATTACAATTTTTATGTGTTCTGTCTTTTTGGGTCACCCTGTATGATCTTAAAAAGAAGAATCTGCCCTGAAATACCAAAAAAGCCCCCTCGCACAGAAGGATTATGTGCGTGTGGTGTGATAGAGGTAACCACCGATGTGCTATACGAGGGCTGTCAATAAAGTAACGGTCCTTTTTATTTTTTTCAAAAACTATATGGATTTCATTCATATGTTTTTACGCCAGACATGCTTGAACCCTCGTGCGCATGCGTGAGTTTTTCCACGCCTGTCGGTGACGTCATTCGCCTGTGAGCACTCCTTGTGGGAGGAGTCGTCCAGCCCCTCGTCGGAATTCCTTTGTCTGAGAAGTTGCTGAGAGACTGGCGCGTTGTTTGATCAAAAATTTTTCTAAACCTGTGAGACACATCGAAGTGGACACGGTTTGAAAAATTAAGCTGGTTTTCAGTGAAAATTTTAACGGCTGATGAGAGATTTTGAGGTGATTCTGTCGCTTTAAGGACTTCCCACGGTGCGAGACGTCGCTCAGCGCTCTCAGCCGCCGTCGTCAGCCTGTTCAAGCTGAAAACCTCCACATTTCAGGTTCTATTGATCCAGGACGTCGTGAGAGAACAGAGAAGTTTCAGAAGAAGTCGGTTTCAGCATTTTATCCGGATATTCCACTGTTAAAGGAGATTTTTTAATGAAAGACGTGCGGACGGGTCCGCGCGTCAGGACGCAGCCGCCGCGACGCTCCGCCACAGGAAAAACACCTCTGTTTGAAGCCTTAAGGACAAGTTGGAACATGTCCAGCTGTTAAACAATTTCTCATATACTCACTCCACTGAAAGCCATCAAAAGCCGCCTGGATTTTACAAATGGTTATCAACACGGAGGTGTTTTTCCTGTGCCGCCGCACTGCGTCGGCTGCGTCCCGACGTGCGGATCCGTGTTGTGTGTTTCCCAGCACCTCTAAACATCACAAGCACGCTGCCTGTTGGAGAAGAGCAAAAGTTATTTTCTTGTCTCCAAAAATAGACAGTCATCAACAGTATTGTTACATATATTTGTTTGTTGAATTACTGTTTTCTTTTATTTTCTTTATTTAATTTTTTACTTGTTTTGGTATTAAAGTAGTTATTTTACTTAGGATTGTATCCTTAGTTTTATATATTTTTCTCTGTTCTTGTTTGGAATGTGCATGTCGAGCTGGATTTAGCCAACTTTACCACTTAGGACAAAGAGATTGAGATTACATTATACATCATACATGTCCCGTTATTGCGCGGGTCACGGGCAGGGGGTGGGACCTCCCTTGAATGCCCACAGGGACCAATAAGAGAAGGATTTTGTGAAATAATGTCCACCTTTGTCACGCCTTATGTTATTAAGATATGCTTTATAAAAACTGTTTGTGTCCATTGTTCAGGATTCTGAACAGATGGATCTCCTGCATGAGAGAAGTTCTTCAGAATCCAGGCCTGATTTTTTCACTGTGACTTTGAATAAATTTAAAAGTGCGGAGTTTGTACTTTGTGAGGGGCAGTGTTAGAGAAAGAGCCAGGGGAAAATAATAGTATCAAACACAAGCAGATATAGTAAAAGAAAAAGATTAAAAAAAAAGATCATTGTCTAAAAAATATAAAAATTATGTTGCCACCACATTTCTGAGATTTTTTTAAAAACAAAAATAGATTACAAACCAATATATAGTTTTCTAGCAACCAAGATCAAGCTTTCTTGTGTTTAGTTTCTTCCCATTGTTGCCTCTTCCCCACCTTTCTTTTTTTATCGATCATTATCCGAAGTCAGGAAGTGAGAGGGGTGTAATTAAGGAGCCAGACTGCTCTGTCAGTTCTGTTCAGCACTGCATGGAGAGCAGCAGACCAAGTGATGGCCTTAATAGGGCTTCATACTGTAAACAACACGCACACCTGGACAGCAGAAGGCCCCCGGGGAGGAACAGGAGGGAGCCGCTGTCAACAAGTTAGCACACAGAAAGAAAGTTTATCACCAAAGATGTCATGTGTGTGGGTGTCGCCGTCTGTTTGCCTTCGTGTCGCTGCGTGGGCGTCGCTGCTTTCAGTGCACAACTGGCAGAATTAGAGTGCCGCTAATTGATCCTTTGTGACTGCCCCCGTGACGGGCCAACAGTGGTTGGCGGTGTAATCAATAAAACTATCATAACATCTCAGCTGGTGTCCTCGTGTTGACTCTGAGTGTCTCTTGTCTCTTCTCCAGAGAAAGCCAGTATGCTGTCAGCATTGATCGCTCCCTTCAAGTACATAAGCCCTGGGACCAGCAGCACTGAGGACGAGGACAGTTTAAGTAAGCTGTCGCCGCTTTTCTTTCTCTGTCAGCATGCTGCAATAACTCCTTCAGTGACAGGTCTAATATGAAAGTCATCTCTCTGTCACCCACGTAATTAATGATCTGGGAAATTGGATATTTGATTACACAAGCCTGTCACTTTGTGTAATATACTACAAATCTGTATTATCTTTGATCTCTCCCTGATAAATAAGTCAATAGATACAGTCGGTACCTCCTTATGCACACACTGTCGTTTGTTTGAAAGACATCTGTTTCAGCCCAGCAGTGAATGTCAGTACTTGATGTCAGTCTCCCATTTCGTCATTAACATTCTTTTGGTGAGATCTGAACACCCTATTTTTTTGTTGTTGTTGTTCATTTCCCATCACAAATGCAATACACCACCACTTCCCTGTAACGAGGTTTGAAGAGCGTATCACAGCGGTTCAGACTTTGCTCTCACGGAGGATAGAAGTGTGAAATAAAGCAGGCTACAGATGTTTCTCTCATCTTTTTTCTGAATGTGTTCCACTCCGTGCAATCCCTACCCCCATTACAAATAGGATTGATGCTCTGCATTGGCCACTGAAACCAATGTTTCCAACTCCAGCCACAGACTCAGAACCAATTTAGAGGCAGATTACAGAATGATTTGGCAGATAACATTCCCATTTTTAGGGGATTTGTGTTTGGATTGTAAAAGTATTAAATATCATAACACCCGTGGTTTAAAAATGAGCTTGACTCACTGAGATGATGGTAGATTTGTTCATTATATTTTTATTGAGTATCAAGTGTCTCAAACTACCTTGAGAGACTGTTCTTGATTCATTTTGTTCTGCAATGATACATGTTACACAGTAATGACTTCATTCTTTTCTCTTGCGTTACTGAGTTTCAACACTTTGAATAACACTATTCCTGTTTTTTGGTGCTTATATTCCAGGTACAAGCAGTACAGAGGTGAAAGAAAACCGTAACATTGGTAATTTAGAGGATCGATCCTTCGGATCTGCTGAGTGTCAGTCCCTTTTCTGCTCTGACTCCACAAAAGGTGGAACCTCTGGTCTGAAGAGGAAAAGGCCACTTGAGGAAGACAACAATGGACCCATGTGTCAACTTCGCCTCATCTATAAGAAACTGTCCTGGTCTGAGGCACCGAAGAATGCCTTGGTACAGCTCAATGAGCTTCGGCCAGGCCTCCAGTACCGCATGGTGTCTCAAACAGGCCCAGTCCATGCTCCTGTCTTCTCCATTGCTGTGGAGGTTAATGGGTTAACCTTTGAGGGCACAGGCTCCACCAAAAAGAAAGCTAAACTGAGGGCTGCTGAACTGGCCTTGAAGTCCTTTGTCCAGTTCCCCAATGCTCCTCAGGCTCACCTAGCAATGGGAACCATCTCAAACCCTTCAGCTGACTTCACATCAGACCAGGCTGACTTCCCTGACACACTGTTTAAGGAATTTGAGTCCTCTCCGTGCTCCGATGGCTTCTCGCTCTGCAATTCAGCAGCCGAGAGTGACCTACTCTCGAGTGAACTACTGAGACATAGACGGCTGCTTTGCCACACCTTAGATCTGATGGTCCAGGCTCAGCAGAGGCTAGACGAGATTGTTCCAGAGCAAGAAGCCCCCAAGAGTCCTGTGGCATTGCTCAATGAGCTTCGACCAGGCCTACGCTATGCCTGTCTCTCAGAGCGAGCCGAGGGCAGGCGGCTGCGTAGCTTCGTCATGGCAGTGCGTGTGGATGGTCAGATATTTGAAGGCTGTGGTCGCAGCAAGAAGCTGGCCAAGATTCAGGCAGCCCAGTGTGCTCTTCAAGCCCTCTTCAACATCAGGACGGCCCCTGAGGAGAGGACAGGCTTCAAAGCCAGCAGGAAAAGTTGTCCTCATTTGCCCCAGGTGAGTACAGATGCTTCCTCGGTGCATATATTCAGCAAAGCTTCTTTGGCAGCTGTTGCGTTTCCTACAGGGGCGTGTAATGACCAAAACAGCAGGCGTGCAGTGAAGAGCCAAACACCTTCCAAGTAATTAAAGAGGAATGGAGACGGAGAATGAAAAGAGAAACATTGGCAGCACTGATAGCAATATATTTAGCCATTATTGCATGTCATTTGTCAACAAAGGTCTATATAGTAAGCATATAACATGTGTGTGCAAACCCTGATTAAACAATATGTGTTTGTTGGTCAGTTTAAAAAGAAAATCATGTAAATGAATATAATTATTGTCCTTGTGCCGATGACATGACATAATCAGCATCACAACCCCAACAAGATTTTTTTTTTCTCCCATCTTATGTGTTTGCCGAGCTGTAATTGGGAGAGGTTTGTAATTTTGCAAAACCTTTTGTTTCCTCATGTGTGGCATCAGTGTCTGCAAACATTAATTCAATCCCTTGCCCAAAGGAGATAGAAAAGCAAAGAGGAAATCGACAAACAAACCACAAGCTCAATCCCATGCTCATTTACCCAAATATGTAAATAGCAATCACAGCGAGGAAACTAGTTTTTGAGGAAGTTGCAGAAATTGCAGAGCTTAAAAACACTGTGGCTTGGTTGGCTGGCACTTGTTGACAGTCATTTAAAACTTGCAGAATTTCATGCAAAATAAAACTGTCTCAAGTAGATAGTCACACTGATTTATTTAGCTATTTACTATTTAAATATGTTTATTTGTGCAGAGGAGAAATCATATATCCAGGCGGTCTTCTGTTTTGTTGTGACAAGTGGAAATTAAAATTCTAAATCATGTTCCATTTTCAGCTCATCTGATATCAACAGTCTGATGAGCTGATATCACTGAGCATCATCTGTGATCTGTCCACCTGTCCCTCCATCATCTAGCCACAATTCATAGACAGTGCTTCTTCTCCTTCAGTTCTTTATGGATTTTGATTCTGATGGTTTTCAATCATTCAGTCCTTTTTTCTTTCCACAGCACAGCATTTAGCAGAATGACATTCCTGGTTTAAAGACACATATGTGCACTGTCGGAGCTGGAACTGAGCAGTGTGTCGTTGAATGAAAGCATGACTCAAGTTTCCTCACTCACAACGAGCACATCAAAGAACTCTCACCACACGTCCTCGGGGGGGGGGGGGGGGGGCAAAGACAGATTGAGAGAGAGAGAGAGAGAGTTCTCAAGACAAAAATTGATTCAAAAGGATGACACAGTGCTGCGCCTCTGCTCTTGTAGACTTGTGCTCCCCAGTAAGAAAAGAAAAGATATTAAACGCATAAGTCCAGAAAGCTCAAACAGTAGTCCCGACATCCTGCAACTGCGGCCAGGCTAGCAGCAGCTCGGCCACTTCCAGAAGTGGTTGTTATGCTGCTGTCATGTTGTGCTTCCATGCAACTCGTGCATGTGGCCCAGCCATGCCCCACAGTTCTCTCAAGAATCCCTCACATTCTTCTGAGGATTGCAAGATAGCAGCGATGGCTCTGGGAGCATATTGGGAGGAGCCTTGTCACCTTGCCAACTTTGAAAAATTCCAAATCCAGGAGTGACAACTTGTGAGTGAAGCAAAGGAAGCGCGCCACCCAGAGAACATGGTGCTAAATCAAGCAATTTCCCTCGCATTTCATCAGCAGAATGTTCAGTCTTTTTTGTTGGCATTACATAATCCTTTACATGCCCAATGTTTGTGGCAGATATTCCTTTCATGTCTTATGTCCACTCACTTAACTTTTACACAAGGGCAAGGAGCTAACCAGGCTCGTTAGCTCTTCGCACTATGTGTGAAGGGGCCATAACCCCCAAAACATGAATCAGCTGCAAATAATGAATTATCCGCAAACCATTAATTGCAAAATGTGAAAACTGAAAAAATATCTCCCAAAACGTGAACGCAAGTATATATATTATTTTTGTCAGTTTAAATAGTTTAGGGATTTCATTTTACGGCTCATTTACTGCAGGAAATCTCGAGTGCAAACCCTATCACCGCAAAAATGATTTTTGTGTGTGTGTATGGGGGGGTGTCACTACAGCCAGTGAGGTAGCGAGGTGATCCGAGCAGCTGTAGCTTCTGATGTGACGCGCTGGCGCCGTTGGGCATATCCTGCTCCTGGAACAGTGTTAGGAGTTTGACTGGGATGGTCCACCTGTCAAACGGTAACGTAGATGTGAAACTCAGAAGCGAGAGCTGCTCGAATTACCTGTCCACCTCACCTGCTGTAGTGACACCCCCACCCCCCCAAAAAATATATTTTTGCAGTAGGGTTTGCGATCAAGATTTCCTGGAGTAACTGATCCATAAAATGAAATCTGTAAGCTACTTAAGCTGAAAAAAAAAAAAATATATATATATATATATATATATATATATATATTATGAATGATATACACATTTTATGAGACCTGTGTTCACGTTTTGTGAGATTTTTTCAATATTAACGTTTTGCAATTTATGGTTTGCAGATAATTCACAATTTGCAGGTGATTCATGTTTTGGGGGTTATGACCCCTTCACACATAGGGCGAGCTTGGAGGACAATGGCGAAACAGTGCAAAACAGTTCAAAATTAGTGCACAAAACATCTTGCCAACGGGCAGGAATGCACGAACCCGGTGCGAGATTTCATGCACACACCGGTGTCTGTTGAGCAGGAACAGTGCCAGGTGCACCACATGGTGCTGCTTATGTGGAAGAAATAAAAAATAAGGAAGGACATGGAAGTACGACAAAAAAAAAAATTTAAATCCCACACCATATAAAAACACCACATTTATCAAGTGAGCAATACAAATATGATCCGTCTGTTCCTCTGGTGATGACCCATGGTCACTGACATACAGTCATGAAATGACATGAATGAGAAGCAGTGTGCTCTGATCATGTCCACATCTACTGGTCAGGTGCGTCCAGTTGGCCACGTGTGTGTTCTGCCTGACACGCGTGTCTTGTGGATGGTGTGCCACAGCACAGACACCGCGTCATGTGGAACAAAGCTCACGTGGGAGAGGTGACGATCAGATCGCCTGCTGCGTGTTCTGCTCTGATGGTCCGTTTCAACCTGGGGGGCTGTCAGTGTCTGCTCTGTGCGCACGCTTGCATGCTGCAGCTTGTCGCCACCACAGCAATATACAGTATGTTTTTATTTATGTCCACATAAATGTAGCAATCAGACACACGCGCCTGACAATGGACAGTTGTTAGTCCATGACTGTCCAAACACAGTAGGTGTTGTGTAGCTGGAATGTCCAGAATGACAGATCATCACAGCTGCTTCTGTCGGAAGTCACGCCTCCCGTGAGTGGAGCGCACGCACCCACTTGTCAGTAAGTGTGTTTGCAAAGTCACACTCGTGGGGAACTTAGACAAATTTCACAGCAGTACGACACTGATTGTCTGCAGTCTGTTGTTATGCCAAGAGTGTGACTGGCCACATATTTTCTAAGTGCTATGTGAGGGGTGTTAGATGTTTGTGCGTGTCACCTGGAATTTGGCTGGCACCTGCCGCAAGAGGGTGCAATGGGTTCGCACAGCGCACACTTTGTCTTTCAGGAGCTTGTGTGTGCAAATAGTTGTAGCAACAGGTGTACGGGACGTTGGCAGCAGGGACGACATTAGACAGTTTGTACACGATTCCTGCATCATGCACACTAAGTGTGCACTTCGTCCAAACTTCCCACTATGTGTGAAGGGGCCGTTAACAATGCACCCTCCCACAACACACCTCTTCACCACTTAGATGCAGTATGTTCCACATGAAACTACACAAAAACACCTACTTCCAAATGTAAACAGATCCTTTCTTTTTGGTTTTAGTCATCTAACCATTGTTCAGAATTCTTCAATATTGATTTTTTTTATTTTTTTTATTTTAGCATTTGGGAAAAATACAATATTTTTATGTTATAAACACTGAAATTCACCAAAAATAGGGTGTGTTCCTGAACTGCACGGTTGCTGAGGAAAAAAAACACTAAAATAACACACCACTGAAGAAAATTTACACATTGCCATAAAGATTTTGGAAAAGAACCTCAACTCGCAAAAGTAATCACACAGCAGTGTGTAAATTAATATCACCAAAAAAAAACAAAAAAAACAGTTTGTACACTGCTGTAAACATTTCGGGTTTCTTTCAAAATGTTTGCTATTGGGAAAAAATAATTTACAGTCTGTCAAGATTTTCTTCAACTGCACAGTGTGGGCATATAGTTCAGAGAATAACCCGGATGAGCTCTGCATGGTTTATGCTCTTGTTATTTTACTGTCTTCTGTGTTAACACGACACAAAACGATTTGTAAAGAGCTTCAGTCTTCTTAGTGTACAGATCTTAAAATTAAGCCATACACATCCAAAGTGTCCTTTCCATAAAGTGTTTCCTTGAAGTCTTACGTCAATTTCCTCCGCCATCTTATGTTTTCCCCATACTGTCGGCTATGTGTCATATTAACCATCTTTTTAAGCCTTAGAGGGATAAACTGTTGAGAGTGTCCTTTCCCAGAGCACAGCATCAACCCAACAGACCTGCACACGTTTGCCTGGAAGAAACTTTTTCTCTTTCTCCCTGCTGCCACGGTGTCTAAAAGGATTTTAAGAGGATTTGCCGCACTCGTTTAGTTCCAGAAAGCTTTTGCTTGTGGAATTTCTTGAAAGTCAGTCGTGCTGTCTGCCAGACCTGAGAGGCATTTTATTTTCAGTGGTAAAGGACAAAGACACACATACAAAATATATGTGTGAATGTGACCATGAGTAGAAAAGTTGTGGAACCATCATGTAATGTCTGTGCAAGGCCATCCAGCTCACATGCTCTTTTGTTATGTTTACGTGTGATTAGATCTGCACAGCAAGCACTGACTACATGCCAGCTAGACCCTGGAGGTAAAGCTGAGGTCATGCTGCTTAGCCAAAATAAGTAGGCAGTCAAGCCACATGTGCCTTAATCCTATTGTGCTTTTTGTTGAATCAAAATGTGATGAGATATGATCTTTAGAAGATGGATACATCTTCCTAATCATCCACAGAATCAAAACATTGAATTTGTTATGAACTTTTTAGTACTTGAATAATTAAATCTAGTCTGTAGGATGTAGTGCCCATCTTTTAACTGGATCCCATATTTCACCCATTCATTCTTCCCTTCACTGGCTGCCAGTTCGATATTGTATTGATTTTAAAATTTTATTGTTTGTTTTTAAAAGTCTCAATGATTTTGCCCCACGTTATCTGTCTGACCTGCTCGTGTCATTCCCCATGTTCTCTTAGGTCACGAGATCAAGCGCAGCTTGTAGTTCCTCAGACAAAGCTCAAAGTTAGAGGTGATAGAGCTTTTTCTGTTGTTGGCCCCAGATTGTGGAATGACCTGCCTGTCTGTATCAGGCAGGCGGATTCACTTCTAGTCTTTAAATCTGGCCTTAAAACATATTTGTTTTCTTTGGCTTTTGACTAGATCAGGGGTGGCCACGTTCGGTCCTCGAGAGCCACCTTCCTGACACTCTTAGTTGTCTCCCTGCTTCAACACACCTGAATCCAATGAAAGACTCATGAGTCTTTCATTGGATTCAGGTGTGTTGAAGCAGGGAGACAACTAAGAGTGTCAGGAAGGTGGCTCTCGAGGACCGAACGTGGCCACCCCTGGACTAGATAGTTGATGATTTTACTGTTTGAAAGACTTATGTTGTTGCCACTGTTGTCTACTATGTATCTATTTTATTTATTTATGTCTTTGCTGTACAACACTTTGGTCAACCTTGTTTTTAAATGTGCTCTACAAATAAACTGGATTGGATTGGATTGGAATGGATTAGTGTCATCTAGTGGTAATGTTGCAGATTGCATTAAACCATCACTAGTCATGATTTGGTTTCCCTTCACGTTTTCACTTCTTTGGTTGTGGAGATTTATGCTCACTTGCCTCCTCTTGTAATAAGCAATGTGTATAATCCCCCATTTCACAAAACATGACATGGTAGAGGACACTGCCAGGGAGTAACTAGTGACATGTAATTATAAAATAAATATAACTGTAATCACTTAAAATTATAGAAGGAAAAATATTTAATTATGGTTACTAGTTAAAACACTGATGATTACAAAGGGATTACATAGGCATAATGTGTAAAATATTCATTATGCCTATGTTACGTTACATGTTTGCTGTGCAGGAATGGGTCACGTTGGTCACCAAAAGATACTGACAAACTTGATTTGCCCTTATTTTGAATTTGCACTATCAATGAGACCGAGATTGCCCAGAAACCTCGGTCTCAGTGTTGCCAATTTAGCAACACTAAGACTTACTCTGCGTAGTGCAGACTTACTCTCTAAGTGTTGCCATTGTAGTGACTAAATGTAGCAACTTTGTTGAGCCTATCCCAGCAGACACACGGGGTGAGGCGGGGTACACCCTGGACAGATATATACACATATAGACAAACAAACACATTGACATTTGCATGCACACCTACAATTTCAGACTTTCCAGTTCACCTAACCTGCATGTCTTTAGATGTGGGAGGAAGACAGAACACCCGGAGGGAACCCACACAAACGCGGGGAGAACATGCAAAGACCACACAGAAAAGCCACAGGTGAGAACTGATCTCATGACAGTCTTACTGTGAGGCAACAGTGCTAACCACTAAGCCCCTGTACCGCCTCTGCAGGTGACCTTACAATCTTAATTCAAGTTGTATTGAAGAACTTTTAAAGGGACATTATCCGGATGACACATTTAGCACTGAATAGTAAGCTGAGAATCCCCCATGGCACATACACATGATATTTATGAAATGATCTCCATTTTAGCATTTGGGAGGCTTTTAATTACACTTAGCACTGCATTAGTGGCAGCCATTGTTGTTGACTTTTCGCTGCCTTATGAAACAAGATGTGCCAGGAGCACTGGCTGTTGGCTCCACATCATTCATTGCTTTACTCACCAAAATCTGTGACTGCCACCCATGCACAAATTGTTCTGTGTCATCAGATTGGGTGTTTTGACTTTTATTTTGCTTTGGCTGCATTGCATTCTACAATAGTCTCAGTAACCATGACAGTTAAATTACTGAGAAAAAACAGATCTAATATTTTGTGCAGTTTTGTGTGCATTGTGACACTTTTTGAACAGCTTTTTGGCTGGAAACCTGTTGTGTCTGGCAGCACTGTCACTGCCATGCCACTGTGGGCGTATTCACCAATGCAGCCAAATGAGAAATGATCTATAGAAATTTGACTTCAGACTTGCAACATTAAATATTTAACACCTTTTACTAGGCTTTCTATTACAGAGAATGACAGCACAGACAGGTAAATATAAAAACAATTCTTTAAAAAAAATTTCTGCAAAAAAAGTGAAAAAAGTCACATGACTGCTGTTGTGTTAGAAATCAATTTTTTTTCACGCATGACATCCCAAGAATAAAGCATGTCCTGGAGTAGTGATGGTGGCCTCCATAACATTTATTTGAGACTAATCACTGTCTTATTTTGTGAAAACAAAGAGCAAAATCAATCAATAAATAATGGTGTCAGTGTCTTGAACCTGGGTACAAAAAGGCAGGATACAAATGCAAGACTCACTCAGAAGCATGGTATGAGAAAAAGGGTTTAATTCAAAAAGAGGTGGAGGTCTGTACACAGAAAGCCAGGCAAAAATCAGCAGTGGTATCCAAATCAGGAGACAATGCTCAAGGTCAGTAAACAGGCAAATGGTTCAAAAACACGATATGGCAAGTAAAGGAGCAAGGACTGTTAGCCACTGGTAGCCACAACACTAAGGAATGACAAACTGGCAAAATACAAGTGGAAAACAGAGAGCTTAAAAAGAGCAGGTAATGAGGGAGAAATTAGAAAGAAGTGTGAGGAAAACATTTAGGAACAGGGTGTGGCAAACATGGGAATGCACACCCTGACCCAACCCCAGACAAAAGACGAGAGCATGCAGTAACCAGAAAACAAAAGCAATACAAAACCCAAGCATGAACACAAAGCAATTAGCGCCACAGTCTCATTTGGGGGTAGGCGCTAAAGGGGTAAAATATGAAGCATATGACATAATATCTCTACTTCCAGGGGACCAACCACGACATTTTCAATAGTTTGTTGGGCAAATTGCATGCAAACAAAGTGAAAATGCAAAGAAAAAGTGATGATGCAGTTGGAAAGTGTATGTGTTTATGATCCAGAGCATAAACGTGCCAAGGTGGTTTTGCAGGTGAGTGAATGGAGCTACTCTGGTTAGCTGTGTAGACTAACACTTACCAACACGACGTCTCCCATCTGCCTCACCTTTCTTCTCCACTGAGAACCGAAAAAAAGAAATACTTTTCGCGACTGCTTCAGTGATTGCAACCGAAAACAAAACAGTACACCATTTATCTGTGTGAAGTTATGCTGTGTATATATTGCACAACAGGAGCGGAGGTCCCCATAACTGATTAAATCTTGCGATGTCATGCCGGGTTCAAACGAGACTGCAATGCCCTATACAAAACCCAAGCATGAACAGAAAGCGACACAAGACCAAAGCATGAACATGGTCCAACATGACAATCAGGTTGATGATGATAATGTCCCATTAATAAAAGTTTCACAATACTCATTGTGGTCAGGTCTGTACTGTCATGTTTAAAATCAAACACACACACTCTTCTTCAAGCGCTTATCCAAGATCAGGTCATGAGGGTGTGGAGCCTATCCCAGCAATCATACGGCATGAAGCAGGGTACACCCTGGACAGAACGCACATTTCAATTATAAAATTTAAATTTAGATTTGTCAGCTTTATTGTCCAGTTGAAAACATTTGTCAAAAACAGTAATCAGAAGGTAATCAAAAGCAATAAGTTCATTATTGTGAATAAATTAAAATATTTACACCACTTATTAGATTTTAAGAGTAAAGTAACCTTCCCAACAGTAGTAGGGGAAACAACCACTGACCCCTCTTCTTTTTTCTTCAGTATTTTGGCTATGCTGCAAAATGTGAAAGACAGAGTAAGTATGTCCTTTTTTGTTTACTGTATCAGCATGACAGTGCCACTTGGCGGCCTCCATAAAGGGGCCTGCTCCCATGTAGATATAGAGGGGTCATTCTGTGCTCATGAAAACATATTAATTTGTTATTTCAAGTGATTATACACTAATAAACAGGTGGTTGTGAATGCTATATTAAGTATCTGATAAATAACGTTCCTAAATCCTACACACTACAGCTTTAATGTACTTTTTTGGATGAACTGAGTTGCTCATATAAAATACAGTGGTCACATTTCATCCAGCATCATGCATTGTCCATAATCAATCATATTGATGACTTTCAGAAATCTTTCCTTAGATTTTGATTAAACTTAGTGAAATTAATTCAGTCTATGGTGGGAATCAGAGTCTATACTCCATAACCCCCTCACCCTCCATGGATCTGAAAGACAGGACATAAACTGTGAACAGAGTCCATAACTTTCAAATGACAGCTTTGGAAGTGAAAAATGAGTTTTCACCAAACATTAGTAAAATTGCCCTTATATGATCAGAATCAGAATTTTAACTCTATAAGAGACTCATCAAATATATGTGCAGTGATGAATCATTTGAACAGAGGTCTGTACTAATTCAGCATGTTCTGTTCTGCTGTCTGTTGTCATGCAGGAACAAGAGTTGAATTATCTGCTGATAAGAGTATTGCTCAGTACCACTCCATAAAAATGTAATGTAAAATCTGTCTGTTTGTTTATGTGAGAAAAAAAATGGTTCTTAATTTGTGGAAGACGATACATAGTACAACGCAACACTTTTGGTTTTGCTCCCATTTCGTATGAGATGAACTCAAAGATCTAAAACTTTTTCCACATACACAATATCACCATTTCCCTCAAATACTGTTCATAAACCAGTCTAAATCTGTGATAGTGAGCACTTCTCCTTTGCTGAGATAATCCATCCCACCTCACAGGTGTGCCATATCAAGATGCTGATTAGACACCATGATTAGTGCACAGGTGTGCCTTAGACTGTCCACAATAAAAGGCCACTCTGAAAGGTGCAGTTTTATCACACAGCACAATGCCACAGATGTTGCAAGATTTGAGGGAGCGTGCAATTGGCATGCTGACAGCAGGAATGTCAACCAGAGCTGTTGCTCGTGTATTGAATGTTCATTTCTCTACCATAAGCCGTCTCCAAAGGCGTTTCAGAGAATTTGGCAGTACATCCAACCAGCCTCACAACCGCAGACCACGTGTAACCACACCAGCCCAGGACCTCCACATCCACCATGTTCACCTCCAAGATCATCTGAGACCAGCCACTCGGACAGCTGCTGAAACAATCGGTTTGCATAACCAAAGAATTTCTGCACAAACTGTCAGAAACCATCTCATCTGCATGCTCGTCGTCCTCATCGGGGTCTCGACCTAACTCCAGTTTGTCGTCGTAACCGACTTGAGTGGGCAAATGCTCACATTCACTGGCGTTTGGCACGTTGGAGAGGTGTTCTCTTCACGGATGAATCCCGGTTCACACTGTTCAGGGCAGATGGCAGACAGCGTGTGTGGCGTCGTGTGGGTGAGCGGTTTTCTGATGTCAATGTTGTGGATCGAGTGGCTCATGGTGGCAGTGGGGTTATGGTATGGGCAGGCGTCTGTTATGGACGAAGAACACAGGTGCATTTTATTGATGGCATTTTGAATGCACAGAGATACCGTGACGAGATCCTGAGGCCCATTGTTGTGCCAACATGCAAGAACATCACCTCATGTTGCAGCAGGATAATGCACGGCCCCATGTTGCAAGGATCTGTACACAATTCTTGGAAGCTGAAAATGTCCCAGTTCTTGCATGGCCGGCATACTCACCGGACATGTCACCCATTGAGCATGTTTGGGATGCTCTGGACCGGTGTATACGACAGCGTGTACCAGTTCCTGCCAATATCCAGCAACTTCACATAGCCATCGAAGAGGAGTGGACAAACATTCCACAGGCCACAATTGACAATTGATCAACTCTACGCGAAGGAGATGTGTTGCACTGCATGAGGCAAATGGTGGTCACACCAGATACTGACTGGTATCCCCCCCAATAAAACAAAACTGCACCTTTCAGAGTGGCCTTTTATTGTGGACAGTCTAAGGCACACCTGTGCACTAATCATGGTGTCTAATCAGCATCTTGGTATGGCACACCGGTGAGGTGGGATGGATTATCTCAGCAAAGGAGAAGTGCTCACTATCACAGATTTAGACTGGTTTGTGAACAATATTTGAGGGAAATGGTGATATTGTGTATGTGAAAAAAGTTTTAGATCTTTGAGTTCATCTCATACAAAATGGGAGCAAAACCAAAAGTGTTGCGTTTATATTTTTGTTGAGTATAGAAAGATGTGGATGGTCTGCGCTGGGAAACAGGCCTGTCGCCACTTTGTAGCTGTTCTGACTGACCAGCACCTCTGGGACTTTGCGTATAACCTCTATTTACAGTACACAGTATACTTCTTAATGACAAAGCAGACCATGGGTCATCTTGACCAAACACTCTTGATTGTTTGGTTCACTTAAAGACTCACAGGGTGAAGCACCAGCTAATGTCAAACACAGGGTCAGATTCAACGTACTAGGTTACAACAAAACCGACACTCCTCTACAGAGGAACAAAAGTAAAGGAATTGTATACTTGGGAGACACTGAAACAAAGCTTCATAAGCAAAGTTTTGTGGTTTATGCTACAACTAGCTGGGGTACCCGGCGTTGCCCAGGTTAACCTGTTTAAGATATCATCTACAAAATATTCCAAAGTTTATATTTTGTCATAATTGTAGATATCTTATAAGTATATGTGTTGTCCGAATAGGCAAAGGTTTGAACTAAAAACCCAAAATAGGTGGAATCCCCAAACCAAGAGAGAAAACTGAATTTTGCTGCATGCAAGAAACAACAATGAAGTTCTTCAGACTTTATATTACAGATCAAGTATGCTCATAATCATTAATCAGAATTGATGTTATGACCTTTATAATTGTTGATACATTGCAAATCTAGTTTATAAAAATAAAATGGCTTTTAAGCAAATGTTAATTTTGGATTTGAGATGTTGAATATATATTTAAATGCAGCTTTTACTGACCAATAGTTCTGAAGAGCCTCTTGGTAGACAATGTTCCTTGTCCTTCTGTCAGGAAAGTGGATATACAGCTGACTGGGGTTACCAACTCTGGACCATCTGACTAACTAACTGTGGAAGATCGCAGGTTCTGCCATATTCAGGCCAGCGACATTATCAGCAAAAGTTGTGGTTTCTTTTTGCACACTTTGAGGCATTCCATCTTTAAATGGTGTAAATGTTGCCTTGCATATTTCTTAAAGTTATGCATTCATTGGTATATTTAGAGAACAAAAAATCTTTTCAATTGTAAAAAAAAAAAGAGGTTTGACCACTAAAAACAGTTTGAGCCATGAAACATCAACATACCAAAACTATTAGATCAACCCCAAAGCTAGTGCACTATTATAATAGGACAGCAGGTTGTGAAGAGTTGATAAATAACAAAATTTAATTTATGATATTTACATCATAATGAGCAGCCTATATACAACACGCGATTGGAGAACACAGGCTCTATGCCCGCTTACTGGCTGATTGAAAGGGTGCTGCCCCATCAGCAGTTAGAACTACATCACTTTTTCAGATGATCTGCAGAGTGCCATTGTGATACAGAAAACATGCGTTTGCCTGATACATTATGATCAACGCTAGGGAAGTGATACACATCATGTACACTCGACACCTTTATTTTTAGAAAATGTGCAAATGTTTAGAAATACATGTCAAATTGCAAGAAAAGACAAAGCTTGATATTTTATCCAGTAAACTTTTAAAGTTTAATTTACAGCCTGTGATTGAAAACTCTCTGCTAAGAGTGAAAACCTTCATTCCAAGAAGGAATAGGCTGTATTCTGATAAGTATTATATCATAGTGATTGTGTATAAGTTTTATCAAAATTCATGTGGATTGACCCCCCCCAGCAACCCCACCCCTTCTCAGCCACCAATGCCTGGCATGGGGAGAACTATCAAAATTCATGTGGATTGACCCACCCCCAGCCACCCCACCCCCTCTCAGCCACCGATGCCTGGCATGGGGAGAACCCATCTACATCTCTGAGCTGGCACCTTATCTGCAGGTCTAAAGCCCCGTTTACACATAGACGGTAAACTCTCCCGAAAGTGTCCCGGCAGAGATTTTGCCCCCTCCGGGCCATTTTAGGGATCACACGCCGTAGTTAACGCCGGCGCATGGGGGCGTGGTTTGGTTCCGGCTTCACCGGGAATCGTCGAAAAAATTATTCAACATGTCGAATAATTCCGGGAGCGCTCCCGGAGAAGTGGCCTGACGACGGAGACAACGCGAACAATGGCGTTTGATACTTTTTAATCGCCGTGTCATCCCGCCCCTTCCTGTAGTCCCGCAGTTTACACCGCCGTAATTGGCGGCCGGCGTTGTATCCCTAACCAACGGCGTGTAAAACGACGATAGAGCCCACATCGGCGTCCTCAAAGGTGTTTTAACCGGCGACAGAGGCAGACAAAACGGCGGCGCTAGCGGACAGTATGCTGTTCTAAATGCCACCTCCCGGTTAACTGCGTCCCAAACGGCCAATAGGCGGCGGTCAGTATAAAAACGCTAGCGCGCTGCATGCAGGTCTCTCACTCGCGGCCAGCTCCAGATATTTTTGCAGAGAAGCTCCAGTATACCTCCTAAAATAAAATTGGCAGCGGCAAGGACTTACCAAGAGGTCTGGTTCAGAAGCATAGGGTAGTCCTGTGGTGCAGACGAGCAACACGTTGAGGAGAGAAAAAAGAAAAGGCTGAGAGATGAGCTCCCTGTCACTCCCTCCCCCTGCACTGACAGCTGCTTCAGCCTATTATACTCTGGGGGTGGTGCCTATAAGCAACAGTTCCTGGAGTAACGCAGGATTTGCCTGGATAAATCCAGCGGTACACAGGGCATTTATCGGCGGCAGCAGAACACCGCCGTTCTCACGCGCGTCTTAACCTGCGTTTGTAAAGGATAGAACTGAGTATTAACCCCCGTTGCCTGACGTGTGCCGGATGCTACGGCGTCAAAACTCTGCTTTATTCGGCGGATTTAGTGGTGTTTTATCCGCGTATTTGCAGCTAGTACGGCGCTCAAAACGCCGGCGAAATGCTCCGCCCCTTTCCACTGCGAAAACAGCCGGAACTACCGCGAACTTCGGTCTACGTACTACCCGCGGACAAAACCGTCTATGTGTAACCTGGGCTTTAGTCTTGATTCAGAAAAATCTCAAATCCAGACACAGTGCTGCTATCAGAGCATCCATTGACTCTGCAAAGATCACAGCATTGTTCATGGAGTCAAGGTCAGCAAACCTTTCCTTACCAACCAGAGCACCCAAGTCACTGGTTTCCACAACCCTACCCAACACCCAGTCCATGCAAGCATTGAACAGTGTAGAAGCCACAAAATACCCCTGACGAACACGTTTTCACTGGGAAAACTCAAAGTATCTGTCTCCACTCTACACAACATTCACAGTATCTGTGTATAGGCTGGCTATGATGTCCAACAGGTTCTTGGGGATCCCACAATTCCTCAGGATGTCTCAGAGAGCAGTCCAATCAAATGCTTTGAGAAAATCGACAGAGGCCACAAAGAAGCACTGCCGATATTCATGCTTGCGTTATGAGGACTCGCAGAGCTAAAATGGGTCAGCAGTTGACTTCTTGGGCATGAAACCAGACTGCACCGGTCGCTGAGCAGCAAGTAGCTGTAACTCAGTTACAAAGAGTGCCCCGTGAGAGCCCATTCGATCCCTCTCATGGCAGCTGTCGGCCAAATTCCACGTGCCATACACGAACATCCAACACCACTCGCAGAGCACTTAGGAAATGTGGGGCCATTCGCGCTGTTAGCACAAAAATAGTGAGCAGACGACCACTTTCGAGCTGGATGTGAAATTTATGTAAATGCCCCCACGACTGTGGCTTTGCAAAGCAATGACACAATGTCTGTCCTGCGGTGCGCCGCCCACAGGACACACGTGTCGGGCTGGATACATGTGCGGGACCGACTGGACACGCCAGGCCAGCAGAAGTGGACATGATAAGACTACATTGCTTCATTCATGTCATTTCATGACTGTACGTCTATGACCATGGGTCATCTACAGAGGAACAGACAGTACATACTTGTATTGTCCGCTCAACAAGAGGGATTCAACAAAATGCTGTTTTTTATGGTGTGTGGTTTTATTATTTTTTTCTCCACAGCAGCGGCGTGATGTGGTGCAATGTGGTGCTGTTCACACTGTGTTTGTGCACACCTGTCTGAACATGTGTCCCTCACACCAGCAGGTGGAAAGTTTCATGGTTCCCCATTTCGTGTTTGGTTTGCGGATTTTCTTCCGGTTTCTGTGTCTTTCGTGTTATGGGTGAAGGAGCCCTAAAGAATGTTTATTTTGTTTTTAAGCCCTTTCAGGACTAAATTTTACTTATTGAAAAAGTTATCCATGCATAGTCAGAATTGTGGGACTTGTCAGCTCTTTCATGTGACACTCCAACAATTTGTAACTATAAAATATAAACAGTTTTTCACACCCCTTTAAACTGCATGCTGTGGTGTTCTTCAGAGGCATTTCTGGCTTCACTTATGTCCTAAAGAATAACAACATGCATATAAAATCTACATCCATAAGGCTCGCTCACTGAAACATAGCCTATACTTTTCTTATCTTGCCTAGACCTATTTCTGTGGGAGTTGACAACAATCACACCAGGAATGAACTATTGGGCCACAGTCTGCTTGACATTAAAGACCTGTTTATCTTGCAGCAAGGACTTGCCTTTTTGTTCACTCATTTCAACTTTATTCATCCAGAGAAATCAAATGAGAAGGAATGCAAATTATCCACAAACATCGTTTGCAAATATACGTTTTACCGGCTCCACTAATGTGTCGCCGGTACAACTCAATTTGCGACCGTAAAATCCAGGATGAACGTCTGCAAATCAAACAACAGGGTTATTCCCTAATTGTATCAGTGAATCACAAAGAACTCATTTGTATGAATCTGTGTTGCACTCATGAATCTGAATGCTCCTTGTTGTTACATCTGATTCTCATATTGTAGCACGGTGCATGACAAATGAATGCTAAGGGCCAATGGTGTACTAGCTCATGTTGTATGTTCTATATTTCCATCCATTAATATGACACAATCATGCTCCTATTTATTCTTTTACACAGAAATACTGTTTATATCTACTAATTAAATCCTATCGGTTCTGTTTTGAGTCTCAGTCAGTAGCTGACAAGGCAGTGTTAGCTTTCACTAGCTTTACTTTATCCAGAAAAAAAAAGTTAAAGGAGAACTGAGTGGAAATAAATGCAGCATAAGAACAGCATTTCTGATAATAAAAGAAAAGCAGTGAAATGGTGAGTGAGAAAATGTATATTGGCTTGAGTTCTCAATTGATAAAACACTGTTCCTGAAAAATAGCACACATTTCCCCAAAATAGGACACAATTCACAAAGCACTGCACACTTGTGTCATAAGCGCACTTTGTCAAACTTAGAACACTCCAGTCAAAATGTGCACACACTGATCAAAATTAGCACACTGCACTGCAAAATGCAAAACACTGTTCCCTCACTGTTTCCACATTAAGTGTAAAAAATGATGTAGTCTCCAAAAATGACAACTAGAACATAAATGCAACTCACAATTGACTCAGAGGGGACCATTACAGTCCCTGACTATACATTACAAAATTAGAAATAATCTTACAGCACAATATTGTTCACAGTACAGTATTTACACCACATCAATTCTGTCAGCTTGATTAGGCCACAGGACCTCATCAACATCACAAGCTATACTTTCTCTGGCCAGGCAACGTGGGAAGAAAGACCTTGTGTGTCTGATCCAGCCCTGGCATGCATCAACAGACACATCATCACATGCCATGTCCATTGACTGCAAAAGATTGTCATGAGTATGGCTGCCGCTCATATACCTTCCACCTCCACAAAACAATTCCTCTGTAGGATTAAGGAAGGGAGAATATGGCAGCAGCAAAACAACAATAAACTGAGGGTTCATATTGAACCATTCTCTAATCAGTAGCCCTCTATGAAAGCTTACATTGTCCCAGACAACAACAAAAACAGTGTCTCTTTGAAAAACACCCAGTTGCACCTGTCCCATCAGGGCCTCACGAAGTCCATCTAAGAAAGTCAACAAACACTGGGTGTTGTATGGGCCCAGGACTGCATGACGGTGAGTGACTCCAGAATTGCTTATTGCTACGCAGAGGGTTACATTACCCCCACGCTGACCTGGGATGTTGACTATAGCCCGCTGTCCAATAATGTTTCTTCCCCTCCTCCTCTTGGCCAGGTTGAAGCCAGCCTCATCCACATAGATGTATTCATGTGGCCTATCATCAGAGTCCAACTGAAAAACCCTCTGGAATAAACATACACAAGACAAATGGGTCAGTCATGTTCACTTCCTGTAATGCAATAGAACTGGTGAATCTGAACTGTGCATTTGAATTTGTAAACAGCCTTTTTAGAACATTTCACAGTTCTATATTTATAGAATTGGCATAATATAGCATGATATGATTCATATGATATGAAAGCGTAATTTTATATACTCACTTGTACATATTGGAATCACTGTTCTTTTACTCTGAGGGTGTTTCTTTCAAAGGGAACTCTGTAGACTTGCTTCATGCTGACTGTTTTTCTTCAGGATACAATCAATGGTGGAGAGACTTATACTGTTGATGCCCCTGAAATGGTTATTATCTTGAATGATCTGTTGCTGAATTTCCCGAAGTTTGATTGCATTATTTTGCACCACCATTTGAACTATTAAGGCCTCTTGGTGTTGGTTGAATAAAGGTGCTCGTCCTGCCGCAACACGTGGTCTTGCAACTCTACCAAAAAACAAACAAAAAGAAAAAAAAGGTGTGTAAAGAATGTGTATAGAAGAGTTGCAGATACTTGCTGTCCTCTTTAAATCGTCGGATAATTGATTCAACAGTGTATCTGTTGAGGTTGGGTGTGACTCTTTGTCCTGCTTCTTTCAGAGTCATTCCATGAATCAACACATTATTGATCACAGTTTCTTGAATCTCATATGAAATTCTCCTTCTTTGCATGGGTCTTTGTCTCCGTTGAAGCCTTGGCCTTGGTCTTTGTCTGGGTCACAGGCCAGAATTAGTTGCATGGACAGGTTCTGGACGAGGCTGAAGAGCAGGTTCTGGTTCTGGACGAGGCTGAAGAACAAGTACTGGATCTGGACCAGGTCCATGGGCCGGTGCAGGTTCTGGTTCCAGCTCCGGTCTGGGTCGTCCATGGCCACGTCTTCCTCGTCCACCTCTTGCTCCTCTGACATCCATTTTGAAGACAATGCTGCTTCCCAGCAGGTTTTATGCTCTGCTGTTCATTAGCAACAGTGCTTTCAGCTTTGACCTGTTGTGTCGTTATCATGACAGCTGTGCTGGAATAGTGTTCACATTCTGCCTGCTAGTGTTCACTTTTTAAAAAAACGTGTGCTATGACTGAACTGTTTGTTCACATGAGCAAAAAATGTGTGCAGTCTTTTTCTAACAGTGTGGAACAGTTTTGGGAGCAGTGTGTAAGCCATGAAGTGTGTCCAATATTTTGACGACAGAGGTCTTTTTTTTTGAGAGATGTGTGCAGTCAGTTGGAGAATGCGTGTAGTCAGTGGAATTTAGTGTCTTATAAACTGAGAAAAACTGTAAGTTCACAAATAAACACAGAGAACATTTCTGTTCAGAATGTACACCATCAATCACAAATTACAACAGCACATCAAAAAACAGGATGGAATGAAGAAAACAGAGAGTAAGTTAACCCACCTTTTGTCAAAAACTGATTTATGGCCCTGTCAGCCAATCAGAATTGACTACGTCACTAAGCCCCGCCCCCCTTATGACATCACAGCGAATCAGAATCGATGACGTCTCTATGTCCCGCCCCTAAGCCCCTCCCCTAGTCCCGCCTCCAAGCCCCGCCCCTTATGATGTCACAGCCAATCAGAATCGATTACATCACTATGTCCCGCCCCTAAACCCCGCCCCCGGCTCCTCCCCTAGTCCCGCCCCGGGCTCCTCCCCTAGCCCCACCCCAAGCTCCTCCCCTAACCCCGCCCCAAGCACTGCCTCCAAGCCCTACCTCCCCTCCCACCCGGGTCTAATATTTTAATGTCATTTTATTTCATGAATTAAAGAACGATTAAAAATACCTAGATCTTTTAATGTATTAAAGAATTAACTAATTCTGAAATAATTAAACATAAATCAGTGTCTATTATTTAATACCCCTTTAATATTTTTAATTCTTAAATTAAAGCGCCTCCTTTTATGGTTTTAATGCCTCAATTAAAGAAGGAATAAAAATACCGTATCTTATGCATAATTATGGGAGGTTTTCTTCAATTTAGTGATTAAACACGAATATTTTAATACGCCTTTAATATTTCTTAATTCTTAAATTATCGCGTTTCCTTTTCTGTTTTTTTTAATTCGTAAATTAAAGAAGGGAAACAAATAGCCGTCTCTCACGGCTGTAAGTCTTTGCAGCAAGACGGTCAAATACCAACGCATAGAGCTGCTCGCGGAAACATGACCCCACGGCTGTAATACCTGTTGCAGACGCTAGCTGTGTCTGTGTGTGCGTGCGTGCGTGTGTGTGTGTGTGTTTCTGTGTTTCGGAGGGGTGTGTGTGTGTGTGTGTGTGTGTGTGTGTGTGTGTGTGTCAGGCCAGATGGTCTTTTATAACATAGTAGAGAAGCGTTCGTCGCGCTTGTTTGAAGGCTGGAAAAAACAAAGCTCCTTCTCACTCACGCCAAATGGTGTTTCTTTTAACATATTAGCCGACGATCATGGGGCGCGGGACACCGGCTGATCGGAGATGCTGCCCCGAGGTGATGAACCCGAAAAATCAACAAACTTTGGTCTCACTCACGCCAAATAGTGTTTTTAGATCAAAAGGTGAGGAATTACGCCCCGCGGACGAGGAAGGGTTTAAAAATCCCCTTTCCGACGACAGAGTGACATACAGCATTCACCATGGCGAGACAAACTCCGATCCTCCGCTACATCTGTGAGACGCCCGTGAACATCACCATGACGACAGAGGGCTCACTCGCTCCAAAAAAGCGAGGATGTACGTCAGCCGCCTGAGCCAGCCGATACCGGAGGAAGATCTGACGTATAGCCTGGAGGGGCCCGAACGTTTAACTTACACGTTCGACCCGTATTATGCCCAAGTAAGTTTCTTCACTCTGGCCGAGGGTGAGACTGCCACTCGAGGAACCCCACGGGTGGCGCTTACTTCTGCCGATTGGGGAGTCTTCTCCGCGGCTGCGGGCTCGATGATTCGCGACACGGTCAACCCTGAACCTCCAGGAGATCGGACGCCGGAAAAGAAGAAAACGCTTCCAACTCACCTGGCTCAGCACCCAGGGGCCGCGCTATAGGGTGATATTTCAGCGGGGACCTCCTGACACTGTCTCTGAGGGTGAAATTAAGTTGGAGCGGCTTAGTGCCAGCGGCCACGTCAGAAGCGTCACAGCTGCGGCTGAGAGCTGGCATGAGTTGTTCAACACCTGCAACGACAGGATTACGGGCCTCTTTACAAGGTGCCTGGCCTGGAGGGACGTTATCGAAGTCCGAAAAAACTTGGCCCCTCTTTTTACTTAAAAAAAAAAAATAAACAGACAAAAAAAAAACTCTGACGTAGCTCCTCCCCGCATGCACGGGGGTTTCTATAAAAAACCAGGGGACCACATCTCATTCAATCATCGGTCGATGAACCAGCATGAGCTCCTCAACCTCTCCCATTGCAGCGGCCGACGACATCGCTTGTGACTGCGCGCTCGAGTGTGGAAGAGACCTGGCATCCCTGGGGCAAGCTTCACGGACCCGCGGCGGGTACAAGAGCCCGTGGGGAGTTCAGCTCGAGCCGGTCTGGGGCGAGACCCATCCTTCTCACGCGCTTTCCAGCCCGGGAGGCGTGGGGTCTCTTCCCACTGTCACGGAGGCCGCGAGTCCGCGGGAGGTACAAGACCTCGAGCGGGCTGAGAAATACGCCACATCTTTCGCATCTGACCGGCCAGACGGGTTCCTGTCAGAGGAATTCCTGAAAACGGTGAAAGTCGGCGTGGCACACTTACTTTTGGCTGTGATCAAAAGTTACAGACAAAAACTCTGTTACGGGTGTGAGATCGATCACCCCAGCCAGCGCCAGCACGAGTGCCTGGACCCGTTAAATGAATATTTCTTTACCGGACATTTTGAGAGATTAATGGTGAGACTCTGGAGACCGACCTTCATCCCGGCTGTGGTAAAGCTCCTAGCCCAGCGCTTCCTCAACCCATTGGCTGCGAGGGTCCAGGGGGCGGTAGAAAACATCCTCACTGAGCTGAAATACACTGATAATTTTGAAGCAAAGATCAACGAACTGTACACATGTTTCGGTGAAGACGCAGATCTCGACCTGGAGGGGATGGTAGCCGTCTATAACCCAGACGACTGAAGAAAAAAACCTGCTTTTTTTTTTTTTAAATATCATTATATTGTTTTACAGTCATGGGTAATTGTGTGATGAGTCTCTTTCAAAGCTTGCGGGAAGTTTATATTATACGTGGACTCTCGTATAAGCTGGAGCGGGTAGTCATTCGCAGGCTGGAGACCCCAGACGCCCCACCTTCATGCGCTTTGGAGAGGGTCTTCGACGTTATCAGACGTCGCCCCGGGCCCAGAGTCTGGACA
This sequence comes from Thalassophryne amazonica, assembly GCF_902500255.1. Classification (NCBI taxonomy): domain Eukaryota; kingdom Metazoa; phylum Chordata; class Actinopteri; order Batrachoidiformes; family Batrachoididae; genus Thalassophryne; species Thalassophryne amazonica. The sequence goes on along the minus strand of NC_047103.1, from coordinate 74,962,874 downwards.
GATCATATCTACAACGCGGCTCTCCATTCATCTGAAAAATCTCTGTACAACGTATTACTGAAAATCTCTGTTTTGACCACTGACGATTTTACACGGTGTAATCCGATGCACCTGCTTACATTATACACTCTGTTTGTGGATGTGATAGTGTGCCGGGTGAAACAGATGGGGCTCTCCAGAGAAGAGATTGTTCCTACACTTTTACAGCTGAATACTGAAATAAACCGTAAATGCGGGGGAGATGTATTACTGAGAGTTTTCCAGTTTTGTACGTGAACGTATACTTTTTTCCTTCATGCATGTTGTGTTTAATAAACATGAACAATTGTTTTTTCTCTGTTTGTGACTTTAATGATTGTAATAAAGCATACATTCTAAAACTCAGACGGTCAGTGTTCTTTCCAATAATATTGTTGAAAAAGGGTGAAATGTTTTACAAATCAAATTTATATAGCGCCAAAACCACAACAAAACAGTTGCCCCAAGGCGCTTCATATTGCAAGACAGAGTCATACAAACGAGGTTTTGGTGGAAAAAAGGTGCTCGTGTGAATTAATGAGGGGTTTTAACACGGTCTTATTAAAAGCTCGAGGCTGCTCTGTGAGCGCTCTCCGCGGTGCTGAATCAGAGTTCAATTTAACGTTTCCAAGAGCGCCTATTTAAAACGTATACTTTTTTCCTTCACGTATGTTGTGTTTAATAAACATGAACAATTGTTTTTTCTCTGTGTGACTTTAATGAATGTAATAAAGCATACATTCTAAAACTCAGACCATCAGTGTTCTTTCCAATAATATTGTTGAAAAAGGGTGAAATGTTTTACAAATCAAATTTATATAGCGCCAAAACCACAACAAAACAGTTGCCCCAAGGCGCTTCATATTGCAAGACAGAGTCATACAAACGAGGTTTTTGGTGGAAAAAAGGTGCTCGTGTGAATTAATGCGGGGTTTTAACATGGTCTTATTAAAAGCTCGAGGCTGCTCTGTGAGCGCTCTCCGCGGTGCTGAATCAGAGTTCAATTTAACGTTTCCAATAGCGCCTATTTAAAACAAAAGACTAATATTTATGGTCGCTAAAACATATAAAAATGCAAAAAAGTACTATCCGGTTCATCATTCTGAAGAGATCCGTCTTAAAAGATGGGTGATGAGGGTTTAATGAAGGATATATATTATAGTCCGGTAAATCCGGGGAGTTTTGGAGGGCCGGAGCGTTTACGCAGGGCTATGACCGATCAACACGGCTCTAAAATTCGTATGAAGCATATCAGAGATTTCCTGTCGGGGGAAGATGCATACACATTACACAAACCTGCCAGGACGCATTTTCCAAGAAATAGAGTATTTGTCACAAACCCGCTTAACCAATTTCAGGCGGATTTATGCGACATGCAGGGGTTATCAGATTTTAACGACGGGTACAAGTACCTGCTGACCGTTATCGATATCTTCTCAAAAAAAGCGTATGCCAGACCTCTGAAGTCAAAGCAAGGGCGCGAAGTCTCACAGGCCTTTGCCTCGCTCTTAAAGCAAAGCGGGGTGCCTCTGAAGTTGCAGACTGATGCCGGGAAAGAGTTTTTTAACAAACCGTTCAAGGATTTAATGAAAAAACACCGGATTCTACATTTTGCCACGGCCAGTGATCTGAAAGCCTCGGTTGTCGAGAGGTTTAATCGCATGCTAAAGACGAGAATGTGGAGATATTTTACTGCTAAAAACACGAGAAGATACATCGACGTCCTACCGTCTTTACTCACGGCTTATAACGAGAGTTATCATAAAAGCATTAAGATGAGGCCGAATGAGGTTAATGCTCGAAATGTTGATCAAGTGTTTCAAAATTTGTACGGGGCAGCCACCCTACACAGGAGGCCTGCGAAGTTTAAATATAAGGTCGGAGATATAGTCAGGGTCTCCAAGCTCAGGGGAGTTTTTGATAAAAAATATGAACAAAGTTTTACGGATGAAATGTTCACGGTGTCAGAATGTATACAACGCACGCCGCCCATTTATAAATTGAAAGATTATGACGGCGAGATCATTGAAGGTTTATTCTATGAACCAGAATTGCAGAAGGTTAAAATAGCAAAAGACAGACCGTATCAGGTTCAAGAAATTATTCGTGAACGTTTTACCAAGGGGAAGAAATTTGTATTTGTCAGATGGAAAAATTGGCCCGAGAAATTTAACTCCTGGGTTCCCGCGGACCAGCTGATGGCCGTATAAATATGAGAACATCTATCTTCAACCGACATATGAGAAATGGATCGGGATCTGAAACACGGATTTTATATGACTCTGCCTTCAAACACCAGCCTAAAATTATTCCCGGACAACACAATTTCATGCTACCAGGTGGACTTGGCTCGACACCTGGATCTAGAGGGTGACTGGGATGTGGCGCTGACGGAAATTTCTTATCCGCACACCTGGTTAAATATCCCGGAAAAGCCTTCCTGTACGTTCCAGGTGATGAAAATTACGGAACAAACTCGCCGTTCACTCGCGATATTTTGACACGGGATATTATGATAACTTTGAGGTTATTGCAGGGCTGATAAACCCTCGTTTGAAGACTATAGATCCTCATCTGACTTTAAAATATGACGATATCCAGAAAAAGTTTCTGTGGGAAGGAGACGGTACCAGCCAGGTATATTTTGAAGCCCCGACAGCGTACATGCTGGGGATGCAGCCTAATCAATGGCTGAGATGCGGACCCGATATAAAAGCAGGGATGTATCACCTGTTCTGTTATACAGACGTTGTACAGCCTCAGGCGGTGGGCGACGCTTTTGCTCCTCTCCTCCGAGCGTTCGAAATTGGAGGTCGTTTCGGGGAAATAATTACAAAGAAATTCAACCCCGCTTATTACATCCCGGTCTCCAAAAGACATATTGAGACAATACGCATCGAAATCAAAAGCGATCAAGATCGATCGGTGGATTTCAGATACGGTAAAGTGGTTGTGACATTACATTTTAAACCGGCGGGATAAAAAAAAAATGGCTGGGGCAGCGCACAAAGCCGACATTTATAGATTTGTGCCTTACTATGAAAATCAAGTCGGGAACGGCCTTCACGGCTTCCACGGCGCTCCTGTTATGTATGGGCGTGGGCTCGGGAACATATTTTTGAAACTGTTCAAATTTGTGTCGCCGCTGATTAAACAAGGATACACGATCGCCAAACCTCACCTGAAAAACGCAGCCCGAAGCATCGCTTCCGACGTAGTGAGCCGCGTTGTTGAGAGGGCCGGACGGAGTCAGGAACCCGAGCAGCAGCGGGGGTCCAGGATCATGGTGCTCTCAAGAAGGCCCCGGAAACGCCCCCCGGGAAAACGGGTCAAAACGGTTAAAAAGCGAAAGACCGCCGGAAAAAGCAGAACAGTTCGAAGGAAGCATAAGAAGAGGAGGTTGTCCGGGGATATTTTCTCTTAAACAATGTCTCTTTTGCGAAATAATTCCCCCGAATGCACCATGAGCGAATTGGATTTATTCGCCGTCCCCGGGACCCAGCTGTCCATCGAGCAAAGCCAATACGTTGAAGTCAGCCCATTATCAACCCTGACGGACATGGGCCCTATCGAGTTTTTTATCCCCGGAGACGGTGAGAGGTATTTAGACCTCAATAATACGCTGCTTTATCTGCGAATGAAAATTACAAACGCCAACGGGACTGACCTGGCTAATGACGCCCGCGTGGGCATCATTAGCCAGGTCAGCCAGGGCTGATAATGGGCTGACTGAGCAAAAGCGTCGCCCACCGCCTGAGGCTGTACAACGTCTGTATAACAGAACAGGTGATACATCCCTGCTTTTATATCGGGGTAGCGGGGACAGCTCGTGACCCCGGGTCCGCATCTCAGCCATTGATTAGGCTGCATCCCCAGCATGTACGCTGTCTGGGCTTCAAAATATACCTGGCTGGTACCGTCTCCTTCCCACAGAAACTTTTTCTGGATATCGTCATATTTTAAAGTCAGATGAGGATCTATAGTCTTCAAACGAGGGTTTATCAGCCCTGCAATAACCTCAAAGTTATCATAATATCCCGTGTCAAAATATCGCGAGTGAACGGCGAGTTTGTTCTTGCCCGTAATTTTCATCACCTGGAACGTACAGGAAGGCTTTTCCGGGATATTTAACCAGGTGTGCGGATAAGAAATTTCCATCAGCGCCACATCCCAGTCACCCTCTAGATCCAGGTGTCGAGCCAAGTCCACCTGGTAGCATGAAATTGTGTTGTCCGGGAATACTTTTAGGCTGGCGTTTGAAGGCAGAGTCATATAAAATCCGTGTTTCAGATCCCGATCCATTTCTCATATGTCGGTTGAAGATAGATGTTCTCATATTTATACGGCCATCAGCTGGTCCGCGGGAACCCAGGAGTTAAATTTCTCGGGCCAATTTTTCCATCTGACAAATACAAATTTCTTCCCCTTGGTAAAACGTTCACGAATAATTTCTTGAACCTGATACGGTCTGTCTTTTGCTATTTTAACCTTCTGCAATTCTGGTTCATAGAATGAACCTTCAATGATCTCGCCGTCATAATCTTTCAATTTATAAACGGGCGGCGTGCGTTGTATACATTCTGACACCGTGAACATTTCATCCGTAAAACTTTGTTCATATTTTTTATCAAAAACTCCCCTGAGCTTGGAGACCCTGACTATATCTCCGACCTTATATTTAAACTTCGCAGGCCTCCTGCGTAGGGTGGCTGCCCCGTACAAATTTTGAAACACTTGATCGACATTTCGAGCATTAACCTCATTCGGCCTCATCTTAATGCTTTTATGATAACTCTCGTTATAAGCCGTGAGTAAAGACGGTAGGACGTCGATGTATCTTCTCGTGTTTTTAGCAGTAAAATATCTCCACATTCTCGTCTTTAGCGTGCGATTAAACCTCTCGACAACCGAGGCTTTCAGATCACTGGCCGTGGCAAAATGTAGAATCCGGTGTTTTTTCATTAAATCCTTGAACGGTTTGTTAAAAAACTCTTTCCCGGCATCAGTCTACAACTTCAGAGGCACTCCGCTCTGCTTTAAGAGCGAGGCAAAGGCCTGTGAGACTTCGTGCCCTTGCTTTGACTTCAGAGGTCTGGCATACGCTTTTTTTGAGAAGATATCGATAACGGTCAGCAGGTACTTGTACCCGTCGTTAAAATCTGATAACCCCTGCATGTCGCATAAATCCGCCTGAAATTGGTTAAGCGGGTTTGTGACAAATACTCTATTTCTTGGAAAATGCGTCTTGGCAGGTTTGTGTAATGTGTATGCATCTTCCCCCGACAGGAAATCTCTGATATGCTTCATACGAATTTTAGAGCCGTGTTGATCGGTCATAGCCCTGCGTAAATGCTCCGGCCCTCCAAAACTCCCCGGATTTACCGGACTATAATATATATCCTTCATTAAACCCTCATCACCCATCTTTTAAGACGGATCTCTTCAGAATGATGAACCGGATAGTCCTTTTTGCATTTTTATATGTTTTAGCGACCATAAATATTAGTCTTTTGTTTTAAATAGGCGCTATTGGAAACGTTAAATTGAACTCTGATTCAGCACCGCGGAGAGCGCTCACAGAGCAGCCTCGAGCTTTTAATAAGACCGTGTTAAAACCCCGCATTAATTCACACGAGCACCTTTTTTCCACCAAAACCTCGTTTGTAAGACTCTGTCTTGCAATATGAAGCGCCTTGGGGCAACTGTTTTGTTGTGGTTTTGGCGCTATATAAATTTGATTTGTAAAACATTTCACCCTTTTTCAACAATATTATTGGAAAGAACACTGACCGTCTGAGTTTTAGAATGTATGCTTTATTACATTCATTAAAGTCACACAGAGAAAAAACAATTGTTCATGTTTATTAAACACAACATACGTGAAGGAAAAAAGTATACGTTTTAAATAGGCGCTCTTGGAAACGTTAAATTGAACTCTGATTCAGCACCGCGGAGAGCGCTCACAGAGCAGCCTCGAGCTTTTAATAAGACCGTGTTAAAACCCCTCATTAATTCACACGAGCACCTTTTTTTCCACCAAAACCTCGTTTGTATGACTGTCTTGCAATATGAAGCGCCTTGGGGCAACTGTTTTGTTGTGGTTTTGGCGCTATATAAATTTGATTTGTAAAACATTTCACCCTTTTTCAACAATATTATTGGAAAGAACACTGACCGTCTGAGTTTTAGAATGTATGCTTTATTACAATCATTAAAGTCACACACAGAGAAAAAACAATTGTTCATGTTTATTAAACACAACATGCATGAAGGAAAAAAGTATACGTTCACGTACAAAACTGGAAAACTCTCAGTAATACATCTCCCCCGCATTTACGGTTTATTTCAGTATTCAGCTGTAAAAGTGTAGGAACAATCTCTTCTCTGGAGAGCCCCATCTGTTTCACCCGGCATGCTATCACATCCACAAACAGAGTGTATAATGTAAGCAGGTGCATCGGATTACACCGTGTAAAATCGTCAGTGGTCAAAACAGAGATTTTCAGTAATACGTTGTACAGAGATTTTTCAGATGAATGGAGAGCCGCGTTGGAGATATGATCTGTCCAGAGTCCGGGCCCGGGGTGACGTCTGATAACGTCGAAGACCCTCTCCAAAGCGCATGAAGGTGGGGCGTCTGGGGTCTCCAGCCTGCGAATGACTACCCGCTCCAGCTTATACGAGAGTCCACGTATAATATAAACTTCCCGCAAGCTTTGAAAGAGACTCATCACACAATTACCCATGACTGTAAAACAATATAATGATATTTAAAAAAAAAAAAAAGCAGGTTTTTTTCTTCAGTCGTCTGGGTTATAGACGGCTACCATCCCCTCCAGGTCGAGATCTGCATCTTCACCGAAACATGTGTACAGTTCGTTGATCTTTGCTTCAAAATTATCAGTGTATTTCAGCTCAGTGAGGATGTTTTCTACCGCCCCCTGGACCCTCGCAGCCGATGGGTTGAGGAAGCGCTGGGCTAGGAGCTTTACCACAGCCGGGATGAAGGTCGGTCTCCAGAGTCTCACCATTAATCTCTCAAAATGTCCGGTAAAGAAATATTCATTTAACGGGTCCAGGCACTCGTGCTGGCGCTGGCTGGGGTGATCGATCTCACACCCGTAACAGAGTTTTTGTCTGTAACTTTTGATCACAGCCAAAAGTAAGTGTGCCACGCCGACTTTCACCGTTTTCAGGAATTCCTCTGACAGGAACCCGTCTGGCCGGTCAGATGCGAAAGATGTGGCGTATTTCTCAGCCCGCTCGAGGTCTTGTACCTCCCGTGGACTCGCGGCCTCCGTGACAGCGGGAAGAGACCCCACGCCTCCCGGGCTGGAAAGCGCGTGAGAAGGATGGATCTCGCCCCAGACCGGCTCGAGCTGAACTCCCCATGGGCTCTCGTACCCGCCGCGGGTCCGTGAAGCTTGCCCCAGGGATGCCAGGTCTCTTCCACACTCGAGCGCGCAGTCACAAGCGATGTCATCGGCCGCTGCAATGGAAGAGGTTGAGGAGGTCATGCTGGTTCGTCGTCCGATGCTTGAATGAGATGTGGTCCCCTGGTTTTTTTATAGAAACCCCCGTGCATGCAGGGAGGAGCTACGTCAGAGTTTTTTTTATTTTATTTTTTTTTTGTCTGTTTATTCTTTATTTTTATTTTATTTTTTTAAGTAAAAAGAGGGGCCAAGTTTTTTCGGACTTCGATAACATCCCTCCAGGCCAGGCACCTTGTAAAGAGGCCCATAATCCTGTTGTTGCAGGTGTTGAACAACTCATGCCAGCTCTCAGCCGCAGCTGTGACGCTTCTGACGTGGCCGCTGGCACTAAGCCGCTCCAACTTAATTTCACCCTCAGAGACAGTGTCAGGAGGTCCCCACTGAAATATCACCCTATAGCGCGGCCCCTGGGTGCTGAGCCAGGTGAGTTGGAAGCGTGTTTTCGTCTTTTCCGGCGTCCGATCTCCTGGAGGTTCAGGGTTGACCGTGTCGCGAATCATCGAGCCCGCAGCCACGGAGAAGACTCCCCAATTGGCGGAAGTAAGCGCCACCCGTGGGGTTCCTCGAGTGGCAGTCTCACCCTCGGCCAGAGTGAAGAAACTTACTTGGGCATAATACGGGTCGAACGTGTAAGTTAAACGTTCGGGCCCCTCCAGGCTGTACGTCAGATCTTCCTCCGGTATCGGCTGGCTCAGGCGGCTGATGTACATCCTCGCTTTTTTTGGAGCGAGCGAGCCCTCTGTCGTCATGGTGATGTTCACGGGCGTCTCACAGATGTAGCGGAGGATCGGAGTTCGTCTCGCCATGGTGAATGCTGTATGTCACTCTGTCGTCGGAAAGGGGATTTTTAAACCCTTCCTTGTCCGCGGGGCGTAATTCCTCACCTTTTGATCTAAAAACACTATTTGGCGTGAGTGAGACCAAAGTTTGTTGATTTTTCGGGTTCATCACCTCGGGGCAGCATCTCCGATCAGCGGGTGTCCCGCACCCCATGATCGTCGGCTAATATGTTAAAAGAAACACCATTTGGCGTGAGTGAGAAGGAGCTTTGCTTTTTTCAGCCTTCAAACAAGCGCGACGAACGCTTCTCTACTATGTTATAAAAGACCATCTGGCCTGACACACACACACACACACACACACACGCACGCACACACACACACACACACACACACCCCTCCGAAACACAGAAACACACACACACGCACGCACGCACGCACGCACACACAGACACAGCTAGCGTCTGCAACAGGTATTACAGCCATGGGGTCATGTTTCCGTGAGCAGCTCTATGCGTCGGTATTTGACCGTCTTGCTGCAAAGACTTACAGCCGTGAGAGACGGCTATTTGTTTCCCTTCTTTAATTTATGAATTAAAAAAAACAGAAAAGGAAACGCGATAATTTAAGAATTAAGAAATATTAAAGGCGTATTAAAATAGTCGTGGTTAATCACTAAATTGAAGAAAACCTCCCTAATTATGCATAAGATACGGTATTTTTATTCCTTCTTTAATTGAGGCATTAAAACCATAAAAGGAGGCGCTTTAATTTAAGAATTAAAAATATTAAAGGGGTATTAAATAATAGACACTGATTTATGTTTATTTATTTCAGAATTAGTTAATTCTTTAATACATTAAAAAGATCTAGGTATTTTTAATCGTTCTTTAATTCATGAAATAAAATGACATTAAAATATTAGACCCGGGTGGGAGGGGAGGTAGGGCTTGGAGGCGGTGCTTGGGGCGGGGTTATGGGAGGAGCTTGGGGGTGGGGGTAGGGGAGGAGCTTGGGGGTGGGCTAGGGGAGGAGCAGGGGCGGGACTAGGGGAGGAGCCGGGGGCAGGGCTTATGGGCGGGACATAGTGACGTAATCGATTCTGATTGGCTGTGACATCATAAGGGGCGGGGCTTGTAGCGGGACTAGGGGGGGGGGCTTAGGGGCGGGACATAGTGACGTCATCGATTCTGATCGGCTGTGACGTCATAAGGGGGCGGGGCTTAGTGACGTAGTCGATTCTGATTGGCTGACAGGGCCATAAATCAGTTTTTGACAAAAGGTGGGTTAACTTACTCTCTAACATTCAAAAATAAATCACAATAAAATAAAGATCTCTGTAATGTAAATAAAGCAATGCAAATAAAGGCCTCACTCACTATTGTGGATTTACACTATTTCAATGTTACAAATCAGCTGAGATCAAATGTGAGTTTAGGGTATATTTTATCTTAGTACGGTGCTTATGATTGATTTAGTTATCTTGAACCATCACGGAATGAAAAGGATAAACACTGGTCAAGTGGAGTTTATTTCTGTGCCTCCACCACGACAATTGAATATGATTTCAGACACGTGAAGGTGACCCCTGTCAGCCGTTGAGCCCTTCTCAGATGTTTTCTTCGTCTAATCTCTCCCACTTCTATCTGTCTCAATATAAACAGCTGTGACAGGCTGATCATTAATTAATATTGCCACAACAAATTACTGACACGATCGCCCAGCCAAGCTCCCCATCTAAGATAGAAATTCTCCAAGTCGGGGACAGAGAGAGAGAGAGCGAGAGAGAGGAGAGAGAGAGAGAGAGAAGGTGCGAATGACACATTAGAGAGGAGTTGATTAACAGCTTTGGAGGCCTTGCAGATAGTGTAACAGCTTTAGCATGTGGACAGTGATGGAGACAGGCACACACACACACACACACACACACACTGACTGACTGAATACATACTTGTACACATCAGCTGTATCTGCTTATCAACCTAAGTGGTGCAGTGTGAACACTCAAAGGCTGATAAAACGTGAGCAGCTGTCATTTTCTGCACAGTCAGCCTAAGACAAGTAACGCGTGTGCTAGTGCATGTACAGACCATGTGCTGACTGCAGCATTTATATATAAGATTCATAATTTGCTATGAATTTGCATTCTTGAACCATTCAGCAGGTGTCATGTTCAGCGGCTGGCAGACAAATTTATATGAGGTGAATCACACCTGTTAATTTCCTGTAATCCATCGAGCATCCACTGACCATCCAGCAGGTGCAGCACACCTATTTGGATATTATATAGGCCAAAACAAGTTACTTTTTTGATTGATATTATGCATAAAAAATTCACCAGAAGCTAATCGGTTCATCCTCATTAGCTACTCTTTGTTAGGTGTCGGATGCAGGACGGAGAACCGACAGCCGTTGAAGGACCCAGTATGAATAAGCAGAGCACGGTACAAAGGGGATAACTGAATTTAATAACATAACAGTGATGTGCAAATTACAAACAAATGAGTGCGCGGTCTGCGAGGTGGAGATACGGTGCGCTCCTAGCAGCACAAATGGTCCGGAGCCAGAAACAGTTCGTACCCAAGGACCCCGCCGACACCCCCCAGGTGGCCGTGACAAACCAGTCTGTGAAAGAAGAAACCATCATGTGAGTCCACACTCCACACACAGAGAGACCACTCAAAGGGTGTACATAAACAGCAAACACTTCCTGGCTTAATCACTAATCACTTCCCACCCTGCAGGCATGGACACCCAGTTCACATTCTCAACTGCAGTGGAAGCTGATTAAACGACTAACATAACAGTTCAATATAATAAGGTGTGAGGGACACCACATTTACTGACTGTACTATGTTAGTCACAAACCTCTGTACCTCAGGAAGTGTGCTGACGAGCGTGAGACCTCACCCCCTCCTCTTTCACAGACCATGGCATCAAAACCTGGTAGCGGTCTCTGCATCCATGATGATGAGATGGCTCTCGAGACGACGATCTCACCCGTCTGGTCACAAGGTCGAGTCTCTGGCAAATACACGTTGTGTACTCCAGACTTAAAATGCCACCATGCCCCATCCATGTAGATGCACCACAGCTGTGAGTCCTGACGAGCTGCACATGACCACCTCAGGTAATCAGGGTGAGGTCCTAATAACTCAGCCACACATCCACTCAGTCCTGGATGCAAGCACCTGGAAGGAAAAACAAGACAGAACAGAATACAGAAACAAAGGCAGCCAGGCTCCCCCAGCCACACAACACTCTTTTTAAGTTTGTGAGTGTACAAGATGATGTCATTTATTGTTTTAGAGTTAACGTTGGCAGCACAGTGGCTTAGCGTAGCACTGTTGCCTCACAGCAAGGAGGTCATGGGTTCGATTTCCTGCCTTGGCCTCTCTTTGTGAGTTTGCGTGTTCTTCCCCTGTTTCCGTGGGTTCCTCTGGGGCTCCGGTTCCTCCCACATCCAATGACACGCAGGTTAGGTGATTGGGAAACTAAATGGTCTGTAGGTGTGCATGCGGGTGTGTATGTTGTTTGTTTGTCTATGTGTGGTCCTGTGACAGACTGGCGTCCTGCCCAGGGTGTACCCCGCTCTAAGACTGCTGGATAGGCTCCAGCCCCGCAACCCTTAACTGGAGTAAGCAGTTGAAGATGTGAGTTTGAGTTAACATCCATACAAGGTGGATGGACAAAACCCACTTACCCACTCGTCTACATTTGTAAGTGCTGAAGTCCGACACTGTTATAAGAGTAGGGAACCATGCCTATTAAAGGTCTGGAATCTTTCTTCTGTCTGATTAACCTAAAAATAGAACTAGAAGAGGCCACTCAGTTGCCGCAGGTGATGTAATATCAGTGACTTACAGTCAGTGATACTCAATCTATCCGCTTTTTTCAGTAACAAGTAATCTAACACGTTATCTTCCAAATCAGTCTTCAGATTCAAGTTACTTCTTCAGTCACTGTGTGTTACTATTATTTTTCTATCATGGGTTGATTGCAGCATTAAAACCTTCCCAGTGGGTATGGGAGGTCGGCGTTTGTTGAACTGCCCACTTCGCCCCCTTTTCAGTGAGCTGTGAACTTTGTCTCTGCTGTGCAGCAGCTCCGAGTTAAAAACCAGTTGTCTCTCAAATCGAGGTGATGCTCAGAGCTATGGCTTTACAAAGACAATTTTCTCTTTTTTGTCTTCTTTAAAACTCTGAGCCGCTGTGTTTCTCCTCGCTAAAAACAACTGATCTGCGACAGGTTATAAATACTAATGCTTTTTTCCACCCAAATGCCTCTTTCTGAGGACGACATAACGTAAAAAAATGCTGATGAATGAATGAATGATGATTTACTGTCATTACAAGTGCAACAAGTTATCTTCACACTCAGTTACCTCATAATACAGCAATTAATCCACAATTATTACTGGTTGAAAGTAATAACGACACACATCATAATCAAAACACTGCAAATATACATTTGATTTGTTTATGTACGCAAACTTTGAAGCAGTCCGTCGTCCGAATTGAGGTAAAGTGAGTGTAGGTCGCAGCTGAGCTTGGGGGGGTGAGGGTGCTGCAGCTATGCCGCGCGGCCTCCAGGAGTGGCAGAGCGGAGCAGGGGTGGGTACAGAAACACAAAGGAAGGGTAGGGGTGGGGGACGTCTGTCATGTGTGCAGATGAGTTCATATCAGTCTCTGTCCATGTGTGTGTAGAGTCCTGTAGGGGAGGGTAAAATGAAAAGGGAGCTAAATGCTTCACCAAGGCCATAGAAATCCTTCTGGAGGAAAACAGTGGGCATTTGACCTTTGGTAGCTGATAGGCTGCCGTGTTTGGGTCAGGCAGAGAGACATAGAATTCCAATATGGCCTCTTTAACTGTCCATATCCAACTGTGAATATTCACTGGTCTCCAACATCAATTCCTGTGCAGGGCAGACAAATTGCTTTGAGATGGTTTCCACTTGCATTTAAGTTCAAAAGTTAACACAATCTGAGATTGTACCGCTTTGTCCACCTCGTTAATCATGACAAACAGATGTGAGGTTATGGTTTTGGTAACAGCCATCTTGCTAATTTTCTGGTAGGTCAGGGCAGCGCATAATCCAAGCAGCAGAAGACCTCCTACCATAAAGGCAAATAAGAATAAATCCTCGATGTCTTCCATGGAGAGTGGTGCCAAGCGCACTACACACCACTTCTCCCAGGTGTCGAGAACACAGCCCACAGCATAGGTTCCATCTGGGCATGCAGGGTCCCCCAGCCCTGATTCCTTGTTGAAAAAAATGGTGTCAGTAGCGTTGAGAGACCAGCTGATCAATTTCATAGTTATTCCAAATATAGTTCGACGAATACACAGTCTGGTGACGTTGGGACTTTTGAAGGTTGGGGCATAAACTTTTTTACCTGTCAATCTGCTCATGTTTTCTGCATAAATAAACGTTATCCATTCTTCTGCGCAAACAGCAAGTCAGGGGCGAATCCATATGTATAATTGTACTGTGTAGAGTTGTATCGTGTATTCTGCATATAGTCTGTGCACCAAACCATTGCTTGTGTACTGTACGGTTCAATGCAATGCATGTATTGTAACACCTCTAGTGCATAGTGCAACTGTTATCTATTTCATCACCACTCACAGCTTGATAGTGAAGTGGAGCGGAGAAGAGTTTTCCTACCTCAAAACAGATCACATCTAGGCTTGCATCTCTTGTGTCTTCTGGCAAACTGTAGCTGAAATTGCACATCCTTTTCTGAAAGTCCTTTTCTGTGCAAGACCACCAGGAAGCAGGTGAAGCAACAGTTTAAAGTTGCACTGTGCACAGTTTCCCCAACCACAGCTACAGAAGCAGATGCAGTTTTGTTCAAAATAATAGCAGTGTGTTTAAAAAAAGTGAGTAAAGCTCAAAATCCTTATAAAATCATTTATTTCTATACACAAATGCATTGGGAACACTGCACAATTCTATTCAAAATCAAAACATGAAGAAAAAGGTTATCAGATTTGTTATTACTTTACAGAAAGTGAAGAAAAGGAATATTGGGCTGTTCAAAAAATATTAGTCTCTGCATTTTTCTTTCTGTCAAAAAACAAGTTTCAATTTAAGGATTATTTAAGGATGAAGGCAGTAATTTGTTTCACACGACTGTGGCTTTGGTATGTGCACTGAGAACTGACAGGAGGTGTGACTATGACGACGGAAGCAGCTGTGGTGATCTGTCATTCTGGACATTCCAGCTACACAACACCTACTGTGTTTGGACAGACATGGACTAACAACTATCCACTGTGAGGCACGTGTGTCTGATTGCTGTAGTTACGTGGACAGAAATAAAAACATATATTGCGGTGGTGACAAGGTGCAGTCAGCGAGCATGCACACGGAGTGGACACTGACAGCCCCCCAGATTGAAACGGACAGTCAGATCAGAACACGTAGCAGGCGATCTGACTGTCACATCACCCACGTGAGCTCTGTTCCACATGACGTGGTGTCTGTGCTGCGGTGTGCCGTCCACAAGACACACGTGTCGGGCAGGACATGCGTGCGGCCAACTGGATGCACCTGACCAGTAGATGTGGACATGATCAGGGCACACTGCTTCTCATTCATATCATTTCATGGCTGTATGTCAGTGACCATGGATCATCACCAGAGGAACAGACGGCTCATATCTGTATTGCTTACAATGTGGTGTTTTTATATGGTGTGTGATTTTAATATTTTTTTGTCATACTTCCATGGCCTTCCTGATATGAGGCAGCATCCTGCAGCTTTCAAAGAACAGCTCAGTGGTAAAGTCACAGACTGGCAATCAGAGCTTTTGAAAAGTGTGAGTTTGCATCCCAGGTGAGGTGTTTTTTTTTCTTCTTTTTTTTCTTATTCCACATAAGCAGCACAATGCCGTCCCACATGTACCAGCTGTTCTTTATTTTATTTTATTTTATTTTATTCCACATAAGCGGCGTGGTGTGGTTCCACACGTACCAGCTGGTTTTTATTTCTTTCACATAAGCGGTGCCATGTTCAGCACCTGGCACTGTTCCTGCTCGAAAAAGACATCGGCGCATGCACAATCTCTCGCACCGGGTTCATGCATGCCTGCCCGTCGGCGCAATGTTTCGTGGTGCGCTTTAGAACTGTTTCGTGCTGTTTCGCCGTAATCAACCAGACGTCAACCAAACTTTGCACTATGTGAAGGGGCCCTAAGGGTGTGTATACTTTTGCACGATTGTTTTGACATTGTTTTAATATTTTTATTTTACTTATGTTGCAGACAAGTTTTCACTGTTCATTAAAAGGGCATTATTTTAGAAATTTTGATTATAAAGAAGCCTGATTGTGTTTTTTTTTATTTTCTGCCATTACAAAATCAAGATATGATCATTATTCCTCTTGACAGAGTTGAAAGAAGCTTCAGTGTGATCAGAAGATGTTAAAACATCAGACTGAAAAACAGTCAGCACAGAGCTGGCCATGTGAGAAGAGCCTGAGGTTTAGGCTGCACCTGTTTTACAGTATTTAAATATAACAGATGTATGAGTGACATTATTTTTAAAGTAATCTTTCATTCTCAGTTTTCACTTCGGCGAGTTCAGGTCACTTCTAAATGGATATGTGCATCATTAGACTGAAAGTGCTAAAATGACACAAAATGGAACCAAGGATGGTGACGAACACAGCTAATAAACATAGGTCATCCGAGATCCCAAGGGAAGAACTCTGGATAAAATTTAAACATATTTCATAACAGATTTGCTGGATAGGTGCTAGACATACAATATGTAAGACAACACTCACACAGTTGCCAGTCCTAACATTAGTTACAACATTTTTAGTTTATTTCCCAAAATGAGTTAGTGGGGGAGATTAACATTTGTCTTCACTTTATTTTTCCTGGTTGTACATAAAAAATGAGTTCCCAGCTTCCATCAAATGCAGCATGAACCTTGCACATGTGCTTCCTCCTTCATGTCAGCTGCAGAATCTCACACAACAAACTCATTGCATTTGCCAAGGAAGCTCAAATAAATATTTTACCAAAAAGTTAAATTTGTTGTAATTTTACCATACCATATCATATCAAGGCCCTGTCCCCTCTGAGCTTCCTTCTGGATGTCGGTACTTCCAGGAGCAGATGGTCAGCTGACCTGAGAGACCGACATGGTACATAAGGATGAAGAAGCTCAGAGCAGTAAGCTGGGGCAATACTGTGAAGAGATAAAAATGAACCCTAAAATATAGGAGTTATAGTTGTCAAATGTTGTGCAGCGACATTTTGAACCAACTGCACACACGAAATTAGCGACTGATTGACTCCCACATAAAGTGCATTACAATAATCCAGACAAGATGAAATAAAAGCATGGTTCACTGTTTCAAAGTGCTGCCTAGACAGAAAAGATTTCACAGTTGCTAACTGCCATAGATGATAAAAACAGGATTTAACCACAGCTTTAATTTAGCTGTCCAATTCAAAATCACTGTCCACCTTAAAACCAAGATCAATGATAACAGGTCTAAAATAAACTTCCAAGGGTCTTAAGGCAACGGAGGCCTCACAGGTACCACTGGATCCAAACACCATCACCTCTGTTTTTTTCATTAAAATCAAAAAGTTAAAGGGAAACCAAGCTTTAATGTCATCTCAGCATACCAGGAGCTGTTTTATGGAAATGACAACCATCTACCCCAAGGGCAGATTACTTTTTGTGATATACCACAGAAATAAAAGTACATTCTCATAATTACATTTCAAAATAAAATACAATTTGGCATTTTAGTGAAAATTTTAAAGGCCCTACATCTTTAGATTATTACTAATTCTGACTTAAGCCTTCAGAAAAAATTCTGGATGCCAACAGTATTATCCTTTAGTATGCAAAAATAATGCACAGAACATGTTATTGTTTGTGTCAAGGCTGTCAGCTGTTTTATTAAGTATAAATGCAACACTTTTGGTTTTTCTCCCATTTTGTATGAGATGAACTCAAAGATCTAAAACTTTTTCCACATACAATATCACCATTTCCCTCAAATATTGTTCACAAACCAGTCTAAATCTGTGATAGTGAGCACTTCTCCTTTGCTGAGATAATCCATCCCACCTCACAGGTGTGCCATATCAAGATGCTGATTAGACACCATGATTAGTGCACAGGTGTGCCTTAGACTGCCCACAATAAAAGGCCACTCTGAAAGGTGCAGTTTTATCACACAGCACAATGCCACAGATGTCGCAAGATTTGAGGGAGCGTGCAATTGGCATGCTGACAGCAGGAATGTCAACCAGAGCTGTTGCTCGTGTATTGAATGAGAATTTGGCAGTACATCCAACCAGCCTCACAACCATAGACCACGTGTAACCACACACCAGCCCAGGACCTCCACATCCAGCATGTTCACATCCAAGATCGTCTGAGACCAGCCACTCGGACAGCTGCTGAAACAATCGGTTTGCATAACCAAAGAATTTCTGCACAAACTGTCAGAAACCGTCTCAGGGAAGCTCATCTGCATGCTTGTCGTCCTCATCGGGGTCTCGACCTGACTCCAGTTCGTCGTCGTAACCAACTTGAGTGGGCAAATGCTCACATTCGCTGGCGTTTGGCACGTTGGAGAGGTGTTCTTTTCACGGATGAATCCCGGTTCACACTGTCCAGGGCAGATGGCAGACAGCGTGTGTGGCGTTGTGTGGGTGAGCGGTTTTCTGATGTCACTGTTGTGGATCGAGTGGCTCATGGTGGCGGTGGGGTTATGGTATGGGCAGGCATCTGTTATGGATGAAGAACAAGGTGCATTTTATTGATGGCATTTTGAATGCACAGAGATACCGAGTTAAAGGAGAACTGAGTGGAAATAAATGCAGCATAAGAACAGCATTTCTGATAATAAAAGAAAAGCAGTGAAATGGTGAGTGAGAAAATGTATATTGGCTTGAGTTCTCAATTGATAAAACACTGTTCCTGAAAAATAGCACACATTTCCCCAAAATAGGACACAATTCACAAAGCACTGCACACTTGTGTCATAAGCGCACTTTGTCAAACTTAGAACACTCCAGTCAAAATGTGCACACACTGATCAAAATTAGCACACTGCACTGCAAAATGCAAAACACTGTTCCCTCACTGTTTCCACATTAAGTGTAAAAAATGATGTAGTCTCCAAAAATGACAACTAGAACATAAATGCAACTCACAATTGACTCAGAGGGGACCATTACAGTCCCTGACTATACATTACAAAATTAGAAATAATCTTACAGCACAATATTGTTCACAGTACAGTATTTACACCACATCAATTCTGTCAGCTTGATTAGGCCACAGGACCTCATCAACATCACAAGCTATACTTTCTCTGGCCAGGCAACGTGGGAAGAAAGACCTTGTGTGTCTGATCCAGCCCTGGCATGCATCAACAGACACATCATCACATGCCATGTCCATTGACTGCAAAAGATTGTCATGAGTATGGCTGCCGCTCATATACCTTCCACCTCCACAAAACAATTCCTCTGTAGGATTAAGGAAGGGAGAATATGGCAGCAGCAAAACAACAATAAACTGAGGGTTCATATTGAACCATTCTCTAATCAGTAGCCCTCTATGAAAGCTTACATTGTCCCAGACAACAACAAAAACAGTGTCTCTTTGAAAAACACCCAGTTGCACCTGTCCCATCAGGGCCTCACGAAGTCCATCTAAGAAAGTCAACAAACACTGGGTGTTGTATGGGCCCAGGACTGCATGACGGTGAGTGACTCCAGAATTGCTTATTGCTACGCAGAGGGTTACATTACCCCCACGCTGACCTGGGATGTTGACTATAGCCCGCTGTCCAATAATGTTTCTTCCCCCTCCTCTTGGCCAGGTTGAAGCCAGCCTCATCCACATAGATGTATTCATGTGGCCTATCATCAGAGTCCAACTGAAAAACCCTCTGGAATAAACATACACAAGACAAATGGGTCAGTCATGTTCACTTCCTGTAATGCAATAGAACTGGTGAATCTGAACTGTGCATTTGAATTTGTAAACAGCCTTTTTAGAACATTTCACAGTTCTATATTTATAGAATTGGCATAATATAGCATGATATGATTCATATGATATGAAAGCGTAATTTTATATACTCACTTGTACATATTGGAATCACTGTTCTTTTACTCTGAGGGTGTTTCTTTCAAAGGGAACTCTGTAGACTTGCTTCATGCTGACTGTTTTTCTTCAGGATACAATCAATGGTGGAGAGACTTATACTGTTGATGCCCCTGAAATGGTTATTATCTTGAATGATCTGTTGCTGAATTTCCCGAAGTTTGATTGCATTATTTTGCACCACCATTTGAACTATTAAGGCCTCTTGGTGTTGGTTGAATAAAGGTGCTCGTCCTGCCGCAACACGTGGTCTTGCAACTCTACCAAAAAACAAACAAAAGAAAAAAAGGTGTGTAAAGAATGTGTATAGAAGAGTTGCAGATACTTGCTGTCCTCTTTAAATCGTCGGATAATTGATTCAACAGTGTATCTGTTGAGGTTGGGTGTGACTCTTTGTCCTGCTTCTTTCAGAGTCATTCCATGAATCAACACATTATTGATCACAGTTTCTTGAATCTCATATGAAATTCTCCTTCTTTGCATGGGTCTTTGTCTCCGTTGAAGCCTTGGCCTTGGTCTTTGTCTGGGTCACAGGCCAGAATTAGTTGCATGGACAGGTTCTGGACGAGGCTGAAGAGCAGGTTCTGGTTCTGGACGAGGCTGAAGAACAAGTACTGGATCTGGACCAGGTCCATGGGCCGGTGCAGGTTCTGGTTCCAGCTCCGGTCTGGGTCGTCCATGGCCACGTCTTCCTCGTCCACCTCTTGCTCCTCTGACATCCATTTTGAAGACAATGCTGCTTCCCAGCAGGTTTTATGCTCTGCTGTTCATTAGCAACAGTGCTTTCAGCTTTGACCTGTTGTGTCGTTATCATGACAGCTGTGCTGGAATAGTGTTCATTCTGCCTGCTAGTGTTCACTTTTTAAAAAAACGTGTGCTATGACTGAACTGTTTGTTCACATGAGCAAAAAATGTGTGCAGTCTTTTTCTAACAGTGTGGAACAGTTTTGGGAGCAGTGTGTAAGCCATGAAGTGTGTCCAATATTTTGACGACAGAGGTCTTTTTTTTTGAGAGATGTGTGCAGTCAGTTGGAGAATGCGTGTAGTCAGTGGAATTTAGTGTCTTATAAACTGAGAAAAACTGTAAGTTCACAAATAAACACAGAGAACATTTCTGTTCAGAATGTACACCATCAATCACAAATTACAACAGCACATCAAAAAACAGGATGGAATGAAGAAAACAGAGTAAGTTAACCCACCTTTTGTCAAAAACTGATTTATGGCCCTGTCAGCCAATCAGAATTGACTACGTCACTAAGCCCCGCCCCCCTTATGACATCACAGCGAATCAGAATCGATGACGTCTCTATGTCCCGCCCCTAAGCCCCTCCCCTAGTCCCGCCTCCAAGCCCCGCCCCTTATGATGTCACAGCCAATCAGAATCGATTACATCACCATGTCCCGCCCCTAAACCCCGCCCCCGGCTCCTCCCCTAGTCCCGCCCGGGCTCCTCCCCTAGCCCCACCCCAAGCTCCTCCCCTAACCCCGCCCCAAGCACTGCCTCCAAGCCCTACCTCCCCTCCCACCCGGGTCTAATATTTTAATGTCATTTTATTTCATGAATTAAAGAACGATTAAAAATACCTAGATCTTTTTAATGTATTAAAGAATTAACTAATTCTGAAATAATTAAACATAAATCAGTGTCTATTATTTAATACCCCTTTAATATTTTTAATTCTTAAATTAAAGCGCCTCCTTTTATGGTTTTAATGCCTCAATTAAAGAAGGAATAAAAAATACCGTATCTTATGCATAATTATGGGAGGTTTTCTTCAATTTAGTGATTAAACACGAATATTTTAATACGCCTTTAATATTTCTTAATTCTTAAATTATCGCGTTTCCTTTTCTGTTTTTTTTAATTCGTAAATTAAAGAAGGGAAACAAATAGCCGTCTCTCACGGCTGTAAGTCTTTGCAGCAAGACGGTCAAATACCACGCATAGAGCTGCTCGCGGAAACATGACCCCACGGCTGTAATACCTGTTGCAGACGCTAGCTGTGTCTGTGTGTGCGTGCGTGCGTGCGTGTGTGTGTTTCTGTGTTTCGGAGGGGTGTGTGTGTGTGTATGTGTGTGTGTGTGTGTGTGTGTCAGGCCAGATGGTCTTTTATAACATAGTAGAGAAGCGTTCGTCGCGCTTGTTTGAAGGCTGGAAAAAACAAAGCTCCTTCTCACTCACGCCAATGGTGTTCTTTTAACATATTAGCCGACGATCATGGGGCGCGGGACACGGCTGATCGGAGATGCTGCCCCGAGGTGATGAACCCGAAAAATCAACAAACTTTGGTCTCACTCACGCCAAATAGTGTTTTTAGATCAAAAGGTGAGGAATTACGCCCGGACGAGGAAGGGTTTAAAATCCCTTTCCGACGACAGAGTGACATACAGCATTCACCATGGCGAGACAAACTCCGATCCTCCGCTACATCTGTGAGACGCCGTGAACATCACATGACGACAGAGGGCTCACTCGCTCCAAAAAAGCGAGGATGTACGTCAGCCGCCTGAGCCAGCCGATACCGGGGAAGACTGACGTATAGCCTGGAGGGGCCCGAACGTTAACTTACACGTTCGACCGTATTATGCCCAAGTAAGTTTCTTCACTCTGGCCGAGGGTGAGACTGCACTCGAGGAACCCCACGGGTGGCGCTTACTTCTGCCGATTGGGGAGTCTTCTCCGCGGCTGCGGGCTCGATGATTCGCGACACGGTCAACCTGAACCTCCAGGAGATCGGACGCCGGAAAGAAGAAACGCTTCCAACTCACCTGGCTCAGCACCCAGGGCCCGCGCTATAGGGTGATATTCAGCGGGGACCTCCTGACACTGTCCTCTGAGGGTGAAATTAAGTTGGAGCGGCTTAGTGCCAGCGGCCACGTCAGAAGCGTCACAGCTGCGGCTGAGAGCTGGCATGAGTTGTTCAACACCTGCAACGACAGGATTACGGGCCTCTTTACAAGGTGCCTGCCTGGAGGGACGTTATCGAAGTCCGAAAAAACTTGGCCCCTCTTTTTACTTAAAAAAAAAAAATAAACAGACAAAAAAAAAAACTCTGACGTAGCTCCTCCCCGCATGCACGGGGGTTTCTATAAAAAACCAGGGGACCACATCTCATTCAATCATCGGTCGATGAACCAGCATGAGCTCCTCAACCTCTCCATTGCAGCGGCCGACGACATCGCTTGTGACTGCGCGCTCGAGTGTGAAGAGACCTGGCATCCCTGGGGCAAGCTTCACGGACCCGCGGCGGGTACAAGAGCCCGTGGGGAGTTCAGCTCGAGCCGGTCTGGGGCGAGACCCATCCTTCTCACGCGCTTTCCAGCCCGGGAGGCGTGGGGTCTCTTCCCACTGTCACGGAGGCCGCGAGTCCGCGGGAGGTACAAGACCTCGAGCGGGCTGAGAATACCCACATCTTTCGCATCTGACCGGCCAGACGGGTTCCTGTCAGAGGAATTCCTGAAAACGGTGAAAGTCGGCGTGGCACACTTACTTTTGGCTGTGATCAAAAGTTACAGACAAAAACTCTGTTACGGGTGTGAGATCGATCACCCCAGCCAGCGCCAGCACGAGTGCCTGGACCCGTTAAATGAATATTTCTTTAACCGGACATTTGAGAGATTAATGGTGAGACTCTGGAGACCGACCTTCATCCCGGCTGTGGGTAAAGCTCCTAGCCCAGCGCTTCCTCAACCCATTGGCTGCGAGGGTCCAGGGGCGGTAGAAAACATCCTCACTGAGCTGAAATACACTGATATTTGAAGCAAAGATCAACGAACTGTACACATGTTTCGGTGAAGACGCAGATCTCGACCTGGAGGGGATGGTAGCCGTCTATAACCCAGACGACTGAAGAAAAAAAACCTGCTTTTTTTTTTTTTAAATATCATTATATTGTTTTACAGTCATGGGTAATTGTGTGATGAGTCTCTTTCAAAGCTTGCGGGAAGTTTATATTATACGTGGACTCTCGTATAAGCTGGAGCGGGTAGTCATTCGCAGGCTGGAGACCCCAGACGCCCCACCTTCATGCGCTTTGGAGAGGGTCTTCGACGTTATCAGACGTCGCCCCCGGGCCCAGAGTCTGGACAGATCATATCTACAACGCGGCTCTCCATTCATCTGAAAAATCTCTGTACAACGTATTACTGAAAATCTCTGTTTTGACCACTGACGATTTTACACGGTGTAATCCGATGCACCTGCTTACATTATACACTCTGTTTGTGGATGTGATAGTGTGCGGGTGAAACCGATGGGGCTCTCCAGAGAAGAGATTGTTCCTACACTTTTACAGCTGAATACTGAAATAAACCGTAAATGCGGGGGAGATGTATTACTGAGAGTTTTCCAGTTTTGTACGTGAACGTATACTTTTTTCCTTCATGCATGTTGTGTTTAATAAACATGAACAATTGTTTTTTCTCTGTTTGTGACTTTATGATTGTAATAAAGCATACATTCTAAAACTCAGACGGTCAGTGTTCTTTCAATAATATTGTTGAAAAAGGGTGAAATGTTTTACAAATCAAATTTATATAGCGCCAAAACCACAACAAAACAGTTGCCCCAAGGCGCTTCATATTGCAAGACAGAGTCATACAAACGAGGTTTTGGTGGAAAAAAGGTGCTCGTGTGAATTAATGAGGGGTTTTAACACGGTCTTATTAAAAGCTCGAGGCTGCTCTGTGAGCGCTCTCCGCGGTGCTGAATCAGAGTTCAATTTAACGTTTCCAAGAGCGCCTATTTAAAACGTATACTTTTTTCCTTCACGTATGTTGTGTTTAATAAACATGAACAATTGTTTTTTCTCTGTGGACTTTAATGAATGTAATAAAGCATACATTCTAAAACTCAGGACCATCATGTTCTTTCCATAATATTGTTGAAAAAGGGTGAAATGTTTTACAAATCAAATTTATATAGCGCCAAAACCACACAAAACAGTTGCCCCAAGGCGCTTCATATTGCAAGACAGAGTCATACAAACGAGGTTTTGGTGGAAAAAAGGTGCTCGTGTGAATTAATGCGGGGTTTTAACATGGTCTTATTAAAAGCTCGAGGCTGCTCTGTGAGCGCTCTCCGCGGTGCTGAATCAGAGTTCAATTTAACGTTTCCAATAGCGCCTATTTAAAACAAAGACTAATATTTATGGTCGCTAAAAACATATAAAAATGCAAAAAAGTACTATCCGGTTCATCATTCTGAAGAGATCCGTCTTAAAAGATGGGTGATGAGGGTTTAATGAAGGATATATTATAGTCCGGTAAATCCGGGGAGTTTTGGAGGGCCGGAGCGTTTACGCAGGGCTATGACCGATCAACACGGCTCTAAAATTCGTATGAAGCATATCAGAGATTTCCTGTCGGGGGAAGATGCATACACATTACACAAACCTGCCAGGACGCATTTTCCAAGAAATAGAGTATTTGTCACAAACCCGCTTAACCAATTTCAGGCGGATTTATGCGACATGCAGGGGTTATCAGATTTTAACGACGGGTACAAGTACCTGCTGACCGTTATCGATATCTTCTCAAAAAAAGCGTATGCCAGACCTCTGAAGTCAAAGCAAGGGCGCGAAGTCTCACAGGCCTTTGCCTCGCTCTTAAAGCAAAGCGGGGTGCCTCTGAAGTTGCAGACTGATCCGGGAAAGAGTTTTTTAACAAACCGTTCAAGGATTTAATGAAAAAACACCGGATTCTACATTTTGCCACGGCCAGTGATCTGAAAGCCTCGGTTGTCGAGAGGTTTAATCGCATGCTAAAGACGAGAATGTGGAGATATTTTACTGCTAAAAACACGAGAAGATACATCGACGTCCTACCGTCTTTACTCACGGCTTATAACGAGAGTTATCATAAAAGCATTAAGATGAGGCCGAATGAGGTTAATGCTCGAAATGTTGATCAAGTGTTTCAAAATTTGTACGGGGCAGCCACCCTACACAGGAGGCCTGCGAAGTTTAAATATAAGGTCGGAGATATAGTCAGGGTCTCCAAGCTCAGGGAGTTTTTGATAAAAAATATGAACAAAGTGTTTACGGATGAAATGTTCACGGTGTCAGAATGTATACAACGCACGCCGCCCATTTATAAATTGAAAGATATGACGGCGAGATCATTGAAGGTTTATTCTATGAACCAGAATTGCAGAAGGTTAAAATAGCAAAAGACAGACCGTATCAGGTTCAAGAATTATTCGTGAACGTTTTACCAAGGGGAAGAAATTTGTATTTGTCAGATGGAAAAATTGGCCCGAGAAATTTAACTCCTGGGTTCCCGCGGACCAGCTGATGGCCGTATAAATATGAGAACATCTATCTTCAACCGACATATGAGAAATGGATCGGGATCTGAAACACGGATTTTATATGACTCTGCCTTCAAACACCAGCCTAAAATTATTCCCGGACAACACAATTTCATGCTACCAGGTGGACTTGGCTCGACACCTGGATCTAGAGGGTGACTGGGATGTGGCGCTGACGGAAATTTCTTATCCGCACACCTGGTTAAATATCCCGGAAAAGCCTTCCTGTACGTTCCAGGTGATGAAAATTACGGAACAAACTCGCCGTTCACGTCGCGATATTTTGACACGGGATATTATGATAACTTTGAGGTTATTGCAGGGCTGATAAACCCTCGTTTGAAGACTATAGATCCTCATCTGACTTTAAAATATGACGATATCCAGAAAAAGTTTCTGTGGGAAGGAGACGGTACCAGCCAGGTATATTTTGAAGCCCCGACAGCGTACATGCTGGGATGCAGCCTAATCAATGGCTGAGATGCGGACCCGATATAAAAGCAGGGATGTTATCACCTGTTCTGTTATACAGACGTTGTACAGCCTCAGGCGGTGGGCGACGCTTTTGCTCCTCTCCTCCGAGCGTTCGAAATTGGAGGTCGTTTCGGGGAAATAATTACAAAGAAATTCAACCCCGCTTATTACATCCCGGTCTCCAAAAGACATATTGAGACAATACGCATCGAAATCAAAAGCGATCAAGATCGAGCGGTGGATTTCAGATACGGTAAAGTGGTTGTGACATTACATTTTAAACCGGCGGGATAAAAAAAAAAATGGCTGGGGCAGCGCACAAAGCCGACATTTATAGATTTGTGCCTTACTATGAAAATCAAGTCGGGAACGGCCTTCACGGCTTCCACGGCGCTCCTGTTATGTATGGGCGTGGGCTCGGGAACATATTTTTGAAACTGTTCAAATTTGTGTCGCCGCTGATTAAACAAGGATACACGATCGCCAAACCTCACCTGAAAACGCAGCCCGAAGCATCGCTTCCGACGTAGTGAGCCGCGTTGTTGAGAGGGCCGGACGGAGTCAGGAACCCGAGCAGCAGCGGGGGTCCAGATCATGGTGCTCTCAAGAAGGCCCCGGAAACGCCCCCCGGGAAAAACGGGTCAAAACGGTTAAAAAGCGAAAGACCGCCGGAAAAAGCAGAACAGTTCGAAGGAAGCATAAGAAGAGGAGGTTGTCCGGGGATATTTTCTCTTAAACAATGTCTCTTTGCGAAATAATTCCCCCGAATGCACCATGAGCGAATTGGATTTATTCGCCGTCCCCGGGACCCAGCTGTCCATCGAGCAAAGCCAATACGTTGAAGTCAGCCCATTATCAACCCTGACGGACATGGGCCCTATCGAGTTTTTTATCCCCGGAGACGGTGAGAGGTATTTAGACCTCAATAATACGCTGCTTATCTGCGAATGAAAATTACAAACGCCAACGGGACTGACCTGGCTAATGACGCCCGCGTGGGCATCATTAGCCAGGTCAGCCAGGGCTGATAATGGGCTGACTGAGCAAAAGCGTCGCCCACCGCCTGAGGCTGTACACGTCTGTATAACAGAACAGGTGATACATCCCTGCTTTTATATCGGGGGTAGCGGGGACAGCTCGTGACCCCGGGTCCGCATCTCAGCCATTGATTAGGCTGCATCCCCAGCATGTACGCTGTCTGGGCTTCAAAATATACCTGGCTGGTACCGTCTCCTTCCCACAGAAACTTTTTCTGGATATCGTCATATTTTAAAGTCAGATGAGGATCTATAGTCTTCAAACGAGGGTTTATCAGCCCTGCAATAACCTCAAAGTTATCATAATATCCCGTTGTCAAATATCGCGAGTGGAACGGCGAGTTTGTTCTTGCCCGTAATTTTCATCACCTGGAACGTACAGGAAGGCTTTTCCGTGGATATTTAACCAGGTGTGCGGATAAGAAATTTCCATCAGCGCCACATCCCAGTCACCCTCTAGATCCAGGTGTCGAGCAAGTCCACCTGGTAGCATGAAATTGTGTTGTCCGGAATACTTTTAGGCTGGCGTTTGAAGGCAGAGTCATATAAAATCCGTGTTTCAGATCCCGATCCATTTCTCATATGTCGGTTGAAGATAGATGTTCTCATATTTATACGGCCATCAGCTGGTCCGCGGGAACCCAGGAGTTAAATTTCTCGGGCCAATTTTTCCATCTGACAAATACAAATTTCTTCCCCTTGGTAAAACGTTCACGAATAATTTCTTGAACCTGATACGGTCTGTCTTTTGCTATTTTAACCTTCTGCAATTCTGGTTCATAGAATGAACCTTCAATGATCTCGCCGTCATAATCTTTCAATTTATAAACGGGCGGCGTGCGTTGTATACATTCTGACACCGTGAACATTTCATCCGTAAAACTTGTTATATTTTTATCAAAAACTCCCCTGAGCTTGGAGACCCTGACTATATCTCCGACCTTATATTTAAACTTCGCAGGCCTCCTGCGTAGGGTGGCTGCCCCATACAAATTTTGAAACACTTGATCGACATTTCGAGCATTAACCTCATTCGGCCTCATCTTAATGCTTTTATGATAACTCTCGTTATAAGCGTGAGTAAAGACGGTAGGACGTCGATGTATCTTCTCGTGTTTTTAGCAGTAAAATATCTCCACATTCTCGTCTTTAGCGTGCGATTAAACCTCTCGACAACCGAGGCTTTCAGATCACTGGCCGTGGCAAAATGTAGAATCCGGTGTTTTTTCATTAAATCCTTGAACGGTTTGTTAAAAAACTCTTTCCCGGCATCAGTCTACAACTTCAGAGGCACTCCGCTCTGCTTTAAGAGCGAGGCAAAGGCCTGTGAGACTTCGTGCCCTTGCTTTGACTTCAGAGGTCTGGCATACGCTTTTTTTGAGAAGATATCGATAACGGTCAGCAGGTACTTGTACCCGTCGTTAAAATCTGATAACCCCTGCATGTCGCATAAATCCGCCTGAAATTGGTTAAGCGGGTTTGTGACAATACTCTATTTCTTGGAAAATGCGTCTTGGCAGGTTTGTGTAATGTGTATGCATCTTCCCCCGACAGGAAATCTCTGATATGCTTCATACGAATTTTAGAGCCGTGTTGATCGGTCATAGCCCTGCGTAAATGCTCCGGCCCTCCAAAACTCCCCGGATTTACCGGACTATAATATATATCCTTCATTAAACCCTCATCACCCATCTTTTAAGACGGATCTCTTCAGAATGATGAACCGGATAGTCCTTTTTGCATTTTTATATGTTTTAGCGACCATAAATATTAGTCTTTTGTTTTAAATAGGCGCTATTGGAAACGTTAAATTGAACTCTGATTCAGCACCGCGGAGAGCGCTCACAGAGCAGCCTCGAGCTTTTAATAAGACCGTGTTAAAACCCCGCATTAATTCACACGAGCACCTTTTTTCCACCAAAAACCTCGTTTGTAAGACTCTGTCTTGCAATATGAAGCGCCTTGGGGCAACTGTTTTGTTGTGGTTTTGGCGCTATATAAATTTGATTTGTAAAACATTTCACCCTTTTCAACAATATTATTGGAAAGACACTGACCGTCTGAGTTTTAGAATGTATGCTTTATTACATTCATTAAAGTCACACAGAGAAAAAACAATTGTTCATGTTTATTAAACACAACATACGGTGAAGGAAAAAGTATACGTTTTAATAGGCGCTCTTGGAAACGTTAATTGAACTCTGATTCAGCCCCGCGGGAGAGCGCTCACAGAGCAGCCTCGAGCTTTTAATAGACCGTGTTTTAAAACCCCTCATTAATTCACACGAGCACCTTTTTTTCCACCAAAACCTCGTTGTATGACTGTCTTGCAATATGAAGCGCCTTGGGGCAACTGTTTTGTTGTGGTTTTGGCGCTATAAAATTTGATTTGTAAACATTTCACCCTTTTTCAACAATATTATTGGAAAGAACACTGACCGTCTGAGTTTTAGAATGTATGCTTTATTACAATCATTAAAGTCACACACAGAGGAAAAAACAATTGTTCATGTTTATTAAACACAACATGCATGAAGGAAAAAAGTATACGTTCACGTACAAAACTGGAAACTCTTCAGTATACATCTCCCCCGCATTTACGGTTTATTTCAGTATTCAGCTGTAAAAGTGTAGGAACAATCTCTTCTCTGGAGAGCCCCATCTGTTTCACCCGGCATGCTATCACATCCACAAACAGAGTGTATATGTAAGCAGGTGCATCGGATTACACGCTGTAAAATCGTCAGTGGTCAAAACAGAGATTTTCAGTAATACGTTGTACAGAGATTTTTTCAGATGAATGGAGAGCCGCGTTGGAGATATGATCTGTCCAGAGGTCCGGGCCCGGGGTGACGTCTGATAACGTCGAAGACCCTCTCCAAGCGCATGAAGGTGGGGCGTCTGGGGTCTCCAGCCTGCGAATGACTACCCGCTCCAGCTTAATACGAGAGTCCACGTATAATATAAACTTCCCGCAAGCTTTGAAAGAGACTCATCACACAATTACCCATGACTGTAAAACAATATATGATATTTAAAAAAAAAAAAGCAGGTTTTTTTCTTCAGTCGTCTGGGTTATAGACGGCTACCATCCCCTCCAGGTCCGAGATCTGCATCTTCACCGAAACATGTGTACAGTTCGTTGATCTTTGCTTCAAAATTATCAGTGTATTGTCAGCTAGTGAGGATGTTTTCTACCGCCCCCTGGACCCTCGCAGCCGATGGGTTGAGGAAGCGCTGGGCTAGGAGCTTTACCACAGCCGGGATGAAGGTCGGTCTCCAGAGTCTCACCATTAATCTCTCAAATGTCCGGTAAAGAAATATTCATTTAACGGGTCCAGGCACTCGTGCTGGCGCTGGCTGGGTGATCGATCTCACACCCGTAACAGAGTTTTTGTCTTGTAAATTTTGATCACAGCCAAAAGTAAGTGTGCCACGCCGACTTTCACCGTTTTCAGGAATTCCTATGACAGGAACCCGTTCTGGCCGGTCCAGATGCGGAAAGATGTGGCGTATTTCTCAGCCGCTCGAGGTCTTGTACCTACCGTGGACTCGCGGCCTCCGTGACAGCGGGAAGAGACCCCCCACGCCTCCCGGGCTGGAAAGCGCGTGAGAAGGATGGATCTCGCCCCAGACCGGCTCGAGCTGAACTCCCCATGGGCTCTCGTACCCGCCGCGGGTCCGTGAAGCTTGCCCCAGGGATGCCAGGTCTCTTCCACACTCGAGCGCGCAGTCACAAGCGATGTCATCGGCCGCTGCAATGGAAGAGGTTGAGGAGGTCATGCTGGTTCGTCGTCCGATGCTTGAATGAGATGTGGTCCCCTGGTTTTTTTATAGAAACCCCCGTGCATGCAGGGAGGAGCTAGTCAGAGTTTTTTTTATTTATTTTTTTTTTTGTCTGTTTATTCTTTATTTTTATTTTATTTTTTTAAGTAAAAAGAGGGGCCAAGTTTTTTCGGACTTCGATAACATCCCTCCAGGCCAGGCACCTTGTAAAGAGGCCCATAATCCTGTTGTTGCAGGTGTTGAACAACTCATGCCAGCTCTCAGCCGCAGCTGTGACGCTTCTGACGTGGCCGCTGGCACTAAGCCGCTCCAACTTAATTTCACCCTCAGAGACAGTGTCAGGAGGTCCCCACTGAAATATCACCCTATAGCGCGGCCCCTGGGTGCTGAGCCAGGTGAGTTGGAAGCGTGTTTTCGTCTTTTTCCGGCGTCCGATCTCCTGGAGGTTCAGGGGTTGACGTGTCGCGAATCATCGAGCCCGCAGCCACGGAGAAGACTCCCCAATTGGCGGAAGTAAGCGCCACCCGTGGGGTTCTCGAGTGGCAGTCTCACCCTCGGCCAGAGTGAAGAAACTTACTTGGGCATAATACGGGTCGAACGTGTAAGTTTAAACGTTCGGGCCCTCCAGGCTGTACGTCAGATCTTCCTCCGGTATCGGCTGGCTCAGGCGGCTGATGTACATCCTCGCTTTTTTTGGAGCGAGCGAGCCCTCTGTCGTCATGGTGATGTTCACGGGCGTCTCACAGATGTAGCGGAGGATCGGAGTTCGTCTCGCCATGGGAATGCTGTATGTCACTCTGTCGTCGGAAAGGGGATTTTTAAACCCTTCCTTGTACGCGGGGCGTAATTCCTCACCTTTTGATCTAAAAACACTATTTGGCGTGAGTGAGACCAAAGTTTGTTGATTTTTCGGGTTCATCACCTCGGGGCAGGCATCTCCGATCAGCGGGTGTCCCGCACACCCATGATCGTCGGCTAATATGTTAAAAGAAACACCATTTGGCGTGAGTGAGAAGGAGCTTTGCTTTTTTCAGCCTTTCAAACAAGCGCGACGAACGCTTCTCTACTATGTTTATAAAAGACCATCTGGCCTGACACACACACACACACACACACACACGCACGCACACCACACACCACACAACACACACCCCTCCGAAACACAGAAACACCACACACGCACGCACGCCCGCACGCACACACAGACACAGCTAGCGTCTGCAACAGGTATTACAGCCATGGGGTCATGTTTCCGTGAGCAGCTCTATGCGTCGGTATTTGACCGTCTTGACTGCAAAGACTTACAAGCCGTGAGAGACGGCTATTTGTTTCCCTTCTTTAATTATGAATTTAAAAAAAACAGAAAGGAAACGCGGATAATTTAAGAATTAAGAAATATTAAAGGCGTATTAAAATATTCGTGTTAATCACTAAATTGAAGAAAACCTCCCATAATTATGCATAAGATACGGTATTTTTTTATTCCTTCTTTAATTGAGGCATTAAAACCATAAAAGGAGGCGCTTTAATTTAAGAATTAAAATATTAAAGGGGTATTAAATAATAGACACTGATTTATGTTTATTATTTCAGAATTAGTTAATTCTTTAATACATTAAAAAGATCTAGGTATTTTTAATCGTTCTTTAATTCATGAAATAAAATGACATTAAAATATTAGACCCGGGTGGGAGGGGAGGTAGGGCTTGGAGGCGGTGCTTGGGGCGGGGTTATGGGAGGAGCTTGGGGGTGGGGGTAGGGGAGGAGCCTTGGGGGTGGGGCTAGGGGAGGAGCCAGGGGCGGGACTAGGGGAGGAGCCGGGGGCAGGCTTATGGGCGGGACATAGTGACGTAATCGATTCTGATTGGCTGTGACATCATAAGGGGCGGGGCTTGTAGGCGGGACTAGGGGAGGGGCTTAGGGGCGGGACATAGTGACGTCATCGATTCTGATCGGCTGTGACGTCATAAGGGGGCGGGGCTTAGTGACGTAGTCGATTCTGATTGGCTGACAGGGCCATAAATCAGTTTTTGACAAAAGGTGGGTTAACTTACTCTCTAACATTCAAAAATAAATCACAATAAAAATAAAGATCTCTGTAATGTAAATAAAGCAATGCAAATAAAGGCCTCACTCACTATTTGTGGATTTACACTATTTCAATGTTACAAATCAGCTGAGATCAAATGTGAGTTTAGGGTATATTTTATCTTAGTACGGTGCTTATGATTTGATTTAGTTATCTTGAACCATCACGGAATGAAAAGGATAAACACTGGTCAAGTGGAGTTATTTCTGTGCCTCCACCACGACAAATTGAATATGATTTCAGACACGTGAAGGTGACCCCTGTCAGCCGTTGAGCCCTTCTCAGATTGTTTTCTTCGTCTAATCTCTCCCACTTCTAATCTGTCTCAATATAAACAGCTGTGACAGGCTGATCATTAATTAATATTGCCACAACAAATTACTGACAACGATCGCCCAGCCAAGCTCCCCATCTAAGATAGAAATTCTCCAAGTCGGGGACAGAGAGAGAGAGAGCGAGAGAGAGAGAGAGAGAGAGAAGGTGCGAATGACACATTAGAGAGGAGTTGATTAACAGCTTTGGAGGCCTTGCAGATAGTGTAACAGCTTTAGCATGTGGACAGTGATGGAGACAGGCACACACACACACACACACACACACACTGACTGACTGAATACATACTTGTACACATCAGCTGTATCTGCTTATCAACCT
Organism: Thalassophryne amazonica; assembly: GCF_902500255.1. Taxonomy (NCBI): domain Eukaryota; kingdom Metazoa; phylum Chordata; class Actinopteri; order Batrachoidiformes; family Batrachoididae; genus Thalassophryne; species Thalassophryne amazonica. The sequence goes on along the minus strand of NC_047103.1, from coordinate 74,929,077 downwards.
AAGTGGTGCAGTGTGAACACTCAAAGGCTGATAAAACGTGAGCAGCTGTCATTTTCTGCACAGTCAGCCTAAGACAAGTAACGCGTGTGCTAGTGCATGTACAGACCATGTGCTGACTGCAGCATTTATATATAAGATTCATAATTTGCTATGAATTTGCATTCTTGAACCATTCAGCAGGTGTCAGTGTTCAGCGGCTGGCAGACAAATTTTATATGAGGTGAATCACACCTGTTAATTTCCTGTAATCCATCGAGCATCCACTGACCATCCAGCAGGTGGCAGGCACACCTATTGGATATTATATAGGCAAAACAAGTTTACTTTTTTGATTGATATTATGCATAAAAATTCACCAGAAGCTAATCGGTTCATCCTCATTATCTACTCTTTGTTATGTGTCGGATGCAGGACGGAGAACCGACCAGCGTTTGAAGGACCCAGTATGAAATAAGCAGAGCACGGTACAAAGGATAACTGAATTTAATAACATAACAGTGATGTGCAAATTACAAACAAATGAGTGCGCGGTCTGCGAGGTGGAGATACGGTGCGCTCCTAGCAGCACAAATGGTCCGGAGCCAGAAACAGTTCGGACCCAAGGACCCCGCCGACACCCCCCAGGTGGCCGTGACAAACCAAGTCTGTGAAAGAAGAAACCATCATGTGAGTCCACACTCCACACACAGAGAGACCACTCAAAGGTGTACATAAACAGCAAACACTTCCTGGCTTAATCACTAATCAGCTTCCCACCCTGCAGGCATGGAACACCCAGTTCACATTCTCAACTGCAGTGGAAGCTGATTAAACGACTAACATAACAGTTCAATATAATAAGGTGTGAGGGACACCACATTTACTGACTGTACTAATGTTAGTCACAAAACCTACTGTACCTCAGGAAGTGTGCTGACGAGCGTGAGACCTCACCCCCTCCTCTTTCACAGACCATGGCATCAAAACCTGGTACGGTCTCTGCATCCATGATGATGAGATGGCTCTCGAGACGACGATCTCACCCGTCTGGTCACAAGGTCGAGTCTCTGGCAAATACACGTTGTGTACTCCAGACTTAAATGCCACCATGCCCCAATCCATGTAGATGCACCACAGCTGTGAGTCCTGACGAGCTGCACATGACCAGCCTCAGGTAATCAGGGTGAGGTCCTAATAACTCAGCCACACATCCACTCAGTCCTGGATGCAAGCCACCTGGAAGGAAAAACAAAAGACAGAACAGAAGACAGAAACAAAAGGCAGCCAGGCTCCCCCAGCCACACAACACTCTTTTTAAGTTTGTGAGGTACAAGATGATGTCATTTATTGTTTTAGAGTTAACGTTGGCAGCACAGTGGCTTAGCGGTTAGCACTGTTGCCTCACAGCAAGGAGGTCATGGGTTCGATTCCTGCCTGTGGCCTCTCTTTGTGGAGTTTGCGTGTTCTCCCCATGTTTCCGTGGGTTCTCTCTGGGTGCTCCGGTTCCCTCCCACATCCAATGACACGCAGGTTAGGTGGATTGGAAACTAAATTGTCTGTAGGTGTGCATGCGGGTGTGTATGTGTTTGTTTGTCTATGTGTGGTCCTGTGACAGACTGGCGTCCTGCCCAGGGTGTACCCCGCTCTAAGACTGCTGGGATAGGCTCCAGCCCCCGCAACCCTTAACTGGAGTAAGCAGTTGAAGATGTGAGTTTGAGTTAACATCCATACAAGGTGGGATGGACAAAACCCACTTACCCACTCGTCTACATTTGTAGTGCTGAAGTCCGACACTGTTATAAGAGTAGGGAACCATGCCTATTAAAGGTCTGGAATCTTTCTTCTGTCTGATTAACCTAAAAATAGAACTAGAAGGCCACTCAGTTGCCGCAGGTGATGTAATATCAGTGACTTACAGTCAGTGATACTCAAATCTATCCGCTTTTTTCAGTAACAAGTAATCTAACACGTTAATCTTTCCAAATCAGTCTTCAGATTCAAGTTACTTCTTCAAGTCACTGTGTGTTACTATTATTTTTCTATCATGGGTTGATTGCAGCATTAAAACCTTCCCGTGGGTAGTGGGAGGTCGGCGTTTGGTTGAACTGCCCACTTCGCCCCCTTTCAGTGAGCTGTGAACTTTTTCTCTGCTGTGCAGCAGCTCCGAGTTAAAAACCAGTTGTCTCTCAAATCGAGGTGATGCTCAGAGCTATGGCTTTACAAAGACATTTTTCTCTTTTTTTGTCTTCTTTAAAACTCTGAGCCGCTGTGTTTCTCCTCGCTAAAAACAACTGATCTGCGACAGGTTATAAATACTAATGCTTTTTTCCACCCAAATGCCTCTTTCTGAGGACGACATAACGTAAAAAAATGCTGATGAATGAATGAATGATGATTTACTGTCATTACAAGTGCAACAAAGTTATCTTCACACTCAGTTACCTCAGAAATACAGCAATTAATCCACAATTATTACTGGTTGAAAGTAATAACGACACACATCATAATCAAAACAACTGCAAATATACATTTGATTTGTTTATGTACGCAAAACTTTGAAGCAGTCCGTCGTCCGAATTGAGGTAAAGTGAGTGTAGGTCGCAGCTGAGCTTGGGGGGGTGAGGGTGCTGCAGCTATGCCGCGCGGCCTCCAGGAGTGGCAGAGCGGAGGCAGGGGTGGGTACAGAAACACAAAGGAAGGGTAGGGGTGGGGGACGTCTGTCATGTGTGCAGATGAGTTCATATCAGTCTCTGTCCATGTGTGTGTAGAGTCTGTAGGGGAGGGTAAAATGAAAAGGGAGCTAAATGCTTCACCAAGGCCATAGAAATCCTTCTGGAGGAAAACAGTGGGGCATTTTGACCTTTGGTAGCTGATAAGGCTGCCGTGTTTGGGTCAGGCAGAGAGACATAGAATTCCAATATGGCCTCTTTAACTGTCCATATCCAACTGTGAATATTCACTGGTCTCCAACATCAATTCCTGTGCAGGGCAGACAAATTGCTTTGAGATGGTTTCCACTTGCATTTAAGTTCAAAAGTTAACACAATCTGAGATTGTACCGCTTTGTCCACCTCGTTAATCATGACAAACAGATGTGAGGTTATGGTTTTGGTAACAGCCATCTTGCTAATTTTCTGGTAGGTCAGGGCAGCGCATAATCCAAGCAGCAGAAGACCTCCTACCATAAAGGCAAATAAGAATAAATCCTCGATGTCTTCCATGGAGAGTGGTGCCAAGCGCACTACACACCACTTCTCCCAGGTGTCGAGAACACAGCCCACAGCATAGGTTCCATCTGGGCATGCAGGGTCCCCCAGCCCTGATTCCTTGTTGAAAAAAATGGTGTCAGTAGCGTTGAGAGACCAGCTGATCAATTTCATAGTTATTCCAAATATAGTTCGACGAATACACAGTCTGGTGACGTTGGGACTTTTGAAGGTTGGGGCATAAACTTTTTACCTGTCAATCTGCTCATGTTTTCTGCATAAATAAACGTTATCCATTCTTCTGCGCAAACAGCAAGTCAGGGGCGAATCCATATGTATAATTGTACTGTGTAGAGTTGTATCGTGTATTCTGCATATAGTTCTGTGCACCAAACCATTGCTTGTGTACTGTACGGTTCAATGCAATGCATGTATTGTAACACCTCTAGTGCATAGTGCAACTGTTATCTATTTCATCACCACTCACAGCTTGATAGTGAAGTGGAGCGGAGAAGAGTTTTCCTACCTCAAAACAGATCACATCTAGGCTTGCATCTCTTGTGTCTTCTGGCAAACTGTAGCTGAAATTGCACATCCTTTTCTGAAAGTCCTTTTCTGTGCAAGACCACCAGGAAGCAGGTGAAGCAACAGTTTAAAGTTGCACTGTGCACAGTTTCCCCAACCACAGCTACAGAAGCAGATGCAGTTTTGTTCAAAATAATAGCAGTGTGTTTAAAAAAAGTGAGTAAAGCTCAAAATCCTTATAAAATCATTTATTTCTATACACACAAATGCATTGGGAACACTGCACAATTCTATTCAAAATCAAAACATGAAGAAAAAGGTTATCAGATTTGTTATTACTTTACAGAAAGTGAAGAAAAGGAATATTGGGCTGTTCAAAAAATATTAGTCTCTGCATTTTTCTTTCTGTCAAAAAACAAGTTTCAATTTAAGGATTATTTAAGGATGAAGGCAGTAATTTGTTTCACACGACTGTGGCTTTGGTATGTGCACTGAGAACTGACAGGAGGTGTGACTATGACGGAAGCAGCTGTGGTGATCTGTCATTCTGGACATTCCAGCTACACAACACCTACTGTGTTTGGACAGACATGGACTAACAACTATCCACAGTGAGGCACGTGTGTCTGATTGCTGTAGTTACGTGGACAGAAATAAAAACATATATTGCGGTGGTGACAAGGTGCAGTCAGCGAGCATGCACACGGAGTGGACACTGACAGCCCCCCAGATTGAAACGGACAGTCAGATCAGAACACGTAGCAGGCGATCTGACTGTCACATCACCCACGTGAGCTCTGTTCCACATGACGTGGTGTCTGTGCTGCGGTGTGCCGTCCACAAGACACACGTGTCGGGCAGGACATGCGTGCGGCCAACTGGATGCACCTGACCAGTAGATGTGGACATGATCAGGGCACACTGCTTCTCATTCATATCATTTCATGGCTGTATGTCAGTGACCATGGATCATCACCAGAGGAACAGACGGCTCATATCTGTATTGCTTACTTGATAAATGTGGTGTTTTTATATGGTGTGTGATTTTAATATTTTTTTTGTCATACTTCCATGGCCTTCCTGATATGAGGCAGCATCCTGCAGCTTTCAAAGAACAGCTCAGTGGTAAAGTCACAGACTGGCAATCAGAGCTTTTGAAAAGTGTGAGTTTGCATCCCAGGTGAGGTGTTTTTTTTTTCTTCTTTTTTTTCTTATTCCACATAAGCAGCACAATGCCGTCCCACATGTACCAGCTGTTCTTTATTTTATTTTATTTATTTTATTCCACATAAGCGGCGTGGTGTGGTTCCACACGTACCAGCTGGTTTTTATTTCTTTCACATAAGCGGTGCCATGTTCAGCACCTGGCACTGTTCCTGCTCGAAAAAGACATCGGCGCATGCACAATCTCTCGCACCGGGTTCATGCATGCCTGCCCGTCGGCGCAATGTTTCGTGGTGCGCTTTAGAACTGTTTCGTGCTGTTTCGCCGTAATCAACCAGACGTCAACCAAACTTTGCACTATGTGAAGGGGCCCTAAGGGTGTGTATACTTTTGCACGATTGTTTTGACATTGTTTTAATATTTTTATTTTACTTATGTTGCAGACAAGTTTTCACTGTTCATTAAAAGGGCATTATTTTAGAAATTTTGATTATAAAGAAGCCTGATTGTGTTTTTTTTTTATTTTCTGCCATTACAAAATCAAGATATGATCATTATTCCTCTTGACAGAGTTGAAAGAAGCTTCAGTGTGATCAGAAGATGTTAAAACATCAGACTGAAAAACAGTCAGCACAGAGCTGGCCATGTGAGAAGAGCCTGAGGTTAGGCTGCACCTGTTTTACAGTATTTAAATATAACAGATGTATGAGTGACATTATTTTAAAGTAATCTTTCATTCTCAGTTTTCACTTCGGCGAGTTCAGGTCACTTCTAAATGGATATGTGCATCATTAGACTGAAAGTGCTAAAATGACACAAAATGGAACCAAGGATGGTGACGAACACAGCTAATAAACATAGGTCATCCGAGATCCCAAGGGAAGAACTCTGGATAAAATTTAAACATATTTCACATAACAGATTTGCTGGATAGGTGCTAGACATACAATATGTAAGACAACACTCACACAGTTGCCAGTCCTAACATTAGTTACAACATTTTTAGTTTATTTCCCAAAATGAGTTAGTGGGGGAGATTAACATTTGTCTTCACTTTATTTTTCCTGGTTGTACATAAAAAATGAGTTCCCAGCTTCCATCAAATGCAGCATGAACCTTGCACATGTGCTTCCTCCTTCATGTCAGCTGCAGAATCTCACACAACAAACTCATTGCATTTGCCAAGGAAGCTCAAATAAATATTTTACCAAAAAGTTAAATTTGTTGTAATTTTACCATACCATATCATATCAAGGCCCTGTCCCCTCTGAGCTTCCTTCTGGATGTCGGTACTTCCAGGAGCAGATGGTCAGCTGACCTGAGAGACCGACATGGTACATAAGGATGAAGAAGCTCAGAGCAGTAAGCTGGGGCAATACTGTGAAGAGATAAAAATGAACCCTAAAATATAGGAGTTATATGTTGTCAAATGTTGTGCAGCGACATTTTGAACCAACTGCACACACGAAATTAGCGACTGATTGACTCCCACATAAAGTGCATTACAATAATCCAGACAAGATGAAATAAAAGCATGGTTCACTGTTTCAAAGTGCTGCCTAGACAGAAAAGATTTCACAGTTGCTAACTGCCATAGATGATAAAAACAGGATTTAACCACAGCTTTAATTTAGCTGTCCAATTCAAAATCACTGTCCACCTTAAAACCAAGATCAATGATAACAGGTCAAAAATAAACTTCCAAGGGTCTTAAGGCAACGGAGGCCTCACAGGTACCACTGGATCCAAACACCATCACCTCTGTTTTCTTTTCATTAAAATCAAAAAGTTAAAGGGAAACCAAGCTTTAATGTCATCTCAGCATACCAGGAGCTGTTTTATGGAAATGACAACCATCTACCCCAAGGGCAGATTACTTTTTGTGATATACCACAGAAATAAAAGTACATTCTCATAATTACATTTCAAAATAAAATACAATTTGGCATTTTAGTGAAAATTTTAAAGGCCCTACATCTTTAGATTATTACTAATTCTGACTTAAGCCTTCAGAAAAAAATTCTGGATGCCAACAGTATTATCCTTTAGTATGCAAAAATAATGCACAGAACATGTTATTGTTTGTGTCAAGGCTGTCAGCTGTTTTATTAAGTATAAATGCAACACTTTTGGTTTTTCTCCCATTTTGTATGAGATGAACTCAAAGATCTAAAACTTTTTCCACATACACAATATCACCATTTCCCTCAAATATTGTTCACAAACCAGTCTAAATCTGTGATAGTGAGCACTTCTCCTTTGCTGAGATAATCCATCCCACCTCACAGGTGTGCCATATCAAGATGCTGATTAGACACCATGATTAGTGCACAGGTGTGCCTTAGACTGCCCACAATAAAAGGCCACTCTGAAAGGTGCAGTTTTATCACACAGCACAATGCCACAGATGTCGCAAGATTTGAGGGAGCGTGCAATTGGCATGCTGACAGCAGGAATGTCAACCAGAGCTGTTGCTCGTGTATTGAATGAGAATTTGGCAGTACATCCAACCAGCCTCACAACCATAGACCACGTGTAACCACACACCAGCCCAGGACCTCCACATCCAGCATGTTCACATCCAAGATCGTCTGAGACCAGCCACTCGGACAGCTGCTGAAACAATCGGTTTGCATAACCAAAGAATTTCTGCACAAACTGTCAGAAACCGTCTCAGGGAAGCTCATCTGCATGCTTGTCGTCCTCATCGGGGTCTCGACCTGACTCCAGTTCGTCGTCGTAACCAACTTGAGTGGGCAAATGCTCACATTCGCTGGCGTTTGGCACGTTGGAGAGGTGTTCTTTTCACGGATGAATCCCGGTTCACACTGTCCAGGGCAGATGGCAGACAGCGTGTGTGGCGTTGTGTGGGTGAGCGGTTTTCTGATGTCACTGTTGTGGATCGAGTGGCTCATGGTGGCGGTGGGGTTATGGTATGGGCAGGCATCTGTTATGGATGAAGAACACAGGTGCATTTTATTGATGGCATTTTGAATGCACAGAGATACCGTGACGAGTAGCAGGATAATGCACGGCCCCATGTTGCAAGGATCTGTACACAATTCTTGGAAGCTGAAAATGTCCCAGTTCTTGCATGGCCGGCATACTCACCGGACATGTCACCCATTGAGCATGTTTGGGATGCTCTGGACCGGCGTATACGACAGCGTGTACCAGTTCCTGCCAATATCCAGCAACTTCGCACAGTCATTGAAGAGGAGTGGACCAACATTCCACAGGCCACAATTGACAACCTGATCAACTCTAATCGAAGGAGATGTGTTGCACTGCATGAGGCAAATGGTGGTCACACCAAATACTGACTGGTATCCCCCCCAATAAAACAAAACTGCACCTTTCAGAGTGGCCTTTTATTGTGGGCAGTCTAAGGCACACCTGTGCACTAATCATGGTGTCTAATCAGCATCTTGATATGGCACACCTGTGAGGTGGGATGGATTATCTCAGCAAAGGGGAAGTGCTCACTATCACAGATTTAGACTGGTTTGTGAACAATATTTGAGGGAAATCGTGATATTGTGTATGTGGAAAAAGTTTTAGATCTTTGAGTTCATCTCATACAAAATGGGAGCAAAACCAAAAGTGTTGCGTTTATATTTTTGTTGAGTGTATGTATGTATGCAGATTGTAACCTGTGAGGCTGCAGGCTGTTCCCTCTTATATACTCACATGGCACACATGGCTTTGAGGGAGAATCCCTCAGCAGTGAGGAGGTGAAACAGGGTTGGTCAAGTCAAATCACCTCACATTTACGGTGAAGTGCTCTTGTAATGTGTTTCAAAGAAGCGTGGTTCTGCTTTCTCCAACCCTCGTTGCCATAGTGTATCCTGTCTTCCTGCTACTGAGTCATCATTGTTTGTGGCAGACCTCCATTCCTCTTTTTCGTTCCCCTTCTCTCGCCTTTGTTTCCCTCACAACCCCCAGCTGTGAGCCAGAGCATGGGTATAATCATTGCTGGAGAACCTCTCACACTTCATTAAAAGCATAATCAAGTTCATTACAATTTCATAGGCGTTCAGGTACCAAATGGCTTCCAATAAATCACCACTATTAGTCCTGTGTGGCTGGCATGTGTAGCTTTATCTCTGGCTCTCAGGCAGGAGAGAAGAAGAGGAGAGGTCCGGATGTCTGGCCTTTAAACGGCCTTCCAGGTCGGAGCAATGGACCATTCTATCAGATGCGCTTAAAGGAGGCGTCCCCTGAAATCAGCACGCATGAGAGCGAGGAAATCTGATTTTTCCTGAAGCCAACATGCGGCCATACGTGATGGATGCAGATCGGATGTGACAACTCATTATATTTTGAAAAGTAATCACATAAACAGCAACACAGCGCTGCACATCTTGAAGAATAAATTTTATTTCTTTATCACATTCTATTTTGAATCAGACAGAAGCAGCCTCTCAAACTGTACATATAATTCAAGAAAAATATAAAGGAAACACTTTTGTTTCTGTTCCCATTTTCCTACTTTGAAGTGAAGACTTTAGACTTTAGACTATGCACACAGAGGGATTATTCCTCTTGAAGTGTATTAAAATCCTTGTTAGGGAGTACTTCACCTTTTCCACAATAACACTGGTCAACACGATTTTTCTTGCATGGAGTTTTTCAACAGATTTTGGGTCACTTGGGGCACTGAATCCGAATCTGGTGTTAGTTGTTGCCAATATGAAAACATATTTCTCGTATGAAGCACTGAAACAAAAGCTGCAGTCTTGCACACTTCTTCAGCGCCATAAACAATATTATGGCTCTTGTTCACATTTCATGAACCTGGTTTAAAACCTATGCTTTTGAAGCTGCTTTTGTGCATGATTAGTGGTGTCAAACGCGAGTGAATGAGCAACTTTTGCGTAATACATCAATAAAGAACATGCAGATTGCAAACAAATGTGATGTGATAGAGGAAATCTGAGTTCAGGTTTGGATACAGCACCCCCAAATTACCCCAAATCAGTTCTGAAAGTCCATGCAAGAATTGTTGTTTTTTTTTGTTTTGTTTGTTTTGACCAGTGTAATACATCCACCAGTCAGGTGTGGCCTGTCAGAATACTGATTAAACAGTATGATTATTGCACAGTGTAAGAGTCCTCATTAAAATTTGAGAAAATTCAACCTTTCAGATGTACTACTGTCTTGTAGTGATCTGATGTCTTGTAGTGATCTGATGTAACAAGGTGGTCACAGAGGAATAGGGTTCAGCGCAGTTTAATAGAAATAAACTAGTGGATTCTGAAGTTTGGTGGTTTGTTTTGCTTTTTTTTTCTTCTCCTTTTTTCCGGGGGGGCTTTTTATGTTTGGTTTAATCATTTGTTAATGTAAATATTGTCAACTGGTTCAGCTTTTTCATGATATTAGATTACATTAGATTAGACAGAACTTTATTGATCCCTTAGGAAGACTCACTCACTCACTCACTCACTCACTCATCTTCAGCTGCTTACTCCACCCAAGGGTCATGGGGAGCTGGAGCCTATCCCCACAGTCATAGGGCATGAGGCAGGGTACAGTGAAAAACTGAAAAAAGAAAAACAATTTGCAAATATAAATACAAATACACAATATAGTAAATACCAGACATACTGATCAATACTGGTTTACTGGCTACTACAGAGTATCAAAAGTGAAAAAAGAAACACAGTTTGCAAATATAAATGTAAATACAGATACACAATATAAATACCAGACACACCGATCATTCCTGTTTTACTGGCTACTACTGTTCCTCTCATTCTCATTCCCATCCTTTGTCTTCCTTTACTCCTCCTCAGTCGGTTGGTCCTGCACTTGGGAAGCAGGAAAGTCTCACCAGTAAATCTTCACAATTATTAACATCAAAATCTTAAAATCCAATGCTCTCACTCACTTGATGGCTGTGGAGGTAGGTACTCGGCTGCTAAAAGACTCAAAACTTCACAGCACACACGTTCAACTCCTGACACACCAATATCATAGAGAAATAAGTTGTAATGTGTTTCCACCAACAGTCAGTAACTGTCGGTTTTGCTGTGTTCTCAACTTCCTCCTTAGATGTTATTTTCAGTGGTACATTGAAAGCCTTTGCACTATAAATGAGGCAAGTGTCTCTCATTTCCAATTGCAAACTGTTTCGTACATTGCTGTCATGCTATATCGCGAGTTTGTGTAGGTTCCTTGACCACTGGTGTTACCCAGCAGCCACCTTGTTTGCTGAATTGAAAGGGGTCTATATGTGAACCTGTATTTGACTGTCATGCTACATGTTCTTGGACAAGACACTTCATCTGCATCATCGCATTCCAACCAGCTCTTTGCTGGGGACGTAACCTGTGATGGACTGGTGTCACAGTCATGGGGAGTTGTTGACTTTCATGTGCTTCATGTCATGATAGACAATGAAAACCACAAGCTTAATGGACCTCAGGGCCTTTCTAGAACTAATTTCTTCACAGTCGAAACCTACTTGGGGCATCAAGATCATCCAAATTGATCCAGGTGGTGGAATTCCAGGCAATTCCATATGCCAGAATGGCAGTCATCTTTCATTTTTTTGTTTTATCTTAAAAATTCACTTTGCCCATGTGCTTTTTTGAAAGAGTAATGTTAATTTAAATAGTTTTTTGATGTTGTTTTGTTTGTTTTACAAATTTTGTGCTTGTACCACCAATTTAAAGATTATTTCAGTTACCTGCTGCACTATAATGTTCACACATTGTCAGCAAAAAGTTCTTATGCTGCTGCTGCTGCTACTGTATAAATATATACTCATAGTCTGCATTCATATTCATTAATATTTCTAACTCCACTGAGACAAAATACAAGGACTGAACCATTTTTTTTCTCCTGTTGCCGTGGTGACTCGCGTTCTGTTTCCCATTGACGAGGTCTTTGTTCTACTTGTGTGCATGCTTCTGGTTTAACTTAACTCACAGTTGGTTGGTCTACTTGGTATCACAGGTTCTGCTACCAAAATGTATGAGTTTCCGCCTCAGAGTTAGTCAACCCAGAGTTCAGGTTGACACTCAGAATTTGATGAACCTACTTTCTGAAAACCCCCCATGGTATGCAGTGGATCTGAGGTGAGAACACCATGTTGCAGTAAACAAGAGAAGATTTTGTCCTTTTCTTCACTGTAACACTGTAACTTTAGTGTTTTAAGTCATATGGTTATGTGCTTTCCTGTTAATGGGTTGTTGAAGGTGTTCCCTCTTAACTAGATCTTCTCTTTGTTTGCTGCAGTAGGTGTTCTTTGTGTGAAGTATGCTAACTGTGGGCTGTAGCTTGTATACGTGTCAGAGATAACTTCAGAACATTTATACTGTATCCAAAAGTGGGGAACATACTTGAAAGGATGAGACTGGCAGAAAGAATGCTGTAAACTGTGGTGACAGAAAGCAAACAGACCTATAGTAGTTTCTTTGCAATAATCAGTTGAAATCAGAAACATTAACCCCAGTCATATTGTGTGAGTACACACATATTTAAATATTATGAGTTTGACTTGTGATGTAGCTACTGCAGAGCCTTCGGAGACTCGGGTGTTGAATGGCTACAGAATCCAAAATAATACTGGACCCACTTGGACCCATATGTCCCATGACAGTGATTGTCCTTCTGCATGATCAAATGCATGGGTGATTGCTTAGACCCACAGGGCCTCACAAACCTCTGTAGATTTTACCTCAGGGCCCCAACTCCTCCCCCCAGCTCAGAAAATACTGTCACATCATATGGTGATGGTAAGCCTGACTTAATAAAGGAACAGGGCTAGAATTTATATGTATATTTAAGATTTTAAAAGTTAACTTTATAAGATAGTTGGGGGCCTATGTTGATAACCTTCCCAGACAGTAAATGGATCCGGGACGGATGTAGTCCAACATCCGGTACCAATCCTGAAAATGGATTCGGTCCAGACAATTTTTGCACCCTGCCCCACATCCGGCACGGCTCCACTTTACAATTCTGGAACAGATCCGGACGAGATCTGAACCGGATCCGCAAAAGACCAATCGTTTACAGCCCATATCTGTCACGGATCTGGGACAGATGTGGTCCACATTTGAACAAAAGCTCTTATAAACCTTAATCTGCCAATAAAACACATTTTGGTGTGAAATATTATCACACCAATGTGTTTTAATGGCTAATCAAGTTTTGTCTATTATTAGTGATAAAACAATCACAATGCTTTGCTTTCAACAAAGTGCTCTTTATTGACATTGCACATATGTGTTAAAAACTGAACAAGCTTAACAAGCTTTTATCTGTCAGGTGTGTGCATGAAGCCAGCAAAAATTCCACGGATTCTTGTCCTTATCAGTTTTCTTCAAACCGTCTTTCTCGCTATCTTCTCTCTGTCTGATGTCGCTCCATGGCACAGACATGCTGCAAAATTCTTCTTTTAAAAATTGAGAGATCTAAAAGTTTGGGATGTCCACATGCTACATTTAGCTTAAGCTTCTTGCGGGAGCCACAGCTGTAAATTATTAATCTCTCATTAACTTCTGGATCTGTTCCTAAATCTTTCAAATCTGCAGTGATTAAACCATTACTTAAGAAATCTAATCTTGACCCTAGTGTATTGAAAAACTATAGGCCGATATCAAATCTAACATTTTGCTCTTAAATTCTGGAAAAAGTGGTTTCATGGCAGCTTGTGGACCACCTTACCAAGAATAATCTTTTTGAGCCACTGCAGTCTGCTTTTAGAAAATATCATTCCACAGAGACAGATCTCACTAAAGTGGTGAATGATGGATGGATGTATTGGATGGACTGATTGGATGGATTCGGACACCAATACGGTTCTGGTGATGTTAGAGCTTAGTGGTGCAATTGATACCATGGATCATCATATTCTACTCGATAGGCTGGATATTCATTTTGGGATTACTGGGAGTGCCCTTGCATGGTTGACATCATACCTGACCAGTCGTTCTCACTGTGCTTTGTACAACAACATTACCTCTGACCTTAGTGACATGAAATTTGGGGTTCCACAGGGGTCCGTCTTAGGCCCCCTGCTTTTCTCCTTTATAGCACCCTTTGGACACATATTGCAGCATTTGGGGTTATGATGATACTGATGATACTCACTTATGTATGCTGATAACTGCTGGCAATCTCATCCACATAAAATCCTTAGAAGATTGCCTTGCATCAGTGAAAGCTGGATGTCTAGCAACTTCCTACTTTTAAACTCTGATAAGACTGAAATGATGGTTCTTGGTCCAGTGAGACATCGGCATCAATTTGACCAGTTAATGTTTGCCTAGGCTCGTGCGTTCATACATTAAACTGACAAAGTGTCCTTTGACCTCCATATTTGAAATATTATGAGGACTGTTTTCTTCCACCTGCAAAATATAGCGAAGATTCATCCCATCCTGTCTATGGCTGATGCTGAGACCCTGATTCATGCGTTTGTCTCTTCGAGATTGGACTACTGCAATGTTCTAAATTCTGGTTTACCGCAGTCCAGCATTAGGGTCTCCAATTGTTTCAAAATGCTGCTGCCAGACTTTTGATACAAAGGAGAAGGTTTGACCACATTACACCCATTTTGGCATCTCTTTACTGGCTTCCTGTGCCAGTGAGATCAGATTTTAAGGTTCTGCTATTAGCCTATAAAATTGTTCACAGACTGGCACCTCCCTACCTAGCTGACCTAATTAAACCCTACGTACCAGCCCAGGCTTTGCGTTCTCAAGGTGCAGGACTGCTTTGTTTCCATAGGGTGAATAAAAGTCTGTGGGTCACAGAACTTCTCTTATTGTGCCCCTGTTCCTTGAATGATCTCCCTGTGTCAATAAAACAGTCAGATTCTGTCGACTGCCAGAATCGAAGCCAGACTGCCTGAAATTTTGGCCTCGGGGTTAGAGAATATTCACTCAGTAGATAGTCTTGCGGATGGCTTGAACTCCGCGCTCAAGGCCACACTGGACAAGGTTGCGCCTCCTCTCTTGAGGACACGCCTTCCCAAGGCATACTCACCTTGGTTAATGGTTACCTGCGTGACCTTAGGCAGAAGGCTCGAGGTTTTGAACGGAAATGGTGTAGTTCTAAGAGGTGTTCATCTTGCATGGCAAGATGCTGTCTTGGATTATAAGCGGCACTACTGGCGATCAAAGCATGCCTATTATTCTGATTTGATTAATAAAATAAGCATAATTCCAAGTTTTGTTTGAAACTGTAGCACTTCTTATTCATGGACAGCCACCTGTTATTCACTCTCCTTTCTCAGCACAGGACTTCTTGGATTACTTCGAGAAGAAAATTGAGGATATTAGGTTGAGTATATCTCAGCAGGCTTTGGCCCAACCACTGCATACTGCTGTGGAGGTGGATGCGCCCACTGAGGTGGTATCCAGATTTACAGATTTTGATGGTATCTCGCTAGGCGCACTGACGAAGCTCATGGCGTCTACTAAAAGCACAACCTGTTTAATTTATCCTATACCAACAAAACTGTTTAAGGACCTGTGGCCCATTCTTGGACCAACTGTGCTGGAAATTATAAATCTCTCATTAACTTCTGGATCTGTTCCTAAGTGTTTTAAGTCTGCAGTGATCAAACCATTACTTAAAAAAATCTAATCTCTACCCTAGTGTATTGAAGAATTATAGACCGATATCAAATCTGTCATTTTGTTCTAAAATCCTGGAAAAAGTGGTCTTGCGACAGCTCGTGGACTACCTCACTGAGAATAATCTTTTTGAGCCACTGCAGTCTGCTTTTAGAAAATTTCACTCCACAGAGACAGCACTTACTAAAGTAGTGAATGACCTTTTGCGAGCAATGGACTCGGATATCACTACGGTCCTGGTGCTGCTGGATCTTAGTGCTGCATTTGACACTGTGGATTACCATATTCTACTCAGTAGGCTGGAGAATCACTTTGGGATTACTGGAACTGCTCTTGCATGGTTGACGTCGTACCTGTCCAGTCGTTCCTACTGTGTATTGTGTAATGGAACCTCCTCCGATCGTAGAGACATGAAGTTTGGGGTTCCTCAGGGATCCGTTTTGGGCCCCTTGCTTTTTTCTCTTTATGTAGCACCCCTCGGGAATATATTGCGGCGTTTTGGGATTCCCTTTCATTGCTATGCTGATGACACTCAATTGTATATGCCAATAACTGCTGGTAATCTTACTCACATAAAATCCTTGGAAGATTGTCTTGCATCAGTAAGAAGTTGGATGTCTAGTAACTTCCTACTTTTAAATTCTGATAAGACTGAAGTTATGGTTTTTGGTCCAGCGAGATATCGGCATCAATTTGATCAGCTAGCATTTAGCTTAGGTCTGTGTGTTATACATCATACAGATAAAGTGAGGAACCTTGGAGTAATTTTTGATCCTGCGTTGTCCTTTGATCTCCACATTAGAGACATTACAAGGACTGCCTTCTTCCATTTGCAAAATATAGCGAGGATTCGTCCTATTCTGTCTATGGCTGATGCTGAGACTTTGATTCATGCATTTGTCTCTTCTAGATTGGACTATTGTAATGCTCTATTCTACCGCAGTCCAGGATCAGGGGTCTTCAATTGGTTCAGAATGCTGCTGCCAGACTTTTGACACGGAGCAGAAAGTTTGACCACATTACGACAATCTTGGCATCCCTGCACTGGCTTCCTGTTTCTGCAAGATCGGATTTTAAAGTACAGATTTTAGTTTATAAAATTGTTCATGGACTTGCACCTCCCTATCTGGCTGACTTGATAAGTCCCTATGTACGAGCTCGGGCCCTGCGTTCTCAGGGTGCAGGACTTCTGTGTGTTCCCAGGGTGAATAAAAAGTCTGCCGGTCACAGAGCTTTTTCCTATCGTGCCCCAGCTCTGTGGAACGATCTGCCGGCACACATTTGGCAGTCGGACACTATGGAGACCTTTAAATCCCATTTAAAGACTCATTTATTTTCCCTGTTTTATCATTAGTGTTATGATGTGTTTTTAATCTTGTATTCTTTTACTGCTGTCTTTCTTTTATGGTTGTTTTTATTGTGTTTTAAATTTTTAATTGTTTTTTATGTTGTGAAGCACCTTGAGACGATTTTGTCGTGAATTGGCGCTATATAAATTAATAAATTTGAATTTGAATTTGTCGAGACTTTCAAGTCCAGACTTAAGACGCACTTATTTTCCCTTTCATATGGTGAGCATATTGGCATAGTTAGTGCAGCAACTAAGAGAATATTTAGAGCAAAATTGGGCAAATGGTGATACAAGCACCAAAGTTAGCACAAATACTCCTTAGACATTACTCTTTTGAACAAACTGACTGGCCACTTGAATTTTCAATAGGCGACCGGGTAGGGGTCAATTGAAGAATTACACAGGGGTCAAAGTTAATGTTGCTCCAATTTTGGTAAAAAGTGATGCAAATTATTAGTTTCAATAAAAGATAAGATAGATAAGAGCTTTCTCTTATTGTGCGCCTGTTTTGTGGAATGATCTCCCTATGGAGGTAAAACAGTCAGATTCTGTAGAGACTTTCAAGTCCAGACTTAAGACACATTTGTTCTCCTTCTCGTATGGCTAGCATACTGGCATAGTATGTTACTATGTTTCTTATTTCTTTAAATAATCTCATTAGCAACAGGTCTCAGCCTCACTTCATCTAAATTCTGGGTCTGTCAGTGAAGCTTAGGGCTAGCGGCCAGCGATCACCTTAGTATTCTCTCTGCTTTCCTGTCAATTTATTTCTGGTGAACTCATACCTTAGGTGTAGTGTTTCAGTTAGTCAATTCCGCTCTTTTGGTAGGTACTGATGACATCTCACAAGGTTGACAGCTGCACACCACAAGGTGCTGGACTGACTGCGAGAAGCCATGACTGAGACAGACGCAGCACACTGCAGTCTGCTTTTGGAATTTAATTTACCATGAGGACAGGCCCACTGATGGCGTGAGAGATGGAGGCTGGCCCTGCATTCCAGGGTGCTGGATACTCCCTGCCTGCGGCGCAATTGGTTGTGTGGCCATCTCAAATTGGACTGTAATTTTGATGTTATTCTGGTTTTCTGTTCCCTGTTTCTTCAACTTTGTCAAAACTTTGTAAAACCTTGTAACTGTTAGAATGGCCTGAGCAGTGGGTCACCCCTCTGAATCTGGTCTGCTTGAGGTTTCTTCCTCAACATCATCTGCTGGAGATTTTCCTTACCACTGTCTCCTGTGTGCTTACTGTAGGGGTTTGAAAGGTTTGACCTTACTCATGTGAAGTGCCTTGAGGCAGCCTTGTTGTGATTTGGCATAAGTGAAAATGAAATAATGAAATAAATTGTAAATGGTAAATTTACAATTGTAATTGTTAATTGTAAATTTGCTCTTCTACAGCCCGAAGACAAAAGTGAGATTCTCACTTCAGCCCCATTTTAGGCCTTGTCACCCACGGACATGGCACTTTCCTATTACAATCTTTTTCTTGGTTGTTTTCAAAAAGTTGTGTGTAAACACAGCACCCATTTCAAGATTTATCTGTGTCCACACGAAAATGCTAGAATGACCGAAATGCTGCGTACATATGCCAGGCCTATATTTGCACTATAAGTATTCCATAGTAAATGGAGATGACCTGTGTAAGAGCTGACCGCTATAATAGCTAATCATTGTAACAGTAGATGCTTAAGCTATATTACATAGCGGCACACTAATAATAATAATAATAAAAAAGTAAGTCCCTTCGGCTGCTCCCTTGTTTGCACTCGGGGTCGCCACAGCAAATCCAAGGTGGATCTGCATGTTGAATTGGCACAGGTTTTTATGCCGGATGCCCTTCCTGACACAACTCCACATTACATGGAGAAATGTGGCAGGGGTGGGATTTGAACCCGGAACCTTCTGCACTGAAACCAAGCGCATTAACCACTTGGCCCCCACCCCTGCACTAATAATAATAATAATAATAATAATAATAATAATAATAATAATAATAATAATAATAATAATACAGCCCCAATTCCAATGAAGTTGGGACGTTGTAAATAAAAATAGAATACAATGATTTGCAAATCCTCTTCAACTTATACTCATTTGAATATATCACAAAGACAAGATATTTAATGTTCAAACTGATAAACTTTGTTGTTTTTGTGCAAATATTTGTGCATTTTGAAATGGATGCCTGCAGCACATTTCAAAAAAGTTGGGAGGGCCAACAAAAGACTGGGAAAGTTGATGAATGTTCAAAGAACACCTAATTGGAAACATGTGAGTGTCATGATTTGGTATAAAAGGAGCATCCCCAAAAGGCTCAGCCATTCACAAGCAAAGATGGGGTGAGGATCACCACTTTGTGAACAACTGCATGAAAAAACTGTTCAGTTTAAGAACAATGTTTCTCAACGTTCATCTGCAAGGAATTAGGGATTCCATCATCTACAGTCCATAATATAATCAGAAGAGTCAGAGAATCTGGAGAATTTTCTCCACGTAAGTGCCAAGGTCGAAAACCAACATTGAATGCTGCATGACCTTCGATCCCTCAGGCTGCACTGCATTAAAAACCAACATCATTGTAAAGGATCTTACCGCTTGGGTTCAGGAACACTTCAGAAAACCACTGTCAGTTAACACAGTTCATCACTACATCTACAAGTGCAAGTTAAAGCTCTACCATGCAAAGTGAAAGCCATACATCAACAACATCCAGAAACAACCACTGCCTTCTCTGGGCCCGAGCTCATTGAAATGGACAAACAATATAAAATATTGACAAAATAAAATATAAACAGCGGACCTAATAATATTGAATATTGAAAAGAACAAATGAAGGCTGTATGAACCTATATACAGTGGTCCCTCGCTATAACGCAGTTCACCTTTCGTGGCCTCGCAGTTGCGTGGATTTTTTTAGTGCAATTTTGCATGCTGCTTCTTCTTCTTTTAACAGCGCATTGTGTTCTGCATCCTTATCAGGCGGGCCGGTCACGGCACCGGTCGGCATCATCACGATTGCTCTCACTGCCTCCGATGTGCTTACTGAGTCTGCGGGCTCAGTAAGCGCATGTCCAGCTCTCCACAATTTCACTGATACTTACTGGACTGGTAAGCATTGAAAGCCGAGATAGACATGTCCAAACTTGTCCTCTGACACACCGAAACGGAGGTGTTCCTTTGTCTCGCTTCCAAAGCGAATCGGTCGTGACGCGCGAAGCCTCCACGCGGCTTTCCATGACAAAATCTCTTGTTAAAGTGAAATCTGCCGGAAATGGCTGATGTCCAGCTCTTGTGATAACCAGAGAAAGAGCACACGACGGTCTCGTAGCCACAGAGCTATCCATTTAGAAATGGTCCGGTGGCTTGTGCCGCGTCGTCGCAGCTCGGAGTGCGGTGCGCCGAGCGTCCTTAAAGGGGTCCTTAAAGCTGTACTAACAGACCTTATTCTCTGTAAAGCCCGTAAAATTTTCACCGAAAGCCAGATACATTTTTCGAATGGTTTCCAGGTACCAGTCTCTAACAGCTTCTGAAAAAATTCTGATGGAAAAAAAGTCCTTTTCATTCCGCCATTTCCAGACAATGAAAATCCGACGAGGGGGCGGGACCACTCCTTCCCAAGGCGTGCTCACAGGCGAATGACGTCACTGACAGGCGTGGAAAAACTCATGCATGCGCACGAGGGTTCAAGCTTGTCTGACGTAAAAACATATGAATGAAATCCGTATAGTTTTTGAAAAAAATAAAAAGGACCGTTACTTTATTGACAGACCTCGTATGCATGTGCTTCATATAAAAATGCAGTCACCATATCGCCTCCCAAATGAACCCCTATGTCTTTTAGACAGTGCTCTCTGCCACCATCATCAATACATTAAATGATGGAATATTGTTTGGAAGAATGATGATCCATCCCTCCAGTAGAATTACAAGCACTTGTAGAATCAATGCCAAGACAAACTGAAGTTGCTCCAGTGGCACATGGTAGCCCAAAATCTTATGAAGATATTTGGCGCCCTAATTTGACCTTAGGCCTAAGAAGCTACGCAGAAGTCACAAGCCCATTTCGGGCATGTTCGAGTGTATTTTGGTGGATTAGATTATATTAGATTACATTAGATAAGAACTTATTGATCCCTTGGGAAGACTCCCTCAGGGAAATTGAGGTTCCAGCAGCATTGTATAGCAGCACCCAGGGTAAGAAGCACACAGAGTATCAAAAGTGAAAGTAAATAAGAAAAACAGTTTGCAATATAAATGCATAATATAAATACCAGACATACTGATCTAAGTGGTTTGAAATACCACCATAATGCTGGGTTCTATATGCAAAAGGGTTGGGTTCACAGTGTTTATATTCATGGGTGTTTGTAGTCTGAACATGATATCAACCAATCAGAGTGGTACCTGTCCTTCCCTTTACTGTTCCCCTTCCCTAAACTGCAACTGAAAGGATTTTGGGCCCATTAATGGAGTAGTGACAATCTGTTTAAGGGCACAGCAGACAGCTGCCACCAAAGCACCCTGAGGTGAGACAGTGCAGCAGCAAGGTCAGGTTTTGTTTTGTTTTTTGTTTTTTTTTTGGTGGGGGGGGGGGTTTTTTTTTGTTGTTGGGGGCGGTGAGTGTTAACTCTTATTTTGTTTACTGGTTATTTTCAATTCACTCTTGCATATATGAGATACCAAGAGACAGGGAGGTAGAGAGGTAAAGTTAGGGGAGGAAGAGACAGCTGCCTTGGAAAATATGAGTTTTTCCTCAATCATCCGACTCCATTTTTTAAATTTCCCTACAATGGCCATAATACACAATCATATAAATATTGCACCCATTTTTGATGAGTGGGTGATGATATGTATAGGCAGGCAGAGGGTGTGTGCATTGTGAAGCTGCTTATGTAAGGCATGTCTGATTGTTGCACTCTTTAACAGCGCTGGACTTTAAACTGCTTTAGAACACTTTCTGTTGCCATCATACAGTGCTCTGAAAATGCTTGTGCACCCCTGACCTTTTACATGTCTGAATATTTTTAGGTCATCAAACAACAAAACAAAAATTCTGCCTTTTTATATCAAAATTTCTAAATGTATGCCCTTTAATCTCACAATGAAAAGCAATCTCTACATCAAGAATTAAAATAAATAAAAAGCAAAACCCCTCACACCTTGGACACTCACTGTTTAAACTCTTCCCCTCTGGTTGATGTTACAGAGCTCTGCACATCAAAACAAGACACAGGAACAGTTTCTTTCCACAGGCCATCACACTGATGAACAATTTAACCTGCCAAAAAACTAATTCATATACCTCATGTATAGTTTGAATTCAATCTGTTGTCTGTCTCACACATCCTTTTCTTTTTCTCTTTCATTTGCACGTTATTACTGTGAATTATTCAGTGTTTAGTGTTTATTTATACATGCCGTACAGAGAGAGTAGAGCTCAAACCAAAGTCAAGTGGATACTTTGCAAATAGAAGCTATTCTGATTGTGATTCTGATGATGGCATGAATAAGTAAGTACACCTTTTATTAAAACACATAAATAAACCATTACTTTTACATCTAGTCTTCTTCAGACAAGTGAGTGGATGGATACATCAATATTTCCAAGACAATCTGCATGGAGTAGACAGTTCTCAAAAACTGAGTGACTGTACAAGAAGAAGACAAGTGAGGAAAGCCACCAAGACACACAAACAACCCTGAAGAAGTTACAGGCTTCTGTGGCTGTGATTGAAGAAATTGTATATAGTGCAAGTTTTGCTTGTTACAATACCACTCATCAGTGTTGCCACAGTAACTTTGAAAAGTTACTTTATTAGTTACTTTATACAGTTACATTTTACAGTTATTTTATACAGTTACTTCATTAGCAGCTGCAGGCAACTTATACTGACCGAAATTTTGCCAATACGTATAGTTTCAGGGACACCTGAAGAAACTAAATTATTACTCTGTTGATATGGCAGCTGAAGCAGTATTTCAGGCGATATCCCCAATTGGAAACCAGGCTGTTAGTCAAAGAAATGTAACAATAGTCTTTTTTTTTTCAATTTGAGATCAGCCTTTTAGGAACTAGAATTAATGCACTTTATTGAAATAATCTGAAGGAGGGCATCTTTGCTATACAGCCATACTCTCGCATGAGTCAAAAATGTGCATGCACAAAATTTTTCAATGACCTCACTGTACTATGACTGTACTATGACTATGACTGTACTATGACTATGACTGTACTTCGTGTGCTTAACTTATATAAGACTTACTTAGATGAGTATATTCAAGCTAAATCATCAAGGTGTGACAGGGCCATAAGTAAAGTCCAAGACATAATCAGTGTCATGGAAATGTTCATGCGTGGAAAAGTGATGGTTTATATGTGTTATACTAAAAGGTGCACTTACTGATTCACGCCATCATTTTGGCTTTTAGATTTTTATTTGTTTCCATTGATGATGTAGAGATATGGGGACATGGTGGCTTACTTGTTAGCACTGTTGCCTCACAGCAAGAAGGTTGTGAGATCGCTTCCCACCTGGGGCAAATTCTGCATGGAGTTTGCATGTTCTCCCCCTGTTTACGTGCGTTACCTCCGGGTGCACCAGTTTTCTCCCACATACAAAGACATGCAAGTTAGGTGGACTGGAAGTTTTTGAATTGTCCGTGGGTGTAAATGTGTTTGTTTGTCTATACGTGGCCCTGCGACAGGCTGGCATCCTGTCCAGGTTGTAGCTCGCCTCATGCCCTATGACTACTGGGATAGGCTCCAGCACCTCCATGATCCTTAATTGGAGTAATTGAGTATAGAAATGGATGGATATTGAGATTACTTTTCACTGTTAGTTTAAATGTGGAAATTAAAAAAATAATAATTTAAAGCTTGTTTTTTTGGGGGGGTGGTTGATGTCCTAAAAAAATTGTGCAAAAGTGCTCAAAAGTGGACAAACGTTTCCCAGCACTCTTTATCAACACAAAAGTTCTACCCCCGACCACACTTCATTTGTAGAACCAACATGCCCCCAAGACTATGAGTGGTATTGTCATGTAGAGTACACGGTTGCTGCGTGTAAGAATGACATCTGCATCAGGTCAGAACTAGCAATGACACTTGGTTTCAAAAATGTGAACCTGGGGGATCACGTGATGCTGTGAGATGAGGTAGATGCTAGCCCAGAGGCTCTCCAGATATTAATATTTTAAAACTTATAAAAACACCCAAACCCACCCCTAAATTTGCTAGTTGACATTATCATGGACCAGAGACCCAGAAGCAAACAACAAAACCCAGCTAACGAGCATATATCGACAACTATAGAGAAAAGTTCTTCAGAGACTAGCATCAAAGCGGCTCCTGAAATAGCAGTGACTTCACAGACACATGCTAATGAGACTACCGAAGGAAGCTACGCTCTCATTCTTCAGGAAATATGAAATGGTAACGAGTCTCTCTCCTGCAAACTTGGCTCTAAAATGGCAGAAATTAACCAATCTATCTCCAGACTAAAATCAATGCTGGATAAGTTGACATCCCATATGACCGAAGCTGAGGAGCGGATCACCATGGCAGAGGACCAGCTAACAGATCTTGACTCATGTGTCCTCAAGTTAAGGAAAGAAAATGACTTCTTAACGGAAAAGGTTGATCAGTTAGAAAACTACAGCCATCAAAATAATATATGTATCGTTAATCTCCGAGAGGGGTGCGAAGGGAACAAACCTCTGAAGTTTTTCACTAACTGGATCCCAACCATCCTGGGACAGGAGCACTTCACAGAGACTCTGATCCTAGAGAAGGCACACCGGACCCCGACACCATGGCCACCCGCAGAGCAGAGACCCAGGCATGTACTGGTGCACCTGCTACAATCTCAAGACCGGGAGAAAATCCTTTGCATCGCCTCACAACAAGCCAGAGAGATGAAGGGTCCGACCATGCACGAGAATAAACTGGTGCTGTTTTTCCCCGACATGAGCACCAACATTGTGAAACGCAGGAAGGAGTACGACCAAATAAAGAAGGAGGTCCAGTCCAGAGAGATCCAGTTTGCCCTGCCTTACCCTGCAATGCTGAAGATCAATCTTCTGGACACCAAAGGAAGCAGTGGCCTTCCTGCGCAAGTTCCCTGGGCAAACATAACTGTGATTACAGGTGGATTTAAGTAGTATATCCTTTTCTATTTTCAGACATGAAACTGTTGTCACCTTGTTTTATACCACGTCGGTGCTAAATATCTGTGTTAAGTGATAACAGCTCTTTAAGTTGATCCCGAGGTCAAGTTTTAAAACAACTAATTGGCAATCTTTAATTCATTTTCTCAAAATATATAATTGGATTTGGTGTGCATGCTTTCACATGGTGCCCTGGGCTGGACGAGTTGCTAATGAATCAGTTAGTTAAACTTAATGTATTAGGTGCAATAAGCAGTTCCCAGAGTAAAAGGGTAGTTGGTGCCAAATGTTCCAGAATTGGCATTTTGGAATGGGAAGCCTGGGTGGGATTTTTTATGGTCAGTGCTGTACTTTATTTTTCCTATATGGGCCTTATTTTGATTTACATTGAGTTGTTGTGGAAGGGTCATGGACCTTAATTAACACTGACATTAATAATAAATGGATAGGGTGGTGGGGTTTATTAGTTTTAATGTGAATGGGCTGAATGGACCAGTAAAGAGGAAAAGAGTATTGTTATACCTAAAAAAAAAAATGAAGATTGATATTGCTTTTCTACAAGAAACCCACCTAACTACATTGGAACATAAGAAACTAAAAAGAGAATGGGTTGGACAGGTATTTGCATCATCTTTTAATTCGAAAGCCAAAGGAGTGGCCATTTTGATAAATAAAAATACTCCCGTGACCATAGGAGATACCATTACTGACCCTTCTTCTTTGTCTTTCGGCTGTTCCCGTTAGAGATCACCACAGCAGATCAATCGTTTTCATCTCACCCTGTCCTCTGTATCTTCCTCTGTCACACCAACCACCTGCATGTCCTCCCTCAGCAGATCCATAAACCTCCTCTTTGGTCTTCCTCTTCTCCTTCTGCCTGGTGGCTCCATCCTCAGCATCCTTCTCCCTTTATACCCTGGGTCCCTCCTCTGCACATGTCGAAACCATCTCAATCTCGCCTCTCTGACTTTGTCTCCAAACCATCCCACCTGAGCTGTCCCTCTAATATGTTAATTCCTAATCTTGTCCATTCTTGTCACTCCCAAAGAGAATCTCAACATCTTCAGCTCTGCCACCTCCAGCTCTGCCTCCTGTCTTTTTGTTAGTGCCACCTTCTCTAAGCCGTATAACATAGCTGGTCTCACTACTGTCTTGTAAACTTTCCCCTTCACTCTTGCTGATAATCTTCGGTCACAAATCACTCATGCCACCTTTCTCCACCCACTCCACCCTGCCTGCACTCTCTTCTTCACCTCTCTACAACACTCTCCATTACTTTGAACAGTTGACCCCAAATATTTAAATTCATCTACTTTCACCACTTCTACTCCTTGTAACTGCACTATTCCACTGGGCTCCCTCCGATTCACACACATGTACTCCAGTCTTGCTTCTACTGACTTTCATTCCCCTTTCTCCAAAGCATATCTCCACCTCTCCAGACTAGACTCAACTTGTTCTCTACTCTCACTACAGATCACAATGTCATCTGCAAACATCATAGTCCATGGGGACTCCTGTCTGATCTCATCCGTCAACCTGTCCATCACCACTGCAAACAAGAAAGGACTCAGAGCTGATCCTTGGTGTAATCCCACCTCCACCTTGAATGAGTCTGTCATTCCGACTGCGCATCTCACCACTGTCACACTATTCTTGCACATGTCCTGCACTACCCTAACATACTTCTCTGCCACTCCAGACTTCCTCATACAATACCACAGCTCTTCTCTTGGCACCCTATCATAAGCCTTTTCTAAGTCCAGAAACATACAATGTAACTCTTTCTGGCCTTCTCTGTACTTCTCCAACAGTATTCTCAGAGCAAACATTGCATCTGTAGTGCTCTTTCTCGGCATGAAACCATATTGCTGCTCACAGAGCTTCACCTGTTTTCTAAGCCTAGCTTCTACTACTCTTTCCCATAACTTCATGCTGTGGCTGATCAACTTTATGCCTCTGTAGTTGCTGCAGCTCTGCACATCACCCTTGTTCTTGAAAATAGGAACCAGCACACTTCATCTTCACTCCTCAGGCATCCTCTCACTTTCCAAGATTTTATTAAACAATCTGGTTAGAAACTCTACTGCCATCTCTCCTAGACATTTCCATGCCTCCACTGGAATGTCATCTGGACCAACTGCCTTTCCACTCTTCATCCTCTTCATAGCAGCCCTCACTTCTTCCTTACTAATCTCTTGTACTTCCTGATTTACTCTCACCACATCATCCAGCCTTTTCTCTCGCTCATTTTCTTTATTCATCAGCTCTTCAAAATATTCCCTCCACCTTCTCAGCACACACTCCTCACTTGTCAGCACATTACCCTGTGCATCTTTTACCACCCTAACCTGCTGCACATCCTTTCCAGCTCTGTCCCTTTGTCTGGCCAATCGGTTCAAGTCCATTTCTCATTCCTTACTATTCAACTTCTTGTACAGCTCATTGAAGTCTGCTCCTATCACCACTCTTTCATGCTTGGGCACACTCTCCACCACCACAACACACTCCAGAAATCTTCTTTCTCCTTCATCTCACAACCTACCTGTGGGGCATATGCACTGATGATATTCATCATCACCCGTTCAGTTTCCAACTTCACACTCATCACCCTGTCAGACACTCGCTTAACCTCCAATACATCTTTAATGTACTCTTCCTTTAAAATGACCCCAACACCATTTCTCTTCTTGTCCTCACCATGGTACAACAACTTGTACCCACCGCCAATGCGCCTGCTCTTACTTCCCTTCCACTTGGTCTCTTGCACACACAATATGTCTACCTTTCTCCTCTCCATCATATCAGCCAGCTCTCTCCCTTTACCAGTCATACTGCCAACATTCAAAGTCCCCACTCCCATTTCCACCCTTCTAGTTTTCTTCTTCTCCCGCTGTTTGTGGAAACGCTCTCCTCCTCTTCTTCGTCGTCTTCGCCCAGCAGTAGCCCAATTTCCACCGGCACTCTGTTGGGCAACAGCACCAGTGACGGACGTTGTTAATCCGGGCTGCGACCGATCCGGTATGGAAATTCGATTCTTAGTCTCCATAGTTGGGTTGGCTTGTTTTACGCCGGATGCCCTTCCTGATGCAACCCTCCTCATTTATCTGGGCTTGGGACCGGCACTCAGAATGTACTGGCTGCACACCCCATGTGGCTGAGTTAGATACTATTATTGACCCGCTGGGCAGATATGCTCCAGTTAATTGCCAGATTTATTCAGAACCTTGGACACTTTTAAATTTATACGCACCCAATTACGATGACAAATCATTTAAGAAAGACATCTTCCTTAAAGTAACTAGTGGACATCAGAACATACTTGTTGGGGGTGATTTCAATTTCTGTTTAGATCCTGTCCTAGATAAGTCATCTCAGACAACATCCAAAACAAAAGCAGTTAAAACCACCTTGGCTTTTATGAAAGACTTAAACTTGATAGACATATGGAGACAGATGCACCCCCAAACTTTTTGGATTGATCTATTTCTGTTATCCACTTCCCTAACCCACAGAGTGTTAGAAGCTGAATACTTGGCCAGGATCTTGTCTGATCACTCGCCTTTGGTCCTGCCTCTTTTAATGCCAGAAAAACCACGTCATTCGTATATGTGGCATTTGAATCCAACCCTGCTTCAAAACCCAGACTTTTGCAAATTCATTAGAGACCAGATAAAGATTTTCTGTGAGATAAACTGTCTTTCTGCACCGAACAGCTTTATATTATGGGATACATTAAAAACATATTTAAGGGGACAAATAATTTCATACACAAAAAGTATCCAAAAGAAATATATGGCAGGGCTAGTAGAGGTGGAGACAGAAATATCAAAATTAGAAAAGGAGTTTCAACAATCTGGATCCAAGGATTTATATCAACATATAGTAAACAAAAAGCTTGAATATAACACATTGCACACCTATAATACAGAAAAAGGTATCTTGAGGACTAAGCAAAGGTACTATGAATTGGGAGAGAAAGCACATAAAGTTTTGTCTTGGCAGTTGAAAAAGGAAGAAAGTTTAAGAACAATTAATGCAACTGAAACAGAAATGGATTAAATTTCATATAATCCCACAGAAATGAATGATACATTTAAACAATTTTATACTAATTTGTATACCTCAGAGTCACCAGAAAAGCTGACCAAGATAGATGATGTCTTGTACACTCCTGACCTACTTAAACCTAACCAAGAAGACCAAAATAATTTAGATCTTCCCTTCACCCAAGAAGAAATTGAAAAAGCTCTGATTTTATTACATTCTAATACAGGGGTAGGCAACCTGTTCCAGAAAGAGCCATGAGGGTGCAGGTTTTCTTTGCAGCCAGTGACTCCACCAGGTGATTTTACTGATTAATATCACTTTGAGCAGATGGAATCAGTTAATCAGTGAAATCACCTGGTGGAGTCAGTGGCTGCAAAGAAGACCTGCACCCTCATGGCTCTTTCTGGAATAGGTTGCCTACCCCTGTTCTAATAAATCACCAGGGGAGGATGGTTTCCCACCTGAGTTTTATAAACAGTTTAAAGATTTACTTATCCCCCTGCTTATGGATGTTGTCAATTTAGCCTCAAATACTCAAACTCTCCCTGAAACTTTCTCCACCACCATAATTACAGTGATTCATAAGAAAGATAAAAACCCACTAAAGTGCTCTTCATATAGACCCACATCTCTTCTGAACTCAGATTATAAAATTATGTCAAAGGCCCTGGCCAACCGACTTAGCCAGTATTTACCTAAATTAATAAATCCTGATCAATCTGGTTTTATATTAAAACATTCTTCAGCCAATAACTTGTAGATTTTTTGACATCATTCATCTCACTAAAACAAAAACAGAACCCTGTATAGCTGTAGCTTTAGATGCCGAAAAGGCCTTTGATAGGTTGGAATGGCTATATGTGTTTAAGTCTTGGCAAAGATTGGTTTTGGTCAATCATTTATCAAATGGGTGAGGACTCTTTATCATGAACCCAGAGCTAAAATTACTACCAATGGACAGACTTCAATACCGTTCTCATTGGGAAGATCAAGTCGACAGGGCTGCCCTTTGTCCTCAGGACTCTTTGTTCTGGCTATTGAGCCCTTGGCCGAGGTGATTAGATGGGATCCTGATATAAGAGGTTTTGAGGTGGATAGGACAAATCATAAAATTAATCTTCTAGCAGACGATGTTATTCTTTATTTAACAGACCCTGGTAATTCACTTTCAAAATTACAGAATCTTCTAAATGACTATGGTGCTATTTCAGGTTATAAGGTGTACTGGGGGAAGAGCGAGATTCTTCCCCTTATAAGTTTTGATTATACCCATTATCAGCAAATAAGCCCATTTAAGTGTGTCATGGCGGGCGGCTGCCCAACAACTGTAGTGGCTGGACCCGCAATGGAGACTCCAAAACAAGGCTTTGGTGTAAAAGAAATCTTCATTTTTATTCCAGGCTTAGGTTTGGTGCACAGGCAATCAAGCAGCGAAGCGAAGGTACAAACGGGATCAGGCATAAACACAGTCATGGTACAGCAGGGGTCAGAGGCATGTCATGGATGAAGCAAAAGGCATGGTGGAGGAATACAGAGCAAAACACGGTACACGGCAAGGCAAGAAATCAGGACTAAATACAAAGGCTGGGATATGTGCATGAAGCGACAACAAACTGGCAAATGTGTGGTGGCCGGATAGAGATTAAATAGGCAGGTATTAACAAGGTGCACATGAGGAGAAGGATCTAGAAAGGGGGCATGGCTAGTGAACAAAAAGTATGAATGGGGCAAGATAGTGAGGAAGATAGTGCACAAAGTGATGTAATAGACAAAGACACGTGAGCTGGTGCAAGAGTGTGAGTGAATGGAAACAAAACAGACTGAATCAAGGTGAGGGAAACAACATAATGGCTGTGCGGGTTTGTTCATAGTTCTCAGTTTCACTCATGCCCAGTCATAATTGACTAGGTGTGAGGGAAACTGAGGACTATGAACAAAAGTAAAATAAAAACTGAGGGAAGAATAACATAACCAAGAACTGGGCATGAATATGAGAACTGAAAATGGAACATAAATAGTTAAGCAAAACTAAACTGGGGAAACAAGGTGCTAAACAAGGTATAAGTAAAACAAACTACATGAAAACAGCAAAACCTGGCATAAAGTATAACTAATAACACAAATGAGAAAAGCAAAATAAACAAGTGCTAAACAGTGATCAATAATGCAAACACAAACTGGCAGAACAAAATTAGAACAGAACTGGACAATGGCTCAGTATGAAAAGTAACAAAACAAAGTAACACAGCAAAACTAGAACAGAAAATAACCACATGATGAAAAATAACTAATACAGCAAAGCTGGGGCAGGAGGTGAGCCAAAGGGAGAGGCAAAATAAGGGCTAAGGCCTAGATCCAGGCCGGGCATGACAAAGTGCCTTCCAAATGGTATAAAATATCTTGGAATAACTGTGAACAGTGACCTTAAAAATCTGTATCGACTCAATTATCTCCCGTTGCTCAATCAAATTAAAAATGATTTATGTAGGTGGATGAGTTTACCCATCACCATGATTGGCCATATTAACTGTATTAAAATGAATGTAATGCTGAGATTACAGTATCTTTTCTAGTCTTTGCCCATTCCATTGCCTAACATATTTTCAAATCGCTAAACAGATATGTAAGAGAATTTATATGGAATTGTAAAGTACCAAGAGTATCTATGGAAAAATTGACCTGGGACTATTGGAGGATCTTCGTCTCCCCAGATTTAAAAAAATATTATCTGGCCGCTCAATTGTGATTTGTTTCTTCTTTTTTGAGGGTGAGGATGTCCCCTCATGGATACAGATTGGTGTCCACCCATTAAAGGAAAGGGTTTTTAGTGATTTCATTTATAAGTGGGACTCCAGAAATATATCCAACAGAACAGATAATCCCATTTTAAAACACTTGGTTAAAATTTGGTGTGAGATTCATAAAAATCTTGGACTAAAAATAGGATTGTCTCCAAGAACACCCCTCAGACAAAATTAACTCATACCCATGACTCTGAGCAAGAGGATTTTGGAGACTTGGTATCAGAGAGGGATTCATCATCTGGAGGACTGTTTTGAAAATGGACACCTCATGGCCTTTGAACAATTGAAGAGGAAGTATGATTTACCCAACAACACTTTTTTTTGTTGTTATCTACACTTGAGATATTTCCTCAGAACCAGATTGGGTACTGATATGACTCTCCCTGTTCTCAGTGATGGGGAAAAATAACTTCATGAAGGGAATGTATGTAAATTTATTGCTAAAATGTATTCTATACATCTGAATGGATCCCCTAAGCCTGGTTTACATAGATCCAGAGAGAGGTGGGAGTAAGACTTGAACAGAAGCATAGATGAACATTTGTGGTCCGACCTCTGTCAAGAGTGTCTTTCAGCTACTGTTAATGCACGATATAGGTTAGTTCACTATAATTTCCACCATCAGTTATACCTCACACCACAAAAATTACATAACTCTAAGCCTGAGTTATCTGAATTGTGTTTTAAATGTGGTGTAGAGGTCGGATCCTTTTCGCACTGCACCTGGTTGTGCAAATACACTGACCAAGATCACTGGGGTCACCTTCCCTCAAGATCCTGAGCTTTGCCTGTTAGGTAATTTAACCATTGTCCATGGATCCCCAACTAAATACCAATTTAAATTTATAGATGTCGCTTTGTGTGTGGCAAGGAAGTGCATTGCGGCCACCTGGAATTCTCATTCCCCCCTCCTCATTGAGAGGTGTTTTTCAGAATTAAACAGCTGTATCCCTCTCGAGAAAATCACTTATAACCTTTGAAAATCTTATAATACGTTTCTCAAAATTTTGCAGCCCTGCTTGAATTATATTAATGTCCTTCTTATTCCATTGTGAAGCCTGTCTTAATTTAATTTAATTTTGGCAAGCGCTGAGCCCCCCCCACCTTTTTTTTCTCTCTCCTTTTTGGGGTGGGAAGGGGAAGGGAGTTTTGAACTTTTGTGATTTGTTCCTTGTGTTTTGTGTTTCTACTTAACTTGTAAAATTGAAAATAAAATATTCAAAAAAATGTGATCCTGTCTTTTTCACAAAAGTTGGGTGGGGCGGGGTTGTTGCTGTTTTACTGATATCTAGCTTTTTCAAGTCAAATATGTCGTCTCCATAGTCCAAATACACAAACACTGAAGTGAAGCCTTTTAGAGCTATGCAAGGTAACTGCATACCTGCATATAATTAGTGTAATACTGAGACTGTAATGGCAGACATGTTTTGCTTTTGAATAAATTACCTCATGGATGGGGGAAAAAACAAAAAGAAAAACATCTGTTACCTCTGGCCTCCTCTCTGGGACTGTACCTTACCTCCCCTGGGGAATACAAAATGACACAGGCTGGAATTACGTGTGTGTGTGTGTGTGTGTGACATGGATTGGTGGGGGAGTGGGGGGAGTGAAATACAAATGGCAGGAGGAAGGATGGGAGTGAGGCAGTGGAGGAAAGGATGGATGGAGTACAGCAAGGAGAGGAAGGAGGGGAAACCTCAGCGGAACAAAAGACCTTCAGGATTAATTAGGCGTCAGATTGGTTGCAGGGCACATCGGGGCGAGAGAAAGAGAGAGAGCCATAGAAGATGGAGAGAGAGTGAGAGTTTAGCATTCCAGGAAGACCTCTCGTCCTCAGCCCTCATATTTCAGCCTGCCTGCCCATGAGTATACAACAGGCAGCTAGTTAAGGCGTGCGCTGTGCCCACTGGGTTATGGATGGAGCCTGTTCCCCGTCTTCATGGATTTTTATGTTCTCCCACTGGACAATAAGAGGAAACAGAGAGGTCATATATGTAATGCATAATGTTTACATGGTGGTTTTCTCACCCTGTATGTCCACATGACCTGGAGTTCCAATTCTAAATGCACATATGTGTGTATTCACTTTGCATATAAGCATTTCTCCTCTGCACGATAGCTGATTCCTGCCAAATTAGAATAGTACATATAGAATAAATACAGCTGAACTCTCACTGAACTCAAACGGATCTTTGCTTATTTTATTTTTTTAAATAGTTGCTTCTAGAACAGCTGAATTGCCAGTTGTCACAGACATCACCTCTAAATTCCCAAAGTGCACGTGAAGCTGCCGGTTAATACCATTTCCACTGTTGCTGTCACAGAGGAATGTTTCTGTGGCGACCTTTGATGGCACTTTTTCACCTCCTGAACCCTGCATACGAATGACAGCCTCGTCGCAGTCAGTCATAATATATTTGCCCCGACATCGTCTCCTCACAGAGCTCTTTGCAAATGACGGCAGTTCTGAAGGCTGGAGCAAATCGTGCCCTTAGAAGATTTGTACCAATCAATCACACCGTCACTGGGGCGCTTCATACATACAGCTAAGACATATCTCAACATCATCAACTTTAGAACAAAGTCTTCTGGGTAGATTGGCTGATTATCCCTTCAATGAACTAACAGAGAGCAGTGATAAAGCTCTGACAGATTGTGTTATAGAGAGACAAAAAAAAAACTTTACATTATGGTTTACTGATAGCAAGGAAAAGTTTTGTCATCCTTCAAAGCCTATATAAAGTGAAATCTTGATCCAGAATCTGGATCCGGATCTGGATCATCTACAAAATTTAATGGAGTCTTCCATGCCCTAATATGTATCTCTGGTAAACATTTCGTCAAAATCTGCGCAGACGTTTTGATGTAATCCTGCTAACAGTAATCCTTCAAAGCCTATAGAAAGTGAAACTTGATCCAGAATCTGGATCCGGGTCCAGATCACCTCCAAAATTTAATGGAGTCTTCCTATTCCGTCCTAACATCTATCTGTGGTGCAAATTTCATCAAAATCTGTGCAGTAGTTTTGACATAATCCTGCTAACAGAGAGACAGACAAATCAATAAATAAATGCAGATGATTTTATTACGGCCTTGGCGGACATAATAAAACCTATATTATTATTATTGTTATTACTATTATTTACCCTTGTAGACTAAAAAAAAATTGACCCAACATGCTGCCAAAATTGATTAAAATATGAGGAATTGCTAATAGCAGTGTAAAAGTATTCCTTGCATTTATATAACTTTAACTATCAATGCTGAAACAGTACTGGAATTTCTGATGCTACATGATAAAATACAGCACAGACCAAGCGACCTCTGATAGTCACATCAGTGTTACCTTTTCAAGTCATATATGGGCACATCTTCCAGACCACTGAAGCAGTTCATTCAGGTCAGGTAAGATATGAGAAGACATTCACCTCTCTGCTCTCCATCTACATCAACTAGGTGCTGCATGAGCTGCATGATCTCCTCTGTCTTATTATTAAAGTTTATTTTGTTTAGTGTTTGGATTACTGGAAAAGTCCTATATACAGTAGTGTTCACAATAATAGTAGTTATATGTGACTAAAAAGATTAATCCAGGTTTTGAGTATATTTCTTATTGTTACATGGGAAACAAGGTACCAGTAGATTCAGTAGATTCTCACAAATCCAACAAGACCAATCATTCATGATATACACACTCTTAAGGCTTTGAAATTGGGCTATTAGTAAAAAAAAAAAAAGTAGAAAAGGTGTTCACAATAATAGTAGCATCTGCTGTTGACGCTACAAACTCAAAACTGTTATGTTCAAACTGCTTTTTTAGCAATCCTGTAGTTGTATAACCACAGTTGTTCACAATTTCTTCACATCTGCGAGGCATTCATTTTGTTGGTTTGGAACCAAGATTGTGCTTGTTTACTAGTGTGCTTGGGGTCATTATCTTGTTGAAACACCCATTTCAAGGGCATGTCCTCTTCAGCATAAGGCAACATGACCTCTTCAAGTATTTTGACATATCCAAACTGATCCATGATACCTGGTATGCGATATATAGGCCCAACACCATAGTAGGAGAAACATGCCCATATCATGATGCTTGCACCACCATGCTTCATTGTCTTCACTGTGAACTGGGGCTTGAATTCAGAGTTTGGGGGTCGTCTCACAAACTGTCTGCAGCCCTTGGACCCCAAAAAGAACAATTTTACTCTCAGTCCACAAAATATTCCTCCATTTCTCTTTAGGCCAGTTGATGTGTTCTTTGGCAAATTGTAACCTCTTCTACACGTCTTTTATTTAACAGAGGGACTTTGCGGGGGATTCTTGCAAATAAATTAGCTTCACACAGGCGTCTTCTAACTGTCACAGCACTTACAGGTAACTCCAGACTGTCTTTGATCATCCTGGAGCTGATCAATGGGTGAGCCTTTGCCATTCTGGTTATTCTTCTATCCATTTTGATGGTTGTTTTCCGTTTTCTTCCACGCGTCTCTGGTTCTTTTGTCCATTTTAAAGCATTGGAGATCATTGTAGATGAACAGCCTATAATTTTTTGCACCTGCATATAAGTTTTCCCCTCTCCAATCAACTTTTTAATCAAACTACGCTGTTCTTCTGAACAATGTCTTGAATGTCACATTTTCCTCAGGCTTTCAAAGACACATAACTGAAAGAAGGATGAATAGAAAAATGTACTGAGACATTCTTGATAAAAATCTACCAGAGCAGACATTTCCACAAGACAGTGGTCCAAAACAGACAGCCCAAGAAACTCTCAACTGGTTTTAGAGAATGAATAAAGCTGCTGGAATGCTCCAGTCAATCACCTGACTTGAATCCAATAAAAATCTATGGAAATATTAGGCTGGATTGTCAGGAATTGTTGGACACAAATGCATGGCTTGAACAGACAGCTCTGGTTGTAAAAGGGCTTTACTGGGGTGGATAGCAATGTCAGTACACGAGTAAGCAGTCAAGAAAAAGCAGCAGTACAAAAATCACCAGGCAATCGGCATGTCGAAGCAACAGGCTAGAGGTCAGGTACACACAATGGGCCTCATGTATCAATGTTGTGCACTTGTGGCGTAAATTTATGGCGTAAACTTGAAATACACCAAAGTCGCCGTGACATGTATCAAGCAGTGCGCACCTGCCCATTTCTGGCATACGCCTGACGTGATCTTGATAAATGCGGCGGGTGGAAACGATCGTAATTATAATAAACACGCCCATAAATATTCAGACTCCGCTTCAGACACACCCTCATTTTACGACATGGAAGTCGGGAAGACGGCAATGAAAAAGAACTCCACCAATCATGACGCGTGCCAGTAGAGCGTCAAAAGCGGCTGTCGTATCAAATGTTTTGTAGTATATAATCAATAAAGTGTTACAGTGGTCCCTCAATAATCGCTGGAGTTACGTTCTAAAAAAATAGCCCGTAATACGCGAAACCGCGACGTAGTCAGCGTTATTTTTTACAATTATTATAGACGTTTCAAAGCTGTAAAACCCCTCACTACACAGTTTATACACTTTCTCAATCAGGCATGAACATTTTCTCACTTTTCTCTCGTGTGTAAACACTCTCAAAGTTCAAACCTTAGTAGGAAAATAATACCAAACTGTTTTCAGGCCCAAACATTTGTTTGAGAAATAAAAATAGAATGTTTTCCTATAAATAATTATGATGGCATTTAGAACTAACAAATTAATTTTAACGATCAACGAACGAGGTCGGACACATAAGAAATTATTAATAGTGACTCACCAGTATTTCACAGATCGGGCCTCTGCGTCCTGACGCCGCACCTTTTCCCACTCACATCTCGCTGCTGCAGGTGTTTGTTTCCGTGTGACAAACACAGTTATGAGTAGTTGTTGGCGCTCTTTTCTGTTCTGGGCAACAAGATTCTTATAAACAGATACGCAGAACACAGAACACTGTAAAAAAAAAGGCATGCAAAATTGGACTAAATACTCCGCGAGACTCCAAGGCCACGACAGGTGAACGGCGTTATAGCGACCGCTGTATTCTCTTTTCACATGTCAATAATTCTTGACATGTGGATATTTGCTCGCTAGTCTGTCAGATTTCTTTATTTTTTTAAATGTATTTCTGTATTTATTTTATTGTGACAACCGAATGGAGACGACAGAGCACGGGCGAATTAAGGGAATGACGAAACTACAGTTGTTATTATCAATTTCATTGTCTAAAATGATCACACCACATGAAGTTATCCCCCATCTGGTCCCATGCAAAAAGAAAAAAGAAAAGGGAAAAAAAAAGATGGGGGGGGGGGGGGGTTCATGTCCTTCTAGATTCTAGAACAACCACTGTGTCGAGCATCTTCCCCTCTGCAACCTTCAAAATGAATTTACAGCTTCGCACTGTTTACATGGAACAGCACCTTCAAAAAAAAAAAAAAAAAAAAGAACCCTCCAGATACTGAGAGGTGTTATTAGAGCTTAATGTAACAGGTATTTGAGCTGCAGAGGTGGAGAGATGATGATCTTACTGACTGAAGGTAAACCACTCGTTTGTCTTTATTTCTTTTTTGTGAACACTTGTCACCTCCCGCTCTCTATGATGAGAAGCAGGGCGGGAGAAACGACAA
The DNA here is from genome assembly GCF_902500255.1 of Thalassophryne amazonica. NCBI lineage: Eukaryota > Metazoa > Chordata > Actinopteri > Batrachoidiformes > Batrachoididae > Thalassophryne > Thalassophryne amazonica. Next base: position 74,890,621 of record NC_047103.1, on the reverse strand, counting down.
GTTAAATCTCCTGCAGAGCGCTTAGTACCGTGACACACGTTCATTAGACAGACTGACTGACACATGAGACGGTGGGCTGCAGTGTGTAAATTTAAAAAGAAAGTACAACACACCCCCACACATGCACACAAAAGCTATAGACATTTTTTTCTTTTTTTCTGCCGTGTTGGATATTGACTATCCTCTCAGTCTACTGTCATGCCTGACCTGCTCCCTTTCTCCGCTGGCCTCCTGCAGCATGTTATGAAGTGCATGTGTGTGTTTGTGTGCGTGCACTTGAAAGGTTGTGTGCACAGGAATAGAAAAGGTGACCAAAAATGAGCAGGCACATTTGTTACAGTGTATCTGGCTTTCTGCTTACTCTGCAAGCTCCATTTGATGGATTTTTAGTAAATGTTAAAAGAGCAGGGGCCACAGGCTGATTTCTGAAAAGGCTTTCTCATGACATTATTTGCATTCATTTCATCTGCAAGCTGTGAAGTGCATATTATACTGTGTCACACAGCTCTGTGTGTGTGTGTGTGTGTGTGTGTGTGTGTGTGTGTGTGCGCGCGTGCATGCGTGCGCACGTGTGCGTGTATGTGCGTGCAGTGGATGGCAACGAAAGGGATCATGCGCTGTTTAAGCCTCTTCTGTCAAGGGATGCTATTTTTCCCCCAAGATACATTCATCAATGCAGAAAGGAGTGTTGCTTTTTTCTCCAAAGGGCAGGTGTAAACTTCTAGCCTTCGTTCGTAAGATAAACACATCACTGGTGTTTGGTGGGAAACCTCACATCTTCAAAATGTTAGGAAATCAGTTTGTTCAGCAGGAATATATATATATATACGAGGTCTGTTAGAAAAGTATCCGACCTTTTTATTTTTTTCAAAAACCATATGGATTTGAATCATGTGTGACTGCATCAGACAAGCTTGAACCTTCATGCGCATGCGTGAGTTTTTTCATGCCTGTCGATTGCGTCATTCGCCTGTGAGCAGGCTTTGTGTGAGCAGTGGTCCACCCCTCTCGTCGGATTTTTATTGCGAATAAATGTCTGAACGATTTGGAGCTTTGCTGCATCAATTTTTTCCAGAAACTGTGAGAGACCTCCAGGTGGTAACCATTTGGAAAATTCAAATGGCTTTGAGGGACGATTATATGGGGATTACACAGATTAAGGAGTGCTCCAGCCGGTTTAAAGACCGCCCACAGCTGCTGAGAGCGCGCTGCACTCCGAGCACCAATCGACAGGCTCAGACCCCGCTGAAACAACCAGATCATTTCCAACGTGAAGGCTTTGTTGATCCGGGACGTCGTCTGACTTACGCAAAAATGGCAGGAGACGTGGACATCAGTACTTTTTCGGCACATTCCACTGTTACAGGAGTTTTTTTCATGGAAAGAAAAGCGGACGGATGCGCCACGGAGCTGTTCATGGCGTGGCACAAAACCACCTCCATGTTGGTCTCACAGGACGGCTTTGAGATGGCTTTCAGACGGCTGTCGGTGGGTTTTCAGTCAAGTGACTAACCGAGAAATTGTGGATGAGCCTGATGTCCTGTGAGGCTTCATCACGGCGTTGCTTTACACCATACGGCACCGCCGCAACGTGCAAAATTCCTCCGCTCCTCTTTCCATGACAAAACTCCTGTAACAGTGGAATGTGCCGTTCATTTCCAAACTGGACGCTGTGTTTTATCTGGGACGTCCTCTGACTCACACAGGAATTGCGGAAGACGTGGACATCAGCACTTTTTCGGCACATTGAGACAGACGTGCGGAGGAATTCCACGCGTCACGGTGGAGCCGCATGGCGCAAAGCAACGCCGTGATGAAGCCTCACAGGACATGTTCTGGCATGTCCAGTCTCATCCACAATTTCTCGGTTAACTCATGACACTTCACATATGGTAGTATGTTAGTATGAAAAAAAATCTTATAAAAAAATTAACTAAATTGTAAAGCAATGGTGCAGCAAAAATAACAAATGCATGTAAATGCTAAAATCAATTGTAAGCCCCATGTCCATATACTGTAGCTGTTTGTGTATGTTTCTGGCAGAAACATGATGAGAGAAGACTAAAAGGGCACTGAGCAGCATTTCAGCCCAGCAGTATGTGGAAATGAAAGCGTTGTTCGAGTGATTTTTTTTTTGTGTGTGGGTGTGTGTTTGTGTGTCATGGCAATAAACATCTAATGGGCAAGTGACAAAAGCACTCACCCTCAACAGGAATATATAGCGTCTGTCCAAACTGCTACCACAGGTGAGCTTTATGTCTCTATTGTAATACATTTTATGTGACATATCAGATGACGGTAGACAAATGAGGCAAAACAAGCCTCGCCCATTTTTCTTTGTTTGGGTGATAGGTGTTGCTCCATTAACCTGGTTGCCTAAAAAGCTACTGGGTCCAAGTCTTTATGGTGGTGGTGCTAACTGTATTAGGGTAGTAGCTCACTGGGTTGTGACTGGTGCAGAGTAGGTGGAGACACAAAATCGTGCTAAAACCATTGAATAGGCAATAACTTTTTTTTATGTAGAATATCAATGAATTGTTCCCATGACACATTTGCACATGACAGCCGACAGTTGGCCGAAGTCCGAAGTGGCGCCGAAAATACTGTCACAAATCTCGAGCAGTCTGCACAAACATCAAGCAAGAGCCACTGACATGCCCCGTGGCACACACATGAAAGTTGAACAGCACCAGCACGGCCTTTGAAAGTGCAAGGATTTGCACTCAAATGCCAAATGGCACTCTCACATATGTTCAGTGCCACTGGCTTGGCTGAAATTACACATTTACACACACAGTGCTCTGAATGGCTGTAGACTGTTGGATTGTTGTCATGTGAAAGAGGCTGTGAAAATTCCCTTGACTTTTGGCACATAAGAAAAAAGTGCTGTAAATAATCAAATATTAATAACTAAACAAATAATAATTAAAAAATACAATAAGAAAAGTGTGGACAGCCCCTCATGGACTTGCAGAATGATGTCCAGGAGCTGCGTCTCATCAATATTATTGTCCCCGCTGGTTCTACTGTCCTCTCCTTCCAGGAATGACCATACAATCCCCTACTGTCCGGGCTCCAGGATCCACTTGAAGTGCTCCTTGATGCACTCACATGCTTCATCTTCCTCTGGAAGCACTCCTCAATGCATGTGCAGGCTCTGTGATCCTCTCAAATGGCCACATCTCAACCTACATCCATTGATGTCCTCACAAACAATGAAAAATAATAAATCCAGATCACCTTGTCCACATCCTCCACACAAGTGTCATCCAGGCAGCTGTCCCTGCATGGACAAATGTCATTGCCAGTCTGGCAGCATTAAACTTATTTCCACTGTGGTTCTCCAACAAAATGAAAAACAAGAAAAACACAATAAATTCAATTTTTGTTGCTCCAGACAGAATGCTTCCAGCAGGCTGATGTGGGTGCCAGTTGTCTGCGTGGTTGGTTGCTATCCAGAACCCCATGTGGTTCCATGTCCATAAATCCATCGTGTGAATCTACAAGCATTCCAAAAGCACACTTAACAGCTATGCAATCCTTCAAACACTAAAGACAAGGTTAGTTGCCTGTGGCATCCAGCTCCATTGTTTTTTAGTAATGTCCCTCATGTCAGTTTGATGCCCAAAAAACAACAATATAACACTGACATTTCTCCATTATCCCTGGTTGACTGTTATGAATTCAGAAAAATTCCACCTAGAGCGATGGATCAAATGTCAAGGCGTGGTTCTGCGGTGGAACCATATCAACATCTGATGATGTATGGGTAGCTGCAGGGCCTTTGGCTGCAGCAGCACCAAGAGACATGACATAGAGTCTGGTCCACACTTAGTCACCAAGACAGGGAAGGCAGTTAGATAAATGACTCTTTCAACACTATGTGTACTTTTCACACTGAAAAAACAAAACCTGAGAATAACATTTTGTCTCAAAACAAATGAAATATTCTGAATCAAATTCAAGGGATGTTGTACCTGCTGTTGTTTTACATTTCATCTTACTGTATTTCCCGGCAGATTTTGCACGTCATGCAAAATGTAATATGCAAAAGTATTCAGCCCTTTGGTATTTCACACATTTTCATTTATTTATGCTATTTCAAATATGAAAAATAAGACTTCTCAATATAAAAATGTCTAAAATTATCTTTCTTAAAGTCAAACTCAAAGCAAATCTCTACAGCTTGATATAAATTAATTAAAAATATAAAAGCCAAGATGATGGGTTGCATAAGTAATGGGCCTCTTTGGTATAACAACTGTAAATAATCAATTATCTTGCCAGTTTTCCTCAGACATGTCAGGGGATGGATACATGAACATTTCCAAGTCACTGAATATGTCCTGGACTTTATTTACATCAGTTATGAGGAAATACACACAGTAAAGAATCATCTGTGAAGACTATTTTATTTATTAACTACACAGATGTATAATAAAACAAATGGTGACTGGTTTATAAACACAATTATGACAGAGAGCGAGCAGCAGCCCTGCAGCAGGGGCAGCAGACAGTTTTTTTTTTTAACATGTGCACGCGTGAACGGGACAGGAGGTCCTCAAACTGGGTCCTGCAGAGGCGGAAGGGCCGCTGAAAGCAGCCGTCATCCAGACGCAGCTCCTGCAGCAAATAATGAAACTCCCCGAATTGGGAACGTCTCATGAGGATGTTGTGAACCCAGGGCCGGCACCACTGGCGATGTTTGTCAGCTTTCCACAGCAACTCGCTCCGTGTCATCAAAGTCCGTCATGTTAACTTGACTGACAACCGGAGCCAGCGAGCGGAATGGAAGCTCCTCCTATTTGATGACGCACTGGGGTGAATTTTTGCAGCAAAAGCAGAGCGACACACCGGGCGATGGTGGCGATGGACGTGACACATGACATACATTGCTGCTGTATTCCAAAATCAGAAAGAAATTCCTACATAACACACACAACCATCTTAATTGAGGTTATAATTTTGGGGGGAAAGAAAAGAACACTTTGTAGTGCAGTAATAAATCAGGCTCGGTGTGTTAGAGCCCCTTCACACATAACACGATTGAGGCAGAGTGGCGCACGAAGGAGAAGTCAAATGGCTCTCACGGGAAATCGGAGCCGTACTCGAACACCTCGTACAGCAGTCACCACATTCATTCGGACACGGCACTCCATAGTCGCGTGCCGCTTGTGCTGGAAACCCATTTCAGTGGCGTGCATGATGAAGTTGCACTGCCACCTGATCATGTTCAGAGCATTTGAATGGCATGTCGTATGCAGGTTGGACATATCACGAGCGGCCAAGCAGCTGCACAAAATCATTGTCCATGTCAAACCATGGCTGAATGCCGCAATCGAGGCAGCCTTCACACCAGTGGCCGAAAGTCATAGAATGCTGGACGAATGACTATTCGACCCACTCTCGGCCACAGTCGGCTGGAGTCCAGGTGCCACACAAACATCCAACGCCACTCGCGGGGCACTTAGAAAAGGAGGAGCCATCAGCCAGAGACTAGAGAGCAGCTGACCACTTTTGACCTGGCTGTGTGAACGGCAGCACATTTTCTAAGTGCCCCACAAGTGTGTCGTTACCAAGCAACACACGTCATGCAAGACCCCTCTAACACATGTGGTGTGCAAGTGTGTGTCCCCCACCCCACAACACAGATGTCGTGAAGAGTGTGTCAAATACCCCCATGCCATGATCGGACATTGTCAGGTATGGCTGAGGTGGCTGCAGTTTGACTGCTGTCCAACGCAGCACGCATCTGGATGGCTGCAATGTCCAGCTGTGCACAACTCAGCTGGAGGACATATGTTGTGCCATCAATAACATGAACAAGACTCCACGCACTGCATATGTGTGGGCAGGCTCCCATGCTCTAAAGACATGCTGATAATTACGTATAGACAAGATCACATGAGGATCGCCCAGCCACGTCTGAGCGCGCACACCACGGTTTGAACTTTGTCATCAGCCGGCCAGCCAGGCTAATGAACCATCCACCATGAAAATTGTACTCCACATGACAGACAAAAAGAGTGGAAAATAAATACAACATGGGGAAAGCTGTGAGCTCATTCATGTGTGATGTCTTTGCTCGTCGCTCTGTGGTCAGTTCCAGCTGACAGCGGCTCAGTGCACATGATGTGTTCAATTAAAAACACAGAGAACAGGACAATTAAATAAATACACACAACAACAACATACATAATTACATAACAAATACATAAAATAAATAATCACACAACAAAGGAACAGAGAGTGAGACTTTGGTGTTTGAGCTGAGTTTGTTTGGTAAAGTGGGTGTGTCCAGGCCAACTGCTACTGTTGGGATCTGTAGATCCGCACATCACAGCTGGAGAACACATACTGTGTTATGAGGGACATCACCTTACAACACTCCACTGTAAGGCGTGTGCGTGGGCATGCTGTCCTCACGTGGAAATACATAAAAACATATCGCCTTTGTAATGGGCTGGAGCGACTGCACAGCGCACACACTTAAGCAGGCTATGCCATATGAAAATGACCATCTGATCATGTGTACACTCAGCTGGTGATCTGAATGTCACATCACTCATGTCAGCTATGGTCCACATGATGCAGTGTCCTTCAGCGCGCCACTCGCTGGACACGCTGGGCAGGCTGGACACGCGAGGCCAGCAGATGTGGACATAAGCACGCATTGCTTCATTCATGTCATTTCATGACTGTACATCTATGACCATGGGTCATCGACAGAGGAACAGAAAGATCATACTTATATTGTCCATTCGATGAGGGGATTAAATATTAGAAATTGCGGTGTTTTTGTTTTTGGTGTGTGGGGTTTTTTCCCCAGTGGTGGGATGCGGTGCACAGCAGTGGCCCACTGCTGTGCGCCACATCCCACCACTGCCAGTGGTGCGATGTGGTGCCACACGTTCCAGGTGCTTGCACTTTGTTCGTGCACGAGCGTCCACAAAACCATTGCTGCTGTATCGTGCATGCCTCTCAGACTGTGTTCCTCCCGACAGCAGGTGGAATGTTTTGCAGTTCCTCATTTTGTTTTTTGTTTGTGGTTTTTCAGCGGGCTTCTGCTTCTTTTGCCCACCTTTGTGTTATGTGTGAAGGGGCCCTAAATGATGTACCATTTTTGCAAAGTTTTATTTTTATTCAGTAAAATATTTCTGGAGCTGTTTTCATTAAGAGTAAAAACATTTTGTTCATTGTTTTTGCATTTATGAGAGACTCACATTTTTGGGCTGTATGTGCCTTGTGATTTGATGGGTGATATTTCAAAAAAAATTATATATGTAATTAAATGCAATGAATTCAATATTTTTTTAATTGCCTAACAAAACTAGTATAAAATAATGAGTGATTTTTTTTTTTAAGCTAAAAGCTTGCATGTCTAGCAGAAACAGAAGGCATATAATGTGTTTTAGGATATTTGAAATTATCACTTGTGGATAATTTTACCTCGGAAAAGGGCACCACCTATTTTTAAGCATAGGTACTTTAATTTAAACTTTCACTAATTGATTAGTCTCAATTTAATTACTCAGTCTCAATTTTAAGGAGTAAGCTCCACAGGTCCAATCTGACAACCTCTGTAAAACCATACAAAAATCACAGACAACTTCACACGTTTAAGATATTTATTTAACTCTGGCAGGAGTTAAATAACAGGACATATCACAGTGAGCAATTTAAGGATGACGAAATTCAATGAGCAATGATTTATATGACGTTTAGAGAATTTGGTTTTGTAGTGGGAGTTTTAGGAGTTAAATTTGTCCTAATTAACAGGGAATCTACTTCGTTATTTATTAACTTGAGAGAAGATTAATGATGTTGGATAGAGTTAAATAAAGCCACTCTGTTTATCTGACATCATAGCCCGGTCTTACTTTGAGGCACTGTGCAGACCGGTTTCCATTGGTCAGGTGCTGGAATCGTCTCCTCTCAGTCAATGCTCCATCCGTGACACAGCTGCTTCAGGGACCTTGACACAGAAACCCTGCCGGTCAACCCGCCCGGTATCATTGGTTACCAGGGACGCTTTCAGTTGTTATGCTGTGATTTTGCGGCGGCGGTTCAAGTCGCTGTTGACGTCTCAGCTGACCTGGGTGTTTTTGTCTCTGCAGTGCTCCATAGTCTGGGCCATCAGATTAAGAGTTTGAGCGCCTTAATTCTATATCCAAAAATCAAAAATTCGCCTTTCGTCATCGTAATTTTGGAAGCCGGGTCAAATCAAAACTCAGTACAAAAATAGCTGACTTTAGGAGAAAAATGTTCACGAAAGGAATTTGGAGTTGAAGAAGAAAAAGGTTTTAATTTGAAAAATCGAAAAAGGAAGTTAAATGCGCCTGTGTGTTTAACTTTACAAAAGTGGAGCAAAAGTTATCTGTCAAAAAAAGAAAAGTAATTTCTTGTTGGCGTGCACAAACAAGAATTAAGTTTTAAGCAGCATGTTGGTTTCAAACAAAGAGTCGTAAATCTGATGGAGAGGCAGTGTCTTCAGGCTCTGGAAAAAGAAACGAAGGGAATGGCACAAGAGTACAAGAAGAAGAGAGTGATTTCCCGGGGCGCGCTTTTTAAATGGTTCAAAAGCTCCACCCCAGGAATTCTGGATACTGTAGTTTTCCTGAGTTTCTTTGTCGGGTTATATATGTATATAAATCAGCGTCTGTTCCTAAATTTCCGCTTTGAAACCAAACAAGTCCTGTAGGATAACGCTTGTAAATAGTCTTCTGTGGAAATGCATGCACAACACAATTATATATGAAAGAAAGCACATTCCACAATGAACAGAGTACAACATATCAGGTATATTGCTTTCATGCATGAGGTTAAATGGTCACATGTTGTTTTCTTTTCTTTTCTTTTTGCTACAACAATACAATGCAATTTTTCTTGGTTACAATTTCAATCTACACGAGCTGGTCACATGCCCTTCCCCAATTCATCCAACAGGGGTCACTCTTGTTCCATGGACTGGATTTTGGATTTCCTTGCAAAATGTGAAAGAGCTCAATACTAGATCGATTTTAATCAAAGAAACTGGACTGTGATCAGCAAGTTGATGGCATTCTTCAGTGAGTTGTTTTTTCTTGAGTCTAGTTGGAAAGACATAATTTTAGGATTTTTGGGGCAGATATGTCTTCCTGTGGTTTGTTTTTTGTTTTTGTTTTTTTCTTTATGGGAGAGGAGCTGGCACATCTGGTTTGGGGTCTTAAGATAATTCACAGCTCTGTGAGGAATACACTTTGGAGAGTCTTAAATCCTGGAAAGGTTGGGGGTTTATGACACCGAGCCATCCTGTGTCGGCTCGGAAAGTCTCCCTTTGACACCTGGAGATATACCAGGCCTTGCTGTGTTGTGTTTTTTTCCTTTTTTGAAAAACTTTCATGGCCTTTGCTTATACAAATTTAGGATGATGAAGGTTGGTCACAGCTTGCCGTTACACATGTTTGACTAAAAGCTTTCACATCATTTTCTTTACAGTTTTCTATCACCTTAAAACTGCCAGATTTGTAAATAGTCACTAGGCAGGGTTTTTATTCACTGGGGGAGGTCAAAAAGTCCCTAAATATAGCTACAAAGTCACTACAGTAATTGGGTAACACTAAGACAGAGGTTGCTTACCAGACAGAATGTAGAGGTGCAAATTCAAAATAAGGACCAATGAAATTTGTCTCGGTGGCTTTTGGTCCACATTGTTCATAAATATGTCATTCCTGCACAGCAAAGATATAAAGGAACACAGGCCCAATTAATATTTTACACATTACGTTTTCCTAATATATCTAAATGTAATGCCTTTGTAATCTCCAGTGTTTTAACTAATAACTATAACTTAATTACATATTTTTTCCTCAGTAAATATAACAGGTTACAATTAGATTTATACTGTAATTTAATTACGTAGCTCCATTACTTGTAACTACCCAAAACACAGTCCAATGCACAGTCGTTCAATGATGGATAAACCATTGGCTATAGGAACTGTTCATTCATTCACTCAGTGAGCATCTAAAAACTTACTGTCTTAACTTAATTTTAACTTTGTGTGTTAAATTGGTTTTTTGTGTTTTAATCATCCATTTTACCATCGTTGCTGTGAAGCTTGGAGCAAAAGAGCACCAGATGTAATGTGACTTCTCTCTGAGTAGTAGTCTTACACACCTCTCTGCAGCTTCTCTCCCCCTGCCATCCCCTCATTACCCCATCCCCGTAGAGACGGTGCCTGCCCCCAGACCACCAATAACCAGCAAAAATCTATTTAAGCATAAAAATTCAAAAATAAAAAATAATATAGCACCTTCAACTGCACCACAGACTAAAACAGTTAAATGTGGTCTATTAAACATTAGGTCTCTCTCTTCTAAGTCCCTGTTGGTAAATGATATAATAATTGATCAACATATTGATTTATTCTGCCTAACAGAAACCTGGTTACAGCAGGATGAATATGTTAGTTTAAATGAGTCAACACCCCCGAGTCACACTAACTGTCAGAATGCTCGTAGCACGGGCCGGGGCGGAGGATTAGCAGCAATCTTCCATTCCAGCTTATTAATTAATCAAAACCCAGACAGAGCTTTAATTCATTTGAAAGCTTGTCTCTTAGTCTTGTCCATCCAAATTGGAAGTCCCAAAAAACAGTTTTATTTGTTATTATCTATCATCCACCTGGTCGTTACTGTGAGTTTCTCTGTGAATTTTCAGACCTTTTGTCTGACTTAGTGCTTAGCTCAGATAAGATAATTATAGTGGGCGATTTTAACATCCACACAGATGCTGAGAATGACAGCCTCAACACTGCATTTAATCTATTATTAGACTCTATTGGCTTTGCTCAAAAAGTAAATGAGTCCACCCACCACTTTAATCATATCTTAGATCTTGTTCTGACTTATGGTATGGAAATAGAAGACTTAACAGTATTCCCTGAAAACTCCCTTCTGTCTGATCATTTCTTAATAACATTTACATTTACTCTGATGGACTACCCAGCAGTGGGGAATAAGTTTCATTACACTAGAAGTCTTTCAGAAAGCGCTGTAACTAGGTTTAAGGATATGATTCCTTCTTTATGTTCTCTAATGCCATATACCAACACAGTGCAGAGTAGCTACCTAAACTCTGTAAGGGAGATAGAGTATCTCGTCAATAGTTTTACATCCTCATTGAAGACAACTTTGGATGCTGTAGCTCCTCTGAAAAAGAGAGCTTTAAATCAGAAGTGTCTGACTCCGTGGTATAACTCACAAACTCGTAGCTTAAAGCAGATAACCCGTAAGTTGGAGAGGAAATGGCGTCTCACTAATTTAGAAGATCTTCACTTAGCCTGGAAAAAGAGTCTGTTGCTCTATAAAAAAAAGCCCTCCGTAAAGCTAGGACATCTTTCTACTCATCACTAATTGAAGAAAATAAGAACAACCCCAGGTTTCTTTTCAGCACTGTAGCCAGGCTGACAAAGAGTCAGAGCTCTATTGAGCTGAGTATTCCATTAACTTTAAGTAGTAATGACTTCATGACTTTCTTTGCTAACAAAATTTTAACTATTAGAGAAAAAATTACTCATAACCATCCCAAAGACATATCGTTATCTTTGGCTGCTTTCAGTGATGCCGGTATTTGGTTAGACTCTTTCTCTCCGATTGTTCTGTCTGAGTTATTTTCATTAGTTACTTCATCCAAACCATCAACATGTTTATTAGACCCCATTCCTACCAGGCTGCTCAAGGAAGCCCTACCATTATTTAATGCTTCGATCTTAAATATGATCAATCTATCTTTGTTAGTTGGCTATGTACCACAGGCTTTTAAGGTGGCAGTAATTAAACCATTACTTAAAAAGCCATCACTTGACCCAGCTATCTTAGCTAATTATAGGCCAATCTCCAACCTTCCTTTTCTCTCAAAAATTCTTGAAAGGGTAGTTGTAAAACAGCTAACTGATCATCTGCAGAGGAATGGTCTATTTGAAGAGTTTCAGTCAGGTTTTAGAATTCATCATAGTACAAAAACAGCATTAGTGAAGGTTACAAATGATCTTCTTATGGCCTCGGACAGTGGACTCATCTCTGTGCTTGTTCTGTTAGACCTCAGTGCTGCTTTTGATACTGTTGACCATAAAATTTTATTACAGAGATTAGAGCATGCCATAGGTATTAAAGGCACTGCGCTGCGGTGGTTTGAATCATATTTGTCTAATAGATTACAATTTGTTCATGTAAATGGGGAATCTTCTTCACAGACTAAAGTTAATTATGGAGTTCCACAAGGTTCTGTGCTAGGACCAATTTTATTCACTTTATACATGCTTCCCTTAGGCAGTATTATTAGACGGTATTGCTTAAATTTTCATTGTTACGCAGATGATACCCAGCTTTATCTATCCATGAAGCCAGAGGACACACACCAATTAGCTAAACTGCAGGATTGTCTTACAGACATAAAGACATGGATGACCTCTAATTTCCTGCTTTTAAACTCAGATAAAACTGAAGTTATTGTACTTGGCCCCACAAATCTTAGAAACATGGTGTCTAACCAGATCCTTACTCTGGATGGCATTACCCTGACCTCTAGTAATACTGTGAGAAATCTTGGAGTCATTTTTGATCAGGATATGTCATTCAAAGCGCATATTAAACAAATATGTAGGACTGCTTTTTTGCATTTACGCAATATCTCTAAAATCAGAAAGGTCTTGTCTCAGAGTGATGCTGAAAAACTAATTCATGCATTTATTTCCTCTAGGCTGGACTATTGTAATTCATTATTATCAGGTTGTCCTAAAAGTTCCCTAAAAGCCTTCAGTTAATTCAAAATGCTGCAGCTAGAGTACTGACGGGGACTAGAAGGAGAGAGCATATCTCACCCATATTGGCCTCTCTTCATTGGCTTCCTGTTAATTGTAGAATAGAATTTAAAATTCTTCTTCTTACTTATAAGGTTTTGAATAATCAGGTCCCATCTTATCTTAGGGACCTCGTAGTACCATATCACCCCAATAGAGCGCTTCGCTCTCAGACTGCAGGCTTACTTGTAGTTCCTAGGGTTTGTAAGAGTAGAATGGGAGGCAGAGCCTTCAGCTTTCAGGCTCCTCTCCTGTGGAACCAGCTCCCAATTCAGATCAGGGAGACAGACACCCTCTCTACTTTTAAGATTAGGCTTAAAACTTTCCTTTTTGCTAAAGCTTGTAGTTAGGGCTGGATCAGGTGACCCTGAACCATCCCTTAGTTATGCTGCTATAGACGTAGACTGCTGGGGGGTTCCCATGATGCACTGTTTCTTTCTCTTTTTGCTCTGTATGCACCACTCTGCATTTAATCATTAGTGATCGATCTCTGCTCCCCTCCACAGCATGTCTTTTTCCTGGTTCTCTCCCTCAGCCCCAACCAGTCCCAGCAGAAGACTGCCCCTCCCTGAGCCTGGTTCTGCTGGAGGTTTCTTCCTGTTAAAAGGGAGTTTTTCCTTCCCACTGTAGCCAAGTGCTTGCTCACAGGGGGTCGTTTTGACCGTTGGGGTTTTACATAATTATTGTATGGCTTTGCCTTACAATATAAAGCGCCTTGGGGCAACTGTTTGCTGTGATTTGGCGCTATATAAAAAAAATTGATTGATTGATTGAGTGTCACCTGAATGCAGAGCTTCTCCTCAGGCATAGTGCCTTTTTCTTTGAGAAGGAAGAAATGCCTTAAAGACATGAATCATGGTGGAAGAAGAGGTAATAGACTAAATGCTACATATACTAAACCTTCTGCTTTGACTGATGTGCACTGCAGACTGATGTCATTCAGATATTAGGGAAATCAGGCTGGCCTCTGTCGGTCAGTAATGACTATGGATACATCCTCGCTCATGCTTACCCTACTTATCCAGTGTCACCTGTATAAGTGAAATACACTTTAAGAAAAGCAAATATATGGCATATATGTGTATATAAGTACCACTACACCAAGATATTTTGAAGTTCATGAAAGACCCCAGTGAGGGAAGCCACCAAGGCACCCATGACAACTCTGAAGTCATTGTAGGCTTCTGTGGCTGTGATTGAACTAAGGGCATAGTGCAACTTTACTCTGTTGCGCCGCCATTCAACACCTCCATAGTGGAGTGTGAAAGAGAATGATTTTCATACAAGAAGACAGATGACATCTCAGCTCACGTTTACATTACTTCTGGCAAACTAGATAAAATATCACCTCTTCTTTTTAAATAAATCCTCTGAGTGCCACTCCATCATGAAGATGTGCAATTAATTATGCAACAGAGAAAGGTTGTATGCGCAGTTTCTCCACTCACAGTCATAGAAGCACTGTTGGAGTTGTTTTGATGGCTTATCTCATTTGTTTACTTGCTGCATGGCCACTCAAGTTGTGAGAACAACCTATGCCAGGCAGATTTACCACCACCATACATAGTAAAATCACCAATGTTAAATTAACACTGATAGTGTACATATGGTCCCACTCTGGCCAGAGTGGGACCATATGTACACTGTCAGTGTTAGTTTTACACTGGTGTTTTTACTGTGTACTGTTTGTGTTTGTTACCAATTTCTGTAAATGAAGTCCAAGACACATTTAGTGACTTGGAAGTGTTCATGTGTTCATTCCCTGACCTGTCAAAAGGAAACTGGCTGGAAAAAAATATTATTTGTCCTTGTCTATTTATATGTGGCCCTGCAATAGACTGGGATCCTGTCCAGGGTGTACGGTGCCTCTTGCCCTATGTCTGTTGGGATAGGTCACAGCCCCCCTCCACCCCCTTTGACCCTTGATTGAAGGAAGCGGGTATAGAAAATGAATGAACATGTTTGTGTTTGATTGTGTTGTAATTTTTGTACTTTGTATTTTTTTATATTTATATTTTTTCTAATTATTTATGGTGTCTAAAATGTAGAGAATGCTTCTAAAAATGGTTGAAATTCTTAATTGGATAATGTAATATTTTTTGTTACATGCCCTTGAATTAAAGCCGAAAGTCAACACTTCAATCACATCTAGATTGTATCAGTTCAACTCCTCTGTAGTGGTATACAGAGGCATAAAAAATGATATCAGTAGCCAAATGCAAATAGACCTGGCTAATAATTCTTTGGTAAAATGCCTGGAATATCAACAGTATTCCTGTAGGAAAGTGAGTTTTTCATATTGTCATTAGCAGCACATTGTACCCTTGACAGTGTATTATGCTTCAGTTAATGTTTGAAAAGAAGCAAGAAAAGCAGCTGAAAGCACTAATGTTTCTCTTAGTCTGCATTTTTAATCTGCACACTGGAGGACAGTGATGCTTGGCAACAGACATTTGTAGGTTCTGTTCAAAGAACAGTGTCAGGGATTGAAGTCTCTCTGATTGCCAGAGCCTAGCCCGCCAAAAGACCCACTGTGGTATCTTCAAGAACAGCAGAGATGGAGAAATGGCGGCTGTGTCTGGGCAAAGGCCAATGCAACCATCAGTCGTTTGGAAGGAGCCATCACAGCACTTCAGAGGAACCATTTAAATGGCTGGTTTCTTTTAAAACATGAAAGGCGATTCCACATCACGCAGCTCTCCCAGATGTTTCAACGCTTCCACTGCAGCCTCTCCACATGTTGAAACCGCTGATACTCGTGCTGCTACTCGTGCTGCTACTCATGCTGCTACTCATGCTGCTACTGTTCAGCTCTCAAAATATTCTGGCCTGGTTTGACCACCAGATTCCAGACAAAATAATTCTGTTGGGAGACTGAGAATCAAATCAGACAGATAAATCTATATGCAGTCACCATGCCTGTATGTGTCTTTTATTAAAAACTAGGCAATATCATGACACATCAGGGAGTGAGGTAATAGAGCGAGGTTATAGGCAAGCAAATAAGGAGGTGAAGAGGGCAGTGGCAAGAGCCAAGTCACATGCATTAGATGAGATATATGAAATATATGAAAAATTGAAAACACAAGTGAGAGAGAAAGAATATCAAATGCTGGAGATGAGGTGAGGAAGGATTTTATTCAGATAAGTCAGATAAAAGGTATAGTCCTGAGTGAGCGTGTCTGTATCAAAAGTAGATGCAAGCTGTATTTTGAAAAGCTGCTTTGAAAAAAGCCCAAGAGTGCTAGTTAAGAAAGGAATCCCAAGTGAAGAATAGACAACCAGAATGCAGATGACTGTATTAAAGAGGCACTGATAAAATGGAAAGGTATCTGAACCTATTAAAATCCAGAAGGGTTTAGAATAGGGATGCCCCAATCAGGGATTTTTTTTAATTGCCCCTGATCCCAATCTGTGTCATTTAATATTGGGTATCTGCAGATACAGGGTCCTTATCCGATATGTATATTTTCCTTGATATTGCACTTGTACAGATCAGAATGCAAGCACATTAATGTCAATTTATTCTATATGGCTTTCACTTTAACAACTCTGCCATTCAATAAGAAGAAAAACAACTTTAACCCAAGATGCGTCTTAATGTTTATATTCATTAATTGATTTATTTTTAAATAAGTAAACAGCTTTTGTGTCATGAACTCCATTTAGTACACAACTTAGTGCAGAATAGTAAAAGTAAAACTAGGACACTAATGACTGAATGACATCTACACTCATTATTATTATTATTGTTGGTAGTGTTGGTGTTGTTGTCATTGTTGTTATTGTGATTATGATTGTGTGGAAAAAAGTCTTTAAAATGACTTCAAAAGTGGACCTTTACCCTAACTTAAGGCTTTTGACTAGCCTCTCTGTGTTGTGTGGGCCGCTGAAGAGGAGGTACTGCTGGCCCACCACCACAAGATGGCGCCCTGCTTGAAGTGCGGGCTTCAAGCACGAGAGGGCGTCGGCTTTGCTGGAGGTGACAGCTGTCATCAATCAACACAAGCTGTCACCCATCACCACCACTACAAAGACCGGACTGCAACTCCACCTCCTCGCCGAGAAATCAACTACCATTCAGGTAATTTCTCTGCTGACTGACACTTTGTGTGTAATAACCTGAACTTCTGTTGCAGCCGTTTTCCTGGAGTGTGTCCTTATCTGAGGGATTGGCGTTTGGTGTGACAGCGACGGCTTCGCCTCACACCCCAACCCAGATAAGTGGTTGACCAGGAGCTGCACGAGTGTGTGTGATTGGAGGTGGAGGTTTTCCCTCCTTTACTTAATACAGACTGTGGGATTACTGAGTGTGCGAACTCACACTCATCAGGACTGTCTCTGTTCTCTGCCAGCAGTACCGGGTCTGACTGCTGAAGACAGCGGCCACCTGGGGCGCAGGGCTTGGCGGCTCCGGTGTTCTTCAGCTCCGTTGGTGTTGGAAACTGTGTGGGGATCCAGGTCTTCTCTCTCCAGGCATCTTCTATCGTCGAGCCTGCCCACACGTCACCTGGTGTATGATTGACAGTCCACCATATTGTTATTGTCTGTACGTTGTTGTGCGATTCACAACATTAAATTGTTACTTTTTGGCTTATCCATTGTCCGTTCATTAACGCCCCCTGTTGTGGGTCCGTGTCACGACACTTTCACAACAGGATTTCTCGGCCAGCGTCATGGATCCCGAGGGGCGTCAACCATCGCTTGAACAGCCAATGGGAGAGCGAGGTGCACAGGCAGGAGGCGTGGTGGGTGAGCTGCAACACATCTTAACCGCCTTTGCCGCTCGGTTGGACTTAGTTACCGAGCAGAGCAGTGTTCTCAATCGCAGGATAGAGGCTCTCACCGCCCAGGTGGAAGCGCATGATCAGGGCGCTGCTGCAGCACCTCCTCCTGCTGACCGTGTGCCAGAAACAGACATTCCGCTGGTCGTTCAACGACCCCCCCCCCCCCCCCCCCACCTTCCCCTGAAGCATACATAAGCCCTCCGGAGCCGTACGGAGGCTGTGTGGAGACGTGCGCGGACTTCTTGATGCAGTGCTCGCTCGTCTTTTCACAGCGTCCCATCATGTACGCGTCAGACGCCAGCCGGGTGGCTTACGTTATAAACTTGCTTCGAGGAGATGCACGCGCCTGGGCTACGGCCCTTTGGGAGCAGAATTCACGGCTCCTAACGGTTTATACTGAGTTTGTGAGGGAGTTCCAACAGGTGTTCGACCACCCTCATAGAGGCGAGACCGCTTCAAGTGTGCTGCTGTCGATAAGACAGGGGTGTCGGAGCGCAGCAAAGTATGCAGTCGACTTCCGCATCGCGGCAGCGCGAGCCGGCTGGAATGCTGTTGCGCTCCGCGCCGCCTTTGTAAACAGGGAGGGAGCACCTGGTGGCGAAGGACGAGCCGCGGGATTTAGATGGGCTTATCGACCTGGTTATACGGTTAGACAACCGATTAACAGAACACCGATGGGAGCGAGACGAAGGGCGTGGTCAGGCACAAGCCGTCCCTCTTCCTCCCGGGTCTGAAAGGGAGCCGACTTCCCCACGCTCCACTGCCAGGGCTCTCCACGTGACAACAGCTCCCCCTGCTGACGTTGCTATGGAAACGAGCAGGGCCAAAAAACGGTCAGATCAGAGACAAAGGAGGCTGATCCGTGGAGAGTATTTTCTCTGTAGCTCAACTGAGCACACACAGAGAGAATGCCCCAAACGATCAAAACAGCAGCACTCGTCCTTAGAGACTGGGCTAAGGGTGGGTCACAATACCCACGCGGGGAGACCCTGTAAATCTGCACGAATCCCAGTCATGATCCTGAGTGAGGATTTAACCCTTCATGCCCCAGCACTGGTGGACACGGGGTTGGAGGGAAATCTGCTGGATAGCAGATGGGCAAAGGAGGTTGGGCTCCCTCTAGTGGCCTTACCGTCACCATTGTCGGTGCGGGCACTAGATGGCACCCTTCTTCCACTAATCACACACCAGACTCAGCCAGTGACATTGGTGGTGTCTGGGAATCACAGGGAGGAGATTGTGTTTTATGTAACACCTTCTACCTCCTGAGTGATATTGGGTTTTCCATGGGTGTTAAAACACAATCCCCGGATTGATTGGCCGTCTGGGGTTGTGGTTCAGTGGAGCGAAACCTGCCACCGGGAGTGTTTAGGATCCTCGGTTCCACCCGGTGTGACAGCTAAGGAGGAGGTTTTAGTCCCCCCCCAATCTGGCGGCGGTGCCAGCCGAGTACCACGACCTTGCTGACGTCTTCAGCAAGGATCTGGCACTCACGCTGCCCCCGCACCGTCCGTACGATTGTGCCATTGATTTGATACCGGGCGCTGAGTACCCGTCCAGCAGGCTGTACAACCTCTCACGTCCGGAACGCGAATCAATGGAGACCTACATCCGGGACTCGTTAGCTGCCGGGTTGATCCGGAACTCCACCTCCCCGATGGGTGCTGGTTTCTTTTTTGTGGGCAAGAAGGACGGCGGACTCCGTCCATGCATTGATTACAGAGGGCTGAACGAGATCACGGTTCGTAACCGATACCCGTTACCTCTGTTGGATTCAGTGTTCACGCCCCTGCATGGAGCCCAAATTTTCACGAAATTGGATCTTAGGAATGCTTATCACCTGGTTCGGAAACCGGGAGGGAGACGAGTGGAAGACGGCATTTAACACCCCGTTAGGTCATTTTGAGTACCTGGTCATGCCGTTCGGCCTCACCAATGCGCCCGCGACGTTCCAAGCATTGGTTAATGACGTCTTGCGGGACTTCCTGCATCGGTTTGTCTTCGTATATCTAGACGATATACTCATTTTTTCTCCGGATCCTGAGACCCATGTTAAGCATGTACATCAGGTCCTACAGCGGTTGTTGGAGAACCGGCTGTTTGTGAAGGGCGAGAAGTGTGAGTTCCACCGCTCTTCTTTGTCCTTCTTGGGGTTCATCATCTCCTTCAACTCCGTCGCCCCTGATCCGGCCAAGGTTGCGGCGGTGAGAGATTGGCCCCAACCAACGAACCGTAGGAAACTACAATAGTTCCTCGGTTTTGCAAATTTCTACCGGAGGTTCATCAAGGGTTACAGTCAGGTAGTTAGCCCCCTGACAGCCCTGACCTCCACAAAAGTCCCCTTCACCTGGTCGGATCGGTGCGAACCCGCGTTTAGGGAGTTGAAATGCCGGTTCTCAACTGCACCAGTTCTGGTGCAGCCCGATCCCAAGCGCCAGTTTATTGTTGAAGTGGATGCCTCTGACTCAGGGATAGGAGCCGTGCTATCCCAGAGCGGGGAGTCCGACAAGGTTCTCCATCCATGTGCCTACTTTTCCCGCAGGTTGACCCCAGCTGAACGGAACTATGACGTCGGCAATCGGGAACTTCTTGTGGTGAAGGAGGCTCTTGAAGAGTGGAGACACCTGTTGGAGGGAGCGTCGGTACCATTTACAGTTTTCACGGACCATCGGAACCTGGAGTACATCCGGACCGCGAAGCGTCTGAACCCCAGGCAAGCCCGCTGGTCGCTGTTCTTCGGGTGTTTTGAGTTCCGGATCACCTACCACCCCGGGACAAAGAACCAACGATCTGATGCCCTGTCCCGGGTGCACGAAGAGGAGGTCAAGACCGAGCTGTCAGACCCCCCTGACACCATCATCCCCGAGTCCACTGTCGTGGCCGCCCTTACCTGGGACATGGAGAAGACCGTCCGGGAGGCCCTGACACGGAGCCCGGACCCGGGGACCGGTCCGAAGAACAAACTGTACATCCCACCAGAGGCCAGGGCTGCGGTCCTTGACTTCTGTCACGGTTCCAAGCTCTCCTGTCACCCAGGGGTGCGAAGAACCGTGGCAGTGGTCCGGCAGCGCTTCTGGTGGGCGTCTATGGAAGCCGACGTCCGGGAGTATGTCCAGGCCTGCACCACCTGCGCCAGGGGCAAAGCTGACCATCACAAGGCCCAAGGCCTCCTCCAGCCTCTGCCAGTGCCTCGTCACCCCTGGTCTCATATCGGCCTGGACTTTGTCACGGGCCTCCCGCCGTCCCAGGGAAACACCACCATCCTAACGATAGTGGACCGGTTTTCCAAGGCGGCCCACTTCGTGGCCCTCCCGAAGCTCCCGACGGCCCAGGAGACTGCAGACCTCCTGGTCCACCACGTCGTGCGTCTGCATGGGATTCCATCAGACATTGTCTCGGATCGTGGTCCTCAGTTCTCCTCCCAGGTCTGGAGGAGTTTCTGTAGGGAACTGGGGGCTACCGTCAGTCTCTCGTCTGGGTACCACCCCCAGACGAACGGGCAGGCAGAGCGGACAAACCAGGAACTGGAGCAGGCCCTCCGTTGCGTGACCTCCGCGCACCCGATGGCCTGGAGTGACCATCTGGCCTGGATCGAGTACGCTCATAATAGCCAAGTCTCGTCTGCCACCGGCCTCTCCCCATTTGAAGTGTGTTTGGGGTACCAGCCCCCATTGTTCCCGCTAGTGGAGGGAGAGGTCGGGGTGCCCTCGGTCCAGGCCCATCTGAGAAGGTGCCGTCGGGTGTGGCGTACCGCCCGCTCTGCCCTGCTCAAAGCCCGGACGAGGGCCAAGAACCATGCAGACCGCCGGCGTGCCCCGGCCCCTGTGTACCAGCCTGGGCAGGAGGTTTGACTTTCTACAAAGGACATTCCCCTGCAAGTGGAATCCCAAAAGTTGAAGGACAGATACATCGGACCTTTCCCTATCCTCAAGGTCCTCAGTCCAGCCGCAGTGAAGCTGAAGCTGCCAGCTTCACTGCGGATCCACCCGGTTTTCCATGTGTCCCACATCAAACCTCACCACGTGTCACCCCTCTGTGCCCCCGGACCGGCGCCGCCTCCTGCCCGGATCATCGACGGGGAGCCGGCTTGGACCGTGCGCCGGCTCCTGGACGTCCGTCGGAAGGGCCGAGGGTTCCAGTATTTGGTGGACTGGGAGGGGTATGGACCCGAAAGAACGCTCCTGGGTGAAGAGGAGCTTCATCCTGGACCCGGCCCTCCTGGCCGACTTCTACCGGCGGCACCCGGACAAGCCTGGTCGGGCGCCAGGAGGCGCCCGTTGAGGGGGGGGTCCTGTTGTGTGGGCCGCTGAAGAGGAGGTACTGCTGGCCCACCACCACAAGATGGCGCCCTGCTTGAAGTGCGGGCTTCAAGCACGAGAGGGCGTCGGCTTTGCTGGAGGTGACAGCTGTCATCAATCAACACAAGCTGTCACCCATCACCACCACTACAAAGACCGGACTGCAACTCCAACTCCTCGCCGAGAAATCAACTACCATTCAGGTAATTTCTCTGCTGACTGACACTTTGTGTGTAATAACCTGAACTTCTGTTGCAGCCGTTTTCCTGGAGTGTGTCCTTATCTGAGGGATTGGCGTTTGGTGTGACAGCGACGGCTTCGCCTCACACCCCAACCCAGATAAGTGGTTGACCAGGAGCTGCACGAGTGTGTGTGATTGGAGGTGGAGGTTTTCCCTCCTTTACTTAATACAGACTGTGGGATTACTGAGTGTGCGAACTCACACTCATCTGGACTGTCTCTGTTCTCTGCCAGCAGTACCGGGTCTGACTGCTGAAGACAGCGGCCACCTGGGGCGCAGGGCTTGGCGGCTCCGGTGTTCTTCAGCTCCGTTGGTGTTGAAAGCTGTGTGGGGATCCAGCTCTTCTCTCTCCAGGCGTCTTCTATCGTCGAGCCTGCCCACACGTCACCTGGTGTATGATTGACAGTCCACCATATTGTTATTGTCTGTACGTTGTTGTGCGATTCACAACATTAAATTGTTACTTTTTGGCTTATCCATTGTCCGTTCATTAACGCCCCCTGTTGTGGGTCATGACACTTTCACAACACTCTGGTTGCATGCCTGCGGTAAACAGGAGGAAAAGACATGACAATGAGGAAGAACTTGATTATTTTTTGTGGAATTTGCAACCCGATTGTCAGTAAGGTCATATTACACTCACCATCCATCAGAAGCAGACTTGTGCATTTGAAGCAATGTGAAATGTGTTTTTGAAACTCTCACCATGGCAGCTCTGAGAACTTCCTGTTATCACTTTGCACTTATTAAACAAAGGGAGACTGACACATACTGTGTGAATCAAACAGGCTTATGTATTTAAAAGAGAGTGTTAAATTGTTTTTAAAAGGTTTTTAAAACATGCATCATGGCTTTGTAGTGAAGCTGTTATGCTTAAGGTCTGGACAGGACCGAACTGGACTGGTAGTGAACCCAAATGCAGGGAGCAAGGAAATGAGCATTTTATTTACGATGAATGTGCAACAGAAAAAGAATAATGAGTCAGGAGGCCTGGAGAGTGGAGACAGGGCCTGCTCCGGGCGGTGGAAATTGGAGGCCGCAGCGCAGACAGAACCAGACAGAAAGATATGGTGCGGGTAGGAATCCAGGACAGGAACCGGTACCAGGTGGCTGCTCACAGAGCTGAGGAGGAGGCGTGTTATGAGGAAATGAGGAAACAGAGGTGAGTGGAATGCACTTGTAAATGCTGACAGTTCAGTTCAGGATTGTTCAAGTTCAGCAATGCAGCCAGCAGTACAGAATGAATCAGTTCAGCTTCACTTTCAGTTAGTTTAGAAAGTTCAGGGTCAGAATCACTGACAGTTCTTTTCAGGAATTTTGGAGGACAGATTAACTGACAGTTCTGTTCAGGAATGTTCAAGCTCAGATTAAGCAGACAATTCTTCCAGGCTGAGCCCTGTGAGTGCAGATTACAGGAGCGCAAAATGAGCAGCACACTTAGCTGGCAGATGCAGAGCGAGGGAGCTCCGGAGTCAGGCTGCAGGAGTCAGCTGGACAGTCCGTTGTTTCCTCATGCCTACATCTAAAAAGCTTTAGTTTTCACAGATCATGCAACACTTTAATCTGCAGCCCTCATCATCTTTTCAGACTCTGGTTTCATCTTTTCGGTCAACAGTTCTTGCCATCATCTATGACTGTTTCACTGTTCGCTATCTCGCACCGAAATGCCAAGAATCAGTATTTAATGGCGCAGCAACTTCTTCTTCCGTGGTGTTTATTAGCAATTGGCAGCCAATGTGTGCACATTACTGGCACCAATTATTCAGAGTGATGAGCACAATGTATTTGCACATTTTGTACTGTGAATTATTCAGTGTTTAGTGGATATTTATACATGCTGTACAGAGAGAGTGCAGCCCAAACTGAAGTCAAATACCTTGTAGTCTTGTGGAGAGAGCCAGTTTTGATCAATGATGAATGTCTTTGTTAATAGGAAACAGTTTCCATAAATGTACAAATCATATGTGATGTGACGTCCCGGGGTGTATTTACATGGATTTGCATATTTAAATAGGGGTGTGGAGAGGGAGGAGTTTGCTACTTCTGCTGTACTCTCAATTCTTCATTCAGTGGGATGTACAAACAGAACGTGCTTGGATCCATGCGTATGCAGGCTTTGATACATCTGGATATTGCATACTCCACTTTCTGGGTTTTATTGTATGCCATGTTTCAGTAGGAAATCCATGCAAGTCTTTGTGTCCCTTTGGCCCCTACAGACCCAGCATGACTTTAAATGGAGTTTCTGTGAATGAATATTGATTCAGAAGACCACAAAAGCTGAACCAAACACACATTCTTTTTAAATGCTCATAAATGGAATGCAGTGCAAATGTAAAAATATAAAATAGTATAAATGTTTTGAAAAACCCTTAGCTACAGTTGTAGCAGAGAAGTATAATTGCAAAGGAGATTGGCCTGTTTCTATTTTAT
This sequence comes from Thalassophryne amazonica, assembly GCF_902500255.1. Classification (NCBI taxonomy): domain Eukaryota; kingdom Metazoa; phylum Chordata; class Actinopteri; order Batrachoidiformes; family Batrachoididae; genus Thalassophryne; species Thalassophryne amazonica. Next base: position 74,866,021 of record NC_047103.1, on the reverse strand, counting down.
CGTTCTATATCAATGATGATGCTAAATTATAGCAGTAATCAACCAAGCATTACTTAAATGTTGCAGTCTTAAATGCTGACTTGTCTTGACACTTAAACTATAATTTGTAAGTTATGATCAGAACACTGTGGCTGATAAATCCTTCAGCTGCCGGCTCAGAGCAAATCTTAAGTGAGCTGTGGCATGCTGAAAATCCTTCCAGGATTTACTGTCTGGATGTGTAACTTTGCCCTTCTTTGTTATGATAAAGCAATGTTTGCAAAGGTTGCTGAATTGTGCAGATTAAGAGGAGCTGTATTGCCAGCCCTCTGGGACCTTTTCAGTGCATTTGTTCTCCTCCCTTTTCAGCTTCAGACTCTAAATGATAGACTCTTACAAAGCCTCATCACTGACCTCCTCATTTCCCCCTCTAGCTTCAGCCAGCCCCTTTTCCTCAAAGCCTGTTTGTCTTGTCTTTCCCTTTACTCCTTCTCTCTTGGGAATAGGTCATGTTATCGTTTCACAGGAGTTCCTCTGTCGGTCTTTGGAGCATAATGTATAAAGCCGCTGGTGTGTGTTTTACACTGTGCCTGACATTATTAAGTGGTTTCGGGCATATCGGCACTTTTATCTTCACTGTGGAAGTTAATCAGAGTGGATTTATACCGAAACGATGTAGACATGCTGCAGCCATCGTCACCCTGACCCTTTCTTTTTTCACATCTTGTTCTCTGTCATCACACAGTCTGTGCTTCTATGTGCTTAAATGACTATTCATGAAAAAGGGGAGAAAACAGCAGGTGGATGAGGCACAAAAACTGCTGTTACAACAACAAGCGTCATACCGAACATCAAGTGAGGCAGAAGGTCGTGGTGACATCACTTCCAGTTTGTTTCTGTGCCTCATCCACCTTAAGGACTCCTAGAAGCAAATGTCACATGATATGTTCTAAAGTAGCATGGGGGAAGAATTGATTTGGCAGCGGCAAAAAAATAAACAAATATAAATAAAAATCTGTTGTGGAATGTCACTTCCAGTTTGCTTCCCAGAACCATTTTACTGAAAAAAGTCTACAGGACCTAAATGACATGGTCATTAATGTTGGCGACATGAAACATGTTATTATCATATGTATGTATCACTGAAGCCTACAATAGTTTATCATTAACAAATTGAATCAGTCTATTTAAAATACCTTTATCTCGAGACCTTCATACACCCAAGCAATTTTGAATTATGTGTATCACTTACAATCAACATGATATATTTACATCAACCTACGTCGATGTTTGGTCCAAGCCTTTGCCTTAGTTAGATTAATTGTCTTTTAAATATTTCAGTAAAATATTTTTACAGTAGGCATTGCTTAATTAGGGTGGACTATAGCTCATTGGATAGAACAGGTATGAGCCCATTTCACCCACAGGAAATATACTCAACAAAAATATAAACGCAACACTTTTAGTTTTGCTCCCATTTTGTATGAGATGAACTCAAAGATCTAAAACTTTTTCCACATACACAATATCACCATTTCCCTCAAATATTGTTCACAAACCAGTCTAAATCTGTGATAGTGAGCACTTCTCCTTTGCTGAGATAATCCATCCCACCTCACAGGTGTGCCATATCAAGATGCTGATTAGACACCATGATTAGTGCACAGGTGTGCCTTAGACTGTCTACAATAAAAGGCCACTCTGAAAGGTGCAGTTTTGTTTTATTGGGGGGGATACCAGTCAGTATCTGGTGTCACCATTTGCCTCATGCAGTGCAACACATCTCCTTCGCATAGAGTTGATCAGGTTGTCAATTGTGGCCTGTGGAATGTTGGTCCACTCCTCTTCAATGGCTGTGCGAAGTTGCTGGATATTGGCAGGAACTGGTACACGCTGTCGTATACGCCGGTCCAGAGCAACTGGGACATTTTCAGCTTCCAAGAATTGTGTACAGATCCTTGCAACATGGGGCCGTGCATTATCCTGCTGCAACATGAGGTGATGTTCTTGGATGTATGGCACAACAATGGGCCTCAGGATCTCATCACGGTATCTCTGTGCATTCAAAATGCCATCAATAAAATGCACCTGTGTTCTTCATCCATAACAGACGCCTGCCCATACCATAACCCCACCGCCACCATGGGCCACTCGATCCACAACACTGACATCAGTAAACCGCTCACCCACACGACGCCACACACGCTGTCTGCTATCTGCCCTGGACAGTGTGAACTGGGATTCATCCGTGAAGAGAACACCTCTCCAACGTGCCAAACGCCAGCGAATGTGAGCATTTGCCCACTCAAGTCGGTTACGACGATGAACTGGAGTCAGGTCGAGACCATGATGAGGACGACGAGCATGCAGATGAGTTTCCCTGAGATGGTTTCTGACAGTTTGTGCAGAAATTCTTTGGTTATGCAAACCGATTGTTTCAGCAGCTGTCCGAGTGGCTGGTCTCAGACGATCTTGGAGGTGAACATGCTGGATGTGGAGGTCCTGGGCTGGTGTGGTTACACGTGGTCTGCGGTTGTGAGGCTGGTTGGATGTACTGCCAAATTCTCTGAAACGCCTTTGGAGACGGCTTATAGTAGAGAAATGAACATTCAATACACGAGCAACAGCTCTGGTTGACATTCCTGCTGTCAGCATGCCAATTGCACGCTCCCTCAAATCTTGCGACATCTGTGGCATTGTGCTGTGTGATAAAACTGCACCTTTCAGAGTGGCCTTTTATTGTGGGCAGTCTAAGGCACACCTGTGCACTAATCATGGTGTCTAATCAGCATCTTGATATGGCACACCTGTGAGGTGGGATGGATTACCTCAGCAAAGGAGAAGTGCTCACTATCACAGATTTAGACTGGTTTGTGAACAATATTTTAGGGAAATTGTGATATTGTGTACGTGGAAAAAGTTTTAGATCTTTGAGTTCATCTCATACAAAATGGGAGCAAAACCAAAAGTGTTGCATTTATATTTTTGTTGAGTGTACTTTGTAGTGTCCGTGAAAACCTGTTGGATGCAGCTCAGTGCTGATTTTCAATGTAATTTCAATTTTTAATTTATTTTCATTCACAACAAGGTTGCCTCAAGGTGCTTCACACAAGTAAGGTCAAACCTTACTAACCCCCAGAGCAGCAGTGGTAAGGAAAAACTCCCTCTGAGAAAGAAACCTGAAGCAGACCAGACTCAAAGGGGTGACCCTCTGCTTGGGCCATGCTACAGACATAAATTGGTCATGTCATTTCATTGGTCACTGATTGGTCATTAATTAACATGGAAGAAGATGGCAACAAGCACCAAGCCAGACAAGTGCAAAGAGCAGAAGAACAGAAACACAATATGGATAGCAGAGGCATCATCCTCACTGATGGAAGCCTGAAAAGTACATTTCTACCACAACAAATCTATTTCAAAATGGAGACCATTGAGAACAGCAGCAAGCAGATGGAAGACGTTTTGATGCACCTAAAACATTTAAATCAGGTTTGGAGATATTTTGGCTTTTTTTAAAGATGGGAAGCTTGACAAGATGCAGGGCATTTGGAAAGAATGCCGTGGCCGCTGCTGCGCCACTCGGCAATACTGGTAAGAAAGTATCTCAAATTACTTTTGCCAAGGTGGTACTCAGTGAGTGACTCACTTTAAGTCAGTGAGTGACTCACTTTAAGTCAGTGAGTGACTCACTTTAAGTCACTCATTGAAAGTGATGTTGTTTTACTGTTTACTGTACTGTTTCAGTTCTGACAATGTGATCAAACAGGTTCCGCATATGAGAGAACTGATTCTTGTTCCTTAATGTTGCCAATCCCTAATATCTCTGAGAAGCTGCTAAAGAGCTTGGGAAAGTTCTTCAATAGCAGCCTCAGGGATACAGCCTCCATCAAGAACACCTGCGAGGAGCTAGATGGAAGGCTGAAGGTTGTCGACAAGACTGGCCTTCCAGGAAAATTCAAGGTGTGAATTCATCAGCACAGGATTCTGCCAAGGATACTGTGGCCTCTGCTCCTCTATGAGTTCCCGATCACTACCATCTTAGAACTGAAAAGGAGAGTCAGTCGCTACTTGAGGAGATGGTTAGGACTGCTGAGGAGCTTGAGTAACACCTGCAAACTGACATCCATGGAGGAGGAGTTCAAGATCTTGCGTGTAAGGGAGGTGCTGCAATTCTGTGAGTCAGCGGACCCAAAAGTATCCGGGGCAGGAGTAGCAGTCAAGACTGGCAGGAAATGGAGAGCGGAGGCGGCACTGGAGCAGGCAGAGTCTCAGCTATGCCACAGATTCCTGGTGGGAACAGTGGCCAGAGGCAGGGCCAGACTAGGAACCATTGTACCCCCCCTTCCCCATTTTGACAAGGTTCTGGGACAGGAGTGGAGGCAACTAGTCTAGAATGAGGTGAGAGCAGCAGTGGAGGAGGAGAGATCCAGCAGAGCAGTGAGAATGAGACAGCAAGGTGCCTGGACGAGATGGGAGCAAGTTGCGGAGGACTGACCTCTGGCAGGCAGAGTCACACTGCATCAAGTTCTTGGTCCAGGCTGTCTCTGATGTACTTCCCAGCCCATCCAACCTGCACTGCTGGGGTTTCGTTGATACACCAGCATTCCCCCTTTGCAAGGGGACCTTCGAGCACACGCTAAGTTGCTGCTCAGAAGCTCTGCGGGAAGGCAGATACCGATGGCGTCACAATCAGGTGCTTAAGACCATTGCAGAGAGCATCTGTAGTGGCATCGCCAGCTGTCGGAGGTCAAAACCCACAAAGAAAGCCATCAACTTCATCAGAGCTGGGGAGAAGCCAAGAACAACATCAAGTGCAACATCAAGACTTCTCAACACTGCACAGGACTGGCAGCTGTCAATGGTCCTGGGCAGCCAACTCAAGTTCCCCCAGCATGTTGCTAAGACCACCCTCAGACTTGACATCGTTCTGGTGTCAGAGGCAAGGAAGAATGTTGTCATGCTGGAGCTCACTGTGCCATGGGAAGAACGAATGGAGGAGGTCTTTGAGCGGAAGAGGGAGAAGTATGACAGCCTCGTCAGCGACTGCCACAGACAAGGTTGCAAAGCTACGTGCTTGCCTGTGGAGGTAGGGTCCGGAGGCTTTGCCGGACAGTCTCTGTGCAGGGATTACACAGCACTCGGCATCACAGGAGAGAGAAGGAGGAGGGCTATCCACAACAACACAGAGGCAGCAGAGAAAGTCTCAAGGTGACTCTGGATGAAGAGGGCAGATCCTAGTTCGAGTGCTGCTAGAGCGCAAGTTGAGGCCTGATCAACCTCAGCTGGGTTCACCTGACAGAGGGTGTCTGATGTTCGAAAGACCCGAAACACCCAATGACCTCAGGTACATCACTGATGATGTGGCGTAGCTACGCATCAGAAGATGTTTCACTACAACAATTGCATCTGGTAAATTTGCTGCTTATAAGGAGTAAAACAAATCCTCTGTCTTTATTAGAATCAGAAGAAGAATACCATAGTACCATACTGAATTACAGCTTCTTATTTTCTATTAAAATATTTTTGTATAATTTCTTTGCATCATGTTGAATCGCATCGTATCGCACCAAATCACATCGTATTGCATTGTGACGAATTGAATCGCCGTCAAATGCATATCAAATCACATCAAAATGGGAACAGGGGTGAATCATATCACATCATATCGTCGGTATCATCATGTTTCGCAAAATGTATCGCATCACTGGTAGTGTATCGAGATGAGTCGAATCATTGTCAGTGATGAGATTCACATCCCTAGTGTACACATGCGTGCGTGTGTATGGCTTCGATCACTGAGAAACTGGGGAGAGCTGACATTTGTCATTTGGTATGCTTATGTAGTTTGGGTCAAGGATGAACGCTGCGAAAATGAAAAGTTGATAGGATTAATATTTTTGGAGAAATTTGTGGTATTAGTTAACAACAGTGAACATTGAATGTTATGCTGCAATGCACCATGAGAGTTCAGGGATTTGGGGTTTTAAATGTTATTGTGGTTCATGTTAGTTTAACAGTGTTGTTAGTGTTACTGATTTATTGTGTTATTGTAGTTCAGTTGGTTTAGTCAGTTTAGTTAAGTGTCATGTTGTCATTACCATGAGTGAGAAGTGTACCGGGTTTGATGTCTTCCACCACTCTCTCTTTGTGGGTGTGTAAAAATAAAAGCACTGCACAGAATGCAGAAAAGGCAAAAAGCTGTGTGTGTGTGTGTGTAACTTCGATAACAGACGAACTGGGTAGAGCTAACGTTTGCCATTTGGTATGCTTATGTATTTTGGGTCAAGGATGAATGCCGCCAAATCGGAATGTTGATAGGACTAATATTTTTGGAGAAACTACGGGTATTATACAAATAATTAATGTTCATGAGTTCAGTGTTATGAATATTTCATGAGGTGAGAGATGGAATGTTCCATCTATGTCCAAGGTCTGTGTCCCAAGAATGTTCCCTGTAAATTTGAAGACCCTGGCAATAGGAATAGACTTATGCTGAGCACAGACAGACAGATGGATGCAAAGTCTTTGCAATAACTGATGGCCATATTTTGGCCTCTGGTAATTATAATACTAATCACACTGATGATAATAATAATAATAGTGTGTGTAGGGATGGGTATCGTTAAGATTTTATCGATATCGATATCATTATCGATTCCGCTTATCGATCCGATTCCTTATCGATTCCCTTATCGATACCTCTTGTGAATTTTTTTGTGTACTAAAAGTAGGCTTTACAGGTTTGCTGTGTCAGCGGGTCAAAGAGCTTTTTCTTATCGTGCACCCGCTCTGTGGCACGGTCTTCCTGCGACCGTGAGGCAGTCGGAGTCCGTGGACATTTTTAAGTCAAGACTTAATACCTATTTTTATTCTCTTTCTTATGAATAGTTTTTATTTTATCTGTTTTATTCTGTTACTTCTGTTTTTAATTATGTATTTGAATTTTTTAATTTTTATTTATTTATTTTAATTTTTTATGTTGAACTGTTCTGTGTGAAGCACCTTGAGACAGCTTTTGTTGTGATTTGGCGCTTTATAAGCTGATTAAATTGAAGTTGAACAACATTTTACTGAGTCTTAAAGTAAATAAATATGAAATTGGTTACTGGATCCTTAAACTCTGGACATAATAAACTCTACATGGTGGATCCTTGATCTCTGGACATAAACAGACATAAAATCTGTAGTTTTTGTCAAAAGCATTTCCTTTCAGACATTATTGGCATGAATGTCTTTCCATACATCTGAGCTGAGTTCTTGCAGCTGGCTGTGCTGCACGAATGCAGGACGTCTCATTTTGCGAGGAAAAAACATTTTCAGTCGATTGCAGTTTCTTGTCTGTATTGCAACGTTTGTAAGAGGTGTCATTTTATTTAAAGCGGCGATTCGTTTTGAAGATTTTAAATTCTGACCAGACTCTGTCTCAGCAGAGAGCCGCACAGCATTCGGAGCTGTGCCAACGGAACGGAGGATGATTCTCGTTTCTTGACTACAACAAAACAAGAATCCCAGTTAGTGACTTTAATACACACAAAAGTGACTCATGATATTTTAATAGCTTTGAGAGGGGTTAAGAAGCGGACTTACCACTTCTGAAAAGCAGAGAATCAAAGAACCAACGAGCCAGTGGATCGAAGCATTGCTTCATTGATTCACGCTTCAAACGTAGAGGAATGATCATTTTCCTGACACCCTCAAAAACAACGACTGCTCTGATGGACCGATAAGGGACTCGTTAAGCAAAAAGGCTATTGATGTCGGCGAATCGATTCATTTCTTAACGATACTCGGAAAAGTTCTCGATACCCAACCCTAGTGTATATGATAACAAGAACCTACACAATTTATAAATATATTAAGACAATAAATTAACATTAAAAAGTATGTAATCAACAGGAAATAAAAGGGTGAGTTGTTCTTCTAAATATTGTTGAGGTCTAAGGCTCTGAAAACATTCTGGACTCACACGCCATTCCAACTCATTATAGAAATGTTGCACAATTTATTACCACCCTTAAAAATGTCAGCTACCTGTTTTATAAACACTACCCAATCTAGAGCCCATAGATCCCCACAGGTAATGCGCTCGTTTCTTGTCATCTGTTTAACTACAGACTTTTCACATTGGTAGCCTGCTTGTTTCCATATGCTAACTATAATGTAAAACTTGAATGTTGGAAATCACATTGTTTTATGTGCACTTTGTCTGACCTTTTTCTGCCTGAGGGATATTTAAAATTTGTGATTTGGATGTTCCAAATACTGTGTAGATCAGATGTTCTTCACATAAGAACGAGGCCACAGGGAGCAAGCGAAAAGGAAATAATGATACATTTCTATGTTTAGCATCAATGCATGAAAGCGTCCTTGGTTTTTGGATGACGCCATCATTCTTGGAGTTGCTCATCCTTGACTCTGATCTTTACCACATGCACTACGCATAACGTCTTGGTTTCCACCTTTTCAAGCCGAAGGAGGTCTCTCTGCTTGAGATCTGCTTTACAGTTGGAAATCTGTGGTCACTCTCCCCACCTCACCGGTACAGATAAAAGACAGTGGGACGAGGTCTGGCACCAAGACAGATCAATTGCACAATCTCTGTCACTTGCTCCCTCTGTTTTTTCTTTCTTCATCTGCCTTTGTTCCTGTTCACTATCATCAAGTGTGTGGTTTGAAAGGGGGAAAACGTCTCATGATAATGGCAGCCACATGGTGCAGCCTGGATGCCTGATCTGACTGACAAGGCCCACGCTGTTCAGGAGAAAAGTTTGACACACTCAAACACACACGCGTGCTGAGAGAAATCTGTTCTGCGGGCTGCGGGGCCATCTGGCCACAGCACAAGAAAAGGTTGGATGTAGTTGGAGGCAAGGTGCCGGAGTGTTGCACCACACGCTTTGGATTTGTACATGGTTCAAGTTCTGCGCGTTGCACTTTGTGTTCCTAGTGTGGATGCTGTATTTCACTGTCACTAAGAGGCAAGACAACAGAATGAGCAATAAAAAGGAGTAACAGCAGTGACTTGTCTGCTTTTCTTCCTCTTTTGATACAGATCTGGAGGACAGCAAGAGGGAGCAAACGCTTTAGTAGTGGGAAGGATGCTGTGTGTCACTTGGAGCACAAACAAGAGGGAAATCTGTCTCGTTGTGAGGAATCTGGGGGGTGGTTGAGAATCTAAAAAGCCCCCAGAGGCAACGCTTCCACCAAATGAATAGATATCCGTTTTCAAAAGCCTTATGCTTGGCGTCAGCTGAGGGACTGGGAGAGAAAAGGATGGGGCGGCGGTAGGATATCTCAGTTGAGGGCAGACGCTATTAAAACTCAGGAGAATGAATTGTTAAATACCTCTATAAAGAAATACAAGACATGGCCCCATTTTTTTATGCTGCCTGTGCTGCTCTGCAGGTGGATGATAAGGCAGTCACAGCAGCGGTGGGTTTTAGTGTGTGTGTGTGTGTGGGGGGGGGGGGGGGGGGGGGGGGGTTGAAAGGTTGGATCAAACCCACAACCGCCCTCTTTCCCACAAACCCGAACTGTGACGCTGAGGAAGTACTTGTGGCACACGTACAGACAAAAATCAATTTCAGTTCAAAGCACATACCATTATCCATCTTGTGCCAAAACAGGGACACGAGCTGTGCTGAATACCATAACTTTTACTCAGTGTATTTAATAACTCCAGTTATTTCTGCAGTTGAATTTTACATATTTAACAGCATCACAAAAGTTAATTATTAACACCACTCATCTCTGTTCTCCATGTATATTAGAGTTGTGTCAGAAAGACTTTCCTGAAAAAAATACCAAATCAATATGCACATCCACATAATGTAACACGTTCATTTTTAACTGAATGTCATTATGTAAGTAAAGTGCCTTTATTTTCATTGTACGTACATATATGCAACAAAATTTGACCCATCCTAATTGCAGTAAGACACAATCCAACCATTAGGAGCAGTGGACAACCACAGTCTAGCGCCTGGGGACCAACTCCAGATGTAGAGACACTGCCTTGGTCAGGGGCAGAGAAAGGAGCAGACCCTAAATAAGTAAATAAATAAATATGTGGGCAGGCTGTCAGCACAGACTGCCCCAAACAACACCACAAAGTACCACACGTTGTCATCACGAGATGGCACCATGCTGAATCTGTTAAATTATTATTGTGCATTATTCTAACTTTTATTTAACTAGATAAAAAGCCCACTGAGATAGAAACCGGTTTTACAAGGGTCAACTGGCCAAAAAAGGCAGCAGCACACGCCATAATAAACAAGTTAACAACATCAAGAGAAACTTAAAACATACAAAATGCAAGCAATATAGAGATAACACAATCAGCTTGGTTATAGTAACAATATATGTTAAAACAGTTTAAATATAAAAAAGGCACAAGGCACTATGCAAAAGAATTCGATTCGTGGTCCCTTAAAAGCATTCAAAGAAATCAACCCAGACAGTTTCAATTCAGATAAGAGGACATTCCAAGCAGGGGAAGCAGCAAAGCTAAAAGTTTTCTTACCTGTTTCTGTCTGAACAGGAGGTACATGAAAGCACAATATGTCATTTGAGCACAAAGCACAACTGCTTTCAGATCTCTGAAGTAAACTGGATAATTAAATGGAACCAACCCATTAACAGCCTAGTAAAAAAAGAGTTATCCAATATGTATATCGCCTAACAGACAAAGAAGGCATGCCAGCATTAGCATACAACTCACAGTGATGGGTGAGGGGGCTACAGCCTGTGATGAATCTGAGCACAATGGTACAACGGGGTCAAGGACTGTAGATAACTGGTTGAAGCGCACATATACATGACATCACCGTAGTCCAGTACAGGCAAGAAGGTAGTAGTTGTCAGGAGCTTTCAAGGTCCTAAGGAAAAACATGAATTATTTCTAAAAAGAAGCCTAGCTCATCCTTAATTTGGAGATCAAGTGTTTAAGATGAAATTCAACCCTCTGGGGTCCGAGGGGATTTTTTGGACAGTTCACTCGCCTGGCATAGATGTTTTATTATTGCTGTTAACAGCTCTCCCTGTATCCCACATTCAAGTTGTATGTCTCTTTTTTTCAGGACAACCTGTGCTTTCAGAATATATATGTTTTTGTTGTGTTTTATAAGTGTAATAAAGGTTTACAATCAAAAATAGGCAAGGAAAAATAAAGCAAAAAAAAATTTCCACACACATTTATTCAAAACCCAGCAAACTATAATAACAACTGCTTAACACTTTATAAAAGGTAATTTGAGGTCTTGTGTAAAAGACTGTACAACAAAAAGGTCAAACAATAAACACAAATGCACATTTGAACCAATTATACAAAATGGTCCTATGCGTTTGTTATTTTGATATGGTAAACAGTGCTTTACGCAGAGAAAGCAATAGAGTTATCCAGTAAGATTCACATGCAAACTAGTGGAGCAATCCTGATAGTTACACACTCTTTGTTTGAGCATGTGAGATTGTCATCAGAGGCTCTTTGTCTGCTCCATCTGCTTCACTGATCACTGTGCGTAATGGCGCAGGGCACACTGAGTATGTACTAATGGTATGTACTCATTGGAGCACCCAAGGGTCTATTCAAATGGGCCAACTAGTAACATATCACTCCTGAAAATGATCTTTGGCTTTTCACGTGAGGTAAATCTGCCCTAAGATTGGATTTTGGAAAAGCATGTGACGGTGAATCAATTCAGATTGGACACTCACATTGCACACATCATCACACAGCTTCTATGACGAGTACAAAGATGGCGGATGGCTGGCTCGAAAGTCCGCGGAGTTAACTTTTCAGCAAAAACAAAAGTAAGTTTCTATCTCATCCCTTACCAAAAAATAGTACTGATAAGTATATAAAAAGTAAACTGGAAGTATACTTGAAACATACTTGCATGTACTACTTTTTGGTAAGGGATATCATTAAAAAGTTATTTATAATTTAGTAAAGCTTGGTCTTAGCTGTTGTATATGACGGCGTCGGCCCCAGAAAGAAAGCTCTGTATCAATAATTAATATATACTTGTAAAATACTTGTAACTGTATACTTGTAACCCAAATACTTGTAACTGCTGACTAGCTCAACAGTTTTACCTCAAACTGTTTTAATTAATGGTATATTCTCCAAGGAAACAGGTGACATTGAAAAAAACATTACTTTTCATCATTCAAGACCAATTTAAATTTCTCCAGATGGCACTGCGCTACCTTAAAAATTACTTCTACTACTACTACTACTGCAAAAATTCAAATGCCTGTGTATTTGAGTTTGAACAGCAATAGATTACAGTGTCATCCACATAAAGATGATAGAAGGCATTTGATCAGATAAGAGCAACTTTATTTATCCCGAAGGAAATAATTTTGCCAGAGTACAGAACAGTAAACAGTGAACAATGTTTTGTTTTGTTGAAGAGATTAAAGAGAATATTCACGTGTTCTTCAAACTATTTATTCACAGGCACACAGACGGTGGCAGTGCTTACTTTGCTTCTATCATGGCCAATCAATGCAGAAATTGACTGACTTTTTTATGTATAACTTACGTTAACTTTTGACTGAATCTTGAGGCATGTGTGAAACTTATTTATTTCAACAACTTAACAGACTCTAGCAGCATTATTAATTATTTTACTTTCTGCATTCAACATATATAGAGCTTTTGTGATGATAATGAATAAATAAATCGTCTACATAAAAAAGGTGTTTGTTGCTTGGAATTCTTATCAGGTGGGAAATACTGTGTAGAAAAAAATGAAGCACACCATTGGAATCAGCGCATGAATGTGGTGGTTTTAGATGATAATAGACAACACTGCTCACAGAGTGCATACCCCTGTCAAGAAAACACTCGTGACTTTGAAATAAAAGGGTGTTAAAAAAAAAAATTAAACACCGCTGGAATCAGCGTTCAACACAGACTTCCTAAGATCCTTGCCAGTGAATATTTAATGCCATTTAATAATTATTGGCTTATTTTTTCCTCACCTTGGCAAAGTATATTTTATTTATGAATTTATATTTCACAAATACTTTGACTAAAGAAACCTACTAAAGTAGTCAGCCGAATCGCTGTTGCCAAAGAAGTGAAAGGGTAAAGAGAAACAAAGTCACGACAACACAATGCAATTTGCAATCTCAATTTATTTATTTCAATTTACTTAGTTCATATAGCACCAAATCACAACAAAGCTGCCTCAAGACACTTCACACAAGTAAGGTCTAACCTTACCACTATAGCAAGCACACAGGTGACAGTGGTAAGGAAAAGAATCTGTCCTGATGATTTGAGGAAAAACCTCAACAGACCAGATTCAAAGGGGTGCCCACTGCTTAGGCCATGCTACCCAAAAAGATTTACAATACAGAACACAAACACAACACAACTGATCAGAGTCCATGTAGACATGCAGCCACTGCTGGGGGGGCATCAAGCCACTCACTGGATCTGTTCCTACAGCAGAGTCCATTCTGTGTCCACCACAGAAATCATCCAATCCAGTACGTGGATCCAGCCACATCTCGGACAGAGAGAAAAAGAAAACAGAATCAGTCGGCCAGAAAAAATACTACACTTAAGAAATACTAAGGCGATCACTGGCCACAAGCCCTAAGCTTCAATAACAGACCCAGACTCACCACTAGATGACACTAAAGACCATCTCACATCGACGACATGTTTGTGGCATTTCAAGGCACTTGTAGTGCCCACCACTCCATTCGCCAGTACCTACAGCCCAGTCTCATGCTTTTATTTTCTTTTTTTTAGTGATACTGTCACGAAATAATTTCATGATATCATCACAAAAATGTAACACATTTTGTGACAGTGTCATGAACTATTAGAATAAATCACTTTTTGTGATGCCATCACGAACTGGCGTGAGATCAGGTTGCTGTCCACCACCAACACGACACGCAACATTTCACATTTGCCATCACTCACCAGGGTGTGGCGAGTGTTTGGTTCATGTTCAAAACACTCGCCACTCAACTTCACTCACATGCCACACCCTCGCCTTCTCCGTGAGAGGGGTTTGAGTCCTACACACGGTAGCACAGCACAAAAAATAATGCACATCTTGTGACGCTGGCAGGTCTGCGAATGAGTTTAGTGAGGCCACCCTGCGTACACAATGGACGGGGTGGGTGGGGGTGCCTTCATGTTCCAGTGTAGTGAATTGTGTTCTTACAGTACAGTATGGGGATGTTTTTGTGTTCCAAAAACATCCAGTGTACTTTTGGCTTTACAGTACTGCACGCCGTCACCTTCACCCTTCCTGGTGAATGTTCCACTAAATGAACTTGAGCTAAAGGAACGTTACTGAAGGCCTTAAATTAAAATCAGTGACGATGTTACTCTACCTTTATCATGTCCTTTGAGCCCTGGTGCTAAACGACCATTTAAACTATACAGCATTTTACCTTATGTCTTGTAACACACACATATCATCACCTCTGCCAGCATTCACATCTTCTAGGTCACACAGCAGTGGAGAAAATTGCGCCGTTGACATTTTGAGTTTCTGGCACAATATTGACTTCAGAGGAAAGGTAGCAGGAGGATTGCGGGTTGACATTCCAACATTACCTTGGAGACATAACTGTGTACTTGCACAAGTGGTAGAAAAATGAGAGGAGAGAAAAAGATGAGAAAAGGAGGGATTGATGGATTAAAAAAAAATGTAGAGCAAAATAGGACAGCAATGCTTTGGAGAACTTTGTCATTGGTTGCACTTTCTGCTGTACTCTGTTTTTCTCCCACACTACTAATATCATCTTTAATGAAAACTTAAACGTCACACAACAGAAATGTTCCCCTAAACAATGAGATCTGTCTGATGCATCATAGCAAAGATGTTAAATGTCTTCATCATAACTCACTGCATCTAGTTTGATGTTAATTATATATTACTTAGTACTTAGGTGTAATTCATTTAATTTATTTTAAAGAATTAAATCCTATGCAGCGTGTGTTGTCATCCAAGTCAATTTCTTTTTTTTACATTGATCCAGAAAAGTTAGTAATAGAAAAAAATAGTGCTCAGCTGAGGGAGGGAAAAAGAAAAAACTTTCTCTGTGCTACAGTACACTTTTGCAGTCTCAAAATCTTAACAGTCTGGTGCTGAGGAACTATGCGGGTGATTTACTGGTATCACAGAACAAGAGGTATAAACTCACAAGGGGCCTATCTTGACAGTCTATGACACATGGTCTTGTTGCGTGACTCCAACGGGCATGGTCGTGTCACGTCACAGCTGCTCTATGGTTTTGCTCCATCACACACAGGGATCTGTGTGTGATGGAAAGCTTCAGATCCCATCAGCAGCATTCCAGAAGCAAAGCATTTCAGAAGGGAAGCATTTCTTTCTTTGCTGCTTTGGTCATTTTTTTTCCTTTGATTGCGGAACTTCTGATATGTGTAAGTAGTCTAGGTATTTGCATGGTCTCTGTTTTTGTATGTTTAATCATATTTAATGAAGTGAAATAGCTGCAGTCTACACAGGGTGTTTTACTTTGGAAAAATGGCAGAATTTACTATGCCTTTCATACATGGATTTCATCACTATCTTGATTTGCTCTATCCAATCTGATACATTTTCATACTATGAAGACAGCAGGGCGTCCGGGTAGTGTTCAACTACTACTAAATGCATAGTGAATGTTTAGATATTCTACAGATTGTGACATGCCGTTTTTGCCAACTACATACGGTAAACTAGTACAAGCATTCAGATGTAGCCTTGGTCCAATGCAGAAAGTTTTTATCAGGCAGGATGGTCAGGAATAGTAGAACACAAATGCATGGCTCCAACAGACAGCTCTGATTTTTAGAAGGCTTTACTGAAGTGGATAGCAGTGGTTGATACACAAGTAGGCAGTCCAATAAAAACAGCAGTACAGAAATCATCAGGTAATATGGCGTGGTCTAGGCAACAGGCAGGAGGTCAGGTACACACTATGAGGCAGGCAGAAACAGGAATGCAGGTACAGACCTGGAATGAAGGTACAAGGCACAACAAATTGGCAAGGGACAAAACCACCCAGTGAGCTTATATAACCCCAGGTGGTAATCAGTAAATCAGGAACAGGTGCGCATGGAAAGTACCAGAAGCAGGGCGTGGCCAGAGAGAGAGAGAAACACCCATCACCAAGAATCAAGAGACAGACAAGAGAAACAGAGACAGACAGACCGAAGCAGAAAAATCCCAACAAGAGAATAAACATACCAAAACCCAGATAATACAAAACTAACAAAACTCAGACCCCGACAGTTTTACCTTATCTCCCTTAATCACACTCAATGGAGTTGGTAATCTATGGGGTTGGTAAAGTTAGACATTACTTGTGTGAAGTGCCTTGAGGCAAGTTTATTGTGATTTGGCGCTATATAAATGAAATAAATTAAATTACTTCATTAATTGGTGGTAGAGGCTTGCTTGCCTCTACTGGTGGTTGGCTCTCACTGAGGTATTGTATCACTTCCTGTTCCGGAGCACAGCGGTGTTTTGCTGTATCTGTTAGATGTTTAATCTGCATAGTTAAATTGATCTAGATAACTAAATAACGATTTGTTTCACAGTGTAATCTTCATGTGCATTAACTAAAGCACTCCCTCTGCTGAATCACCTCTAAATTATTTACACATTATTCACTTTGTGTGTTTTTAGGAATCCGCTAGCTTAGCACAGCTACTAGCTCTTAGCCGGTTTAGCATGGTGGCTTCTCCTGTCTCTCCCGCACTTTTCTGCTCTGGGTGTGAAATGTTGAGTTATTCCTCGGCCTCCTTTAGCAGTAATGGTACTTGTAATAAGTGTAGCTTATAGCTTTGGAGGCCAGGCTGGGCGAATTGGAGACTCGGCTCCGCACCTTGGAAAATCCTACAGCTAGCCAGGCCCCTGTAGTTGGTGCGGACCAAGGTAGCTTAGCCGCCATTAGCTGTCCCCCAGCAGATCCCGAGCAGCTGGGAAAGCAGGGCGACTGGGTGACTGTGAGGAGGAAGCGTAGTCCTAAACAGAAGCCCCCTGTACACCACCAACCCGTTCACATCTCTAACCATTTTTTCCCCACTCTGCGACACACCCGCCGAGGAACAAACTCTGGTTATTGGTGACTCTGTTTTCAGAAATGTGAAGTTAGCGACACCAGCAACCATAGTCAATTGTCTTCCGGGGGCCAGAGCAGGCGACATTGAAGGAAATTTGAAACTGCTGGCTAAGACTAAGCGTAAATTTGGTAAGATTGTAATTCACGTCGGCAGTAATGACACCCGGTTACGCCAATTGGAGGTCACTAAAATTAACATTGAATCGGTGTGTAACTTTGCAAAAACAATGTCGGACTCTGTAGTTTTCTCTGGGCCCCTCCCCAATCGGACCGGGAGTGACATGTTTAGCCGCATGTTCTCCTTGAATTGCTGGCTGTCTGAGTGGTGTCCAAAAAATAAGGTGGGCTTCATAGATAATTGACAAAGCTTCTGGGGAAAGCTGGTCTTGTTAGGAGAGACGGCATCCATCCCACTTTGGATGGAGCAGCTCTCATTTCTAGAAATCTGGCCAGTTTTATTAAACCCTCCAAACCGTGACTATCCAGGGTTGGGACCAGGAAGCAGAGTTGTAGTCTTACACACCTCTCTGCAGCTTCTCTCCCCCTGCCATCCCCCCAATACCCCATCCCCGTAGAGACGGTGCCTGCTCCCAGACCACCAACAACCAGTAAAAATCTATTTAAGCATAAAAATTCAAAAAGAAAAAAATAATATAGCACCTTCAACTGCACCACAGACTAAAACAGTTAAATGTGGTTTATTAAACATTAGGTCTCTCTCTTCTAAGTCCCTGTTAGTAAATGATATAATAATTGAACAACATAGTGATTTATTCTGCCTTACAGAAACCTGGTTACAGCAGGATGAATATGTTAGTTTAAATGAGTCAACACCCCCGAGTCACACTAACTGTCAGAATGCTCGTAGCACGGGCCGAGGGGGAGGATTAGCAGCAATCTTCCACTCCAGCTTATTAATTAATCAAAAACCCAGACAGAGCTTTAATTCATTTGAAAGCTTGACTCTTAGTCTTGTCCATCCAAATTGGAAGTCCCAAAAACCCGTTTTATTTGTTGTTATCTATCATTCACCTGGTCGTTACTGTGGGTTTCTCTGTGAATTTTCAGACCTTTTGTCTGACTTAGTGCTTAGTTCAGATAAGATAATTATATTGGGCGATTTTAACATCCACATAGATGCTGAGAATGACAGCCTCAACACTGCATTTAATCTATTATTAGACTCAATTGGCTTCGCTCAAAATGTAAATGAGTCCACCCACCACTTTAACCATACTTTAGATCTTGTTCTGACTTATGGTATGGAAATTGAAGACTTAACAGTATTCCCTGAAAACCCCCTTCTGTCTGATCATTTCTTAATAACATTTACATTTACTTTAATGGACTACCCAGCAGTGGGGAATAAGTTTCATTACAGTAGAAGTCTTTCTGAAAGCACTGTAACTAGGTTTAAGGATATGATTCCTTCTTTGTTATGTTCTCCAATGCCATATACCATCACAGTGCAGAGTAGCTACCTAAACTCTGTGAGATAGATTATCTCGTCAATAGTTTTACATCCTCATTGAGCACAACTTTGGATGCTGTAGCTCCTCTGAAAAAGAGAGCCTTAAATCAGAAGTGCCTGACTCCGTGGTATAACTCATAAACTCGCAGCTTAAAGCAGATAACCCGTAAGTTGGAGAGGAAATGGCATCTCACTAATTTAGAAGATCGTCACTTAGCCTGGAAAAAGAGTCTGTTGCTCTATTAAAAAAAAGCCCTCCGTAAAGCTAGGACATCTTACTACTCATCACTAATTGAAGAAAATAAGAACAACCCCAGGTTTCTTTTCAGCACTGTAGCCAGGCTGACAAAGAGTCAGAGCTCTATTGAACCGAGTATTCCTTTAACTTTAACTAGTAATGACATCATGACTTTCTTTGCTAATAAAATTTTAACTATTAGAGAAAAAATTACTCATAACCATCCCAAAGACATATCGTTATCTTTGGCTGCTTTCAGTAATGCTGGTATTTGGTTAGACTCTTTCTCTCCGATTGTTCTGTCTGAGTTATTTTCATTAGTTACTTCCTCCAAACCATCAACATGTTTATTAGACCTCATTCCTACCAGGCTGCTCAAGGAAGCCCTACAATTAATTAATGCTTCGATCATAAATATGATCAATCTATCTTTATTAGTTGGCTATGTACCACAGGCTTTTAAGGTGGCAGTAATTAAACTATTACTTAAAAAGCCATCACTTGACCCAGTTATCTTAGCTAATTATAGGCCAACCTCCAACCTTCCTTTTCTCTCAAAAATTCTTGAAAGGGTAGTTGTAAAACAGCTAACTGATCATCTGCAGAGGAATGGTCTATTTGAAGAGTTTCAGTCAGGTTTTAGAATTCATCATAGTACAGAAACAGCATTAGTAAAGGTTACAAATGATCTTCTTATAGCCTCAGACAGTGGACTCATCTCTGTGCTTGTCCTGTTAGACCTCAGTGCTGCTTTTGATACTGTTGACCATAAAATTTTATCACAGAGATTAGAGCATGCCATAGGTATTAAAGGCACTGCGCTGCAGTGGTTTGAATCATATTTATCTAATACATTACAATTTGTTCATGTAAATGGGGAGTCTTCTTCACAGACTAAGGTTAATTATGGAGTTCCACAAGGTTCTGTGCTAGGACCAATTTTATTCACTTTATACATGCTTCCCTTAGGCAGCATTATTAGAAAGCATTGCTTAAATTTTCATTGTTACGCAGATGATACCCAGCTTTATCTATCCATGAAGCCAGAGGACACACACCAATTAGTTAAAGTGCAGGAATGTCTTACAGACATAAAGACATGGATGACCTCTAATTTCCTGCTTTTAAATTCAGATAAAACTGAAGTTATTGTACTTGGCCCCACAAATCTTAGAAACATGGTGTCCAACCAGATCCTTACTCTGGATGGCATTACCCTGACCTCTAGTAATACTGTGAGAAATCTTGGAGTCATTTTTGATCAGGATATGTCCTTCAATGTGCATATTAAGCAAATTTGTAGGACTGCTTTTTTGCATTTGCGCAATATCTCTAAAATTAGAAAGGTCTTGTCTCAGAGTGATGCTGAAAAACTAATTCATGCATTTATTTCCTCTAGGCTGGACTATTGTAATTCATTATTATCAGGTTGTCCTAAAAGTTCCCTGAAAAGCCTTCAGTTAATTCAAAATGCTGCAGCTAGAGTACTGACAGGGACTAGAAGGAGAGAGCATATTTCACCCATATTGGCCTCTCTTCATTGGCTTCCTGTTAATTGTAGAATAGAATTTAAAATTCTTCTTCTTACTTATAAGGTTTTGAATAATCAGGTCCCATCTTATCTTAGGGACCTCATAGTACCATATCACCCCAATAGAGCGCTTCGCTCTCAGACTGCAGGCTTACTTGTAGTTCCTAGGGTTTTTAAGAGTAGAATGGGAGGCAGAGCCTTCAGCTTTCAGGCTTCGGATCAGGGAGACAGACACCCTCTCTACTTTTAAGATTAGGCTTAAAACTTTCCTTTTTGCTAAAGCTTATAGTTAGGGCTGGATCAGGTGACCCTGAACCATCCCTTAGTTATGCTGCTATAGACTTAGACTGCTGGGGGGTTCCCATGATGCACTGAGTGTTTCTTTCTCTTTTTGCTCTGTATGCACCACTCTGCATTTAATCATTAGTGATTGATCTCTGCTCTCTTCCACAGCATGTCTTTTTCCTGGTTCTCTCCCTCAGCCCCAACCAGTCCCAGCAGAAGACTGCCCCTCCCTGAGCCTGGTTCTGCAGGAGGTTTCTTCCTGTTAAAAGGGAGTTTTTCCTTCCCACTGTCGCCAAGTGCTTGCTCATAGGGGGTCGTTTTGACCGTTGGGGTTTTTTCTGTAATTATTGTATGGCTTTTGCCTTACAATATAAAGCGCCTTGGGGCAACTGTTTGTTGTGATTTGGCGCTATATAAATAAAATTGGTTTGATTTGATTTGATTTAATTAAATCTAAAGCAGGGGTGGTGACCAAGTGGTTAATGCACTTAGTTTCAGTGTGGAAGGTTCCCCGTTCAAATCCCACCCCTGACACATTTCTCC
Organism: Thalassophryne amazonica; assembly: GCF_902500255.1. Classification (NCBI taxonomy): domain Eukaryota; kingdom Metazoa; phylum Chordata; class Actinopteri; order Batrachoidiformes; family Batrachoididae; genus Thalassophryne; species Thalassophryne amazonica. The sequence continues at coordinate 74,844,859 of NC_047103.1, read as the reverse complement.
ATGTAATGTAGAGTTGCACCAGGAAGGGCTTCCGGCATAAAACTTGGGCCAATTGCACATGCAGATCCACCTTGGATTTGCTGTGGCGACCCCGAGTGCAAATAAGGGAGCAGCTGAAGGGACTTACTTACTTACATTAATTAAATCTAAAGACTCAAGAATCTATTGATAAATCAAGAAATGCCTCTGTGTGTTGGGGGATGGGCGCTCGCATATCTCTCTGTTTGTCAGATCGGCCTCAGCTTTCGATATGGCTTGCGCATGGCACAATGATGTGGATCCTTCATTATGAAAATTTTCAGGATTCATTTCAAAGATTTTATTTTTACAACCCCAATTCCAATGAAGTTGGAACGTTGTGTAAAATGTAAATTAAAAACAGAATATAATGATTTACAAATCTTCTTCAACCTATATTCAATTGAATACACCACAAAGACAAGCTATTTAATGTTCAAACTGATAAACTTTATTGTTTTTGTGCAGATATTTGCTCATTTTGAAATGGATGTCTTCAACACATTTCAAAAAAGCTGGGACAGTGGTATGTTTACCACTGTGTTACATCACCTTTCCTTCTAACAACATAATAAGCGTTTGGGAACTGAGGACACTCATGATTGTGTATAAAAGGAGCACCCCCAAAACTCTCAGCCATTCACAAGAAAGATGGGGCAAGGATCATCACTTTGTGAACAACTGCATGAAAAAATAGTCCAACAGTTTAACCCCTTAACACCCATCGTCGCATATATGCTACAATCTCTGACTCAAATATGCAACTTACCAAATTCACCTGTATGCCCGTTGTTGCAAATTTGCAACATACCATCATTATTATTATAACATTATAACATAAAGTCATTACCAGAATACCCAATATTACTATCTAGTTTTTGTGCAAAAGTGAAATTAATAATCTCAACATTATTTACCATCTACTTAAAGGCAAAAACACACACAAAACATTTTTTACATACAGCTATAAAAATTCGGGCGTTAAGGGGTTAAGAACAACGCTTCTCAATGTTCAGTTGCAAGGATAATAATATAATCAGAAAATTCAGAGAATCTGCAGAACTTTCTCCATGTAAGCAAGGCTGAAAACCAACATTGAATGCCTGTGACCTTTGCTCCCTCCGGCGGCACTCCATTAAAAACCGACATCATTGTGTAAAGGATCTTACCATGTGGGATCAGGAACACGTCAGAAAACCATTGTCAATTAACACAGTTCATCGCTACATCTACAAGTGCAAGTTAAAACTCTACCATGCAAAGCAAAAGCCATACATTAACAACATCCAGAAACGCTGCCGCCTTCTCTGGGCCCGAGCTCATTTGAAATGGACAGACGCAAAGTGGAAAAGTGTGCTGTTGTCTGATGAGTCCACATTTCAGATTGTTTTTGGAAATCATGGACGTCATGTCCTCTGGACAAAAGAGGAAAAAGACCATCCAGATTGTCATCAGTGCAAAGTTCAAAAGCCAGCATCTGTGATGGTATAGGGATGTGTTAGTGCCCATGGCATGGGCAACTTATACATTTGTGATGGCACCATCAATGCTGAAAGGTACATCCAGGTTTTGGAGCAACACATGCTGCCATCCAAGCAACGTCTTTTTCAAGGACATCCCGGCTTATTTCAGCAAGACAATGCCAAGCCACATTCTACATGTGTTACAACAGCGTGGCTTCGCAATAAAAGAGTGCATGTACTAGACTGGCCTGCCTGCAGTCCAAACCTGTTGCCCATTGAAAATGTGTGGCGCATTATGAAGCGCAAAATACGACAACAGAGACCCCGGACTTTGAACAACTGAATTCCTACATCAAGCAAGAATGGGAAAGAATTCCACCTACAAAGCTTCAACAATTAGTGTCTTCAGTTCCCAAACACTTATTGAGTGTTGTTAGAAGGAAAGGTGATGTAACACAATGGTAAACATTTTTTGAAATGTGTTGCAGACATCTATTTCAAAATGAGCAAATATTTGCACAAAAGCAATAAAGTTTATCTGTTTGAACATTAAATATCTTGTCTTTGTGGTGTATTCAATTGAATATAGGTTGAAGAGGATTTGTAAATCATTGTATTCTGTTTTTAATTTACATTTTACACAATGTCCCAACTTCATTGTAATTGGGGTTGTACATTGTAACATTAGTACTTCCAAGATGGCACTCACAGTGGTTTCTCTGTCCTGCAAAACTTCCATTTTTATACAGATTTCCGTCAAAAGTTGTTTCCATGTTCCGCTTATGTCATCATATAAAACCGCTAACTTATATATATATATATATATATATATATATATATATATATATATATATATATATATATATATATATATATATGGCTTTATTTTGACACAAAATTCACCTGTGGATAAAATCAGGCAGACTCTTTCTTCTTCTATGGCGTTTAACAGCAGCCGTCATCCTTATTGTTGCACTGCTGCCACCTTCTGCATTAGTCCATTATAGCAGTACTAAATCCTCTCTTTGAGTCTTTGTGTCTTTCAAGTATTTAAAAAGCCAACACTTCCCCATCTCACTTAACCTTATGGCTAAAACACTTCCTACAGAAACTTCATTCAGGCCTTACGAATTAATTCCTTCAGTTTTTTTCTCTTTAATAGATAAACCATTCAAAAATGATGAGATACAGATGGTAAAAAATATATATTTTTGAGGTAAAATTAAAGCGCAGTGCTAAATATTGTACAGGTATATTAATTGGTTATGATTTTTATTATTTATATATTATTATTTATATATTTATATTACAAGTGGTGGCATTTGAAAGTGCTGCATTCTGGTGATGACATTTCAAAACACTTTAGAATTCAGTTGGTCTGGTGGTGGTATTTAGCATTTTTATGCAGTATTGTTCTGGTGATGGTCCTTTGTCAATTTAATTTTTAGCTCTCAATTTTCTATAGGAATACAAATTTCCTATGGGTACTGCACTAGTACTTAAAACGAAGTAGAACCTTTGGGGCAAAATGTCACAGTGACTCATTACCCGCCAGTGTTCTTTGTGTAGAACACCGAACAAAACTTTGTCCTGCCTTGTCTATATTCTTTCGTACCTTCAAACTGTACAAAATGCATCTGCCAGGCTTTCGGATTGACAGCATTTAAATGGGTTTTTTCCCACATCACCATGTCATTGTGAAAGGGGTATTACTTCAGCTAAATGGAGGAGATCTGTGGCTCTTACTCTCTTTTCTTGTGTCAGGTGATGCAGATTATTTTGTTCCCCCTACTCCTGACAGAATGAGGTAATTATTTTGTCTGACTTGCCGTTGTCTTCTTCATCCCATAACATCACTGTCCACCAAAAAAAAACAAAAAAAAACAGCCTATGAGCAAAGACTGGACAGTTGATGAGAAAGATGAAGCAACAGTGGTCAAACAGAAAAAGAGCACAGTAAAAATAAAAATTGTGAACAGTCAGGAGCTTTAGAGGGGATGAGAAAGAGAAGTAATGTGGTGTAGAGGTGAGAGGAAAGTGGGGACAGAGAACATAAGAGAGGATGAGGAGCAGGAGGGAGGGACAAAAAGCTGGGCCGGGTGCCAGGGTCTATTTCACCTTTGCTCTCCAGGCCTTCCTTGGCTGCCACCTTCACTCACCTCTGTAATGTCATCAGTGAAAAAGGCCTTTAAGGAGCGATAGAGGACTTGGCCCTGGGTTCAGACTGTCAACAGCTGACGCAGTCGAGCCAGGCGGGAATTAAGTGGATGTCACTTTCAAGTACGAAGAACAAGTTAGGTTTTCCCCCCCACATTTTCTTACTGAACCTACTATAAAAACGAAATTACTCTGCAACATATAAGCTAATAATATACCCAGAATCACCCTCAAAAAACATTTTTGTCTCATTTCTTGGAACGTCCAGAGCCAAAGTATTTAAATTTAGTTATACAGCTACTAACATTTGGCAGTTTAACCTGTCAAAGTGTGTCACACGGTTACGTTGACCTCAGAGGGTTAAATAACTTCTGGCTGTGACCCCTTCTGTTGTCTTCTGATGAGGGTGGATCAGGAGTCCACTCATTTGCAGTATGTGCCTTGTGCTTCGTTACACATGAACTCTGCCACATTAAGCGTGTCCACATGCTGGCAGTTTAAAAAAGAAAAAAACACTCTCCTATTTCAGAGATGTAGTTACTGTTCCATCCACCCTATTGAAGCAAACTGGTGAATAATTTTGCAGCGCTCTGCCGGCACAATGCACAACTGTCTCTGTGCGCACAGTAACGTACGCAGCAGAATGCACACACAGCAAATACAGACACCACACAGCTGTGCGCGCAGTGTGTCTGTGAGGGATGAGGCACAGCTGTCTTACACACACAGGTAGCTGTGTGCAGTTTTTGAATGCACAGACAGCTGTCTGTGTGCAGGGAGAAAGCACAGTTGTGTGCACCCTGTCTATATCGTTGTTTGTGTGTGTTACAGCGGCGGAATACACATGACAGAACATGCAGTGCAGACAGATAAGCAGTATTTTCCAGCTGGCTTGGGAATGTCTCAGGATCCCCCGGGAAGAGTTAGAGGATTTGGAAGTGTGGGATGAGCTGCTTGTTCTACTGCCACTGTGGACAGGACCCGGATAAGCGGGAAAAGATGATGATGATGTTTCACATTGTTACACATGCAAACCTTTAATAAATCAGGCCCTTTATGTTTTCAATGGTTGCACAAAAGATGTTTAACCAAGCTGCTCAGGGATGTCATGTTATACCCCTACAGCAGACTTCAGCCACTTTCACACCGGGCCTGTTTCAAGTTGCATATGCTATGTTATGTATATTATGTATTATGTAATAATGCAGGAATGTCCATGTCAGTTGCGCGCAGCAGGGGGGAGAAGCTTGAGGAGGTGTGAGCGTCGAGGAGCTCACCTGCAGCCAGAATGTAAAATGAGCAGGTGTGCACTCTAATTTCTCTTCTAGTTCTCTTGTAGTTTATCTTTCTTCTTGTGCAGCACTGCAGGTCTGCGCTCAGATTTCTGTTATAGTTTATCAGTCTTCCTGTGACCGCGGAGCTACAGCTGGCATTGGCGCGCACGCGGGCTTGAGCGGACGTGGGTGAGTGGGTAGAGATGTCCTCCGTGAGGAGTTATACTGGATGTGGACATATCCTGTCTCTGGCAATCAGTCTGTGCGCAGGACTTAAGGACTTTATTTAACACAGTTGTGAGAGAATTTGAGGACGTCATCACATTGATTTTAATTGGTCACATGTGCTGTTTGAGTGGTGTAGTTTTACTGCATTGTGTACATGGCATAAAATGTTTGACAACAATCCTGCATGATTTATAGGTCGGCAACAATGGAGCACAGCAGGAATCATAAATTGGCGTTGGGTAACATTATCTTGTGTGGGTGTGGCATCCAGTCATGTTAAGTACCATGAAGTTGCCTCAACTTGCGAGAAAACTACTTTCTGCATCCAGTGCTCAATGCAGAAAAAGTTAAACATGTTTCATTTTTTGCATCCATATCGCATCATCCTTTGCGTCCCTCACGGTATTGTGGCGTTAGGCTGCATGAACTCTGTGCAAGGTGGCATCAACTTGGCGTCGTCATGACGCCGCATGACACAACACGAAGCAGGCCCGGTGTGAAAGGAGCCTAACCTGATGTCAGTTCAACAGCACATGCATCTTCATACACACACACACACACACACACACGCACACACACACACTGGGCCTCATGTATCAACGTTGCGTACGGCGATATTTGAGCGTATATGGGGTGTACGCCAAAATGGCTGCGCTACTTGACATTTATCAATGTGGTCATTGGCGTACGGTGCGCTGAAAATATACACCAAGTCGAGAGGTGGTGTAAATTATACACCAAAATGAACCAGCGCTGGAATCCACATAAAAATTAAAATGATCAACATGATAAACAGTGCCATCATACAAATCAATGCATACGTTACATAAATAACACTTTCTTGGTTATACTACATAATAATTAATACAAATCCCGCTTTTGCGGGATTGTTGGTCTCGAGCATGATCCGTGGCCACAGCGCTGACTGCAAAGAAAGCTGCTCGCCTTTTTCGAGCCTGGAGCCAGAGCAGCGCTGAGCTTAACTTTGAATGAATGAATGAATGGATTTATTCGGCACACACACAAATCCGAAAGAACAGAAACATACCAATAATATGAATGTTATATAAACAAGCCTGTGAGTCCGAAAGGGTGTGGGCAGAAGCAAAGCTTATCAACGCCCACCCCTGCTAGAATGAGTCCAACAATTATAACAGTCATAACAACATATACACAAATTCACAACACACTACATATCAACACAGACATACACTTCAATATTCAATTACATTTCAATTCATGTATAGGTATGTTATGTATAAAGCGCCAAATCACAGCAAACTTGGCCCAAGTCACTCCATATTAACCCTGCCGACCCCCAGAGCAAGCACTAGGCAACTGTGGTGAGGAAAAAACTCCCTCTTAGGAAGAAACCTCAAGCAGACCAGGCTCTAGGGGGTGACCCTCTGCTTGGGCCGTGCATATATACCTATATACGTACATACATACACACACATTATATACATATATACACTTATACACACACATATACACACTCACGTATATACCTATACACATACACACTAACACATAAATATACACTACATATATATACACATACATACATTTATACCTACACATACATATACATACCCCTATACATATACACATATATATACACGCACACATATACATACATACACACACACATATACATATATACACATACATACTACATATATGCATATACATATATACACACACATATACACGTACATATACTCGTACATATTGACTGATTGATCATTTATTTTGAGTTTTACAAAATAAGCATTTCTTTGACATCTGCATTTACCCACATTGGGTTGAAAAGAACAGGAGATACAAACACACATGCATACATACCTGCGCACTTAACCCGAAAAGGGGTGGTGTGATCGTTTTAGACAATGGAATTGATAATTACAACTGTAGTGTTGTCATTCCCTTCGCTCCTGCTGCAATAAGGTTTTGTTTTCTCCATTCGTTTGTTACAATAAAGTAAATAAAGAAATACATTTTAAAAATAAAGAAATCTGAAAAATTAGGCGTGTCTTATTAATTGAGCTAGCAAATATCCACATGTCAAGAATTATTGACATGTGAAAAGAGAATACGAGGTCTGTGAGAAAAGTATCAGACCTTTTTATTTTTTCAAAAACCATATGGATTTGAATCACGTGTGATTGCATCAGACAAGCTTGAACCTTTGTGCGCATGCGTGAGTTTTTTCACGCCTGTCGGTTGCGTCATTCGCCTGTGAGCAGGCTTTGTGTGAGCAGTGGCCCACCCCTCTCGTCGGATTTTTATTGCAAATAAATGTCTGAACAATTTGGAGCTTTGCTGCATCAATTTTTTCCAGAAACTGTGAGAGACCTCCAGGTGGACACCGTTCGGAAAATTAATATGGCTTTCAGGGACAATTTTATGAGGATTATACAGATTAAGGAGTGTTACTGCCGCTTTAAGGACGGCCCACACCTGCTGAGAGCGCGCTGCACTCTCAGCGCCGATCGACATGCTCAAACAACCAGATCATTTCCAACGTGAAGGCTTTGTTGATCCGGGACCTCGTCTGACTTTCACAAAAATGGCAGGAGACGTGTACATCAGCACTTTTTCGGCACATTCCACTGTTACAGGAGTTTTTTTCATGGAAAGAAAAGCGGAGGGACATGCCACGGAGACGTTCATTACGCGGCACAAAACCACCTCCGTGTTGGTCTCACAGGATGGCTTTCAGGTGGATTTCAGATGGATTCCGGTTGCTTTTCAGTCGTGTGATTATCCGATTGTGATTGTGCATGAGCTGGACATGCCCGAACATGCCCTGGAAGGCTTCATCACGGCGTTGCTTTGCGCCATGCGGCTCCACCACGACGCGCGGAACTCCTCCGCACATCTGTCTTAATGTGCTGATGTCCACGTCTTTTCACAATTCCTGTGCTAGTCAGACGACATACCGGATCAAGACAGCATCCAGTTTAGAAATGAATGGCACATTCCACCATTACAGGAGTTTTTGTCATGGAAAGAAAAGCGGAGGGACGCGCCACGGAGCCGTTCATTACGCGGCACAAAACCACCTCGGTGTTGGTCTCACAGGACGGCTTTTTGGTGGATTTCAGATGGATTCCGGTTGCTTTTCAGTCGTGTGATTATCCGATTGTGATTGTGCATGAGCTGGACATGCCCCAACATGTCCTGGAAGGCTTCATCACGGCGTTGCTTTGCGCCATGCGGCTCCTCCGCACGTCTGTCTTAATGTGCTGATGTCCACGTCTTTTCACAATTCCTGTGCTAGTCAGACCACATACCGGATCAAGACAGCGTCCAGTTTAGAAATGAACGGCACATTCCACTGTTACAGGAGTTTTTGTCATGGAAAGAAAAGCGGAGGGACGCGCCACGGAGCCGTTCATTACGCGGCACAAAACCACCTCGGTGTTGGTCTCACAGGGCGGCTTTCAGGTGGATTTCAGATGGATTCCGGTTGCTTTTCAGTCGTGTGATTATCCGATTGTGATTGTGCATGAGCTGGACATGCCCCAACATGTCCTGGAAGGCTTCATCACGGCATTGCTTTGCGCGGTGGAGCCGCTCCTCTTTCCATGACAAAAACTCCTGTAACAGTGGAATGTGCCGTTCATTTCTAAACTGGACGCTGTCTTGATTTGGTTTAGGTTTGACTCAGTGGAAAAAGGCGCGGCGTCAGGACGAAGAGGCGCGATCAGAGGAACTGTGAAATACTGGTCAGTCACTATTAATAATTTCTTATGTGTCCAACCTTGTAGGCTGATCGTTAAAATTAAATTTGTTAGTTCTAAAAGCCATCATAATTATTTATAGGAAAATGTTCTATTTTTATTTCTCAAACAAATGATTGGGCCTGAGAACAGGTTGGTCTTATTTTTCTATAAAGGTTTGAACTTTGAGAGTGTTTACACACGAGAGAAAAGTGAGAAAATGTTCATGCCCGATTGAGAAAAGTGTATAAAGTGGTTTTACAGCTTAAAAACATCTATAATAATTGTAAAAAATAACGCTGACTACTTCGCAGACTTCGCTTATTGCAGGCTATTTTTAGAACGTAACTCCCACGATAAACGAGGGACCACTGTAACACTTTTTTGATTATACTACAAAACAATTAATACGACGGCCGCGTTTGACACTATTGGCACGCGTCGTGATTGGTGCAGTTCTTTTTCTTTGCCGTCTTCCTGGCTTCCATGTCGTAAAATGAGGGTGTGTCTGGAGCAGAGTCTGAATATTTATGGGCGTGTTCATTATAATTACGATTGTTTTCACCCGCCGCATTTATCAAGGTCACGTCGGGCGTACGGTGGAAATGGGCAGGTGCGCATTGCTTAATACATGTCACGGCAACTTTGGTGTACTTCAAATTTACACCATAAATTTACGCCACAAGTGCACAACGTTGATACATGAGGCCCACTGTGAGCACCTTCAACGCCAGTTCCAACTGTGAGAGTATTTCACAGCTCTGATGAGGACTATAATGTTCAATATGCTCACTAATTAATTTGCTCTCTCTCTCTCTCTCTCTCTCTCTCTCTCTCTCTCCACTCGTAATCTCTTTCTGTCTCTCTTGCTTTGCATTTGCCATCATTGACATTTGCTGAAGTCCTTTTAGTGACTGGGGATTCAGTCTGTCCAAGTGTCCCCCTCTGCTGCCTCTCTGTTTCCATCTCCTGGTGGGCCATTTATACGCTACACGTAGCGTGAAGGCCACTTGGAGACGAAGTCCATAATTACCTCGCGTGTAAAGAGCTTTGAGGTAGAGAAGACAGCATCTGAGCTGGTGGATGGCTGGTCATCGGTGTTGGTTTGGCTAGATATGGGATAAATTTAAAGGAATTAAAGTGATTAAATTTACTCAGTGGTAGTTGTACTTCTGTCCACTTATATGTGGAATAACACTATGATTAAATCTTCACATGGCTCATTTTGAAATGGTAGTGTGGAGAAACTCTCCATCTGCCTTTTTTTTCCTGCTTTTCATGTGTGATGACTGCTCAGATTTGGTTAGAAATGTTATTGCTATGTGTCTGGTGGTCAATAGGTGCTACAACAAATTAAGACAACACTTGCAAATGCAGAAAACATTTTCAAACGTGATCAATTCAACAGCAGGTAGTTGCATCAAAAATGCCTTGCAAATTGGGAAAAAAAAGAATTCAGGCATAGACAATACCAGTGGTGGGCACAGATAACCAAAAAATTAACTTCGATAACAAATAATCAGATAACTGAAAAGTTATCTTTGATAAAGAAAAACCAATAAACCACCCAAAAATGTATCGGAAGTTACAGATAAACGATAAATTCCAGTATTGTTTCTAGTATATTTGCAACTACTAATAAACTGAATTTGAGTTTAAACACCACGATCGCTTCTGAAAACATCAAAATGACAGTAGACCCAAACAATGAGCCCACACTTATATATTTGAACATCCTGCCTCCTGCTGGAAGCTCTTACTTACTACACACCTTACAGTGCAGAAGCACACTGAGAGCTGTCACCAAGTCCTACTCTGTACCAATCACAGCACTCCGGTCAGGCGGAGGTCTTGGAAAATAAAGTCATACTGACTTATGGTTTGGTGTATAAATAAAATGAATACTGATAGAATAACTCCATTAATGTCAATTCTGTCGTTTGTACAAAGTTAAAATATAACATATATCTTTTAATGTTGAATAATGCACTAATTCTGAGGTTTTATAACAAACACAGACAGATCGCAAAGGATTCTGGGTAAAATGTGCCTTAGCTGATTGGTTCAGTCATTCACTATGTAAACCAACATGTTAATGTGACGTGTGTTGTGTGTTGGTGTTTACAGATGTGCTTTTGTAAAATATTCCATTTTTATTTGTAAAAACAGGCATTTTTACGGAGCCCTGGAAGTGTCATCACAACATGTTTTGCATGTGGAGAGAATGTGAGAATGTTCAGATGATTTTTTATTCATGTGAGAATTTTTTGGACCGAATTTCAGGTTAATCGCATGTCCTGCATCATGTCGTGTACATGGAGTAACAAGCTGCGTTTAACATCTCACGACCACCTCCTGATTGCTGATCATATGGTCGAATGAAAATCAAACCTGTTTGATATTATTCTAGTCGGCCATCGTGAGGGTTTCCTGCTGCTGAGGGGCAACAAGCGTCCTACCGCCCGCACTGTGCATGTACAAACACAGCAGAGCTGTCTTGTAATGTTTTTGTTTTTTTTGTCGTTTTGTTTTTAAACTTTGATATCTCCCATCGAGAGTTTTTGTAAATTAAGTTTGAAAAAACTTAACTTGTGATTAAAAATATACAGTGTCTGCTCATCTTCAGGACGAATACTGCCATGAACTGCCATGAACACTAATGGCCAGTAGATGGCAGTAGAGGCCTTGAAATCTTTCCAAAACAAAATTCCAGATAATCCATGTCTGCTGCGACATTTAAGATGTGTGGAATTTAACAAACGTAAATACAATAACGTCTATAAACCCAGAGAATATATTCACAAGAGTTTTAGGCACTAGAGTTTAATGCTGTTGTCCGTGGAGCCTGACCAGAGTGTCTGAAATGCATTTGTCCTGTCGTGAACGTACTAATCCTACCCATAATGCACTGCTCGGCACAGCATGTCCACACTAAAACCTTAAAAATTAGCACATTACTTTAAAACGAAATCATATATCTGTTATTTTCACTTTATAAATCTTCAGACATGACAGTAATTTTAAATAACTTGTCAAAAATTAGTTTGGTTAAAATTTGAACCATAAGTTAAAAATGTATGCCTCTGGATGACTTGGGTGATATTGCCAGTGTATCAGTATGGTGTTAAAGGAAATGTTTTTTTCTTCTTCTTAAAAAACAGTTTTGCTTTTACCTGCGGAGGATTGTATTCTTTATAGAAGCAGCTGTCTTCTGTTTGTAGAGAGTAGAACCATACATCTGTTAGGAAATTTTTATCAGATAGGTGCGCAACTGATTTTCAATTTTAGAAATGTTTGCTGCTGTTCAGCTTTGTTGAGTATGTTATCGTTCTAAAAGTTATCAGACAAAAATTCATCGGAAGATAATTAGTCCGATAATGGTTTTTAAAGTTATCTAAAAAGATAATCCGATAATGAAAACGTTATCTTCGATAATTATCTGTTATCGGATTATCGGAACTGTGCCCACCACTGGACAATACAAATAACCTCCTACACATATAGAGTAACAATTAATTTGATAAACTGTCTTCTGCAAATTCAGGCAACACACACAAACATAAACTTGTTAAGTTTCACAACACAACAGAAGCACGAACAACACAATGGAAGTACTACACAAAACTGACTTCAACTTTTCAGGGCATTGTAAATAAAATGGCCCCATGACAGACTGGTGTCCTGTCCAGGGTGTACCGCACGCACCATGACTGTTGGAATAGGCTCCAGCCCTCATGACCTTAATTGGAGGAAGCGGTTGAAGATCAGTGACTGTAAATAAAATAATAAAATTCTTATTGATTATACTGTTATGTTGGATGTAGTTTCATAAGAAAATAAATAAACTTACTCAGCTCTATCAACCAAGTAGACCAAAAGGACGTGATTTACTAAAGGTTTGTGTGTGTAAAAACGTACACAAATACCATAGATCCCACTAATGAAGATAGTGTCTTTGCAATGCATAAAATAGCACATAATTAACACATTTGCTAACATATGCAACATTAACATATGCAATTTGAGGTGTGTCCACCCAAGTGCTCAAAACTGTCAGTGTTCAACATGTAAATAGGTAAGGTTTGCATACTCAACACGATTTATCCAGGGTAAAATTTACTGTAATTTACTGTAGCACATTTAAAACCTTGGTACTAACATATGCAGTGTTGCACCATCTATGCAGACACATAAATGTGATTTGAAGTCATTCTGCATGAGCTGTTTGGTTCTGAATTTATTTATTTCAACTCATTAACCTTTTTTAATATAAAAAAAATATGATTAAACATTAATTTAGAGTGGCCTATCTATCACCAAATCAAATTAAATGTGACATTTATCATATATTTGTATTTCCCCCTTTTAACCAATGTAGCATTTCTATCAGGAATTTGTCTTTTCAGACTGAACATCTGTCCAAACGTGGACAGATGCATCCCCCTGACAGAGGTGCTGCTCCAGTCCACATCTCTCACTGGTGTTTGCTACAGTTTACAGACAGAAGGAATAGACACTGAGTATATTTACAACAGGGTAACTTAATAAAATCTAAATCATCTTTATTTGTGCTTTTCACAGCAATAGTGTTGAATCTGGGTTGTGCCACACACCTCATCCCTCACGTGAACTAGCAGAGAAATTACTTTCAAGGCACCTTCATTTTTGATTTGGTAAATATTTGGTAAACAACATTTTCAGTTAAAATGTGTTTTTGTCTTATTTTGTGCATGGCTGCAAGTGGCTGGTTGAATATCATTTTGCCTTTATGTTCAATAACACACATAAAATCCTCATTTCCTTACTGTTGTCTAAGTCATGTTACCACCCACTGTCATTTGGCATTGTCATTAATTATTCTTTGTAAATCACCCGCAAAACCTTCACCAATCCAATTCGCAAAACTTTGGAAAGCCGACGCAATTTAACATTCATTATATGGGATCTTTATAAATCAGGCCCAAATTGTGGAGTGCCGCGATACAAACCTCTGAGCAGAAACCGGTGTTGGTGTCGTGAAATTTTCTGTATTTGGGTGCATTGTGTGAATTTGCAGTAAACACTTTATAAAATTATGTTGTTGCATTTTTGTGCAGGTTATATGTGTTTGTGGTCTCTTAGTCTAGGACCTAGATGAGACATATATGCACATCATTTAGGAGAGGATAACCAAACTAATATAGACTAATATGACCCCAGTGAACAACTTGGGATATATGCCAAAATCTCTATCTGGGATGAACAGCCCGAATATGACCACGCCCTTTTTTGCCCAGAGTGTTACTTCAAATACAGCTGTATTTTCTAAACTGCAGCAGGCATAGATTCATCAAGGTATTCAAAATGTTCAGAATGAACAGTTTGGGAGGGTCCTCAAAGAGTGTAAAATTTCTAATTTTGATATTTTAAGAGAAAACCACTAGAAAACATTTGGTCAAACGGCCTACATACAGTCCGGAATCGCCACATATTTAGTAAGTTAACTTTTTGGGCTATTGGCTGTTCGTAAATTTCCTTGATAATCTCTAAAACATTTTAATATCTCTAGATACTGCTGTCTGCTAAATAAACAAGTTTTGTTTTGTATTTTTCACTTTAAATCAATATTCCGTTGATAACAGCATGACTGAAAATATACTTCGGAAATGTTTGATTTCTTTCGATGTACAGTAATAAGTTACCCCACTTATTTTAGCCATTTTCTCTTAAAATATCAAAATAGAAATTTTACACTCTTGTATGACCCTTCTAAATATGTACTGGTCATTCTGAACATTTTAAATACAGCTGTATTTGAAGTAACACTGCGGCCATTTTTGGGCTGTTCGTCCCAGATAGAGATTTTGGCACATATCCCAAGTTGTTCATTGGGGTCATATTAGTCTAGAACAGTTGAGTTATCCTCTACTAAATGATGGATACATGTCTCAGCTTGTTCCTCTACAACTGTTTTTGCATGGATGCTTTTTAAAATGTGCACTACATTTTTGGATGCATCTACCTGTTGGTGAACTGCAGATGTTTGTTTTTTTTAATTATTATTTGTAAGTGTTTTCTGCTTTTGCTGGTGTCTTGATTTGGAAGTGTTGTGGCTTGATATTCCTGTGACTACAGTTGCACATATTCACACATATTATCCGTGTCCCAAGGATAAATTGGTAAGCATAAACATATACCAGCGGCACGGTGTAGCAGCACGGTGGCTTAGTGGCTAGAAGATCGTGAAGAAGATTGTGGGATTGCTTCCCATCTGGGCCTCTCTGGGTGTTCTGGCATCCTACCACTTCCAAATATCTGCGGGTTAGGTGAATTGGTGACTGTAAATTAACTGTAGGTGTGTGTGTGTGTGTGTGTGTGTGTGTGTGTGTGTGTGTGTGTGTGTGTGTGTGTGTGTGTGTGTGTGTGTGTGTGTGTGTGTGTGTGTGTGTGTGTGTGTGTGCGTGTGTGTGTCCGTCCAGGGTGTGCCCCACCTCAGACCCTATGACTGCTGAGATTAGTTCTACTTCTTGCCATTAGAAGTAAAGTGAACTTAATCATCACAGTTTTTTCTTATTATTTGTAATGCATGCACTGCATTAGTAAGCAGAAGCTAAATGGGCTAATTAATGTTGCTATATCAGGCACAAAACACAAGTAAACTGCTTCTTTTGGCCACTTGCTGTTTCTGTTGTTGTTGTCTCATGCAGTCCAAACAAGTGCCATACCTAGCAGTATGAAAGTTATATTCCCTTTTTATTCCAGAGCCTGGTCTTTCAGTTTGAGAGCATGATTCTTTAAATTTACTCATTCTCTAAGACAAAGAATGATTTCTCTTTCGCTTCTACTACTTCTTTTTCTACTCCTTCTCCTCCTTCTCCTTCTTCTACTCTTTCTCCTCCTCTTCCACCTTCCAGAGTGTGAATCACAGTACCTCATTCAGTATACAAGAGCACCTTGTCATGCATGTAGACATTGCCATCTTAAGACCATGAATGATGATGCAGTATGTTTTCATATATGTCACTTCAGAATATGAGTTGCAGGATCTCCCAAACTGGAAGGGGGTTGGGAGACATTGACTTATATTCCAGAAAATATAGTAATTTGTTTCCTTACCCTATAAACATTTGGGCCATGTATCAGTCAGGACTATTTCAACAGAACCACTTCAAACACTATGAACAGCGTACATTATGTCATTGTTGAACAATTTTTAAAACCTTTGTCTGATTGATTACAAACTTTATATGAATAATAATATACTAGGTTTCCCCACCCTATGAACTTTTGGGTGATATGGGCTGCATTTATGTAGCGCTTTTCCATCTGAATCTGAAACTCAAATCATTTTACAATGATGCCTCATATCCACCCATTCACACACACCGGTGTTACAGTGCTGCAATGCAAGGCACTCACTACACACCAGGAGCAACTTGGGGATTATGGACCTTGCCCAAGGGCTCTTCATGGTTTTCCAGCTTGAGCGGGGTTTGAGCTGTTGGATCCTCTAGCCTCAAGCCCACCACTTAACCACCAGACCATCACCTTATATACCCTCATGCTCATCTATATGTGTGTGCATCCATCCTTTTAATTGTTATGCATGTGGCTTATATATAAATGGTTCATTTACAACTGGATCCTCGGCCATGAGTTGCCTCGTTATGTTAGTACTGCAACATGCACATGAAAAATGAAATGGATAAACCCAAACCCTTGGGGTACAGCATCCATATTTGTGCTCACTTTGTGTGTCAACTGATAGCGACAAGGACTTGGACATGCCTCTAACAGGTCAGTGGACAAAGATCAAATGCAAGATCCACCTATGAACAAGATCTACACCAAAATTTGTTTAACTCCTCCATGACCCAAGGCCTACCTCTCAAAGATATTCCTGGTCATGTCCTTCCAGATATCCTGCTGACACCAAACAAACCATCACATCCTCATTATCAGAGGTCAAAAATTGTTTTCATATTTTGTCATCAGTTGCCTCTACAAGGTAACAATTAGCTACATAAATTAAATCAGATGTAGTAAGCAGCAACCCAGCAAACAATTTTACATTTCTAAAAAATTTTGGCAAGGTAGTACAGTGGGGTAAAAAAGTATTTAATCAGCCCCTGATTGTGCAAGTTCTCCTACTTAGAAAGATGAGAGAGGTCTGTAATTTTCAACATAGCTACACTTTAACTATGAGAGACAAAATGAGAAAAAAAATTGAGAAAATCACATTGTAGATTTTTAAAGAATTTATTTGTAAATTCATTCAGTCATTCATCTTCTACCGCTTAATCCAATTAAGGGTCGCGGGGGGCTGGAGCCTATCCCAGCAGTCATAGGGTGCAAGGTGGGGTATACCCACGACAGGACACCAGTCTGTCGCAGGGCCACAAACAGACAAACAAACACAGACACACCTGACCTTCTCGCTGTGAGGCAACAGTGCTAACCACTAAGCCACCGCGCTGCCCTATTTGTAAATTATGGTGGAAAATAAGTATTTGGTCACCCACAAACAAGCAAGATTTCTGACACTCAGAGACCTGTAACTTCTTTAAGAAGCTCTTCTGTCCTCCACCTGTTACCTGTATTAATAGCATCTGTTGGAACTCCTTATCTGTATAAAAGACACCTATCCACAGCCTCAAACAGTAAGACTCCAAACTCAACCATGGCCAAGACCAAAGAGCTGTCGAAGGACACCGGGAAGAAAATTGTAGCTGTGCACCAGGCTGGGAAGAGTGAATCCACAATAGTCAAGCAGGTTGGTGTGAATAAATCAACTGTGGGAGCAATTGTAAGAAAATGGAAGACATACAGGACCATTGATAATCTCCCTTGATCTGGGGCTCCACGCAAGATGTCATCCCATGGGACCAAAATGATCATGAGAACGGTGAACAGAAATCCCAGAACTACACGGAGGGACCTGATGAATGACCTGCAGAGAGCCGGGACCAAAGTAACAAAGGCTACACACTACGCAGAGAGGGACTCAAATCCCGCAGTGCCAGGAGTGTCCTCCCGCTTAAGACAGTACATGTCCAGGCCCGTCTGAAGTTTGCCAGAGAGCATGTGGATGATCCAGAAGAGGACTGGGAGAATATCATGTGGTCACATGACACCAAAATAGAACATTTTGGTAAAAACTCAACTCCAAGAACACCATATCTACTGTGAAGCATGGGGGTGGAAACATCATGCTTTGGGGCTGTTTTTCTGCAAACGTAACAGGACGACTGATCCGTGTTAAGGGAAGAATGAACGGGGCCATGTGTTGTGAGATTTTAAGCCAAAACCTCCTTCCATCAGTGACAGCATTGAAGATGTAACATGGCTGGGTCTTCCAGCATGACAATAATCCCAAACACACCGCTCAGGCAACAAAGGAGTGGCTCCGTAAAAAGCATTTCAAGGTCCTGGAGTGGCCCGAGCCGGTCTCCAGACCTCAACCCCATAGAAAATTTGTTGAGGGAGTTGAAAGTCTGTGTTGCCCAGTGACAGCCCCAAAACATCACTGCTCTAGAGGAGACCTGCATGGAGGAATGGGCCAAAATACCAGCTACAGTGTGTGCAAACCTGGTGAAGACTTACAGGAAACATTCGACCTCTGTCATTGCCAACAAAGATTGTTACAAATTATTGAGTTGAACTTTTATTATTGACCAAATACTTATTTTCACCATAATTTACAAATAAATTCTTTAAAAATCCTACAATGTGATTTCCTGGATTTTTTTTTTTCTCATTTTGTCTCTCATAGTTGAAGTGTACCTATGTTGAAAATTACAGACCTCTCTCATCTTTCTAAATAGGAGAACTTGCACAATCAGAGGCTGACTAAATAGTTTTTTTACCCAACTGTATGTTGGCTGTGCCAATGTAATGAATCAACATTTCAGCAACTGTGACGAGTTATGGAAACGTTGCCACCATGTTGTGTAGAAATATTGTAATACAACATACCTACAACATTTATGCAATGTTTGTATTTTAAGCCAACCTTTGTACAACCAATAAAAGGAATCCTTGTTTGCAAGGATTTTAATGGAAAATATTTAGTAGGTTTTACACCAATAATACCAGTATGTTGAAAGCTACGTATGTTTACGCACCTTTGAAGTCATGGAAAATCATCCACACCTTCACCTAGGATTCAACTGGGGACTCCTAACACATCAGTCAATGTCTTACCACTGCTGTACCTTGGCTCTCAATAAATAGAAATGGTTCAGAATTACATGAACATGCATACATTTGGACATCAACATTGTAACAGCATTACTGGGACTCTACATAATGACATTGTGGCAACATTAAAGCTCAACCAAAATACAGTGTTGCATTTTCATAGTGTGTTTGCTTGATTACTGACAATTAGAGGACCAACATGCAGGCTGGCATTCCAGTCCAGGTGTGTGCTTCATGTTACCTGTCTGTATCCTTGGTCAAGACACTTCATCTGTAGTGTCCCAGTCCACCTAGCGCCACATGGGCTGGGGAAGTAACCTGTGATGGATTGGTGTCCTGTGCAAGGGGAGTCCAGCTGTAATCCGCTTTACTCATGGTACCTGTGAACATACACCAACCTGTTGGGCCTCACAACCTGTATAGGAGGAACCAATGAATCTGTTTTATTTGTGCCAGCTTTGAAACCTCTAAAATAAACTTAAAAATCTCCACTCACGGCCACTTTATGAGGTGCACCTGTTCACTTGCTTAACAAAATTGCTAATCAGCTAATTGCATGGCAGCAACGCATTGCATTTAGGCTTCTAGGCATTTAGGCAAAACGGCGTCCAACCCCAGTGTGTGTGTGTGTGTGTGTGTGTGTGTGTGCGTGCATGTGTGTGTGTGTGTGTGAGAGAGAGAGAGAGAGAGAGAGAGAGAGAGAGAGAGAGAGAGAGAGAGAGAGAGAGAGAGAGAGAGAGACTCCTGCAATGGGTTCTTTCAGTGGGCTCGATGCCGCGTTAGTCAGCATGCTAATGCTGAAGACATAACCTGTAATTGAGAGAATATCTGGCTGTTTGTTGTGTTCTTGTAGCCAGACAGGTAAGTTGACCTTCAGGCCACCAGGTCAAAAACTCACTGTATTGCCTCACTACATATGCATAAAATGGAATATTATACAGCAAAATGAAACCTATGAAGCCCCTCCCATGGACCGTGTCTAGCAGGAATTAAGGGAGTGATTGTGTTTTTCAGGACTTTGCTGATTCAATATTCCACTTGGTGAGGGAGAAGTATCGTTCACTGGTGGGCGGCTGCAGTCCTGCACACACTCGACACAAATCCCTGGCAGGCATCGTAATGACCCGAGGTATGGCAAATTTCATTGACTTTTATATATCATTTTGAATTATTGAAGTGGTGCAATATAGAAAGCGTGAGATGGAGATGGGTGGACAGAGAGAGCGAGTGGTAGAGAGCGAGAGAGAGAGAGAGCGAGAGAGTGAGAGAGAGAGAGAGAGAAAACGAGAGAGGATGAGCAATGGAAAGGGAAAGGAATACAAGACTGGGTGTAAAATGATAAACCAAGGCAGGAAAAAAAGGAGTTTCCACTCCATGCTGTACCATGCACTCGTGTAGTAGAGTGTAGACACATGATGAATTATTGACTATTGTGAGTCTCTGAAGAGAATCAGATATGGTAGTGCCAGTCATCCCACTGTATGCTGGACTTGTCATGCTCAGGCGCTTTTGACAGGAGTTCCTGGTGCCACAGCGGGAATCTTAACTAGATCGTGTTAAAAAGTGAATCTAACACCGGAGCAGTGAGGGGAGCAGCAGGAAATCAGCTTTGGCTTTTGTAATGTGTACTGCATTCTTGTACATATGAACACGTTCATTCAATCACACAGGTACACCACTGCAAATTAAAAAAAACTCTTTTGCAAAGAAATACACCCATGTACAGTGCATCCAGAAAGTATTCACAGAGCTTGACTCTTTCCACATTTTTTATGTTACAGCCTTATTCCAAAATGGATGAAATTCGTTTTGTTTTTTTTTGTTTTTTTCTCAAAATGCTACACACAATACCTCACAATGACAATGTGAAAAAAGTTTGTTTTTTTGGTTGTTTTTTTTTTATTTTTGCAAATTTATTAAAAATTGTAAAAAAAACAAAACAAAAAAAAAAACCTAAGAAATCACACGTACATAAGTATTCAAAGCCTTTGTCTTGAAGCTCAAAACTGAGCTCAGGTGCATCCTGTTTACACTGATTATCCTTGAGATGTTTCTACACCTTAAGTGGAGTCCACCTGGGGTAAAGTCAGTTGATTGGACATGATTTGGAAAGACACACACCTGTCTACATATAAGGTCCCACAGTTGACAGTGCATGTCAGAGCACAAACCAAGCATGAAGTCAAAGTAACTGTCTGTTGACCTCTGAGACAAGATTGTCTTGAGGCACAAATCTGGGGAAAAATTTCTGCTGCTTTGAAGGTCCCAATGAGCACAGTGGCCTCCATCATCTGTAAATGGAAGAAGTTTGGATCCACTAGGACTCCTCCTAGAGCTGGCCGCCCGTCTAAACTTAGCGATTGGAGAGAAGGGCCTTAGTCAGGGGGGTGATCAAGAATCCGATGGTCATTCTGTCAGAGCTCCAGCAATCCTCTGTGGAGAGAAGAGAACCTTCCAGAAGAACAACCATCTCTGCAGCAATCCACCAATCAGGCCTGTATGGTCGAGTGGCCAGAAGGCGCTCCATAAAAGGCACATGGCAGCCCACCTGGAGTTTGCCAAAAGGCACCTGAAGGACTCTCAGATCATGACAAACAAAAATTTTCTGGTCTGATGAGACAAAGATTGAACTCTTTGGCATGAATGCCAGGTGTCATGTTTGGAGAAAACCAGGCACTATCCCTACAGTGAAGCATGGTGGTGGCGGCATCATGCTGTGGGGATGTTTTTCAGCGTCAGGAAGTGGGAGACTAGTCAGGATTGAGGGAAAGACAGTTATCACTAAAAAACGAGTCATCATAACATGACATCACTCCTGGAATTAATCTGTGGCTCCATTCTTAACATTAGCAGCTACATTCCATTGAAGCGCATGGTTGGACTTCTCTAAAAGCTACGTCACTGCACATGAAAACACGAGTACTTTATTTTTGGAAGACTCTGTAGCTGTTTGATGTGAATACCGTATACTTTGAAACCGGTCACGGAAGTGCACAAAGTAATCCCCGTGGAAGATTGGATGGTCACTAACAGCCTAAATCTAAATTGCTATGATTTTGGTGTGACATGTCCTTGAACCTACTGGGGAGGTCATGGTCTAGTGGTTAAAGCGTTGGGCTTGAGACCAGAGGATCCTCGGTTCAAATCTTAGCCTGACCAGAAAAATCACTAAGGGCCCTTGGGCAAGGTCCTTAATCCCCTGGTTGCTCGGTGTGTAGTGGACGCCTTGCATGGCAGCAACCTCACACTGGGGTGAATGTGAGGCACTGATGTGTGTCTGATGCAGAGGGAAAAGCGCATTATAAATGCAGTCCATTTACCATTTACTGCAATTTACATGGTATACCTATGTTTTTGCCTGAATAGGTATAAAAATATTTTTGTTTATTTCCTTCATGCTCACGAAAAAAGACAATGTGGGGTCCAATCATAGTCCAACATTTTGGCTATGAGTTAGACCTGAAGATACCGTGCTGCATAAGGATGAATAAAAATTACACTCAGATATAAATACACATGCGCTGAAAATGCACACATAAGCACTCATAAGTCTACATACTGACACACACACACACACAGAGTTGCATAGAGGTGTGTTATCTCCCCGTGTGGCTGCAGGTTGTGGTGGTGCAGGGGCCAGTGAGGAGGGATCAGTATCTTAGCTGTCTTTAGACTTCAGTGAGACCAGCACTCATCCTGACCAAATCCAATCCCTCTCCTCTGCCTCCCAGTAATTGCTTCTGTTTGTTTATTAATAGAACATGTTATCTTCAAAGATCCAGACGCGGAGTTGCCAAGTATCCGCCGCAGTGGCGGCAGCATGGTGGCCAACATCCATGCTGCCGTCAGACACCTAGCTAGACAGGAACACTGGGGAGACCTGTTCTTTTCTATTCCTCCTCTCTGTGTCTCTGCCTCAAGAATATTAATCAGAATCCATCTTTGAGCCAAAGACACGCAGTGAACACCGCCACCACCCTCGCTGGAGTCCCGCTGAGATAGTTGAGCCCCAACATGAGTGAGATTAACCCGGCCAGCGGGCGGAGAGCAGTGAGGAAGCTGTCAAAGCAAACTGCCAGCAACACATTGTCAAACAATGTAAAAAATCTTGCTTGAATCACTGTGATAAAACTCATTGTCTGGATGCAAACAGCATTTTAATCAGTAGTGTGACAGTTGAGGTAAAACTAACTTTTTTGTTTGTGGATTAGTTTTTTCTAAACACACAAATTACCTTCCACTAAAATTTATTTCCACTAACTTTACATCAGCTAAACTTTTTTTTTTAATAAAACTGAATGATCAAAAATCACGCATGTTTATTCCTGTTGGAGCTCATACGCTAATTCAGTAAGTTCAGTAAGTGCTTGAAAGCAACAGGCATCATTTTTAGAAGATGGAGGAGCAGAAGATAAAAGCCAGAGAACATGCATTAGATTTTTTTAAAGAAATCCCATGTGTATTTTTATATCTTAAAATTTTTTATGTGTTTAAAACTTGCTGTACTGTGATAAACTGTATTTGTAAATTTAATTATCTGTGTACATCTTGATCATCATCTGATCTTGGTGTGCTAAACATTTTTGAGAACATCCATTTTTAAGCCCCTGTCACACAAGAATGTGGAGGAACCATTCCGACACTAATCGGACGCAATCGGCGTGGTCAGCCGTGGTCCGAACACAGATGACACAGACTGCTGTCAGACGGCACCGACATTAGAGCTGTCATTCATTCACTCACTCACTCACTCACTCACCCACCCACGCAATCAAATCTCCTCTCGTCCTCACATTCCCGGTGCTAAACTGACCTCTCATCAGTGTGTGTCTCACATGACGGAATGCGCGTGTGTACGTGTGTAGAACAGATGATCCGAGTGATGAGTGTGTGTCCACTCAGCTGCGTGCATGTGTTCATGATGGCTGAACAAGCCATGTGTGCCTGCGTGTGTAGAACAGGTGATCAAAGCAGCGTGCAATTGTGTGGCCGAAATGTTTGCTCACCTGCGTGTATATGTGTTCATAAACGCTGTACCAGCCACTCCGCATGCGTGCGTGCGTCTCACATGCACCCAGGACATGCTGGAGGGACTACATCTCTCGGCTGGCTTTGGAACGCCTTGGGGTTCCCCCGGAGGAGCTGGAGGAGGTGTGTGTAGATCGGGAGGTCTGGGCGGCTTTGCTTGAGCTGCTGCCCCCGCGACCCGACTCTGGATAAAGTGGAAGAAAATGGATGGATGGATGGATGGATATATATATATATATATAGTCATTTAAACTTGTAATTTCGTCAAAATATGTAATTGCCTTTAATGTTATCAGGATGCTCCCTCGTGGCGCCGGGACCGCGTTTTGTACTATGATCAAGGTGAAATGACAGTGAAAGTGTGTGTTTAGGTGTGTTTTCATGGTGTTTAGGTGTATAGTATTTGTTCATTGGGGGTTCGGTATGGACGGGTGTTTGTTCCCAATCCGACCCTGCACACACACACACACACACACACACACACACACACACACACACACACACACACACACACACACACACACACACACACACATCCCTAACAGTCAAACTCAATCAAGACTCGCACTAAGCTGCACTTTATCTTTTTATCTTTTCATCTCCTCATCGTCACCTCCTCTCTTCCCTGTACACTCATTCTCATGTAGATACATACACACACCACCTGTAAATATTTTCTTTATTTTAAGTGTGTTTCTTTACCTTTATTTTTTTCTTTACCGTTATTATTTAAGTGTTTTATTTATGTGTGCTGATTTATTTATTATGTGCCTTGCCGGGAGTGTGCAAAATTTCGTTATGCCTGCATAATGACAATAAAGATCTTGATTGTTTGATTGATTGATTGACTGATTGATTGATTACAATTAGATTTTTTTTTTCTTCAAACCATTTCACTCCTGATGTTGGAATGTGTAAACATACAAAAGGCCTCCAACTGGCTGTTGCCCCAATGCACATTATTAACTGGAGTAAAATATTCTGTATATCAATAATATAATAGTCAAAACCTTCAAAAACAACAACACCATCAAAGGCAATTATTTATTTTAAAAGCAGTCACCAGTTGGGAAGAACAATTTCCAAAAGGAATTTCTTGGAAAATTAAAATTCAAACTCCACATAAATGACTTTACAGTGATCTATCTTAACTCTAAGTAGCTGCAATCAACAGACACTGTAAAGCCATTATCTGAATCCCTTTATTCTCTATGGTTACAAAACAGGCAAAATGTTTCCTAATAATAAGCCACCATTATCTCTGAGCACCATAAAGCAGGCATTAAAACATTTTCTTCTGAAGAGGAATAAGCTCTCAAAGTCAACTTTTAGTAAACTCATTTATATGCCATTTAGATTGAGCTTCATAAATTCCATCTTTCATTCATTCTTTCATCCCAAGATGTTGGATGATTACAGTGAATGTCATCCAATGCGTTGTTACAATCACAGAAAATCTCTGAAAGTGGCTGGCATTTGCAATGGGAGGGGAAAGGAAAAAAAACTTGGCATGTGTAGAAAATGCACCCTGTTGAATCTTTATTAGCTTTAACAGACAACCGCTGTGAACATATAAGGGTGTCTTTGTGGAAAGCTACTGAAGCTGAAATTTCTCTCTGCTGCTGCCACATACCTCGGGCAAATCTCAGTTCATTTTTTGCTTCTTAGCAAGCTGTTTGTTGCTCGATGTTATTACTGATCTTTAAAATTAGCAGCGGCCAGAAAAGCAGATAAAGAGTTAAAAGCATTTAACCACTTGAAAAACAGATCTGCAGACTGAAAATCGGAGCTTAACCATCATTTGGAATTAATTTGTCTGTAAACCTTTGTTCTCATTTCGTCTGCTGTCCCTGTGGATTTTTTTCTGTGGTCTCGTCATCCTTTTTTCAATAAACCAGATTTAGAAGCAGCTTTTCTTGTCCAACAAATACGAGGTCTATTAGAAAAGTATCCGACCTTATTATTTTTTTCAAAAACCATATGGATTTGAATCACGTGTGATTACATCAGACATGCTTGAACCCTCGTGGGCATGCGAGAGTTTTTTCACGCCTGTCGGTTACGTCATTCGCCTGTGGGCAGTCTTTGAGTGAGGAGTCGTCCACCCGCTCGTCGATTTTTTTCATTGTTTAGGAATGGCTCAGAGACTGTTGCTTTGTTTGATAAAAATTTTTTCAAAACTGTAAGGCACAACTGAGTGGACACCATTCAATAAATTCAGCTGGTTTTCGGTAAAAATTTTAACGGCTGATGAGAGATTTTGGTCTGGTAGTGTCGCTTTAAGGACGGTCCACGGCGCCTGACGGCGATCTGCGCTTCGAGGCGGCAGCGTCTCGCCGTTTCAAGTTGAAAACTTCCACATTTCAGGCTCTGTTGACGCAGTAAGTCGTCAGAGAACAGAGAACTTTCAGAAGAAGTCGGCATGAGGAGTTTATTCGGACATTCCATTGTTAACGGTCATTTTGTAATGAAAGAACGTGCGGGCAGAGTCGCATGTCGGGCTGGACCCAACCGCGGGGGGGTCGCGGCAGGAAAAACACCTCCGTTGGAAATCTTAACGGGCAAGTTGGAACATGCCCAAGCTGTTAAACAATTTCTCAGTTACTCACTTGTTGAAAGCCATTAAAAGCTGCCTGAATTCTACAAATGGTTTTCAACACGGAGGTGTTTTTCCTGTCGCGGCGCACACAGATTTGCCGAGTCGTCACGGAAACGACTCGGCGAATTTGCGCGTACATCTTTCATTAAAAAAATGTCCTTAGACAGTGGAATGTCCGCATAAATTCCTCATGCCGGCCTCTTCTGAATCTTCTCTGTTCTCTCACGATGTCGTGGGTGAATTAAGCCTTAAATTAGGATGTTTTCAGCTCGAAACAGGCCGACGACAGCGCCTGGAAGCGCTGCAGGACGTCCCGCTCCATGGGAAGTCCTTACACCGACAGAAACACCCCATAATCTCTCATCAGCCGTTAAACTTTTCACAGAAAACCAGCTTAATTTCTCGAATAGTGTCCACTCGGATATTCCTCACAGGTCCAGAAAAAATTTTGATAAAGCAACGCGCGCCGTCTCGAGCAGCGTGTGAAACAAAGGAATTCAGCCGAGAGGGCGGGACCACATCTCACTCAAGGCCTGCCCACAGGGAAATGACGTCACCGACACGCGTGAAAAAACTCACGCATGCGCACGAGGGTTCAAGCATGATTGGTGTAATCGCATGTCATTCAAATCCATATAGTTAAAAAAAAAATAAAAGGGTCGGTTTATTATCTAAGAGACCTCGTAAATCTTGGGGGGGGGGGGGGGGGGGACCTGACAGAGACCGAATGTTATTTTATGTCTAATTTTTCCATGCTTCAGCACATTAAAATAAGTGGTGCTCACAATTAGCATAAAAGTTAGCTTTGACACCTGCTAATCCGCCAACTGAAAATTTGGCAGTGATAACACTAAGCCGATCCTCTGAGGTAGCATGATATCACAACACTTTCCCTTCCACATTTCACAGCTTTGGCTATATTTATGTCTTGTCCATTTGCAAAACACCCACATATACTCAACAAAATATAACGCAACACTTTTGGTTTTGCTCCCATTTTGTATGAGATGAACTCAAAGATCTAAAACTTTTTCCACATACACAATATCACCATTTCCCTCAAATATTGTTCACAAACCAGTCTAAATCTGTGATAGTGAGCACTTCTCCTTTGCTGAGATAATCCATCCCACCTCACAGGTGTGCCATACCAAGATGCTGATTAGACACCATGATTAGTGCACAGGTGTGCCTTAGACTGTCCATAATAAAAGGCCACTCTGAAAGGTGCAGTTTTATCACACAGCACAATGCCACAGATGTCGCAAGATTTGAGGGAGCGTGCAATTGGCATGCTGACAGCAGGAATGCCAACCAGAGCTGTTGCTCGTGTATTGAATGTTCATTTCTCTACCATAAGCCGTCTCCAAAGGCGTTTCAGAGAATTTGGTAGTACATCCAACCAACCTCACAACCGCAGACCACGTGTAACCACACCAGCCCAGGACCTCCACATCCAGCATGTTCATCTCCAAGATCGTCTGAGACCAGTCACTCGGACAGCTGCTGAAACAATCGGTTTGCATAACCAAAGAATTTCTGCACAAACTGTCAGAAACCATCTCAGGGAAGCTCATCTGCATGCTCGACATCCTCATCGGGGTCTCGACCTGACTCCAGTTCGTCGTCGTAACCGACTTGAGTGGGCAAATGCTCACATTCGCTGGCGTTTGGCACGTTGGAGAGGTGTTCTCTTCACGGATTAATCCCGGTTCACACTGTTCAGGGCAGATGGCAGACAGCGTGTGTGGCGTCGTGTGGGTGACCGGTTTTCTGATGTCAATGTTGTGGATCGAGTGGCCCATGGTGGCAGTGGGGTTATGGTATGGGCAGGCGTCTGTTATGGACGAAGAACACAGGTGCATTTTATTGATGGCATTTTGAATGCACAGATACCGTGACGAGATCCTGAGGCCCATTGTTGTGCCATACATCCAAGAACATCACCTCATGTTGCAGCAGGATAATGCACGGCCCCATGTTGCAAGGATCTGTACACAATTCTTGGAAGCTGAAAATGTCCCAGTTCTTACATGGCCGGCATATTCACCGGACATGTCACCCATTGAGCATGTTTGGGATGCTCTGGACCGGCGTATACGACAGCGTGTACCAGTTCCTGCCAATATCCAGCAACTTCGCACAGCCATTGAAGAGGTGTGGACCAACATTCCACAGGCCACAATTGACAACCTGATCAACTCTATGCGAAGGAGATGTGTTTTACTGCATGAGGCAAATGGTGGTCACACCAGATACTGACTGGTATCCCCCCCTCAATAAAACAAAACTGCACCTTTCAGCGTGGCCTTTTATTGTGGACAGTCTAAGGCACACCTGTGCACTAATCATGGTGTCTAATCAGCATCTTGGTATGGCACACCTGTGAGGTGGGATGGATTATCTCAGCAAAGGAGAAGTGCTCACTATCACAGATTTAGACTGGTTTGTGAACAATATTTGAGGGAAATGGTGATATTGTGTATGTGGAAAAAGTTTTAGATCTTTGAGTTCATCTCATACAAAATGGGAGCAAAACCAAAAGTGTTGCATTTATATTTTTGTTGAGTAAAACATCATGAGGTTTATGTCACAGAAATCCTACTTTACAATCACACTGCAGTCATTGTTAAATTATTTCCTTTTGCATTTATAATAAACACTTGTATTTATTTAGTGTTTGTTTTTCTGGTTGAAATAAGATATAAATAATCTACCAGACTTCAAAAAATATACAAGTTTCCATGTTATTTTATTGTCTAAAAATAAATGTCTGAGGTTCCTTATGTTAAACAAGAAATTATCTAATCTGAAATAACAGGTCATTTTAATACAGATGAAAGGTTTCTAAAGAACCATTTATTGATTTATTTACCTATTTTAATTACAAGTGTTCTAAACTTTTTAACAGTAATCAGAAATTTTGAGGTAACAACAACAAAAAAACATTTCCAATGATTTTTCTTCAGAAAACTGCTCTCTAAATGAGCAGTCCTGTCACACGTTAATGTTTTGTACAGATCAGTGGTTTCTGCACCAATTGGATTGGTCCAATCCATTTTGTAGAGATCAGTGGTTTCTGCCATGAGTCTTCCGTGTTTTGGCCCAATGCGTCGTTCCTATTGGACAATGCCAAGGTACATCACAGCTCAGAGTGTTGAAAGTTGGCGCACCTCATCTCGACAGAACACCGGCTCTGTGGTATGCAAGAGATCACTTGACCGAGGGTCTATACGTTTAAATAATAATTTTAAAAAATACTGTCATCACTCTTCACTCTTGGTCAGTCTCTTACAACGGTGCAGCGTAAATACACGAGCTTTCCAGGAGCGCATGTCTCCTCCGGTGCGCACTATTTTTTTTGGGGGGGGGGGGGTGGCGACCCCGCCCCCTGTGATAAACTCATCGCCCCCTTAATATTTTTTTTTCTGGCGCCGGGTCTGACAAAATGGAAGCAAATGCACACAAGCGGAAAAAAGTTTTTGTGTCTCCAAAGTGTGTGTGTGAGTGAGTGAGAGAGAGAGAGAGAGAGAGAGAGAGAGAGAGAGAGAGAGATTCACACAGCAGCAAATTAAGGAGCTGAAGTCCGTAACTGTTGCATGTAAAGATTAACAAAAGTAAAGCACAGTTAATTATGATAAAAGAAACGATTCCAACCTTGTATCAGTAGAAGAGCGGAGAGAAGTCCAGGCGCCGAGGACTCAATCCATTCACAGGGGCGGGAGCGGCCGCCTGCTCTTCCTGCAATCTGATTGGCCACCCTGTATGCTTCTCCATTGTCATTGGCTGTTGGTCATGTCAATCATTGTGCTCAATGTAAGTCTCTGTTCTGTGATCAAACGGAAACAAAACTGAAACCTAGAATAAGACTGCGCGGTGTATGAAACACTACACAACCTTTATTTTGACACAAATTCAGGAAGTGGCTCTGTAGCTGCGCCGATTAAATGCTGTAGCTTCACCGATCATGGACTTTCCTCGTGTTGACAGCAGCGCGCGGTTCAAGAACACTGTATATTTCCATAATCTCTATAAATATGGGAAGGCCGGCCCACGCACGTCTAAACGTGCAGTGGCCCACCGGGCAAATGCCCAAAATCACAGATTATCAGTCCGAGCCTCTGTGTGTGTGTGTGTGTGTGTGTGTGTGTGTGTGTGTGTGTGTGTGTGTGTGTGTGTGTGTGTGTGTGTGTGTGTGTGTGTGTGTGTGTGTGTGTGTGTGTGTGTTTGTGGTAGACATGGAGGTGTAAGTCTGTGTGTGATAGGAGTAGGTGTTTGTGTTTAAGGGGGGATGGTTCATGTTGACAGTTCTGTAGGGGGGTGGGATGCAGTGGTTCACTGCAGGGGGGCTATGGCTTTCACAGCTCTAGGGAAGAAGCTGTCCCTGAGTCTTTTCGTGGTGGCTTTGATGTTCCTGTACCGCAATGTTCCTGTACTGCTTCCCTGATGGAAGTGGTACAAACAGTGCATTGCCCGGGTGGGTGGGATCGGCAGCCATACGTCTGGCCCTCTTCTGGACTCAGGCAATGTAAATGGAGTCCAGATCTGGTAGACGGCGGCCCACAATCCCCTGTGCTGTTCTCACCACCCGGGCTAAGTCCTTTTTGTTTTGTGACGTGCAGCTGCCATACCACACCGTCACACTGAGACACAGGATGATCTCAATGGTGGCTCTGTAAAAGTTCACTAACACCTGAGAGGAGAGTCCAGACCACTTCAGCTTCCTGAGGAAGAAGAGCCGTTGTTGGGCTTTCTTTACCAGGTGTGAAGTGTTCACAGTCCAGGTGAGGTCAGAGGAGATGTGGATGCCCAGGAATTTAGTGCTGTCTACACGCTCCTCTGCCTCTCCGTGTATGCAGAGAGGAGCGTGCTCAGTCTTCCTGGACCTCCTGTAGTCCACGATGACCTCCTTTGTCTTGCTGGTGTTCAGGATGAGGTTATTCCTGGAACACCATTGTGTGATGTTCTGGACATCTTCTCTGTAGTGGGTCTCATCGTTGTTAGATATGAGACCCACCACAGTGGTGTCATCCGCGAACTTCACGACCATATTTGAAGGGTGAGTGGCAGAGCAGTCCTGGGTGAAGAGGGTGAAGAGGGCAGGGCTGAGCACACAACCCTGTGGCGTTCCGGTGTTGAGGATCAATGGTGGAGAGGTGGACTTCCCTATCCTCACCACCTGGGGCCTGTTGGTGAGGAAGTCACTGATCCAGTAGCAGAGCGATGGTGACAGACCCAGGTTGTGGAGCTTCAGGGCTAACACGTCCGGAAGAACAGTGTTGAAAGCTGAACTGAAGTCCACAAACAGCATCCTGACGTAGGTGTTTGGATGCTGCAGGTGAGTCAGGGCTGTGTGAAGTGCTAACGAGACAGCATCCTCCTTCAAACGGTTCTCCCTGTAGGCGAACTGCAGGCTGTCCAGGCCTGCAGGGATAGCGTCCTTGATGTATTTCAGGAGGATCCGCTCGAAGCACTTCATGATGACTGGGGTCAGGGCAACAGGACGGTAGTCATTGAGGCAGGTGATGGTTGTTGTTTTGGGCACAGGCACGATGATGGAGGACTTCAGGCAGACAGGGACCATGGAAAGCTGCAGCGACAGGTTGAAGATGTCCAGGAAAACCTCTGCCAGTTGGTCCGCACACGACTTCAGGGTCCGACCTGACACCTTATCTGGGCCTGCAGCCTTGTTGATGTTAATTCTCCTCAGGGTGGAAGTCACCTGGTGCATCTGCAGGGTGAGAGACTGATGCTGCACCTCTGGCTGAAGAAGGTGCACAGCCCCTCTGCTGCTTGGAGAGTCAAAGCGTGCAAAGAAGTTGTTTAAGGTGTTAGGCAGAGTGGGGTCATGGCTGACCTGCTGGTCACCGCGCTTGTAGTCCGTGATGGTCTGGATGCCTTTCCACATGTTGCGTGTGTTATTGTCCTTGAAGTTGTCCTCGATGCGTTGCTTGTATCTGTGCTTCACCAGCTGGATGCCCTTTTTTAGTTCTTTGCGGGCCCTGCTATAGTCCAGTTTGTCTCCGGCTCTGTAGGCTGCATCTCTGGCTTTTAGCAGGGCCCGCACTGTGCAGTCCACCCATGGCTTCTGATTAGGAAAAAACATGATTGTTTTTGTGGGGAGGACAGCATCAGTGCAGAAGTGGATGTAGGACAACACAGCTGACGTGTATTCCTCCAGGTCTGCGTCCTCTTTGAATACTCCCCAGTCTGTGTACTCAAAGCAGTCCTAAAGGGCTGAGGAAGCCTCCTCAGTTCAAACCTGAACGGTTCTGGTGGTGGGTTTGGTCCGGCAGATCAGAGGTCTGTAGGCGGGTATCAGTTTCACAGATATATGGTCTGACATACCAAGGTGAGGAGCTGCTGCAGCCTTGTATGCTCCTGGTATGTTACAGTATACCTGGTCCGGTGTGTTGTTGTCTCTGGTCGGAAAGTTTATGGATTTGTGGAATCTGGGGAGAACAGCTTTCAGTTCCACGTGGTTAAAGTCCCTAGCCACGATCACAGCCGCCTCTGGATTCGCGTTCATTTGGCCGCTGATCAGGCCATACAGCTCCTCCAGCGCTAACTTAGCGTTAGCTCACGGTGGTATATAGACTGCTATGATCATGACAGAGCTGAGTTCTCTAACAAGTTTGAACGGTCGGCACTTCACTGCCAAATATTCCAGGTCGGGGGAGTAGAAGGTTCCAATTAGGTTCGTAACTGTACACCACGAGTTGTGGATGTACAGTGCCAAACCTCCACCTCTGGTCTTGTCTGAGGCTGCAGTCCTGTCGGCCCGGAACAAGGAGCGCCCCGCTAATTCCACCGCTGCGTCTGGGATGTTGTTGTCCAGCCAGGTCTCCGTGAAGATCGTCACACAGCTGTCGGTCTTACTTGAGACGATCCTCAGTCTAATTTCGTCCAGTTTGTTGACGAGTGACCTGACGTTGGCGAGGAGGAGACTGGGCAAAGCCGGTCTGTGTGGGTTAGCGCGTAGCCTAGCACGTAGCCTGCTAATTTACTTCTAACAAATGTTGACATAATTTAAATTATACTTTTTGAATGTAAAAAGTTACAGTCATACCTCTCCAACCATAAACAGTTCTTCATGCTTGGTGACTCTGGTTCTGTGCTGGCCAGAGTCAAATAATGGCATGTTTCCACTCCATGGAACTTTGACATGATTCTATAACCCCAATTCCAATGAAGTTGGGACGTTGTGCATTTGGAATCATCTCAAAGGTAAGTATTTATAAATTTATATTGAAATGGCTTGTTAAACCAGTTGCATTTTCATTTCTTCTTATGAATATCTGTAAAGTTATGTTTATGATTTATCATTTTATCATAATCATTCAGATGAGTTGCGCTGTGGTGCGCAGGGCTGACACAGTGAGTCGCAGTGGCACACAGTGTTTTTGAATTGTTTGTGCAGTGTTCATGTGTAATTCACAAAATTAATGCGTGCCAGAGATTTTGAACATTTCAATATTTTCTTTACGCAGGCAGCCGCATAGTTTACAATGAGTTTACTACAAGTTTACAACCAGTTTGCAACAAGTTTACTCTGGTACAGCAGATTGCGTACAAGTGCATGACACACAACTGTCAGGATTTCAGCAGGTTTGAAGCCAAAGTTGCAGACAGACCAAACAGGAGTAAAGAGTAAATCATCTATTTACTGAAGTAATCAGATGAGTCCAGAACACAAAACCCGGTGAGTTCACAACTGGGGAACAGTCCAAATGATCAGCAACCAAGGAGGAGCATTTGCAGCAGCACTAGAACAAGGGTAGATGACCAAATGCTCAACAACTACGAACATGAGCAGAACAATCCAGAATAACCAAAGTGAGGACAGAACAATGACAAACTTAAATAGTGACATGTAACAAGGAAATGAGAGACAGGTGTGGTGATTGTGATGAGACACACCTGTGGAGGAACACCAAGTGGGGCCACACCTACAAACACACACAGGGACTGACAGAGACCGAGTAAAGCAGCACCTAGAACAAACCATAAATAGTAACCAACCAAAGGAGAACTGAAGAAGGGCTCAAGTGTGACATTTAGAAAAACACAACAAACAAATACACAGGACATAAAACCTCACCAACAATCCACCGTGTGTGCTATCACAGGCAGTCTACAAGGAACAATATGGCAAAACCATGCTTGAGACATGCATGTCAGTTGTGTGTGCCGTGTCCTAGAAGGTTGCAGACTGCCTGTGGACACTTTGTGCCCTGCACAAGCAAATTTTATAGGTCTTGTGAAAAAAGTCTCTGGAGAACTTTGTGAACGGTGTTGGTGTTACGACTCACATAATCAAGATTTGTCCTCCTTGGATTTCATATATTAGTTAGTTGAAAACAGCTTCCTGCACTGCATGAGTTGAAAGCTCCGCAGACCGGAATCTGGCATGGAGATCATCAGGAGAGAATGCATCACTGTTTCAGGCTTTTCCTCTCTACAGCTTTAATGATGCACCGAGCCCACTCACCAATGTGAGGTCTCCTTGCCAGTTCGACTGTATGCTGAACATTCTTTTGTACATACATTCTTTATATTTTGTATTTTAAAGTGGACCTCTCGCTGTAAAACAGGTGTAAAACAATTTTGCCCAAACCTCGTGCAAGTCAGGTGTGACTGTGCAACCTGTACTTGACAAGAACTATGATGGTACTCTTTCTCACACTTCCCTCGGATTCCCGCAGCATGGCTATGAGCTACCATTCCCTGTGACCCGTGTATGTCCAAAACATGTACAGCGGGAAGTGATTGAGGATTAAGACAAAGTCTGCTATTCATCAACTGCTTTTCTGGATTTCAGCCAACTTCTTCAAGCTACATAGCTGTGGGTCCAGTGCCCCAGCCCCAGATGTTTGGACATCATTGAGGAGAAGATTGGGTGGCAGGAGTACATTTACTTTTCCACTCTCTCATTCCACTCACATATCAAATCCTTCATCAGTTAAGCTTTTTGCCATCTTAAAAGCATCTCGAGACTGTGACCCTCACTGTCTGATTCAGTGGCTGGCACCCTCAACCATTACGTTGTTACCGCCAATGTGGATTACTGCACTGGTGTCCTGTTCACTCTGTTTTGCAAAGCCCTGGACAGACTCCAGTAAGTGCAGAACTCATACCAAGTCCTGGCAGCTCATCACCACCACTTTCATTCACCTTCTCTGGCTTCCTGTAAAGTCCTGCATGGCCTATAAAATCCTCCTCCTGTCCTACAAATCCCTCCATGCCCTTGTTCCTCAATACCTGTTGAACTTTCTCTGTCTGTACAAGTACACCCTGCCACGGTCTCTGCGGTGCATATACAAGGGTCTGGTGTCCATCCCCCACACCAGACTGTAAACATTTGAGGATAGAGCCTTTAGTGTGACACCCCATGAAAATTTCTTCTAACAAGGATCCACAGTGCTCCTTCTGTAGCAACTTTAAGAATTATTTAAAGTCTTACCTGTTCATTAAGTCCTTTGGTCTTTAACTCCAGATTCCCATTTGTGTTAAGTGTATTTGGGTATCTTGAAAGGCTCTATATAATTTTAAGGCATTATTATTATTATTATTATTATTATTATTATTTCTCTTGTACTTTGTCCATATATCATATGCTTAAAATGCTTTAGAATAATTCACATTTACACTGTTGTCATAGTGTTTACTTGCCTCAAGAGCACTTTAGTGATGGTAATGAAAGTGAGACAAATGATGTTCTTTCACATTCCCTCCACACAATTTCCAGCAAGATGGAAGGATTGAACCCATGAACCCTTTGGTTGTAAGGCCATTCCTTTATGACAAAATTTTCTAACTTCAGGCCTGCAAATGGCCTATATTATCAAACAAAATGCAGTTACATTTGCATACATTTGAACATTGAGAAAATGCTTTTATATTTGAAAGAAGCTAGTCAATAAAGGTTCAGTGTTTAATTTTGAAAAATTGCTGTAGTCATTTCTGCTGTAAAAATAACATTTATTGGTGCCTTTTCTCAGTCAGTCTGAAAAACTCATATATAGTTTCAACAACATTTCAACATTGGAAGTTCTGTGTTGGCTGAAACATGTTAGCGTCGTAGCTCTGCAGTGGGTTTAACGTATGAGATTTGATCATGACTGAGTCCAGCTGTAAACACTTCTTAAGGGCCCCTTCACACATAGTGTGAGGTTTGGACGAAGTGCACATTTAGTGCACATGACGCAAACCGTGTAATGTCATCCCTGCCTCCAGTGCCTTGTATACCTGTTGCTACAACTATTTGCACACATAAGCGCCTGAAAGACAAAGTGTGCGCTGTGTGAACCCATCGCACCATCTCATGGCAGGTGTCTGCCAAATTCTAGGTGACACGCAAGAACACCTAACACCGCTCACATGGCACTTAGAAAATGTGTGGCCAGTCGCACTTTTGGCACGACAACAGTCTGCAGACGACCACTGTCATAGTGGGACTGAAATTTGTCTCCAACCCCAATTCCATTGAAGTTGGGATGTTGTGTAAAATATAAATAAAAACAGAATATAACCTTCAACCTATATTCAATTGAATACACCACAAAGACAAGATATTTAATGTTCAAACTGATAAACTTCATTGTTTTTGTGCAAATATTTGCTCATTTTGAAATGGATGCCTGCAACACGTTTCAAAAAACAGTGGGTGGGGCAGTGGTATGTTTACCACTGTGTTACATCACCTTTCCTTCTAACAACACTCAATAAGCATTTGGGAACTGAGGACACTAATTGTTGAAGCTTTGTAGGTGGAATTCTTTCCCATTCTTGCTTGATGTACGACTTCAGTTGTTCAACATTCCGGGGTCTCCGTTGTCGTGTTTTGTGCTTCATAATGGGCCACACATTTTCAATGGGCGACAGGTCTGGACTGTAGGCAGGCCAGTCCCGCACTCTTTTACTACAAAGCCACACTGTTGTTACACGTGCAGAATGAGGCTTGGCATT
The DNA here is from genome assembly GCF_902500255.1 of Thalassophryne amazonica. NCBI lineage: Eukaryota > Metazoa > Chordata > Actinopteri > Batrachoidiformes > Batrachoididae > Thalassophryne > Thalassophryne amazonica. Next base: position 74,807,220 of record NC_047103.1, on the reverse strand, counting down.
GTCTTGCTGAAATAAGCAGGAATGTCCCTGAAAAAGACATTGCTTGGATGGCAGCATGTGTTGCTCCAAAACCTGGATGTACCTTTCAGCACTGCTGGTGCCATCACAGATGTGTAAGTTCCCCATGCCATGGGCACTAACACACCCCATACAATCACAGATGCTGGCTTTTTAACTTTGCGCTGGTAACAATCTGGATGGTCTTTTTCCTCTTTTGACCGGAGGACACGACGTTCATGATTTCTAAAAACAATTTGAAAGGTGGACTCAACAGACCACAGCACACTTTTCCACTTTGCGTCTGTCCAATTCTAATGAGCTCGGGGCCCAGAGAAGGTGGCGGCGTTGCTGGATGTTGTTGATGTATGGCTTTCGCTTTGCATAGTAGAGTTTTAACTTGCACTTATAGATGTAGTGATGAACTGTGTTAACTGACAATGGTTTTCTGAAGTGTTCCTGAGCCCGCGCGGTAAAATCCTTTACACAACGATGTCAGTTTTTAATGCAGTGCCGCCTGAGGTATCAAAGGTCACAGGCATTCAATGTTGGTTTTCGGCCTTACTGCTTACGTGTAGAAAGTTCTCCAAATTCTCTGAATCTTCTGATTATAATATGGACTGTAGATGTTGGAATCCCTAAATTCCTTGCAATTGAACGTTGAGAAACATTGTTCTTAAACTGTTGGACTATTTTTTTCACGCAGTTGTTCATAAAGTGGTGATCCTCACCCCATCTTTGCTTGTGAACGGCTGAGCCTTTTGGGGATGCTCCTTTTATACCCAATCATGACACTCGCCTGTTTCCAATTAACCTGTTCACCTGTGGAATGTTCAAAACAGGTGTTCTTTGAGCATTCATTAACTTTCCCAGTCTTTTGTTGCCCCGTCCCAACTTTTTTGAAAGGTGTTGCAGGCATCCACTTTGGTCTGTGCGCTGAATGGACAGGGGCGTGGCACTTGTTGACATCTCTGGACCTGGACATCAGAGCTGCAACTCATGCACTGTGTGCTGACGGACACACGCATGTGTGCGCGCTTGCTGTACTCACATAGAAAACATAAAAACATATATCGCTTTCGACGGGCTGAAGAGCATGCACACTTACAGGTCTGTCTGACAGGACAGTGAGCGGGCCACCACAGGACCATATGACAGGCCAACAGTACGACACATACACCACTTTCAGTCACATATCAGCAGAAATACACTGTAGCAAACGCTGTTTGGGCAATTATCACAGCGCTTTTTTTCTTTTGTTGAGAAAATACGTTTGTCTGGTTGTTGATTAGAGCCATTTCACTCTCCTTTTACAAGACAGTGAATGAAGTGCAGTGGCAGAGTTGCTGTCTGGTAATTAGGACATGCGGGTGCAAATCCTGTGAATGTTTTTTTGTTGTTGTTTTAATCCAGAGTTATTTAACCGCTGAGTTCTGTATTGCGTCCCCCTTTATGTATTATTTATATCAACTCAGTGATATTCACTCATTATACAGCTGGTTTTTATTTCATTTTCCTCCAAATCAGCAGCGCAATGTGGTGCACCTCGTGCCATGGAACACAATGCGAGCTGCTGCAGCAGCATGAGCTGGCGTTCCTGCCCATTACACTGGCATCGTGCACGCCTGCTCATCGACGCAATGTTTCATGGTGCGCTAATTTTGAACTGTTTCGCGCTATTTCACCGTTTTTGTCCACACGTCGTCCACACTTTGCACAGTGTGTAAAGTTTTGCTACTAGAAAAACTCCATTCAGTTTTTATCTTCTGCACAGAAAATTTTTTTCCTGTTTTGATGGGGTATGTAGGAATAATCCTGTTTGTTCATAAATGCGGAAACCACAACTCTTCCCAAACCTTTTGGTAGATTTCAGTGAAACTTCATACAGCTGTCCGCGCACTATATTAAGATGTGCATGAAGGAAAAAGATTCTGATCCAAAAATGAAGCATAAAAATAATGAAGCAAAAAAAAAAGTGTGGGGGGGAATTCAATTTTAAAATTATGGATTTGGGATCACTGTGCTCCTTCTTTCTACTCGTATGTTGGGTGGGTGGATGAAATGTTTCACAGGGAACCCAGGCAGTAAACATGGTTTGAAATGACAACATTTAATAGAACAGTAACCGTAACCGTAGAACAGTAATCTGTACTCCAAGATGGAAATCAAGAATTTCTGTAGAACTGTTATCACTGGTGCACATAAGCTCCTCCTCCTGGTTTAAAAGGAGCAATGTGCAGAGTGGCAGTGACTGAACCAGCATTTATACCTTAAACAGCATTGAAAAAAGCCATGGACAACACACCAAATTCAGTTCACAGTGACTACAAACCATTTTCCTTCCTTCGCTGTGTGAATAGAAAAAAAATCTTCCATGATGTTACCTATAGGATTTCCAAAGAGCGGTTTGAATATCAAATGGGATGGCCCCAAATGTCACCATCTTGGCAGTGCCCACTCTGCCTAACTGTTGACCAAGCTTGGGTACCTCTGATAGATGTACATGCATACACCATCATGCAACCAAGGAAGAGATATTGTTGACACCACCACTTCTGCACATCGGGTCTACCACATAGTCCAGACCAACTGATTTAAATATGATGCCTATTATGTTAGTATGAAACAGTGCAAAGAAAAATGCTTTTATAGTTTTTTTTTTTATGAACTGATGGCATCCTCTGGACCACTGGGATAGTCTCCAGCAGTCACAACCCTGGAACAAGTAGGTTAGGAAATGGATGGAAGAATTCTCTTTTCTGCATTCTTTGGTCTAATCTTTAGTTAATCAAGTACTTTTCATTGTCCATTTGGAACATCCTCGGGTCCACCATTCTTTTGGCATCCAGCAATTTATATTTATTTATTTTCCTGGGAAAGTAAATAAATATAAATAACACATTTTGCTTCTACACATACAAGTTCTGTTAGAAAGTATCCGACCTTTTTATTTTTTCAAAAACCTGATGGATTTGAATCACGTGTGCTTGCATGAGCCAACCTTGAACCTTCGTGCGCATGCGTTAATTTTTTCATGCCTATCGATTGTGTCATTTGCTTGTAAGCAGCCTTTGTGTGAGAATGGGTGGAGTCTCTCGTCGTTTTTTCTTTGCAAGAAATGGCGGAACGACGGAGCAGCGCGACTGCATCAAATTTTTGCCAAAACTGAGCGACAGCCAGGTGGAAACCATTCGGATTATTCAGGCGGCTTTCGGTGACGATCCTATGGGCATCACACAGATTAAGGAGTGGTACAACCGGTTTAAAGACGGTCGCACAACGGTGGAGAGCGAGCCGTGCTCCGGGCGGCCATCAACATGCCGAAATGACCAGATCATTTCCAAAGTGAACGCAGTGGTGATGTGGGACCATCGTGTGACTATCTGAAAAATTGAAGAAGAGATGGACATCAGCACTTTTTCTGTACATTCCACTGTGACAGAAGGTTTTTCCATGAAAGAGTTGCAGCAAAATTCATGCCGATGGCTTGGGCGCGAAGCTGATGGCGGAACAAAGCGCCACTGTGTTGAAGCCTCACAGGACATGTTGTGACATGCCCACCTCTTCCACAATTTCTCGGATAGGTCACACGACTGAAAAAGCCACCTAAAGCCATCAGAATCTTCCGAATCACAAAGTCCAAAAGCCAGAATTTATTTGGTGCAACTTGGACAAAGACACAGATGAAATCATGAGGCTATGTACTTGTACCATACCGTACCATACCATACCATACCATACCAACTTTACTTATAAAGCACCTTAAAACAGCCAGCAAGGTGCTATAAACTACAAACTTAAGACAAATTAAAATACAATAAAATAAAAATAAAAAGAACCACTAAAATGCAATTTAAAACATTATCAAACTAAGCCTCATTTGTGTCAAAAGCCAAGGCAAAAAGATACGTTTTTAAACGAACTTTAAAAATGACCAATGAGGGTGCCTCCCTGACACCCAGGGGCAAGCTGTTCCACAGTCTGGGAGCAACAACAGAAAAAGCCCTGTACCCTCTGAGCGTTCTCTTCGACCTAGGCACTTGCAGGAGCAGCTGGTCAGCCGACTTGAGAGACACATATACACACATTGTACATTGGTACAGAGATTCCTAAACTATGTTAACCACAACCACTAATCCTAACCCTAATCATGTCCCCTAACCATAACAATAACCCTTAGCCATAACAAGGTTGCACTAAATACAATTACAATTTGGAATTATTAATATGGCTACGTACAAATAGGCACTTTCTCTTATGATCTAGAGGAACTGCATGGAGTGGTGGAGGCAGTCGCACTGGAGGTAGTCGCTTGCTTGCTCTTGGTCCAGGGGTTGATCAAACACCTTATTTAAAAAAGGAAAATGCCTTTATTTAAAAAAAAGGGAAAAAAAACAGGCTATTCCTGGTGCTGTCACTAACTCAGAGAGCACGGTGTGTTTACCTGCTGAGTGATGTGTGTGCTGTCGTCCTGTTACTGCCATTGACAGTTGCCATAGTGAACAGACGACAGTCTGTGATGTAGATGTTGTCTGACAGTGTTGTTGTCCTGGGTGTGACATCTTTGAATCACCAGTAATCAACAGATGTATTTGTGTGTGGAGAGTGCCTGAGGAATCTGACTCTCCTCTATCTTGTTCCTTTTGACCCTCTCTCTTTGTGTTTCTCTGATGCTACTGATTATTTGTGGTTTAAAAACAGCACACAGCCGATGGGGCTTTCCATCTCTGTGTGTGTCTCTCTCTTCTTTTACTGGTTCTCGCTTTTATTCACTTCTCCTCCTCTCCTCCCCCTGCAGACTGAAGGCAACCTCATTGCCAATTTCATGGCAGGATAGCGAGCAGCACAGCAGAAATTATCCACTGCAAAATTGATCTAAACAATCACAAAGTGGAACGGAAAATGAAAGCAAGAAGAATTAAATTGGGAGAGACTCTTACCATTAAAAACTTGCTTTATCACTGAGAGGAAATTTAGGTGCATTGCCTACAATGAATGCTAACAGTTAAAAAAATATATTGGATACAACCCCTGGCAAAAATTATGGAATCACCGGCCTCATAGGATGTTCATTCAGGTGTTTAATTTTGTAGAAAAAAGCAGATCACAGACATGACACAAAACTAAAGTCAGTTCAATGGCAACTTTCTGGCTTTAAGAAACACTATAAGAAATCAAGAAAAAAAGATTGTGGCAGTCAGTAACGGTTACTTTTTTAGACCAAGCAGAGGAAAAAATATGGAATCACTCAATTCTGAGGAAAAATTATGGAATCACCCTGTAAATTTTTCATCCCCCAAATTAACACCTGCATCAAATCAGATCTGCTCATTGACATTGACCCTATGCCATGACATTGACCCTATGTGTCTTTTTGCAAGGAATGTTTTTGCAGTTTTTGCTCTATGGCAAGATGCATTATCATCTTGAAAAATGATTTCATCATCCCCAAACATCCTTTCAATTGTCCAAAATATCAACGTAAACTTGTGCATTTATTGATGATGTAATGACAGCCATCTCCCCAGTGCCTTTACCTGACATGCAGCCCCATATCATCAATGACTGTGGAAATTTACATGTTCTCTTCAGGCAGTCATCTTTATAAATCTCATTGGAAAGGCACCAAACAAAGGTTCCAGCATCATCACCTTGCCCAATGCAGATTCGAGATTCATCACTGATATGACTTTCATCCAGTCATCCACAGTCCACAATTGCTTTTCCTTAGCCCATTGTAACCTTGTTTTTTTTCTGTTTAGGTGTTAATGATGCCTTTCGATAGCTTTTCTGTATGTAAATCCCATTTCCTTTAGGCGGTTTCTTACAGTTCGGTCACAGACGTTGACTCCAGTTTCCTCCCATTCGTTCCTCATTTGTTTTGTTGTACATTTTTCGATTTTTGAGACATATTGCTTTAAGTTTTCTGTCTTGATGCTTTGATGTCTTCCTTGGTCTACCAGTATGTTTGCCTTTAACAACCTTCCCATGTTGTTTGTATTTGGTCCAGAGTTTAGACACAGCTGACTGTGAACAACCAACATCTTTTGCAACATTGCGTGATGATTTACTCTCTTTTAAGAGTTTGATAATCTTCTCCTTTGTTTCAATTGACATCTCTCATGTTGGAGCCATGAGTCATGTCAGTCCACTTGATGCAACAGCTCTCCAAGGTGTGTTCACTCCTTTTTAGATGCAGACTAACGAGCAGATCTGATATGATGCAGGTGTTAGTTTTGGGGATGAAAATTTACAGGGTGATTCCATAATTTTTTCCTCAGAATTGAGTGATTCCATATTTTTTTCCTCTGCTTGGTCTAAAAAAGTAACCGTTACTGACTGCCACAATCTTTTTTTTTCTTGATTTCTTATAGTGTTTCTTAAAGCCAGAAAGTTGCCATTTGAAATGACTTTAGTTTTGTGTCATGTCTGTGATCTGCTTTTTTTCTGCAAAATTAAACAACTGAATGAACATCCTCCGAGGCCAGTGATTCCATAATTTTTGCCAGGGGTTGTATTTCCTAAGAAATTGTAAGGTTGGTCTAAGCTGTGGTTTGCCCTTCCTCCAGTTATTGTGTAGACATACTGATGACAACAAGCAGTGTGCTCGTGCACATACAGACCCTGCATCGACAGTTGCTTTTAAATATGAAATTCAAAATCAGTGCAATTCATTCACTTGTGTTTTATTGTTTGAACTCTGAAACAAATGGACCATTTCTGAGTATTTGTTCTGAATCAATTGGTGATGTATTGACATTCCATTTAGTACAGCTCATGTTGTATTCCGTTGGTACTGACTCAGGAGCAGTGTCCAAAACAGTTTTTGAATACTTCAGAACAGTGTTTCGCGTCACTAATTTTTAAACTATCCCTAGCCACTTGCTGTATCTGTTGTTTATTTCCTGTTTTAATTTCTTATTCTGTTTTATATTTATCTAGCAGGGCAGCATATAACTGAAACAATCCTGCAAATGGTGATACAAGCATCAAATTCAGCACAAATACACCTTAGACATTACTCTTTGAAATAACCGATTAGCCACCTGAATTTTCAATAGGCAGCCAAGTAGGGGTCAATTGAAGTATTACACAGGGGTCAAAATAAAAAGATGCTCTAATCATATTGAGAGCTATATCGCATTATTTGCTTGATCATAACAATTTCCAACAGGTATAGTTTGGACTATCTATGACTGAATGTTATGGGGTTATCGGGTAAAAAGAGCAAGAATGGTGACAAATGTCAATTTCAGTTTGTACTGGGGTCAAAATTTAAAGTTGCCCCAATTTTGGTAAAAAGTGATGCAAATTATTGGTTGAGCTAATAGGTTGAATAAATGGAATAGTTTTGACAGTGCTGAATGTTTGGTCTCTAAAGTACAGGTCAAACAAGCTCAACATCCATTGGATTCTATGACATGGCACATACGAGGTCTGTCAATAAAGTATAGGTCCTTTTTATTTTTTTCAAAAACTATATGGATTTCATTCATATGTTTTTACGTCAGACATGCTTGAACCCTCGTGCGCATGCGTGAGTTTTTCCACGCCTGTCGGTGACATCATTCGCCTGTGAGTACTCCTTGTGGGAGGAGTCGTCCAGCCCCTCGTCGGAATTCCTTTGTCTGAGAAGTTGCTGAGAGACTGGCGCTTTGTTTGATCAAAATTTTTTCTAAACCTGTGAGACACATCGAAGTGGACATGGTTCGAAAAATTAAGCTGGTTTTCGGTGAAAATTTTAACGGCTGATGAGAGATTTTGAGGTGATACTGTCGCTTTAAGGACTTCCCACGGTGCGAGACGTCGCGCAGCGCTCTCAGGCGCCGTCGTCAACCTGTTTCAAGCTGAAAACCTCCACATTTCAGGCTCTATTGATCCAGGACGTCGTGAGAGAACAGAGAAGTTTCAGAAGAAGTCGGTTTCAGCATTTTATCCGGATATTCCACTGTTAAAGGAGATTTTTTTAATGAAAGACGTGCGGACGGATTGCAGCGTTGGCTCGCAGCCGCTGCGACGCTCCGCCACAGGAAAAACACCTCCGTTGGAAGCCTTAAGGACAAGTTGGAACATGTCCAGCTGTTAAACAATTTCTCATATACTCACTCCACTGAAAGCCATCAAAAGCCACCTGGATTTTACAAATGGTTATCAACACGGAGGTGTTTTTCCTGTGCCGCCGCACCGCGCCGGCTGCGTCCCGACGCGCGGACCTGTCCGCTCGTCTTTCATTAAAAAAATCTCCTTTAACAGTGGAATATCCGGATAAAATGCTGAAACCGACTTCTTCTGAAACTTCTCTGTTCTCTCACGACGTCCTGGATCAATAGAGCCTGAAATATGGAGGTTTCAGCTTGAAACAGGCTGACGACGGCGCCTGAGAGCGCTGAGCGACGTCTCGCACCGTGGGAAGTCCTTAAAGCGACAGTATCACCTCAAAATCTCTCATCAGCCGTTAAAATTTTCACCGAAAACCATCTTAATTTTTCGAACCGTGTCCACTTCGATGTGCCTCACAGGTTTAGAAAAAATTTTGATCAAACAAGCGCCAGTCTCTCAGCAACTTCTCAGACAAAGGAATTCCAACGAGGGGCTGGACGACTCCTCCCACAAGGAGTACTCACAGGCGAATGACGTCACCGACAGGCGTGGAAAAACTCACGCATGCGCACGAGGGTTCAAGCATGTCTGATGTACAAAACATATGAATGAAATCCTATAGTTTTTGAAAAAATAAAAGGACGTATACTTTATTGACAGCCCTCGTATGTTACTCTGTAACATGATAACTAAGTATGACACATGGTCCAAACTATTCCCTTTTAAAACTCTGTTAAGTCAACTAATAATTTGCATCACTTTTTACCAAATTGGGGCAACTCTAATTTTAAGTAATGTCTAAGGAGTATTTGTGCGAATTTAATGCTTGTATCACCATTTGTAGGATTCCGCTCTGAATATGCTCTTATCAGCTGCACTATAGTGTTTGCAGGTAGTGATATCTTGTTTTAGTACAGACTCTGGAACAGTGACTGAAATAGAGCCATGCTTGACATTAGCATCACGAAATAGTAGAATCCGGCAAAAAGCTTTGTCGCTATCCCTAGTCACACATTCTATCAAGTTCTTAATTGGGAATTGCCCACATATTAGTCATCATGTTTCTCCCTGTTGTTGCTGGCTTGTTAGCTTGGCAGAGCACAACTAACAATGTTGTTAACATCGTCCACTGTTCAGAGGCAGACAAAATACATGACCTCTGAGGGACTTGCCGGGAGTCCCTCAGCTTGGGACTCCGGCAAGGCCGGTCACATTCCTCCCCTCTCCTCTCCTCCTTTCTGCTCTCTGTCTCTGCTCTGACCTTCAAAGTCCCAGCTCACCAGACTGTGAAATTCTTCAATTATGATTTGGATTAACTATGGAATTGATCAGCTGGTCTCTCAACACCATTGACACCATTTGTTTTCGACAAGGAGATCAGGGTTGGGGGACCCTGCATGCCCTGATGGAACCTACCCAGCGGGCTTTACTCTTGATGCCTGAGAGAATGGAGTGTGACATGTGGCTCCACTCTCTGTGGAAGACGTTGAGGATTCATTCGTATTCGCTTTTATGGTTGGAGGTTTGGTACTGATTGGTTTGTGCACTGCCCTGACCCACAGGAATATTAGCAAGACGGCTGCTTCCAGAATTTTGTCCCCTCATCAGTCCGTCATGATTAATGAGTTGGACAATGCTGTGTAATATTCTTCATAAATTTGGACTCTCGATGGTCAGGGGTGCAGTAAATATAATTCTGTATCTCTCCGCCAAACATCAACATGGCAGCCTATCGGCTCCTGAAAGCCAAATTCCCTGCTCTTCCCCCAGAAGGATCTATGGCCTTGGTGAAGGAATACGGCTCCCCCTTCTCATCTATCCCCCCCCCCCCCCCCCAGCCTGCTGTTGCCTAGCAACATCAGACTTTACACACACATGGACAGAAACTGTCAGACTTTACACACACACACACGGACAGAAATTGACAGAAATTTAACTCATCTGCACAAAACGGAATTCTCCATCCGTATTACCCTCCCCCACCCCGTGTCTCTCCACTCCCCTCACCCTGGCTTCCTCCTTGCCACCTCGAAGGCAGCGCGGTTTTTACTGCTGCAGCCTTCAACCCCCAAGCTGGGCGGCCTTCACCCACTTTGCCTCAATTCGGATGACGGACTGCTTCAAGTTCAGTGCACATAAACAATGTCAAATGTATATGTGTTGTCTTTAATTTTGATGTGTGCCATTATTACGGAAACAAGTATAATTGTGGATTAATTGCTGTATCTTGTCTGAGGTAATTGGAGTGTAAACGTAATTGCCCTTTTTTGGGATCAATAAAGTTGTCTGAAGTGAAGTCTGAAGTCTCTAACCTATAGTTCTTCAAGATGTTTGCCAGCAAGGGTGGTGGCCAAGTGGTTAGTGCACTTGGTCTCAGTGCAGAAGGTTCCCGGTTTAAACCCCACTCCTATCACATTTCTCCATGTAATGTGGAATTGAGTCAGGAAGGGCATCTGGCGTAAAACTTGTGCCAATTCAACATGCAGATCCACTCTGAATCTGCTGTGGTGACCCAGAGTGAAAGAACAAGGGAGTGGCCAAAGGGACTTACTATCCATGAACCATCTTTATCAACTGACTCTCATAAGGCAATTGCCTCCACTAATCATCCACCAGGTGGCAGTATGTCCACAAGACATTACATATTCAAAACAATGTTGCTCTTTCAATCATATTCTTGGCAGATGGAACAGAGAAGGACTTTTTCTGGGGCTGTTATCCATCTCATCAGGATGTGCAGCAGACATCGGCATGACACTCAGACTGGACAAGTGTGGTCGAATGGTGGCAAAAATGTGGTTCAAACTGACAAAGTGAAATTTCCAGACATACAGGAGGGTGAGAAGTACCTCAGTGTCCCATAAGTCAACAGGAGCCATAATGAGAAAGCTAGGAGGACAACTAAGCCACAGCAAAGTACCTTCAGAGTTCTAGGAAAATTAAGGAGCGCCATTGGGCAGACAGGCATGTCAGGCCGGGCCCGCGCATGTTGGGCTGCACATGCGTGACATTCAGATAGCCTGCTGCGTGTTCACATGATCTGATGGTCAGTTTCACATGGTGCATGGTACTGGCTTCCTCCCTGCCACCTCGAAGGCAGTGCGGTTTTTACTGCTGCAGCCTTCAATCACCCCAAGCTGGGCAGTGCGGGCCCCTCCTGCTGCAGCCTTCACCCACTTTGCCGCAATTCCGATGACGAACTGCTTCAAGTTTAGTGCACATAAACAATGTCAAATGTATATGTGTTGTCTTTAGTTCTGATGTGTACCATTATTACGGTAAACTAGTAATAATTGTGGATTAATTGCTGTATTTTGTCTAAGGTAATTGGAGTGTAAACGTAATTTTGTTGTTGTTGCACTCGTGTAATGACAATGACAATAAATCTCATCTAAATATTAGAATTTGCGGTGTTTTTTAGGGTGTATGGTTTTAATTTTTTTCTCTACAGCAGCAGTGCAATATGGTGCAGCACGTTCCAGCTGCTGCACTGTGTTCTTGCACGAGCGTGCCCGAAACTGCTGAAGCGGGCTCATTCACGCCTGCCTGACCATGTGTCCCTCCAGATGTTGGCTCGATGTATTCAGGGTTCGCTCATTCGGGCTGTTTCGCTGTGATTTGCCCTGATTTGTTCTTATTTATGCTATATGTGAAGGGGTCCTAAAGCTTGTCCTGCCAGAATAATTTCTGCAATAAGCCATTTATCCAATAGTTATGTTTCACACATGATAAGAAGAGGAACTATTTCATGCTATGGCGCGCTGGAGACCAGATTAATGTTTGTCAGTAACATGAAAAACTAGACCTGCTTTTAGCCTAGAGGTTTCTGAATGAAATGAAGAATGTATTTTCCAAGTAGTAATAGTAGTATTAAACAGTCATGTCAATTGTAGTTTGGTCACTGGACCTGTGATGTTTGTGCTCAGATTTCCTGTGGCTGCACCTCTTCATGTCTCTGCGCTACAGACACACATCTTTTGGAAATCTGTCTGTGGAAATAAAACATCCTATTGCATCCAGTCTGCTCTCTGTAAGCCTGATCATGTCGGATCTCGGAAGCTAAGGAGAATGGGTCCTGGTTAGGACTTGGATGGCAGACCTCTTCTGAAGACCAGGGGTTGTGTGTGTGTTTCTCCAAGTAAAGCAGAAGTTGTGTCAGGAAGGGCATCTGGCTTAAAACTTGTGCTGAATCCCAGTGCTGTCATGATTCTCAGGGGAGCTGGGCACAGGAGGAGGCAGGAGGCACATTGCAGACTCACAAGCAGATGGCAGGATATAAAAGGCTTTATCAAAAATTCAGGCAGTGGGTCTGGTACACAAAAAGGCAGTCAGCAAAACTGAGGTACAGGCAGATGTAAAGCAAGGGTGTCGTCAAAAATACAGGCTGAGGTCCAAGCACAGCAAACAGAGTCACAAGGGCTGAGATAAAGGCAAGGTCAAAAAACAGGCACGGTCGGCAACAAAGAACTCTGGCTAGGAACTAGGATGCGTGAGCTGGAACAGAGACAGAACATCAACAAACAAGCACAGAACACACAACTCAGGGTCTAAATACACAGAAGATAATTAGCAGTGATGTGACACAGGTGTGGTGAGCTGGCAGGAGGAGGGTGTGGACAAACAAAGATGAGACACTGTGAGGCAAGAAAGTGCAGTGACAAGATGACAGACAAAACAGGGTGTGGCCAACAGATATGAGGAAGTACAGGACAAGAGAGTGCGGGGATCAGAGGGATAGAGTGATACAAATGAAACTAGGCGTGACTATAAGAGAACAGAGATGGAGAGTGTACACAAGGGAGTGCAGAGACAACATGGACATGACTATTAATCATAAACTAGCAATACTAAAAAAAACAAGTCCGACAACTAATGAACAAAGCATGGACTCTTGACAAGAAAAGATTCGTATGAGATCAGAAATAGAAAAGCAGGCATCAAGAAAATCAAAGGACCGAAACCAGAACAGAACTGACCAACAATACAACCGAAGGCTAATGTGATAAACTTGACAAATCAAACTAGTGATATAAACAAATCATGAAACAATCAAAACCAGTGGATCAACACTAAACTAAACAAGAACAGAACTCAACATGTGGCAGAAGTGTGATGAACAGAAAACAACAAGCTGTGACAAAAGTAATGATGAACAAAAATCAAAGACAGTGGATCAAAGACTTAACTAAACCAGAATGAAATTCAAAACGTGGGTGAAATGTGATGAACAGAAAACAAGCACCTGTGACAAAGCAAAATAAACAGATGATCAAAAAAGCAGACAAAAGAACTCAATAAAGACAGACCGACAGAAAATCATAATGATCACAGATGGAGCAGGGGCAAATCACGACATGCGGATCTGTGCTGGATCTGCTGTGGCAACCCTGTTCAAAACAGGAGCAGCCGAAAGGTGAACAACATATAAAACTTCCTTTTAATCATGATCCTTTCCTCCACAGGAAAATGGTCTCCTCTGCAAGTCGGGCCAAACCTGCACCTGCAGCCTGACTCTGACCATGGCTCAGAGCACTCACCCTAGTTAAACAAATTGAGTGCATAATGTGCTCAATGCAGTCCAGACTGACACGTTTCTCTGAGACGAACATATCAGGGTCAAATGGTGCAGAGTATGTCTGGGTGTGTTGCAAAGCATGTCCTCCTATGCATACAGCTGTAGCATGCATGTGTCTGCCGCAGACATGTATATTTAACGGCAGACACGGCAGACTTTCTCTTTGAGAAAAAGCATCACTGTTCAGAACCAAAGACAGCTCCCAAGCAGGAGTGACGCAAGAAGGAAGGCAGGCTTCTAAAATTGTGCCATATAAACACAGCCATCCCACAACAATCTTGCCACCATCATGCATATGTGTGCACCAGTGCCTTTCGCACACTTTTTTCCCCACAGTGTATTCTTCAGGGGGCTGCTGTAGAAACTGTCTATAACTCGCTGAAATCACTGACACTCCAGAGTTCAAGGCAAATTAGGAACCTGGGTCAATGGTACAAATAGAATTCAAGCTACAGAGTCAGATTCTGGGTCCCACAGTATCTGAAGCCTGAGATACTGCACAGGACCTTCAAACTCACATGTTTTGCAGTATTGTCTTGAAAAACATAAATGTCCATTTGTTAGAGTGCACTTCTCTGAAATATCTGAAAAGACACAGTGTGCAATGAAAAGCTAAGTAAATAAATCAAGTAAATACTTTTTTTTTTTAATGTGCCGTGAAATATTCAGGCTCTGCCTATTTATGAAGATGCACCTCCATAATGTAACTATCTACAGTATTACAGACCAGACAATATTTTCAGTATGTTTTGAGACAATTTGTAATTGTAAGAGCAACAATTTCTCTAGTTGAAAGAAATATTCTTCAAATTTCTTGACTCTGTCCCCCAAAAATATAGTGTATCCATTCAACAAAAGAATCAACCTTTGCAAGTAGTGTGTAAATCAAGTCATTACTTAAACACAAAATCTATTCACCATGTTTTTTGAAAACTATTTTTGATGACATTTCTATGACAACAAACAGGCTTGAGGAAAAAAAACATGGCTTCCTAGCTAATAAACCATTCCACTCGTCCACTCGAAAAGAAGTGACAGTATCACAAGTTGAGTCAGGTCTGGAGTACATGCTGGTGTTGCACATTGTTGCATCCGTGACACGACAGAACCACCTTGGATCCTGGATGGCAACCACCAAGCCAGACAACTGGTCCGTCCCTGCCTCTCGAAAGAAACCATCCATGAGCCACAACCAGATGAAGCATGAGCATCCCACTGGCCTCCAGCCACTGGGGGTCTTCAACACTCAGGCACCTTCATCCTTGATCATGCACAGAGAAACGATTAAAAAAATTTACCTTTCAACTAATGTTGAATGCACTGGAATGCAGTACAGTTCTCTTCATCATAAAACAAGGTGGTGTTATTGACTAAATAGTCCTGCATATGAATCTGAATTGTTAAAACTTCAACAACTTGGCCGGTTGTTTGAGGACAATTTGTTTCAAGTGCATTTATTTCAGTGTGTGTTTTAAGGTAATTTTTAAAGCAAACTTGTTCTTCTTTATAGTCTTTCTTATCCAGCTTTCCACATATATAGTGTGCAACCACTCCCCTCCTCCTTCCTCTTTCTCCTTCCCTGCCCTCCTTCCCTCTCCCTACCAGTAGAGGTGTCAGGACTCTGCCGCTCAGTGCCATCTGGGCCGAGTCTGATAAAAGCTCATGTGCCGGGCCGGCGAAGCCTGCAGGTCCGCCAGAAACCAGTGGAGCTTGACTTTTAGAGGCGATGAGAGAGATTTGTGGCAGCCGAGGAAGGAATGGCAGAACTGTATGCTATTAACTTACTGATTCACCCACTTCCTTCTCTGCACCACCTCAGTCAATCATGTCTCTGTACTTATGTGAATCCTCTTTGAGAAATGTACTGTCTCTTTCTCTGTTAATTATCAAGAGGAGGCAGGGTTATTTTGAGTATGGGTGTGTCCTCAGTCAGGTAGCAATGTTTGTTTCTGTTAACTCTACTCACTGGGAAGAGCTCCCTATGGCTAAATTTGTATACCAGCAATACTGCCTCTGTTGTCGACGAGCCATTTCTTGTTTGCTGTAGCAATGAATTATTACAGCAGTGTGACAAGCATTTGAAGCCACTGTGGCTTCTGCACTTGTCCTCAGAATAGAAGAAAGCATGCACAAGAATGAATGAATGAACTTATTTATTCAGCACACAAATCAGCAATTATGGAGCCCTGGAAGTGTCATAGCAAAATGTTTTGCATGTGGAGAGAATGTGCGCACGTTTTATTATATTGTGCACTCATTTTATTATATTGTGCTCACGTTTTATTATATTGTGCACTCGGTTTATGATATTGTGCGCACGTTTTATTATATTGTGCGCTTGTTTTATGATATTATGTGCATGTTTTAAGCATCTTTGGGTAAAACAAGGGCAGGATCTACTTAAATGTGGCCACAATTTGTAAAACGTGCACTCAATATTGTCATGACACATAAATGTTGGCTATTAGCCAGCAAACCAGGAGACAGTGTAATACATTTCTCCATTAGAAATGGATCTGGTCAGAGTATATCATCATGGTTTGGGTGAACAAGGCCATACAGAGAACTCCAGCTGCCCAGCATGGCATCATCTGGAGTTTAAGAACATTAAAAAGGATGCTGAGGGCAAAGTGTCTCCCCATCCTGAGGATGACAATTTAGGCCATATCATTTTGAACGAAAGGAAAACGTGCACACGTTGTATTATAATTCGAGGGCTCAATTAAAGGAAAACATGCGCACGTTTTATTAATTTGAGGGCTCAATTAAAGGAAAACATGCGCACGTTTCTTAATTCAAGGGCTCAATTAAAGGAAAACGTGCGCACGTTTCTTAATTCAAGGGCTCAATTAAAGGAAAACGTGCGCACATTTTATTAATTCGAGGGCTCAATTAAAGGAAAACGTACGCACGTTTTATTAATTCAAAGGCTCAATTAATGGAAAACGTGTGCACGAATTATCACGGCCATTAAAACGTGCACACAAATTATCACAGCCAGGAAAACGTACGCACGTTTTATTAATTCAAAGGCTCAATTAATGGAAAACGTGCGCACAAATTATCACGGCCATTAAAACGTGCACACAAATTATCACAGCCAGGAAAACGTGCGCACGTTTTATTAATTTGAGAGCACATTTTATTAATTCGTTGGCTCAATTAAAGGAAAAAGTGCGTATGAATTATCATGGCCAGAAAAAAAAACATCACTTTAAGTGACCTCTCCCGGGTTCCGTAAACAATAACAAGAACTCATAAAAAGAACAACTTAACAATATACCTGTGTGGCCAAAAAAAACTAAAAAAGGGCGTAGGCAGAAGCAAAGCTTCTAAATAAAAAATAGTGAATGTATATACAGTTGTATGCAAAAGTTTGGGCACCCCTGATCATTTTCATGATTTTCCTTTATAAATCATTGGTTGTCTGGATCAGAAATTTCAGTTAAATATATCATCTAGCAGATGAACACACTGATATTAAGTGAATGACATTTCTAGTATTTACAGAAAGTGTGCAATAATTATTTAAACAAAATTGGGTAGGTGCATAAATTTAGGCACCCTTGTCATTTTATTGATTTGAATGCATTTAGCACTAATTATTGAAACACAATAATTGGTTTGGCTCATTGACCCTTGACCTCCTTACACAGGTGAATCAAATCATGAGAAAGGGTATTTAAGGTGGCCATTTACAAATGTTTCCCCTCTTTGCATCTCTTCTAATGAGTGGCAACATGGGACCTTCTAAACAACTCTCAAATGACCTGAAAACAAAGATTGTTCAACATCATGGTTTAGGGGAAGGATAGAAAAAGCTATCTCAGAGATTTCCGCTGTCAGTTTCCACTGTGAGGAACATAGTGAGGACATGGAAGACTGCAGGCACAGTACTAGTTAAGGCCCGTAGTTTCATGTCATTGTCTGCGGACAGTTCTTGGGTTGCGCATGCTATGATGTCATCACTTTATGCACAGCGGGCGGGTATTGGGATACCCGCCTGTTCCTGCGGGCAGGTAGACAGGTAGCGTAAATGTAAATCTATGCTACCGGCCCAGCAATGCTTCAGTAAGTGATAATAATGAATGATATAAAATAGTTAATGAGTGCTTCCATTTGTCAAAATATCTAATTAGTAAATCCAGTATGCTACATACAGTAGTGTTCAGAATAATAGTAGTGCTATGGGACTAAAAAGATTAATCCAGGTTTTGAGTATATTTCTTATTGTTACATGGGAAACAAGGTACCAGTAGATTCAGTAGATTCTCACAAATCCAACAAGACCAAGCATTCATGATATGCACACTCTTAAGGCTATGAAATTGGGCTATTAGTAAAAAAAAAAAAAAAAAGTAGAAAAGGGGGTGTTCACAATAATACAACCCTGGCAAAAATTATGGAATCATCGGCCTCGGAGGATGTTCATTCAGTTGTTTAATTTTGTAGAAAAAAAGCAGATCACAGACATGACACAAAACTAAAGTCATTTCAAATGGCAACTTTCTGGCTTTAAGAAACACTAAGAAATCAGGAAAAAATAATTGTGGCAGTCAGTAATGGTTACTTTTTTAGACCAAGCAAAGGGAAAAAAATATGGATTCACTCAATTCTGAGGAAAAAATTATGGAATCATGAAAAACAAAAGAACTCTCCAACACATCATTAGTATTTTGTTGCACCACCTCTGGCTTTTATAACAGCTTGCAGTCTCTGAGGCATGGACTTAATGAGTGACAAACAGTACTCTTCATCAATCTGGCTCCAACTTTCTCTGATTGCTGTTGCCAGATCAGCTTTGCAGGTTGGAGCCTTGTCATGGACCATTTTCTTCAACGTCCACCAAAGATTTTCAATTGGATTAAGATCCGGACTATTTGCAGGCCATGACATTGACCCTATGTGTCTTTTTGCAAGGAATGTTTTCACAGTTTTTGCTCTATGGCAAGCTGCATTATCATCTTGAAAAATGATTTCATCATCCCCAAACATCCTTTCAATTGATGGGATAAGAAAAGTGTCCAAAATATCAACGTAAACTTGTGCATTTATTGATGATGTAATGACAGCCATCTCCCCAGTGCCTTTACCTGACATGCAGCCCCATATCATCAATGACTGTGGAAATTTACATGTTCTCTTCAGGCAGTCATCTTTATAAATCTCATTGGAACGGCACCAAACAGAAGTTCCAGCATCATCACCTTGCCCAATGCAGATTCGAGATTCATCACTGAATATGACTTTCATCCAGTCATCCACAGTCCACGATTGCTTTTCCTTAGCCCATTGTAACCTTGTTTTTTTTTTCTGTTTAGGCGTTAATGATGCCTTTCGTTTAGCTTTTCTGTATGTAAATCCCATTTCCTTTAGGCGGTTTCTTACAGTTCGATCACAGATGTTGACTCCAGTTTCCTCCCATTCGTTCCTCATTTGTTTTGTTGTGCATTTTTGATTTTTGAGACATATTACTTTAAGTTTTCTGTCTTGACGCTTTGATGTCTTCCTTGGTCTACCAGTATGTTTGCCTTTAACAACCTTCCCATGTTGTTTGTATTTGGTCCAGAGTTTAGACACAGCTGACTGTGAACAACCAACATCTTTTGCAACATTGCGTGATGATTTACCCTCTTTTAAGAGTTTGATAATCCTCTCCTTTGTTTCAATTGACATCTCTCGTGTTGGAGCCATGATTCATGTCAGTCCACTTGGTGTAACAGCTCTCCAAGGTGTGATCACTCCTTTTAGATGCAGATTAACGAGCAGATCTGATTTGATGCAGGTGTTGGTTTTGGGGATGAAAATTTACAGTGTGATTCCATAATTTATTCCTCAGAATTGAGTGATTCCATATTTTTTTCCCTCTGCTTGGTCTAAAAAAGTAACCATTACTGACTGCCACAATTATTTTTCCTGATTTCTTATAGTGTTTCTTAAAGCCAGAAAGTTGCCACTTGAAATGACTTTAGTTTTGTGTCATGTCTGTGATCTGCTTTTTTCTACAAAATTAAACAACTGAATGAACATCCTCCGAGGCCGGTGATTCCATAATTTTTGCCAGGGGTTGTAGTAGTGTGGCATTCAGTCAGTGAGTTTGTCAGTTTTGTGGGTCCCCTATTTAAGGATGAAGCCAGCACCTGTTGAACATGCTTTTCTCTTTGAAAGCCTGAGGAAAATGGGATGGTCTAGACATTGTTCAGAAGAACAGCGTAGTTTGATTAAAAAGTTGATTGGAGAGGGGAAAACGTATATGCAGGTGCAAAAAATTATAGGCTGTTCATCTACAATGATCTCCAATGCTTTAAAATGGACAAAGAACCAGAGATGTGTGGAAGAAAATGGAAAACAACCATCAAAATGGATAGAAGAATAACCAGAATGGCAATGGCTCACCCACTGATCAGCTCCAGGATGATCAAAGACAGTCTGGAGTTACCTGTAAGTGCTGTGACAGTTAGAAGACGCCTGTGTAAAGCTAATTTATTTGAAAGACTCCCTCACAAAGTCCCTCTGTTAAATAAAAGACATGTGCAGAAGAGGTTACAATTTGCCAAAGAACACACCAACTGGCTTAAAGAGAAATGGAGGAATATTTTGTGGACTGATGAGAGTAAAATTGTTCTTTTTGGGTCCAAGGGCCGCAGACAGGTTGTGAGACGACTCCCAAACTCTGAATTCAAGCCACAGTTCACACTGAAGACAGTGAAGCATGGTGGTGCAAGCATCATGATATGGGCATGTTTCTCCTACTATGGTGTTGGGCCTATATATCGCATACCAGGTATCATGGATCAGTCTGGATATGTCAAAATAGTTGAAGAGGTCATGTTGCCTTATGCTGAAGAGGACATGCCCTTGAAATGGGTGTTTCAACAAGACAATGACCCCAAGCACACTAGTAAATGAGCAAGATCTTGGTTCCAAACCAGCAAAATTAATACCTCGCAGATGTGAAGAAATCATGAAAAACTGTTGTTATACAACTAAATACTAGTTTAGTGATTCACAGGATTTCTAAAAAAGCAGTTTCAACATAATAGTTTTGAGTTTATAGTGTCAACAGCAGATGCTACTATTATTGTGAACACCCCCTTTTCTACTTTTTTTTTTACTAATAGCCCAATTTCATAGCCTTAAGAGTGTGCATATCATGAATGCTTGGTCTTGTTGCATTTGTGAGAATCTACTGAATCTACTGGTACCTTGTTTCCCATGTAACAATAAGAAATATACTCAAAACCTGGATTAATCTTTTTAGTCACATAACATTACTATTATTCTGAATACTACTGTATGTGTGGATCCAGGATCCAGCTGTTCTGGACAAAGACAAAGATACAGGCTTCAGAGACTTCCTGAACTCAGCCATCAATATCATGCTTGTGTGGTGGGAGTGTGTCAGATTTCTGACTTTCATGCCTCAGAGTCCTGGTTCTTCCCATCTTACTGTATAGATGCAAGTTTTTGATCATACAACAACTGTATGTCTTTGGTGCTAGGTCTTGGGTATGTCTAGAATGATATTCTGTTAAATGAGTGGTTACTTAAAAGACCGAGATGAAGCATGCTATTTGCATTTTTTTACTATAACTTGTGGTGCATCTGCTTGAGCATGCAGCATGCAGGTCCTTCAGTTTTGGCAATACCAGCAACTGAACAAGGCCACAGGTTCAGGAAAAGACTGCTGGTCTGCCTACACAGTAAATTTTGCAAAGCAAAATAAACTCTGTCGGAACTCCCATTTGGTCCTACTCCAGAAAGAGTTAGATAAACTCTATCACAGTGTTCAATCAACTGTATCATGCTGTGAATGACTCTTACTGCAGTTGCAAAAATTGATTTGACAAGATGATAGAGCTGATTTCATACTATAACAGAGTTAATTTATCTCTTGTTTGAGTGGGATCCATTGTTGTCCCTGTAGATTGCATTTTACTCTGCAAAATTTGCTGTGTAAGTGATTGGCATTTGGGATCCAGGGTAGTTCAGTAAAGTGTTGGATGCAGAAATGCATAGAACCACTAAAACCTGACTTGGCACATTTGTGGAATGTACTGCATCAAACATTTCAAAACCAGCCTTGTGTATTCTACCTTTTAGTTCTCCATCAGCACCTGATCTTTCAGACATCTAACACTGGCAGCCCAAAGTAAATATTCTTGTGAAAACCTATTGATTGATCCTCCCTTGCCTTTGTTCAAGCCATTGTGAGGTGGGGTAACTCACTACTTGATGGCTTTTGTCCACCTGCCCCAAAATTACAAAAAAGGTTTGCAAACAATCTTTATTTCAATCTGGGACAAAGATATCATAGACACAGATATTAAGGAAAATCTTGTCATCACACTCTGAGAAGGAAAGAGTTATCGCCTGGGTTGTAGCAACTACAGGGCTGCTACACTTCTGTCTATGCCAGGAAAGGTGCTTGCAAGGATTATTTTTAATAGCATACAGTCACAGTTACTTGCTGCTCAGCAAGCGGAGCAGTAAATCTTCACACTCAAGAAATGAAATATTCACATCGTAGCTCTGTGAGGACTGTTTGAACACAAACATGAATATCAGCAGTGCTGTTTTGTAACCTATGTTGATTTTTGAAAACATTTGATTCAGTTCACTGGACCACTCACTGAGACATCCTGAGAATTCAAAGGATCTCCACCAGGTTGCTGGACATCATCGCAGCCTTTACACACAGGGCTCTGACTTTTTTTCCCCAGTGACTTCTGTTGTATGTCAGGGATGTCTCCTGGCTCCAACATTGATCCATGCTTCCGTGAGCTGGGTGTTGGTTAGGCCTGTGGAGAACAAGACCAGCAGCTGTGACCTTTGATGACTCAGTGGATGTTCTGATTGCAGCTCTCGAGAATCTGCAGTGTCTCCATTTGCAGTTTTACTAGATCAAGACAAAGACAAAACCACAGCACAGACAGTCTGAACCATTACAGTGTTCAAAGTGACAATTTCAGTTTCAATTTTCAATTTATTTTCCTTTATATAGCACCAAATCACAACAGAGTTGCCTCAAGGTGCTTCACACAGGTAAGGTCTAACCTTACCAACCCCCAGAGCAACAGTGGTAAGGTGACAGATGGTTGAAAAAATAACCAGAAGGTCAAAGTTAGAGCCCCAGTAAAATGGACTGCATAATGGATTCAAAGATTGTCTTGATATCAGTCACTGATTCAGTAAATTTTCCTCTTACTTCAACCCTGATCCATCTCTTAACTCCCCTACTAGATGCACCATTCAGGAGTACAAAAGTTCCAGTATAGACTGCACGTGTCTAAATGCAGAAGACTCTCGCACTCAGACATGATGTCACATGAGCTCATCTTATGTCTATTAACATTCTTTAATTCTTTTAGTGCTGATGCTCATCTGCATGACCTTTCACAGAGTGGTGACAGTTCCATCCAAAGTTTGTCCTCAGACCACAGCAGCATATTCCCAAGCTGATCCTACCACTTCAGTTTACGCCATCCAAGTCTCACAGGCAGGATCTTGGAGAGAGAGGAAAGCAGAATCAATCAGTCACAATGCTGCTCCATCGTAACATCAGTTTCAACAACAAATCAAGCTCACAGACAACATGCTAACATGCTCACTGGCAGTGATTCCTATACTTCAGGAACATTCTCCAGGAATTTGGTTTAGACGAGACTGAGTTCTTTTCCACCAGTTCTGTGACTAACAGATGTAAGAGGAAAGCTAATGAATAAATACAAAAAAGCACAATTTCATTATAAGATAGAGAGAACAGATCAGCCTTTAGTTTAACTTTAAACAACTCCACAGAATCGGACTGTTTTATCTCAGTGGCCAGACTATTGTTCAAAAAAGGTGCATCAATAGAAAAAAGCTCTATAACCCGCTGACATCATCTTTATCTTTGGAACACATTCTGAGAACACAAAGCACAGGCCATACATGAAGTTTAATCATGTCTGCCAGATAAGAGGCCACTAGTCAATTTAGGATTTTATATCAACAACAGAACATTAAAATCTATCCCGACATGAACAGGAAGCCAATGAAGTGAGACCAAAACTGGGATAATATGGTCATATTTTCTGAAGCAGCAGAACTGAAGCAGCAGCATTCTGAACAAGTTGAAGACTCCTGATATTTGTGTGTGGCAAGCCAAAGTCTAAGATGTTAAAATCACCAGTTCTAGATGAAACAATAGCATGAACCACTGACTCTGGATCTCATAATGTAGGTGGTGATCCTCCTCAGTAATACCACCGCTTGCAACAAAGTGACACTGAAACAAAATATCACAGTGTAGTGTGCACAGGCATTACAAGCATTTTTAAAATAAATTATTAAAAATGAATGCAACTAAATATGCTTTAAATGTTGTTTTTGCAAGCTTGTCAACATGTCACAGAAGATGGCTTTGATTGTGTGGTGTAATGTGAGACATTTTGATACATCTAACATTGTCGTAACCAGTGTTACCTTCCAGCTGTACTGTTTTCTTAATGTAGCCAAATACTGTTTGCATGCTTGCACGGGTCAAAAATGAAGTCACTGAATTCCACATGTTGCTAAATTCACTTTGAATCTGAAAACGATAGCATGAGTCCTCCTACAATGATGAATACATATATGATGATCAGGATGCTAGCTAGAACCATTTTAGTGCAGCTTAAATTATGTGATTGCAGCTCATGGCCATGGGGGCAGGGGTCCCCAGGGGGGCGGGGTCATGGGTCCAAAGCCCCTTGAAGCTATAGGGTTTTATACCTCTAAAATGCTATTGGCAAGCCCTATTTTAACCAATTTTGAGTGGTTTTAGATTCATTGAAATCAAGAATACTAGACAAAAGCAATTACATTTATGTTGTAATATTTGTAATACCAAAGTTCTTTTTAAAATATTTCTGTCATAGTCTAAGTTAATAAAATAAATAACATTGAAAAGGTTAAAAACACATTCATATTTGATGGGCATATAGCATTTGCTCTCTTCTTCTTCTTCTTCTTCTTCTTCTTCTTCTTCTTCTTCTTTCCTCCAGTGAAGCAGGCGGAGTTTTTCTGTCATGACAGTTTTTTCCAACATGTTTGAGTGGGATTGCATTACTTTAAAAAAAACAACAAAAAACAATATAACTACTAATTGCCTTGTTTGAACAAGAGCTGAATGAGGCCCCTCTCCCCCTCCTCCTCTCCCCCCTCCTCCCCTCTCTCATGCATGCTCTCGCCTCCTCTTCACCCCTCCTACTCACTCTCACTGTTTCCTCTGAGCTTTTAGGAAACTGGAGCCTTTAAACTGTAAAATAAACCATAAACTTCTGAATGTATCAGCATCTAGGGACACTGACACTCTCGATTATTTTAATGAAACATTTTAATGGAGTTTTTTTCCTTCAAATCAGGTGGAGAGAGAAGCACAGTGTCTCCACTCTGATCTGCTTTCAGCGCTGAAAGCAGCTGACTACTGAGCTCTCTGCTGTTTGCGGCAGAGATGTGAAGAAAATGAGAAATATATTTCTTATTTCTTTAATTATTTGGTTGAAATTGCAAATTAAAACAAAAGTATGACACTGTAAGCTTGAAATACAATCAAATTGGTACATTTTTCAGCAAGATTTCAGTTCATTTTTTGGAAAATCCATGCTGGGCGGGAGAGGAAATTTGAACCAAAAGCTGAGAGGAAATTTACAGTGCTGAGCGGTACCGCCCGGCGCCGCCCACCGTAGCTACAACCCTGATGATGATACAAACATACATTCTTTGAGCTACCTATGCATGTGGGCTCTTGTAATCTTAACAGGACTCACCTGCTTAAATAAAGAAGATTTTTTTTTTTTAATGAGCCTCCATGGTGTGAGATAAACTTTTAATAAATGCAGTCAGCAAAATCATGCCACTATTAACATGTAGTCTTACATAATTAGGTTTAATAACAACACATTTTCATAGTCTTTGTCTTTTCAAAGAAAATTTCACCATAATCACTATGAAGCTGTGGCTGGTGGTGCAAGCATAGTTTCTCCAATTACAAATACAGATGTGTCTATAACTCCATCAGAGCTGTCATTTGGATTTTGGTGGCTTCCCTCACTAGTCTGTTTCTTGCACACTTATTCAGTGTTTGAGACCCGCTGATTTTGTTGTGAAAGTGTAGTGACATGGACCCACAACAGGGGGCGGTAATGAACCGACAATGGATGAGCCAAAAAGTAACAATTTAATGTTGTGAATTGCACAACGGAATACAGACAACTGCAGTTGAGGAGTACAGTCAATCATACACAAGGTGACGTGTGGGCAGGCTCGAGGATAGAAGACGTCTGTCCAGAGAAGAGCCGGATCCCACACGGCTTCCACTGCCAACGGATCTGAAGAACACCGGAGCCGCCAAGTCCTGGTCCCAGGTGGCCACCGTCTCCAGCTGTCAGACCAGGTACTGCTGGCAGAAACAGAAACAGTTAATGGTGGGTGTGTGAAGACACACCCAGTAATTGTTCCCTGAGTTGTTCCTCCAGGAGGGAGAACCTCCACCTCCAGATACAATATCACCCGTGCAGCTCCTGTTGGTCTCCTTCCTGGATGGAGTGAGAGACGAAGACCGTCGTCCTCTCACTGTCCGCTAATCCAGCCTTTAATAGACCTCGCAGGAACATGGCTGCACACAGACCACTGTTAAGTTACAATAATAATCACCGCAGAGAAGGTTACCTTGTTCGGTAGCTGATTTCTTGGCGAGGAGGTGGAGTTGCAGTCCGGCCTTTAAAGTGATGGTGATGAGTGACAGCTGGTGCTGATAAGCGACAGCTGTCACTTCCAGCGGCTCCAACGCCCTCTCGTGCTTGGAGCCCGCACTCCAAGCAGGGCACCATCTGGTGGTGGTGGGCCAGCAGTACCTCCTCTTCAGCGACCCACACAACAGATTTGCTCTACAGTGTATTTCTTAATGACTTAATTATGTGAATAAAGTCCACTGTCACCAGTGTGCTTACTCATGTATACATCTAGACCTTACTCATCTATAGTACTTTGAGGTAACATGATATATTTATATATAAATAAACTATCACAGAAAGTATTCTAATAAACAGCAGAGAATGTGAGTTTTTACATTTTTTATTTTTTATTTTTGAAAGTGTATTTGATACAAAGACTTTTAAAACAAAATATTCAGGCACTAAAAAGCTTGACTTATATAAGTAAACACTAATGTGAAGAGGGAACAATATGTTTTGTATTAAGAGTCCACGTTGGTCTCTTTTTTGTTTGTCTGTTGGTTTGTTTGTTTGAGATCTTGACAGACCCCCTTGTGTTACAAGCATACATTGTATTCCTCTATTCCGGTGTTGTAACTATAGACATGCCAATGTGAAATTCTTTCTAACTTCATGTCTCCTCACTATTTGTTTTTAACTTGATAATTGTACTGTGGGGATAAAGACAGTAATGGCAGTCTAACTTTTGACCCCAGTGAACTTGACTGTTCCACAAGTGACCAATTAACCTATAGCTGGTCTTGCCAAGGCAGTTCTGGTGTTCACCTAAATGTGTGCCACATTTGGTCTAAACTGGGTTGAAAATCTAATTCTTTGACCTTTACCAAAATGAATTCTTTAGGGATAATTTTGGAGTCAACTTTCATTTACATACCACCTTTGGTTAATATTAGCAAAAGGGCCTTGGAGGAGCAGGCCAACAAACAGACAGGCAGAGATTATCTCAGCTCCAGTGACTGACTTTTGACTAATTTGACCTTGCTGAGCAATTCCAGAATCCACTTCCATACAGTACCTACACCAGGTTTGGTGCAAACCAGAGTGAAAAACAAATTTTGACTCTGGATAATTTGACCCCATCTGTGTAAATTCCTGATGCCCCCTGCATATGTATTCTAGGTTTGATGTGCATCAGAGTGAAAATCAACATTTCAACCTGAGACCTAATGATATTGACTTTTACCAAAGCAAACTCTGTAGGGGCAATTTTGGGGTTGACTGTCT
This sequence comes from Thalassophryne amazonica, assembly GCF_902500255.1. Classification (NCBI taxonomy): domain Eukaryota; kingdom Metazoa; phylum Chordata; class Actinopteri; order Batrachoidiformes; family Batrachoididae; genus Thalassophryne; species Thalassophryne amazonica. Next base: position 74,779,566 of record NC_047103.1, on the reverse strand, counting down.
TACACATATCAAGTGTGGAGGAAATAGCCAAAAGACCCAGGAGGAGTAGACGAACAAACAGACAAATATTGCTGAAATAATACATATGACAGGAAGTAAAAGGAGTATACAAGTACAGGCACTTCTGTGCATTTTGTAGCAGCAGTTGTCACTTTAAGCTTTTTAATACTTGAAATGCGTGTGCAGTGATCTTGAAGAGCTACATGCCTGTTTATATTCATTTGATTTGGGCATTAATCTGTGTGTTCTGAAGATCATCGTGTAATTTTTTTAACCGAATCATTTACACTGCATCCAGAAAGTATTCACAGTGCTTCACTTTTTCCACATTGTATATGTTGCAGCCTTATTCCAAGATGACAGTAAATTTTAAAAACTAAGAAATCACACATACATAAATATTCACACTCTTTGCTCATTACTTTGTTGATGCACCAATTACAGCCTCAAGTCTTCTTGAATATGATGCCACAAGTTTGGTGCACCTGTCTTTGGCAGTTTTGCTCATTCTTCTTTGCAGCACCTCTCAAGCTCCATCATGTTGGATGGGGAGCGTCGGTGCACAGCCATTTTCAGATCTCTCCAGAGATGTTCAATCAGATTCAGGTTTGGGCTCTGGCTGGACCACTCAAGGACATTCACAGAGTTGTTCTGAAGCCACTCCTTTGATATCTTGGCTGTGTGCATAGGGTCATTGTCCTGCTGAAAGATGAACTGTCACCCCAGTCTGAAGTCAAGACGACTCTGGAGCAGGTTTTCATCCAAGATTTCTCTGTACATTGCTGCACTCATTGGGAGACAAGTCAGGACTGACTAGTCTCCCAGTCCTGCCACTGAAAAACATCCCCACAGCATGACAGCTACAGAGACTTCCAAAAATAAAGTGCTGATGTGTTTCGGTGTGCAGTGACGTAGCTTTTAGAGAAGTCCAACCGTGCGCTTCAGTGGAATGTAGCTGTTAATGTTAAGAATGGAGCCACAGATTAATTCCAAAGTATGATGTCATGTTATGATGACTCGTTTTTTTGTGATAACTGTCTTTCCCTCAATCCTGACTAGTCTCCCAGTTCCTGATGTTGTAAACATCCCCACAACATGATGCTGCCACCACCATGCTTCACTGTAGGGATGGTGCTTGGTTTCCTCCAAACACGATGCCTGGCATTCACGCCAAAGAGTTCAGTCTTTGTCTCATCAGACCAGAGAATTTTGTTTCTCATGGTCTGAGAGTCCTTCTGGTGTCTTCTGGCAAACTCCAGGCGGGCTGCCATGTGCCTTTTACTAAGGAGTGGCTTCCGTCTGGCTACTCTACCATACAGGCCTGATTGGTAGATTGCTGCTGAGATGCTTGTCCTTCTGGAAGGTTCTCCTTTCTCCACAGAGGAATGCTGGAGCTCTGACAGAGTGACCATCAGGTTCTTGGTCACCTCCCTGACTAAGGCCCTTCTCCCCCATCAGAGCTGGACTGGGGAAATTTTTCAGGCCGGGCATTTTTAACCAAGACCAGGCCACCACCAGGTATCGAAGGGGAAAAAAATTAAGCCTGCTGTGACAGCGTTTTTTTTTTTTTTTTGGTCCCTTAACCGATCAATGTGCACCAGGAGACACATACATTTTAACACTATAAGAAGCATTATGAAAAGTTCTCCCGAAATACAGTTATCATAGGCTTATCAAAACTACGATCTATTGACAGTAGGACACATTACCTTTTAGACATAATAAGCCATCATTTCATTCAGCCTTGTTACTTAAACTTAGAAATAGAAATTATATAAAAATATTTGTTATATAAATACTGTAGGCTATACTATAAATAATATATCATTACTTGTGTGATACAATTCATCATATAAAGCAAGAAATGACTGGATGACTGGACCAATGACTGGATACAAAGGTTGAACTTTTGAAACTGCTGACAGTTTATCTCACTGCAAGCTACAAGTAACATCAAGGATTTCTTTTATTACCAATTTGTGTTGCTAATCAACTTAGAGAATGACTCTCAATTTAAAGTAAAATGTTAGGTATGTGAAATTATGCCAGGACTTGGAAAGAATAGGATTTGTTTCATCCATTTAATTTAGAGTATAAAATAAAAAGGGATGATTCACATAATAATAGAAGTTCAACAGTTAGACAGCACTTTACTTCGGACCAGAAGATCAGAATGTCTCTCTCACACACAGATGTCTGATTTATGAACAAGTTAGGTTGCTGTTCATCAATTAATAGCTGAAGTTAACCTTCAATTTCTGTCATGGCCGTAGTGGTCCCCGCCTCCTCCACCTGTTGAACTTCTTCTCCACCACTTGCTGAGGCTGCCGCAGATGTGGATGCTCCGCGTCCACGCGAAGCAAACATGTCTGTTATTTTAAGACATTTTGCAGCATCTGCCTGAAGGGCTACTCTCTTCTGATCACTGGCTCTTTCAGTGCCACCTTTCCTCTTCTTGCCACCATCCATATCGCTCGTTATCGCTCTGTCTGGCACTGGCGCACTGTGTAGCCCAACCGAGGCCCAAGATGGAGGGGTAATTGGCCTGCCCCTCACCTCATTGGTCCAAGCCACAATCAATCATGACTAAAGGGCTGATCTACCAGTTTATGCACCAATAGGAGGGTTTATATACCGGTATCCACCTATAGCGTTATGTTTTAAATTATTATATTATATATTATACTTCGTAAAAAAAAAAAAAAATCCGTAGGCCATCAGGCCAGCGGGCAAATGCCCGGTGTGCAATACTATCAGTCCAGCGGTGTCCCCCATACTGTATTTTGGCAATATTTTAATACATAATTAATGGTATGACCTTGTTTTAGCACACAAGCTTTTTCCCTTTGACAAACAAACTGTTGTGACTCATTGCTGCTGTCCTCTGAGCCTATGTGGCTGCTGCATCGTGTGAGGGTAATTGTGCTAAAGCTTTACAATAATACTTGTTGTACTTGTTGGTATTATTCACTTCAAGAATTAAGCTGATATTGTCCAGGGAAGTCTGATAAATGCACACTTGTCTTTAACAGGTTTGGACCTGAGGCACGCCCAGGTTGTGGCATTATCTACAGGCACCAAGTGCATCAATGGCGAGTACCTGAGTGACCAAGGCCAAGTGGTCAACGACTGTCATGCTGAAATCACGGCCCGCAGATCCCTGCTACGCTTTCTCTACTCTCAATTAGAACTCTTCATGAGGTACTTGATATCTCCTCTTTAAGACACACAGCCATTGTTCACCAACTATGGTGCTGATTGTACAATCCCAAAACAGAAAATATTGGGATATGGAAAATTAAAATTAAAAAATAAAACATGCAGTGATTTTTACGTGTACTTTGTGTTATGGTTAGAGGTCCAGATGGGACCAGACAGGTACAGACTATGAACTCAAATGCTGGGAGCAAGGAACAGAACTGGTTATGAAAGAAAAGATATTTATTTGCAATAACTGGATAAATAATTATGCTACACTGGGAGTGCCTGCAGAGTGGAGAGACAGCCCACTCGTCACGGTGGAAATTAGGCAGCTACAGGTTCCCGGGCCAGTCTTGTAAGCAAACTGAAATCCTGGAGTATATGGCACTGGAGCCGGAGCCAGGTGGGACGCACAGAGCTGAGTCATGCATAGTCACAAACAGGGGCAGGGTGAAAATGGGATCTCACAGAATATGAAGGAACTTAATTGAAGTGTGGCAGAGCTACATGCTCTGCAGCTGAGAGCCAGAGAGTTCCAAGGTGACATTGTGCAGAATGTGGCACGGGAGCCAGGAATGTGTGCGACAACAAAGCCGCACAGCAGAGTGTCTGGAAACACCAAAAACATCAGTGAGCTCTAATATGGAAATTAGAGGTGGCCAGGTTACCTATGAACGAGATGTGGAGAGCTCAGACGTCAGAGCGTATGGAAGCGGCAGGAAAGATGAGGTCAAGGTCATGGAAGCTTCACGATCAGGATGCAATGCAAGAATCTGGCAGTCAAATCAAATCAAATCAATATCATTTATATAGCGCCAAATCACAACAAACAGTTGCCCCAAGGCGCCTTATATTGTAAGGCAAGGCCATACAATAATTACAGAAAAACCCCAACTGTCAAAACGACCCCCTGTGAGCAAGCACTTGGCGACAGTGGGAAGGAAAAACTCCCTTTTAACAGCAAGAAACCTCCAGCAGAACCAGGCTCAGGGAGGGGCATTCTTCTGCTGGGACTGGTTGGGGCTGAGGGAGAGAACCAGGAAAAAGACATGCTGTGGAGGGGAGCAGAGATCAGTCACTAATGATTAAATGCAGAGTGGTGCATACAGAGCAAAAAAAGAAAGAAACACTCAGTGCATCATGGGGAACCCCCCAGCAGTCTAAGTCTATAGCAGCATAACTAAGGGATGGTTCAGGGTCACCTGATCCAGCCCTAACTATAAGCTTTAGCAAAAAGGAAAGTTTTAAGCCTAATCTTAAAAGTAGAGAGGGTGTCTGTCTCCCTGATCTGAATTGGGAGCTGGTTCCACAGGACAGGAGCCTGAAAGCTGAAGGCTCTGCCTCCCATTCTGCTCTTACAAACCCTAGGAACTACAAGTAAGCCTGCAGTCTGAGAGCGAAGCGCTCTATTGGGGTGATATGGTACTATGAGGTCCCTAAGATAAGATGGGACCTGATTATTCCCTTATAAGTAAGAAGAAGAATTTTAAATTCTATTCTAGAATTAACAGGAAGCCAATGAAGAGAGGCCAATATGGGTGAGATATGCTCTCTCCTTCTAGTCCCTGTCAGTACTCTAGCTGCAGCATTTTGAATTAACTGAAGGCTTTTCAGGGAACTTTTAGGACAACCTGATAATAGTGAATTACAATAGTCCAGCCTAGAGGAAATAAATGCATGAATTAGTTTGTGCACTAATCATGGTGTCTAATCAGGATCTTGATATGGCACACCTGTGAGGTGGGATGGATTATCTCAGCAAAGGAGAAGTGCTCACTATCACAGATTTAGACTGGTTTGTGAACAATATTTGAGGGAAATGGTGATATTGTGTATGTGGAAAAAGTTTTAGATCTTTGAGTTCATCTCATACAAAATGGGAGCAAAACCAAAAGTGTTGCGTTTATATTTTTGTTGAGTGTAGCTGGGTCAAGTGATGGCTTTTAAGTAATGGTTTAATTACTGCCACCTTAAAAGCCTGTGGTACATAGCCAACTAATAAAGACAAATTGATCATATTTAAGATCGAAGTATTAATTAATGGTAGGGCTTCCTGGAGCAGCCTGGTAGGAATGGGGTCTAATAGACATGTTGATGGTTTGGAGGAAGTAACTAATGAAAATAACTCAGACAGAAAAATCGGAGAGAAAGAGTCTAACCAAATACCGGCATCACTGAAAGCAGCCAAAGAGAACGATATGTCTTTGGGATGGTTAGTAATTTTTTCTCTAATAGTTAAAATTTTATTAGCAAAGAAAGTCATGAAGTCATTACTAGTTAAAGTTAAAGGAATACTCGGCTCAATAGAGCTCTGACTCTGTCAGCCTGGCTACAGTGCTGAAAAGAAACCTGGGGTTGTTCTTATTTTCTTCAATTAGTGATGAGTGGTAAGATGTCCTAGCTTTACGGAGGGCTTTTTTATAGAGCAACAGACTCTTTTTCCAGGCTAAGTGAAGATCTTCTAAATTAGTGAGACGCCATTTCCTCTCCAACTTATGGGTTATCTGCTTTAAGCTGCGGGTTTGTGAGTTATACCACGGAGTCAGGCACTTCTGATTTAAGGCTCTCTTTTTCAGAGGAGCTACAGCATCCAAAGTTGTCCTCAATGAGGATATAAAACTATTGACGAGATAATCTCTCTCACTCACAGAGTTTAGGTAGCTACTCTGCCCTGTGTTAGTATATGGCATTGCAGAACATAAAGAAGGAATCATATCCTTAAACCTAGTTACAGCGCTTTCTGAAAGACTTCTACTGTAATGAAACTTATTCCCCACTACTGGGTAGTCCAGTAGTAAATGTTATTAAGAAATGATCAGACAGAAGGGAGTTTTCAGGGAATACTGTTAAGTCTTCAATTTCCATACCATAAGTCAGAACAAGATCTAAGGTATGATTAAAGTGGTGGGTGGACTCATTTACATTTGAGCAAAGCCAATCGAGTCTAACAATAGATTAAATGCAGTGTTGAGGCTGTCATTCTCAGCATCTGTGTGGATGTTAAAATCGCCCACTATAATTATCTTATCTGAGCTAAGCACTAAGTCAGACAAAAGGTCCGAAAATTCAGAGAAACTCACAGTAACGACCAGGAGGACGATAGATAACAACAAATAAAACTGGTTTTTGGGACTTCCAATTTGGATGGACAAGACTAAGAGACAAGCTTTCAAATGAATTAAAGCTCTGTCTGGGTTTTTGATTAATTAATAAGCTGGAGTGGAAGATTGCTGCTAATCCTCCGCCTCTGCCCGTGCTACGAGCATTCTGGCAGTTAATGTGACTCGGGGGTGTTGACTCATTTAAACTAACATATTCATCCTGCTGTAACCAGGTTTCTGTAAGGCAGAATAAATCAATAAGTTGATCCATTATTATATCATTTACTAACAGGGACTTAGAAGAGAGAGATCTAATGTTTAATAGACCACATTTAACTGTTTTAGTCTGTGGTGCAGTTGAAGGTGCTATATTATTTTTTCTTTTTGAATTTTTATGCTTAAATAGATTTTTACTGGTTGTTGGTGGTCTGGGAGCAGGCACCGTCTCTACGGGGATGGGGTAATGAGGGGATGGCAGGGGGAGAGAAGCTGCAGAGAGGTGTGTAAGACTACAACTCTGCTTCCTGGTCCCAACCCTGGATAGTCACGGTTTGGAGGATTTAAGAAAATTGGCCAGATTTCTAGAAATGAGAGCTGCTCCATCCAAAGTGGGATGGATGCCGTCTCTCCTAACAAGACCAGGTTTTCCCCAGAAGCTTTGCCAATTATCTATGAAGCCCACCTCATTTTTTGGACACCACTCAGCCAGCCAGCAATTCAAGGAGAACATGCGGCTAAATATGTCACTCCCGGTCAGATTGGGGAGGGGCCCAGAGAAAACTACAGAGTCCGACATTGTTTTTGCAAAGTTACACACCGATTCAATATTAATTTTAGTGACCTCCGACTGGCGTAACCAGGTGTCATTACTGCCGACGTGAATTACAATCTTACCAAATTTACACTTAGCTTTAGCCAGCAGTTTCAAATTTCCTTCAATGTCACCTGCTCTGGCCCCCGGAAGACAATTGACTATGGTTGCTGGTGTCGCTAACTTCACATTTCTCAAAACAGAGTCGCCAATAACCAGAGTTTGATCCTCAGCGGGTGTGTCGCCGAGTGGGGAAAAACGGTTAGAGATGTGAACGGGTTGGCGGTGTACACGGGGCTTCTGTTTAGGACTACGCTTCCTCCTCACAGTCACCCAGTCGGCCTGCTTTCCCGGCTGCTCGGGATCTGCCGGGAGGGAACTAACGGCGGCTAAGCTACCTTGGTCCGCACCGACTACAGGGGCCTGGCTAGCTGTAGGATTTTCCAAGGTGCGGAGCCGAGTCTCCAGTTTGCCCAGCCTGGCCTCCAAAGCTACGAATAAGCTACACTTATTACAAGTACCATTACTGCTAAAGGAGGCCGAGGAATAACTAAACATTTCACACCCAGAGCAGAAAAGTGTGGGAGCGACAGGAGAAGCCGCCATGCTAAATCGGCTAAGAGCTAGTAGCTGTGCTAAGCTAGCGGATTCCTAAAAACACGCAAAGTGAATAATGTGTAAATAATTTAGAGGTGATTCAGCAGAGGGAGTGCTTTAGTTAAGGCACGTGAAGATTACACTGTGAAACAAATCGTTATCTAGTTAACTAGATCAATCTAACTGCGCAGATTAAACAGCTAACAGATACAGCAAAACACCGCTGTGCTCCGGAACAGAAAGTGATACAATACCGCAGTGAGAGCCAACCACCAGTAGAGGTTCAACACCCAATGAGCTGAAAGCCTGGGTTTAAGTAACCCAGTGCTGATGAGCCACTCATGAACATCAGGTGTGTCCCGATGATGAGCAGCAGGTGTTCCTCGGTTCAGAGTTCGCCATCTGGGGGAAACAAACAAACTACACACAAAGCTAAAAACAGACAGGAAAGGGAGGCAAACAAAGGCAGCCCACAACACTTTGACAGGTATGAACCCAAGATATTTCATGTTTTGTGTGGCCAACTTCATTTGTTTTTTAATAAACATCCATTCCTGCATTTAATAGCTGCAACATATTTCAAAAAATGTGCAACCTTTATAAGTTTGCCATACCTGGACTTTTGCTCTGTGAAATACACCCACACAGTCTGTGGGACACAGATGGAATGTTCAGCTCCTACATTACTCGTGCTCCCCTTACCTTTGGAGAGGGAAAGTGGCAAACTGCAGCTCCTTTATTTTTAAAGTGACAGACGCAGAAACAGTTTGTACTTTGGAGGCCCGAGAATTACCTTTTTTTTTAAGATACATCACTTTAGTGCCTATGTAGTATTCTTGGCAAAAACTTTAATATTTGCTTTTGTACAACTGGTGAATTATATTAAAGAGTAAACAAGAAAACAGGGGCATTGCACCCTTACCAGTCCACTGAAATTCCAGAGGGAATTGATTGCATGACATGATGTAGAAATTACTTGTACCATCGGACAACTGCACTAGTAACTTCACTATTCCAATAATTTGTTTTTAGTCATCCTGGAAAATTGGACAAGCATTAAGGCCAGGTCCTGCTTATCCAGTGTGACAAAGGTATTGGTTCTAAACCATCTCTGAAAATGCAACAGCCTGGTGTTAATAGCGCAGTATGACAATTAGCATTTTGGGGATTTTCCGCATGGCGTTTAGAGAGCAGATGCATATTCAGCTCGCTTTACTGCACTATTCAATGTTTTGCCTTGCAAACCTTGTACTTTTTGCTTGGATTTCCAGCTTTATTTTTATATTTCGTATTTACCACTTTATGATCACCTGTAACATGTCCAAGTCTAAAAATAAGTCAGAACTAAACAGAGAAACTTCACCGCCTGCCTCACCTGAAACTATGGTGGAGATTAGTTTTCTGCTGGAAGACCACAGAGTACGCTGTCTGCAGACTTTAAGCCTTCTTTTGAAAGTTTGTCATCCAAGCTGGACAGTGTCCATTCTGCAGTGTGTGACCACAGTTTACGCAGTAATTCTTTTCAATCCGCACACACTGATTTTGATCAGCATTTGGACAAGCTCAAGGTTGAGTACGCTGCACTCCGAAAATACAAGGAGTGGTTAAAATCCAATATGGCAGACCTCGAGGGATGCAGCAGATGCCGGAATGTTTGGATTATAGGTTTACCTGAAGCTATTGAGGGTCCGTGCCCATCTGTTTTTTTTCCCAACTCTGTCAATGTTTTTGGAATGGAGATGCTCGCTTCAACGACGGAATTGGAAAGGGTGCACAAGAGCTTAACTCATAAACCAGCTCCCGGACAAAAAAACCCAACCAGTTATCCTGCACTTCATCATTATGAAATGATAGATCTGGTGATTCATGAGGCACGCAAGAGGGGTGACCTGTCCTACAATGGAAATAAGGTTGGGTTCTATGAAGATTACAGCCCCTAAGTGGTGAGACGGCGCAGAGAGTTCAAGAGAACCATGTTGGTGCCAAACTGCATATTACTTTGCCAACGGGAAAGAGGAAGTAGCAGCAATCTGCATTGGATACCAGCAAGTTTGTGCAGGACCTGTGAAAAGACTAGAGGTGCTTTTCTTCTTTTCATTTCAATTACTGCTATCTGTACTGTTACAGGTAAAGTGGACTGATTGTGGCCATTGCTTTTTCTGCCTTTTCGTTGGTCAGACTGAGATGAGACACTTTGTTTTGTGTTCAGTCCCTTCCCATAATTAATACGTTTTTTGTTGGTCCTTTCCCCCCATATTATCATTCAGAAGTTCAGAAGCCAACAAGTGTTCAACACTTGACATTTCCTGTTTCACTGTGGTCTCAAAATTTGGCATTTCCTGTTTCAGTCTCAACTTGCCACTCAATTCCCGCAGTATCCCATGATATCTTGTCTTGTGGGATCCAGGAAGTGTTCAACATTTGACATTTCCTGTTTCACTGTGGACTCAAAATATGACACTTCCTGTTTCAGTGTGAACTTGCCACTGTATTCACGTGAGATTCCATGAGAGCTCATCTGTCAAGCCAGGAAGTGTTTGACATTTTACATTTCCTGTTTCACTGTGGACTTGAAATGTGGCACTTCCTGTTTGGGACTCCCTGTACGATGAGCAAACTGCGTGTTGCTTCACTCATATTATTATTATTATTATTATTATTATTATTTATTTATTTATTTATTTATTTATTTATTTATTTTCATTTATATAGCACCAAATCACAACAAGATTGCCTCAAGGCGCTTCACACAAGTAAGGTCTAACCTTACCAACCCCCAGAGCAACAGTGGTAAGGAAAAACTCCCACTGAGGAAGAAACCTCAAGCAGACCACACTTAAAAGGGTGACCCTCTGCTTAGGCCATGCAACAGACACAAATTACAAAACAATTCACAAAACGAACATACAGGAAATGTTTCCGGTGTACAGAATGGTTTCTGGAACAGATACCACACCCATCTCTGGATGGAGCCACACCTCAAACAGAGAGAAAAGAAAAAAAGCAGAATCAAGCATCAGAAAGACAAATATAGTTTAATTTGGTAGCATTAAGCAACAACAAAACAGAAGAAATACTAAGGTGATCGCCGGCCACTAGCCCTAAACTTCACTAAAAGACCCAGAATTTAGATAAAGTTGAGGCCGCGGCACGCTCCCTTTCCTAATAAAATGAATTAACCATCTGGGGCCGATGCCATCATATACGACGGCTTGGAACAAGCTTTACTAAATTATAAATAACTTTTTAATGATATAAGATCAAATCAAATCAAATCAATTTTATTTATATAGCGCCAAATCACAACAAACAGTTGCCCCAAGGCGCTTTATATTGTAAGGCAAAGCCATACAATAATTACGGAAAAACCCCAACGGTCAAAACGACCCCTTGTGAGCAAGCACTTTGCGACAGTGGGAAGGAAAAACTCCCTTTTAACAGGAAGAAACCTCCAGCAGAACCAGGCTTAGGGAGGGGCAGTCTTCTGCTGGGACTGGTTGGGGCTGAGGGATGAATCAGGAAAAAGACATGCTGTGGAAGGAAGCAGAGATCAATCACTAATGATTAAATGCAGAGTGGTGCATACAGAGCAAAAAGAGAAAGAAACACTCAGTGCATCATGGGAACCCCCCAGCAGTCTAAGTCTATAGCAGCATAACTAAGGGATGGTTCAGGGTCACCCGATCCAACCCTAACTATAAGCTTTAGCAAAAAGGAAAGTTTTAAGCCTTAAAAGTAGAGAGGGTGTCTGTCTCCCTGATCCGAATTGGGAGCTGGTTCCACAGGAGAGGAGCCTGAAAGCTGAAGGCTCTGCCTCCCATTCTACTCTTACAAACCCTAGGAACTACAAGTAAGCCTGCAGTCTGAGAGCGAAGCGCTCTATTGGGGTGATATGGTACTATGAGGTCCCTAAGATAAGATGGGACCTGATTATTCAAAACCTTATAAGTAAGAAGAAGAATTTTAATTTCTATTCTAGAATTAACAGGAAGCCAATGAAGAGAGGCCAATATGGGTGAGATATGCTCTCTCCTTCTAGTCCCTGTCAGTACTCTAGCTGCAGCATTTTGATTTAACTGAAGGCTTTTCAGGGAACTTTTAGGACAACCTGATAATAATGAATCACAATAGTCCAGCCTAGAGGAAATAAATGCATGAATTAGTTTTTCAGCATCACTCTGAGACAAGACCTTTCTAATTTTAGAGATATTGTGCAAATGCAAAAAAGCAGTCCTACATATTTGTTTAATATGCGCAATGAATGACATATCCTGATCAAAAATGACTCCAAGATTTCTCACAGTATTACTAGAGGTCAGGGTAATGCCATCCAGAGTAAGGATCTGGTTAGACACCATATTTCTAAGATTTGTGGGGCCAAGTACAATAACTTCAGTTTTATCTGAGTTTAAAAGCAGGAAATTAGAGGTCATCCATGTCTTTATATCTGTAAGACAATCCGTTCAGCTAATTGGTGTGTGTCCTCTGGCTTCATGGATAGATAAAGCTGGGTATCATCTGCGTAACAATGAAAATTTAAGCAATGCTTTCTAATAATGCTGCCTAAGGGAAGCATGTATAAAGTGAATAAAATTGGTCCTAGCACAGAACCTTGTGGAACTCCATAATTAACCTTAGTCTGTGAAGACGACTCCCCATTTACATGAACAAATTGTAATCTATTAGATAAATATGATTCAAACCACCGCAGCGCAGTGCCTTTAATACCTATGGCATGCTCTAATCTCTGTAATAAAATTTTATGGTCAACAGTATCAAAAGCAGCACTGAGGTCTAACAGGACAAGCACAGAGATGAGTCCACTGTCTGAGGCCATAAGAAGATCATTTGTAACCTTCGCTGTTTCTGTACTATGATGCATTCTAAAACCTGACTGAAACTCTTCAAATAGACCATTCCTCTGCAGATGATCAGTTAGCTGTTTTACAACTACCCTTTCAAGAATTTTTGAGAGAAAAGGAAGGTTGGAGATTGGCCTATAATTAGCTAAGATAGCTGGGTCAAGTGATGGCTTTTTAAGTAATGGTTTAATTACTGCCACCTTAAAAGCCTACATAGGTACATAGCCAACTAATAAAGATAGATTGATCATATTTAAGATCGAAGCATTAATTAATGGTAGGGCTTCCTTGAGCAGCCTGGTAGGAATGGGGTCTAATAGATAATAGATAGATATGTTGATGGTTTGGAGGAAGTAACTAATGAAAATAACTCAGACAGAAAAATTGGAGATAAAGAGTCTAACCAAATACCAGCATCACTGAAAGCAGCCAAAGATAACGATATGTCTTTGGGATGGTTATGAGTAATTTTTTCTCTAATAGTTAAAATTTTATTTGCAAAGAAAGTCATGAAGTCATTACTAGTTAAAGTTAAAGGAATACTCGGCTCAGTAGAGCTCTGACTCTTTGTCAGCCTGGCTACAGTGCTGAAAAGAAACCTGGGGTTGTTCTTATTTTCTTCAATTAGTGATGAGTAGTAAGATGTCCTGTCTTTACGGAGGGCTCCTTTATCGAGCAACAGAGTCTTTTTCCAGGCTAAGTGAAGATCTTCTAAATTAGTGAGATGCCATTTCCTCTCCAACGTACGGGTTATCTGCTTTAAGCTGCGAGTTTGTGAGTTATACCACAGAGTCAGGCACTTCTCTTTTTCAAAGGAGCTACAGCATCCAAAGTTGTCCTCAATGAGGATGTAAAACTATTGATGAGATAATCTATCTCACTCACAGAGTTTAGGTAGCTACTCTGCACTGTGTTGGTATATGGCATTGAAGAACACAACAAAGAAGGAATCATATCCTTAAACCTAGTTACAGCGCTTTCTGAAAGACTTCTACTGTAATGAAACTTATTCCCCACTGCTGGGTAGTCCATCAAAGTAAATGTAAATGTTATTAAGAAATGATCAGACAGAAGGGGGTTTTCAGGGAATACCGTTAAGTCTTCAATTTTCATACCATAAGTCAGAACAAGACCTAAAGTATAATTAAAGTGGTGGGTGGACTCATTTACATTTTGAGCGAAGCCAATCGAGTCTAACAATAGATTAAATGCAGTGTTGAGGCTGTCATTCTCAGCATCTGTGTGGATGTTAAAATTGCCCACTATAATTATCTTATCTGAGCTAAGCACTAAGTCAGACAAAAGGTCTGAAAATTCACAGAGAAACTCGCAGTAACGACCAGGAAGACGATAAATAACAACAAATAAAACTGGTTTTTGGGACTTCCAATTTGGATGGACAAGACTAAGAGTCAAGCTTTCAAATGAATTAAAACTCTGTCTGGGTTTTTGATTAATTAATAAGCTGGAGTGGAAGATTGCTGCTAATCCTCCGCCTCGGCCCGTGCTACAAGCATTCTGGCAGTTAGTGTGACTCGGGGGTGTTGACTCATTTAAACTAATATATTCATCCTGCTGTAACCAGGTTTCTGTAAGGCAGAATACGAGGTCTGTTAGAAAAGTATCCGACCTTATTATTTTTTTCAAAAACCACATGGATTTGAATCACGTGTGATTACATCAGATATGCTTGAACCCTCGTGGGCATGCAAGAGTTTTTTCACACCTGTCGGTTACGTCATTCGCCTGTGGGCAGTCTTTGAGTGAGGAGTGGCCCACCCTCTCGTCGATTTTTTCATTGTTTAGGAATGGCTCAGAGACTGCTGCTTTGTTTGATAAAACATTTTTCAAAAACTGTAAGGCACAACTGAGTGGACACCATTCGATAAATTCAGCTGGTTTTCGGTAAAAATTTTAACGTCTGATGAGAGATTTTAGTCTGTAAGTGTCGCTTTAAGGACGGCCCACGCCGCGTGATGGCGATCTGCGCTCCGAGGCGGCGTCGTCTCACTGTTTCAAGCTGCAAACTTCCACATTTCAGGCTCTGTTCACCCAGGTCGTCATCAGAGAACAGAGAAGTTTCAGAAGAAGTCGGCATGAGGAGTTTATGCGGACATTCCACTGTTAAAGGAGATTTTGTAATGAAAGAACGTGCGGGCAAATTTGCATGTCGGGCCGGACCCGACCGCGGGGGGTCACGACAGGAAAATCACCTCCGTTGGAAACCTTAATGGACAAGTTGGAACATGCCCAGCTGTTAAACAATTTCTCAGATACTCACTTGTTGAAAGCCATCAAAAGCCGCCTCAATTTTACAAATGGTTTTCAACACGGAGGTGTTTTCCTGTCGCGGCGCAGACAGATTTGCGGCGTTGTCACGGAACTGACTCGGCGAATTTGCCCGCACGTTCTTTCATTACAAAATCTTCTTTAACAGTGGAATGTCCGCATAAACTCCTCATGCCGACTTCTTCTGAAATTTCTCTGTTCTCTGACGACGTCCTGGGTGAACAGAGCCTTAAATTAGGAAGTTTTCAGCTCGAAACAGCCAGACGGACGCCACCTCCGACCGCGCCACGCTGATCCGCTTTGTGAGCTGTCCTTAAAGCGAAAGAAACTCCACAACCTCTCATCAGCCGTTAAACTTTTCACCGAAAACCAGCAGAATTTCTCGAATAGTGTCCACTCGGATATCCCTCACAGGCCCTGAAAAAATTTTGATAAAGCAACGCGCGTCGTCTCCAGCAGCGTCTCAGACAAAGGATTTCAGCTGAGAGGGCTGGACCAGTGCTCACTCAAAGCCTGCACACAGGCGAATGACGTCACCGACATGCGTGAAAAAACTCACGCATGCGCACGAGGGTTCAAGCATGTCTGGTGTAATCGCACGTGATTCAAATCCATATAGTTTTTTTTTTTTTATAAAACTGTCGGTTTCTTTTCTAATAGACCTCGTAAATCAATATGTTGATCAATTATTATATCGTTTACTAACAGGGACTTAGAAGAGAGAGATCTAATATTTAATAAACCACATTTAACTGTTTTAGTCTGTGGTGCAGTTGAAGGTGCTATATTATTTTTTCTTTTTGAATTTTTATGCTTAAATAGATTTTTGCTGGTTATTGGTGATCTGGGAGCAGGCACGGTCTCTACGGGGATGGGGTAATGAGGGGATGGCAGGGGGAGAGAAGCTGCAGAGAGGTGTGTAAGACTACAACTCTGCTTCCTGGTCCCAACCCTGGATAGTCACAGTTTGGAGGGTTTAAGAAAATTGGCTAGATTTCTAGAAATGAGAGCTGCTCCATCCAAAGTGGGATGGATGCCGTCTCTCCTAACAAGACCAGGTTTTCCCCAGAAGCTTTGCCAATTATCTGTGAAGCCCACCTCATTTTTTGGACACCACTCAGACAGCCAGCAATTCAAGGAGAACATGCGGATAAACATGTCACTCCCAGTCCGATTGGGGAGGGGCCCAGAGATATATAAGATATATAAGATAGAAACTTACTTTTTGTTTGCTGAAAAGTTAACTCCGCGGACTTTCGATCCACTGTTGGCCATCTTTGTACTCCTCATAGAACCTGTGTGATGACATGTGCAATGTGAGTGTCCAATCGGAATTGGTTCACCGTCACATGGTTTTCCAAAATCCAATCGTACCTCATGTGATAAACCAAAGATCGGTTTCAGGAGTGATAGCTTACTAGTTGGCCCGTTTGAATAGCCCCCTAACTCCTCCAATGTGCCCTGTGTCCAATTACGCTCAGCGCAAGTGAAAGCATACGGCGTGCCTCGCATGACAATCTCACGTGCTCAAACAAAGAGTGTAACTATCAGGATTGCTCCATTAGTTTGCATTTGAATGCTACTGGATTGCTCTGTGGCTCTTTCCCTCTGGTGTAAAGCACTGTTTACCATATCAATGGGGTGAGGGGCAGGGGCCGCTCCTCAGACTGGAGCATAGACCATTTTGTATATATATTGTTCAAAATGTGCATTTGTGTTTGTTTGAACTTTTTTGTTATACAGTCTTTCACACAAGACCTCAAATTACCTTTATAAAGTGTCAAAACAGTTGTTTATTATAGTTTGCTGTTTGTTTTGAATAAATGCGTGTGGAAAATTATTTTTCGCTTTACTTTTTCCTTTGTTATTTTTGATTGGAAACCTTTATTACACTTATAAAACACAACAAAAGCACACTCAACAAAAATATAAATGCAACACTTTTGGTTTTGCTCCCATTTTGTATGAGATGAACTCAAAGATCTAAAACTTTTTCCACATACACAATATCACCGTTTCCCTCAAATATTGTTCACAAACCAGTCGAAATCTGTGATAGTGAGCACTTCTCCTTTGCTGAGATAATCCATCCCACTTCACAGGTGTGCCATACCAAGATGCTGATTAGACACCATGATTAGTGCACAGGTGTGCCTTAGACTGCCCACAATAAAAGGCCACTCTGAAAGGTGCAGTTTTATCACACAGCACAATGCCACAGATGTCGCAAGATTTGAGGGAGCGTGCAACTGGCATGCTGACAGCAGGAATGTCAACCAGAGCTGTTGCTCGTGTATTGAATGTTCATTTCTCTACCATAAGCCGTCTCCAAAGGCGTTTCAGAGAATTTGGCAGTACATCCAACCAGCCTCACAACCGCAGACCACGTGTAACCACACCAGCCCAGGACCTCCACATCCAGCATGTTCACCTCCAAGATCGTCTCAGACCAGCCACTCAGACAGCTGCTGAAGCAATCGGTTTGCATAACCAAAGAATTTCTGCACAAACTGTCAGAAACCGTCTCAGGGAAGCTCATCTGCATGCTCGTCGTCCTCATCGGGGTCTCGACCTGACTCCAGTTCATTGTCGTAACCGACTTGAGTGGGCAAATGCTCACATTCGCTGGCGTTTGGCACGTTGGAGAGGTGTTCTCTTCACGGATGATGCGAAGGAGATGTGTTGCACTGCATGAGGCAAATGGTGGTCACACCAGATACTGACTGGTATCCCCCCCAATAAAACAAAACTGCACCTTTCAGAGTGGCCTTTTATTGTGGGCAGTCTAAGGCACACCTGTGCACTAATCATGGTGTCTAATCAGCATCTTGGTATGGCACACCTGTGAGGTGGGATGGATTATCTCAGCAAAGGAGAAGTGCTCACTATCACAGATTTCGACTGGTTTGTGAACAATATTTGAGGGAAATGGTGATATTGTGTATGTGGAAAAAGTTTTAGATCTGTGAGTTCATCTCATACAAAATGGGAGCAAAACCAAAAGTGTTGCATTTATATTTATGATGAGTATATATATATATATATATATATATATATATATATATATATATATATATATATATATATATATATTATGAAAGAACAGGTTGTCTTCAAAAAAAGAGACATAAAACTTGATTGTGGGATGCAGGGAGAGCTGTTAACAGCAATACTAAAACATTTATGCCAGGTGAGTGAACTGTCCAAAAAATGCCCTCGGACCCCAGAGGGTTAAAAGAGTAAAAAGCATAAAAACATACTATGCCAGTATGCTAGCCATACGAAAGGGAAAATAAGTGTGTTTTAAATCTGGACTTGAAAGTCTCTACAGAATCTGACTGTTTTATTGACACAGGGAGATCGTTCTAGAGAACAGGAACATGATAAGAGAAAGCTCTGTGACCCGCAGACTTTTTATTCACCCTCGGGACATTAAGTAGTCCTGCACCTTGAGAACATAAAGCCCAGGCCAGTATGTAGGGTTTAATTAGGTCAGCTAGGTAGGGAGGTGCCAGTCCGTGAATAATTTTATAGGCTAGCAGCAGAACCTTAAAATCTGATCTCACTGGGACAGGAAGCCAGTGGAGATGCCACAATGGGTGTATTGTGGTCAAACTTTCTACTTCCTGTCAAAAGTCTGGCAGCAGCATTTTGAACCAATTTGAGACCCCTAATGCTGGACTGCAGTAACCCAGAAAATAGAACATTGCAGTAGTCCAGTCTCGAACAGACAAACGCATGAATGAGGGTCTCAGCATCAGCCATAGACAGGATGGGACGAATCTTCGCTATATTTTGCAGGTGGAAGAAAGCACTCCTCGTAATATCTCTAAGGACAATGTAGGATCAAAAATTATTCATTTTTTATATTATATTATATTATTCATTCATTAATTCATTCATTCATCTTCTACCGCTTAGTCCAATTAAGGGTCGCGGGGGGCCGGAACCTATCCCAGCAGTCATAGGGCGTGAGGCAGGGTACACGCCAGTCTGTCGCAGGGCCAAAAACAAACATAGACACACCCACACACACCTATGGACTTTTTTTTTTTTAAAGATTCCAATCCACCTAACACGCATTTCTTTGGATGTGGGAGGAAACTGGAGCACCCGGAGAAAACCCACACAAACACGGGGAGAACATGCAAACTCCACACAGAAAGGCCATGGGAATTGAACCCACGACCTTCTCGCTGTGAGGCAACAGTGCTAACCACTAATCCACCGTGCTGCCCTCTATATTATATTATATTATATTATATTATATTTTTTGGAATTCCCAGTACTTACTTCCATGTGTCACTGGATTAATAGCCATAGTAAGATACATTTCGCTGATTTTGAAGAATTGTTTTTGTTCTTTATCATGAGACATTTATCATCTGAGGAACTTTTCTTTTTGGTTCGGTTTTTATAAATTCAGTCTGGTGGTAGGAAGTCAGATGTTTGGTTTAAGCTGCAGTCTTCTTCATTTGGGAAAGGGGACCAAGAGGGTGGGGGTAGGTGGTGTTCTGGCCCATATGTTTGTTATAATTTGTTTTTTTTCCATCTTGTTTTCCTTATACTATTTGTTTTTATTTGTTTTATTTGTGTCGCCCTTTGTTGTCAATATGGGACCATACCCACACTGTAATACTGTTGGAAAAGTGCACATATGGCTGACTATAGTACTATGGGCAGTCCCAATAGATGTGGAATGTAAAGGGTGTGACTGGTCCTGTAAAGAGGTCTAGGGTTTTCACCCATTTGAAACATCATTAAACAGATACAGTAGTGTTCAGAATAATAGTAGTGCTACAGTGAGGAAAATAAGTATTTGAACACCCTGCGATTTTGCAAGTTCTCTCACTTAGAAATCATGGAGGGGGTCTGAAATTTTCATCTTAGGTGCATGTCCACTGTGAGAGACATACTAAAAAAAAAAATCCGGAAATCACAATGTATGATTTTTTAATAATTTATTTGTATGTTACTGCTGCAAATAAGTATTTGAACACCTGTGAAAATCAATGTTAATATTTGGTACAGTAGCCTTTGTTTGCAATTACAGAGGTCAAACGTTTCCTGTAGTTTTTAACCAGGTTTGCACACACTGCAGCAGGGATTTTGATCCACTCCTCCATACAGATCTTCTCTAGATCTCCAAAGATTTTCGATTGAGTTCAGGTCTGGAGACTGGCCAGGCCACTCCAGGACCTTGAAATGCTTTTTACGGAGCCCCTCCTTAGTTGCCCTGGCTGTGTGTTTGGGGTCATTGTCACGCTGGAAGACCCAGCCATGACCCATCTTCAATGCTCTTACTGAGGGAAGGAGGTTGTTTGCCAAAATCTTGCAATACTTGACCCCATCCATCCTCTCTTCAATACGGTGCAGTCGTCCTGTCCCCTTTGCAGAAGAGCACCCCCAGAGTATGTTTCCACCCCCATGCTTTACAGTTGGGATGGTTTTATTGGGGTTGTTCTCATGGTAAGTGGAGTTGATTACAAAAACCTCTATTCTGGTCTCATCTGACCACATGACCTTCTCCCATGGTTCCTCTGGATCAGCCAGATGGTCACTGGCAAACTTCAAACGGGCCTGGACATGTGCTGGCTTGAGCAGGGGGACCTTCGTGCCCTGCAGGATTTTAAGCCATGACAGCATCATGGGTTACTAATGTAATCCTTGTGACTGTGGTCCCAGCATTCTTCAGGTCACTGACCAGGTCCTCCTGTGTAGTTCTGAGCTTTCTCAGAATCATCCTTACCCCACAAAGTTGTTGTCTTCTACCAAGCTGGCTGCTTGCCTGTTGTCCTGTAGTCCATCCCAGCCTTGTGCAGGTCTACAGTTTTGTCCTTAGACAGTTCTTTGGTCTTGGCTATGGTGGACAGGTTGGAGTGTGATTGACTGAGTGTGTGGACAGGTGTCTTTTATACAGGTAACAAGTTCAAACAGGTGCAGTTAATACAGGTAAAGAGTGCAGAATAAGAGGGCTTCTTAAAGAAAAATTAACAGGTCTGTGTGAGCTAGAATTCTTGCTGGTTGGTAGGGATCAAATACTTATTTGCAGAAATCATACATTGTGGTTTCCGGATTTTGTTTTGTTTTTTTTTGTTGTTATTTTTTAGATTGTCTCTCACAGTGGACATGCACCTAAGATGAAAATTTCACACCCCTCCATGATTTCTAAGTGGGAGAACTTGCAAAACCACAGGGTGTTCAAATACTTATTTTCCTCACTGTATGTGACTAAAAAGATCAATCCAGGTTTTGAGTATATTTCTTATTGTTACATGGGAAACAAGGTACCAGTAGATTCAGTAGATTCTCACAAATCCAACAAGACCAAGCATTCATGATATGCACACTCTTAAGGCTATGAAATTGGGCTATTAGTAAAAAAAAAGTAGAAAAGGGGGTGTTCACAATAATAGTAGCATCTGCTGTTGATGCTACAAACTCAAAACTATTATGTTCAAACTGCTTTTTTAGCAATCCTGTGAATCACTAAACTAGTATTTAATTGTATAACCACAGTTTTTCATGATTTCTTCACATCTGCGAGGCATTAATTTTGTTGGTTTGGAACCAAGATTTTGCTCATTTACTAGTGTGCTTGGGGTCATTGTCTTGTTGAAACACTCATTTCAAGGGCATGTCCTCTTCAGCATAAGGCAACATGACCTCTTCAAGTATTTTGACATATCCAAACTGATCCATGATACCTGCTATCAGTGGTGGGCACACTTCCGATAATCCGATAATTATCTGTTATCGGATAATGTTTTCATTATCGGATTATCTTTTTAGATAACTTTAAAAACCATTATCGGACTAATTATCTTAATTGTCATCCGATAACTTTTAGACCGATAAAGTAGTAAACCAAGCTGAACAGCAGCAAACATTTTTAAAATTTAAAATCAGTTGAGACCTACCTGTTGAAAGTTTCCTAAGAGATGTATAGTTCTACCCTCTGCAAACAGAAGCGAGCTAGTTCAGGAGAAACCATTCTATCCTCTGCAGGCAAAGAAGAACTAGTCACAAAAAAAAATCATTTTCTTTAACACCATACTGATACACTGGCAAAATCACCCAAGTCATCCAGAGGCATACATTTTTAACTTATGGTTCAAATTTTAACCAAACTAATTTTGGACAAGTTATTTAAAATTACTGTCATGTCTGATGTTTTATAAAGTGAAAACATCAGATATATGTTTTAGTTTTAAAGTAATGTGCTCATTTTTAAGGTTTTGTGAGCACATACTGTGCCCAGCAGTGCATTATGGGTAATCTCAGTACATTCACGACAGGACATATGCATTTCAGACACTCTGTTCAGGCTCCACGGACAGCAGCATTAAACTCTAGTGCCTAAAACTCTCGTGAATATATTATCTGGGTTTATAGATGTTATTGTATTTGCATTTGTTAAATTCCACGCATCTTAAATCAATGTAGCAGACACAAATTATCTGGAATTTTGTTTTGGCACATTTTCAAGGCCTCTACTGCCATCTACTGGCCAGTAGTGTTTATGGCAGTATTCGCCGTAAGTACTAATCATCTGGGCAGTAGACGGCAGTGTTCTATTTATTTTGACCCCGGTTATATCAGATGGTTGTCAAATCAACTTTTTGGCTTTGCAAATGGCTTTTTTTTATTTATTTTTTTTTACAAATTAAGTTTAAAAACAACAACAGCAAAAAACATTATAAGACAGCTCTGCAGTGTTTGCACATGCACAGTGCGAGTGGTTGGATGCTTGTAGCTCTTCAGCAGCCAGACCAGAATAATATCAAACAGGTTTGATTTCCATTCGACCATACGATCGGCAATCAGGAGGTGGTCGTGAGATGTTGAACGCAGCTTGTTACTCCATGTACACTACACGATGCAGGACGTGCAATTAACCTGAAACTCGGTCTAAAAATTTCTCACACGAATGAAAAATCATCTGAAAAAGGGCCAAAACTCGCACAGTGTAAAGCCAGCATTTATGTGTCATGTTTTAAAACATCATGAAACATGCGCACATTCTCTCCACATGCAAAACATTTTGCGATGACACTTCCAGGGCTCCATAAAAATGCCTGTTTTTACAAATAAAAAATTGAATATATTACAAAAGCACATTTATCTGTAAACACCAACACATGACACACGTAACATTAATGTGTTGGTTTACATAATGAATGACTGAACCAATCAGTGTTTAGCAGAGGCACTTTTACCCAGAATCATTTGCGATCTGTCTGTGTTTGTTACAAAACCTCAGAATTAGTGCATTATTCAACATTAAAAAGATATATGTTATATTTTAACTTTGTACAAATGACAGAATTGACATTAATGGAGTTATTCTATCAGTATTCACACAAAAGCATAAGTCAGGATGCCAGGATGTCAAGACCTCCGCCTGACCGTGCATTGTTATTGGTAGAGAGCTGGCTTTGTGGCTGCTCTCAGGGTGCTTCAGTGCTGTAGCTGTGTAGCTTCCAGAAGGGGGCAGCATGTTCAAACATAGAAGTGCTGACTCATTGTTTGGGTCTTTTGTCGCATTTTATGCTTCCAAAAGCGATCGTTTAAACTCAAATTCAGCTTGTTGGCAGTTGCAAATGTACTAGAGACACTACTGGAATTTATCGGTTATCTGTAACTTCTGATACATTTTTGGGTGGTTCATCGGTTTATCTTTATCAAAGATAACTTTTCAGTTATCTGATTATCTGTTATTGAAGTTAATTTTTTGGTTATCTGTGCCCACCACTGCCTGGTATGCGACATATAGGCCCAACACCATAGTAGGAGAAACATGCCCATATCATGATGCTTGCACCACCATGCTTCACTGTCTTCACTGTGAACTGTGGCTTGAATTCAGATTTTGGGGATCGTCTCACAAACTGTCTGTGGCCCTTGGATGCAAAAAGAACAATTTTACTCTCATCAGTCCACAAAATATTTCTCCATTTCTCTTTAGGCCAGTTGATGTGTTCTTTGGCAAATTGTAATCTCTTCTGCACCTTTTTTATTTAACAGAGGGACTTTGCTGGGGATTCTTGCAAATAAATTAGCTTCACACAGGCGTCTTCTAACTGTCACAGCACTTACAGGTAACTCCAGACTGTCTTTGATCATCCTGGAGCTGATCAATGGGTGAGCTTTTGCCATTCTGGTTATTCTTCTATCCATTTTGATGGTTGTGTTCCGTTTTCTTCCACGCATCTCTGTTTTTTGGGGTTTTTTTTGTCCATTTTAAAGCATTGGAGATCATTGTAGATGAACAGCCTATAATTTTTTGCACCTGCATATAAGTTTTCCCCTCTCCAATCAGCTTTTTAATCAAACTACGCTGTTCTTCTGAACAATGTCTTGAACACCCCATTTTCCTCAGGCTTTCAAAGAGAAAAGCATGTTCAACAGGTGCTGGCTTCATCCTTAAATAGGGGACACCTGATTCACACCTGTTTGTTCCACAAAATTGACGAACTCACTGACTGAATGCCACACTGCTATTACTGTGAACACCCCCTTTTCTACTTTTTTTCACTAATAGCGCAGTTTCATAGCCTTAAGAGTGTGCATATCATGAATGCTTGGTCTTGTTGGATTTGTGAGAATCTACTGAATCTGCTGGTACCTTGTTTCCCATGTAACAATAGGAAATATAATCAAAACCTGGATTAATCCTTTTAGTCACATAGCACTACTATTATTCTGAACACTACTGTATGATTTTTCTCCAGGAAACGCATTTACATATCAAAGATCATAATAAGCGGCAGCATGTTCGCTTAGTGGTCAGTACTGTTGCCTCACAGCAAGAAGTTCATTGTATCAATTCCCACCTGTGGCCTTTCTGTGTGGAGTTTGCAGTCTCCCCGTGTTTGCATGGGTTCCATCCGGGTGCTTTGGCTTCCTCCCAGATCCAAAGACATGCAGGTTAGGTGGACTGGGGACTTTAAATTGTCCGTAGGTGTGCGTGCAGGTGTGAATGTGTTATCTGTATGTGGCCCTGCGACAGACTTGTATCTTGTCCAGGGTGTACCCCGCCCCATGCCCTATGACTGCTGGGATAGGCTCCAGTCTGTGACCCTTAATTGGCGTAAGCAGTTAAAGCTGAGTGAGTGAGTGAGTGAGTGAGTGAGTGAGTGAGTGAGTGAGTGAGTGAGTGAGTGAGTGAGTGAGTGAGTGAGTGAGATCATAGCAAGCTTAAAAAGCCGGAGATTGGCAACATCTATCACTCACATTTTTACTCCAGAGCAAGAGGGGTTGAAATTTTAATTAGTACAAAATACATTTCTCACTTTCTGAAATGATCACAGACACAAATGGAAGATATTTAATCCACATTATTGTTGGGACTACCCTGCACAATCCTGTTGTTCTGGTGAATGTCGATACTCCAAACTTTGACAATTCCCAGTCTGTTGATAATCTTCTGGCGATGATTCCTGGTTGAAATGCTCGCCTTCTTATTTTTGGTGGTGATCTAAATTGTGTTATTGATTCTGTACTTGATAGAGCTGCCTCCAGCATAAAAAGCCACTGTGCTATCTCCAAATCTTTTTAACACTTTATGAGCCAAAACGGATATATTGATCGTTGGAGATTTCATAATCCACAAGCCAGAGAATGGCCATTTATGAATGGCTCTTTAATTTCAAAAATTTATAATTCTGAATATCTTCCAGTTGTCAACTCAGATCATGGTTTCTGATATTGCCTTGTCCCCTCACCATACATCTTGACCTCCTTGGAGATTAACCCCCTTGCTACTTGCTGACTGTACTTTCTAAGAGTATATTTCATCTTCTATCGATAACTTTCTAATTACTAATAAATCTGATGCCATCTTGAATACTTTATTATGGGAAACTCTAAAGGCTTGTCTTAGAGGCCAAATTATTTCTTATTTGTGTCACCTGTCCAGGTCCAGGAGAATGAGACAAAAAGACCTTACAACTTGAGTCTGACTTGAGTTCAACTTGATCTCAACAAGGGAAGCTGACCAGTTGTTACTACAGTCTGTGGTGACTATAATTCAGACCCGGCGCCACGAGGTGGCGTTTGGTGGTGACGCCCCCTCACATCATCAACCCCGCCCCCCCGGATGTGAGAGTTATCAAAAAAGAAAAAGAAAAAAGAAAGAAAAAGAAATACTGGAAAATATAGCAAAATATTAGTTATTCAATAATATCACGTATTTAACAAATAAACCAAATTAATTAACTAAAGTAATTAATTTTAAAACAAACGGATATGGCATGTGTCTGTGTTCAAGCGATTTGATAGGTTGAGGGTTGCGCTTGTCAGTGCGGCAGAGGGCAAGGATCCTGAGTCCAGCGATTATGGCAAGGTGGATGAACTAAAGCATGCTCGATTTATTCAAGCAGTGTCAGAGCTGGAGTTCCTCGGATTCGTCAAGTCCACTAAGCAAAAGGCAGATCATGCAGCATACTCACTTGGGGAGGGTGTTAATGCTGCGTTTACACATAACGACGACAAGTCACGAATGCCACGAAGTGCACCTTCTTGGCCGCTGATCACGAATGTGATTATTCGGGGCAGAGGCGTCAGGTGTCCTCAGGAACTGCTGCAACCTGTTACCACACGTTACGATTAATGGCACGTGTTGCTGGAGAATTATCAGGAACCATTACGCACGGTCAAGAATAGTGTTCCATGTTGTTGCATGCTATTGCGCGTAACAGTGCATCCTTAAATTCTGTCACGTTGTGAACGAGGTGAATTGTCTCCACACACACCCATATTCATCCAACCGAATTCATATCGCTTCAGTTTTTCAGAAGAACTTTGTGACTGCATGCGTAGTTGGGCTCTGTGCCATGGAGTGGCGCACATGCCGAATTGCGCTGTGTTTGCGCCTGTGATGGAGGGCTGTATGTGGGGTTAATCTACTGTCTCGTGTCGTTTCTCAAATCAGTTGTTGGTTTGGTTTTGTGGTATGCAGGAGATCACTTGACCGAGGCTCTATACGTTCAAATAATAATTTAAAAAATACTGTCATCACTCTTTACTGTTACTGAGTCAGTCTCTTACAACGGTGTAGCCTAAATACATGAGCTTTCCAGGAGCGCACCCAATTCATTACGCACGCTCAGAGGCACGTCCCTTCCAGTGCGCACTTTTTTGGGTGGGGCGAGACCCCGCCCCCTGTGATAAACTCATTGCCCCCTTAATATTTTTTTTGTTGCGCCGGGCTTGCTATAATTGTTTGTTGCTTATTTGGATCCCCATTACCTGCAGCTACTCTTCCTGGGGTCCACACAGGTTTACAAACAAAATAAATCAAAAATACATTTTTATATATATATATATATATGAAAATAAAAATTGAGAAAATAAAAATCAAATCAAATTAATCATCATCTATATATGTTTAAAGGTTTGACTCAGATTGCTTATTATACCAATAAATGCCATTTAAGAATTTTTTTAAAGAAACATTAATTTGCAGTAAGTTTAATGTGATCCGGTAAGAAATTCCATTCCTGCATACCCCCACATATGACTGTGTTCTTGATGGCATTGTTTCTGGCTACAGGCAGCGTAAAGTTTCCCACCACAACATGTTTGGTTCTGTAACTATGATTTTCTGAACTAAAAGAAAAATTACTAAACAAAATATAAGGTAACTTAGTGACAATAATCTTTCTGGCAAAAATAATCAATGAATATAAAAGTCTGTCTTTGACTAATAGCCAGGTTACATTTTTATGCATTGTGATGATATTTGTCCTATAACTGCACTTAAGTGCTGCATGAGCAGCCCTATTTTGGATAATCTGTAATTTATTTATCATTTCTCCAGCAGCATTTGACCAAACTACCGGGCAATAGTCCAGATATACTAATAGTCATGCGTTAACAGCATAATTCCTTGTAGTACAACTTAGAAACCTTGCATATCTTCTCGTAATTGATATACCCCTGCCCATTTTTGCAAAAATATTATTTATATGTTTTTTCCATGATAATTTTGAATGTACCACTACACCCAGCAGCTTGGTCTCATACACTTGATTTATTATCATATTATTAATTTTAATGTTTAATATGGGGTTTTTCATAACAACACAACTGGAGCCAATACAGTTGCCCCCCAATCTCAATTCTCTTTTGTACCCCTTCCCCTTGGCCCTACCCCTACTCCTACCCCTACACCTACCCCTTTAAAACAAGGGGTAAGGTGATGGGGTATGCCTCTAGCCCTATGAATTGAGATTTCCCTCTGCCTTAGGAGAAAAAAAAACTGCCCGTGTCAAACTGCTGTCTTCACTGTTTGTTAACATGGCAACCGAAATGCTGTTGTTGCAGTAGCCTGTTTGCTCTTTTTATTTTCTCGCCTTTCTGTGTAAATGCAAAGAAATAGAAGAAGTCGCAAATTTCTTCAACGCATCGCAATCATGTCATGTTAATTAATGTTATTAATCTGTGATTTATAATAATAATAATTAATAGTATTAATTAATTAGTAATTAATTAATGTTAATAATACTAATAATAATTAATCAATATTAGTAAAAAATAATATTTTTGATTAATCATTAATTGATTGATTAGTAATTAAATAATTAGTAATTAAAATAAATAAACACTTGAAATATATCAGTCTGTGTGCAATGAATATATACAAGTTTCACTTTTTGAATGGAATTACTGAAATAAATCAACTTTTTCATAATATTCTAATTATATGATCAGCACCTGTATGTATGTTATGGGCTGCATCTCTCTTTTTCAAATTCTCCCAGTTTTTGCATCCAGCCCTAATTCCTTTAAAAATTTCCTTAACAAATAATAGCAGTCTGTTAGAACATCAGGTTATGTGTTACACATATACGTGTGTGTATATATTTTACAACTTATTCCCATTGATGAAACTTCTCCTCATTTTCTGCCTGAAAGCTTATTAGGAGACAAGTGTGCTCAGGGCTCCGTTTATTTACAAAATACACACACGTTACAGACCTTGAAATCCAACAGCAGGGATTAATATTATCCAAAGATTTATGAACATAGAAATTAATGTACTTAGCCTTTATCATGATTTTCTCCATTGTGAGATAAAAAAAAATGTCTTATCGTAACGTTCATGTGTATATGCATTATAACGCCTCAGCACACGAGCGAAGTTGTGATATTCCTCAGAACGACAATATACGTAACATGCATCCAAGCAGCATACACGTTGCTGTCATAGACAACTGCCTGTAAAGTTTTTTGGCAAGTTATAACTTTCTAAACAGCGTAATTTGTAATGAAAGCCACTTCATTTGTGCGGCTCTTTCGGCGCCATGTTTGTTTTTTCAGAGACAGCGGTAAGATCCTCCTACCCCTCCAAATGGAGTGTGCATCCAGATTCACTCCGAATGGAGGGGTTTGTAGCCCTCCACCTTCCCCTCCGCCTCGCTACTAAAAGAGAATTGAGACACCCCTCCGTCTCTCGTGCCCGCGCAAAACGGAGGGGAAGGGGTGAGGGGAAGGGCCAAGGGGGAGAACTGAGATTCAGCCTTAGTCTTTTCTGTATTTAACCCTTTAACACCTGAATTTATATAGCTGTATATAAAAAAAATGTTTTGTGTGTGTTTTTGCCTTTAAGTAGATGGTAAATAATGTTGAGATTATTAATTTCACTTTTGCACAAAAAATAAATAGTAATTTTGGCATTTTGGTAATAATGTATGTTATAATGTTATACTAATAATACTGGTATGTTGCAAATTTGCGACAACAGGCATACTGGTGAATTTGGTATGTTGCATATTTGAGTCAAATATTGTAGCATATATGCGACAATAGGCATTAAGGGGTTAACACTAACTTGTTAGATGTTACCAGTCAACTACATTGTGCAATTCCATATTTAAAACAGTTTCAAGATTATTGCGAGAGCGTGCTGATGTATAAATGGTCCCAGCTCTCTTCAGGTCAGTGACCAGGTCCTCCCATGTAGTTCTGGGCTTTCTCAGAATCATCCTTACCCCATGAGGTGAGATCTTACATGTAGCATGAGACCGAGGAAGATTGATCTTGTGTTTCTTCCATTTTCAAAAATTACTCCAACACAACACTTGTCTTCTCACCAAGCTGCTTGCCTGTTGTCCTGCAGCCCATCCCAGCCTTGTGCAGGTCTACAATTTTGTCCCTGGTGTCCTTAGACAGCTCTTTGGTCTTGGCCATGGTGGACAGGTTGGAGTGTGATTGACTGAGTGTGTGGACAGGTGTCTTTTATACAGGTACCAAGTTCAAACAGGTGCAATTAATACAGGTCTAGAGTGCAGAATAGGACAGTTTCTTAAAGAAACTAACATGTGTGTAAGAGACAGAATTCTTGCTGGATGGTAGGTGATCAAATACTTATTTCATGCAATAAAATGCAAATTAATTATTTAAAAATCATACAATATGATTTTCTGACTTTTGTTTTTAGATTCTGTCTCTCGCAGCTGAAGTGTACCTACGATAAAAATTACAGACCTCTCCATTCTTTGTAGGTGGGAAAACTTGTAAATCAACAGTGGATCAAATACTTATTTGCCTCAGTGTATACAATAGACTCCATAATTTTTCCTAACACAGGTAAAATACTTATGGGTCAACTATTTAAAGCTGAGAACGGAAGTTTCTTATTTTTCAGTAGTGGGTTAATTTTAGCCTGTTTCCACGCTTGTGGACATGTATTACAACTAAAACTAAAACAGGAGCAATGCAATCAGCCGCGAGTTTGAGAAGCCTACTGTCAAGACCATCAACACCTGAGGGCTTGTCTTTACATGATTTCAGTACCTAATTCCTTTATCTTATTTGTACTTACTTTTTCAAATTTAAACCTGATGTTTTTACAATCCATAATTTTATTTCTTATCAATAGATAGGATTCAACATTACTTAGATTAGGCATATTTTCTCTTAGTTTATCTGATTTGCTTATAAAATAATCATTAATATAATTAGCAATATTTTTTTTTACTGCTAATTAAAAAAAATTAGCAAAACTCCCCCTCGAACTGCCACGTTATCATGGTGGGGGAGTTTGCGCATCCGGATGATCCTAGGAGCTATGTTGTCAGGGGCTTTTTGCCCCTGGTAGGGTCTGCCAAGACATGGAGTCCGAGTGGACCATGTTCTCCACCTCCATTGTCGATGCGGCCGCTCGTAGCTGTGGTCACAAGGTCTCTGGTGTCTGTTGCGGCGACAATCCCCAATACCGGTGGTGGACGCCGAAAGTAAGGGATGCCGTCAAGCTGAAGAAGGAGTCCTACTTGTCTTTGTTGGTAAGTGGGACCCCGGAGGCAGCTGGTGGGGAGCTGTTGATCCTGACTGGGGATGTTGTCAGGTGGTGGAAGGAATACTTTGAGGATCTCCTCAATCCCATCGATCTTCCGAAGAGGAAGCAGAGACTGGGGACTCAGAGGTGGACTCATCCATCACCCAGGCCGAAGTCACCAAGGTGGTTAGAAAGCTCCTCGGTGGCAAGGCTCCTGTGGTGGATGAAATCCGTCCTGAGTACCTTATGTCTCTGGATGTTGTGGGACTGTCTTGGTTGACACGCCTCTGCAACATTGCGTGGCGGTCGGGGACAGTGCCTCTGGATTGGCAGACCGGGGCGTTGGTTCCTCTGTTTAAGAAGGGGGACCAGAGGATGTGTTCCAACTACAGGGGGATCACACTCCTCAGCCTCCCTGGTAACGTCTATTCCAGAGTACTAGAGAGGAGAATTCAATCGATAGTCGAACCTCAGATTCAGGAGGAGCAGTGTGGTTTTCATCCTGGTCATGGCACACTGGACCAGCTCTACACACTCCATCGGGTGCTCGAGGGCTCATGGGAGTTCGCCCAACCAGTCCACATGTGCTTTGTGGATCTGGAGAAGGCGTTCAAACATGTCCCTCAGGGCACCCTGTAGGGGGGTGCTTTGGGAGTACAGGGTCTGGGGTCCCTTGCTAAGGGCTATCCCGTCCCTGTACGACCGCAGCAGGAGCTTGGTTCACATTGCCGGTAGTAAGTCAAACCTGTTTCCAGTGCACGTTGGCCTCCGCCAGGGCTGCCCTTTGTCACCGGTTCTGTTTATTATTCTTTATGGACAGAATTTCTAGGCGCAGCCAGGGTGTAGAGGGGGTCTGGTTTGGGACCCACAGAATCTCATCTCTACTGTTTGCGGATGATGTGGTTCTGTTGGCTTCGTCAAATCAGGACCTTCAGTGTGCATTGGGGTGGTTTGCAGCCGAGTGTGAGGCTTCCGGGATGAAAATCAGCACCTCCAAATCCGAGGCCATGGTTCTCGACCGGAAAAAGGTGCCTTGCCCTCTTCAGGTCGGTGGAGTGTCCTTGCCTCAAGTGGAGGAGTTTAAGTATCTCGGGGTCTTGTTCACCAGCGAGGGAGGAATGGAGTGTGAGATTGACAGACGGATCGGTGCAGCATCTGCAGTGATGCGGTCACTGTATCGGACCCTCGTGGTGAAGAGAGAGCTGAGTAGGGGGGCAAAGCTCTCGATTTACCGATCAATCTACGCTCCGACCCTCATCTATGGTCATGAGATTTGGCTCATAACCGAAAGAACGAGTTCGCGAGTATAAGCAGCCGAGATGAGTTTCCTCTGCAGGGTGGCTGGGCGCTCCCTGAGGCATCGGGTGAGGAGCTCGGTCACTCAGGAGGAGCTCAGAGTCGAGCCGCTGCTCCTCCACATCGAAAGGAGCCAGCTGAGGTGGCTCGGGCATCTTTTCCAGATGCCCCCTGGACAACTCACTGGAGGGGGGTTCCGGGCACGTCCCATCAGGAGGAGTTCCCCCGGAGGAGCTGGTGGAGGTGTGTGTGGATCGGGAGGTCTGAGCGGCTTTGCTTGAGCTGCTGCCCCCACGACCCGACTCCGGATAAAGCAGAAGAAAATGGATGGATGGATGGATGGATGGATGGATAATTAGCAATATCTACAGGCTTTGTTATGACTGTATTATCTACCTCAAGAAATGACAGATTGATTCTGTTTTTCCTACCAGTCAGCTGATTCAAGACATTCCATGTCTTTCTACTGTCAGTTCCAGCTTTCTGAACTCGATCCTCAAAAAAAATTTTTTTCTTTCTATTCAATTTAGTGACAGAGTTCCTCATTTTTACGACAACAATCCCAGTCAAATTTATTCCCTGTTATAATTGCCATCTTTTTCATCTGATCTCTCATTTTAATAGAGTCTTTAATTTCATTATCCAACCAGGGTGTGACAATATTCCTGACAGTAAAGTTCTTCAAAGGAGCATGAATTTCAGGATTGTAAATAGATAACACCTCAGACCAGCGAATAGCTTTCACATCATCAACAAATTTCTCATTATTAAACATTTTATATGACTTCTTGAATATAACTGTGGGTCCAGGTCTACCTATCATTGTGGCTAATACAATTATGATCAGGTTATGATCACTACAGCCAATGGGAACAGAAAATGCTTTACTACACCACTCAGGAGAATTAGTAAAAATGTGATCAATACATGTTGATATTCTGTCACCATCATTCTTAACATGTATTCATGTAGGTTCATTAATAATCTGAGTAAGTCCACATGTAGTAGTGACAGTAAACAACTTCTTTTTTAAATGACAGTTTTTAGAAAACCAGTCGATGTTAAAATCACCCATAAAATAAGTGTCCTGACCCACAGCAGTATAGGTGTCCAACATTTGACAGATTGTATCTAAATATTCACAATTAGCATTTGGTGGTTCGTAACAGCAACCCAGCAAAATCGGCTTACGGCAAGGTAAATAAACTTGCAGCCATAGCACTTCAATATTAAATTTCATCATATCATTTCTGATTTGCGTTGGTAAATGATCTTGAATATTAAAAAACAACTCCACCACCAAATCTATTTCTATCATTTTCTGCAAATATTGTAGCCGTCAATACATAGCTCAGTGTCATCAAAAGAAGAGTCCAGTTGAGTTTCAGAAATAGCAAGTATGTTTAGTTTGTATTCACGCAATCGATTAGTGACCTTGCTGATTTTATTCCTCAGACTGTTTTTGTTAATATGTGCAATTCTGAGCCCCCTCTTTGGTAATCCATGTTGTGATGTGATTGTTCCAGTCATATGAAAATAAAAATGACAAAAAGCTTTTATGATGTCATAACGTTCAAGTCCCGAGATTACTTTGGAGTGCTGGAATGCAAACGGATGATAAGCTTATCATGCATTTTGCTTAAAAATGTGTCTTACTTTTCCCTCTGAATCCATCCAGGATTCACCAGGCGATTCAGGGATTCCTTCGATGACAGTATTATTTTGCCTCGATTAACCTTCTAGGTAATCCTGCTTGTCAAGAATGACCTGTTGACTCTCATACATTTTGACCATTTCATTTTCAGTGATCTTGAGATGTTCAGACTGTTTGGCTTGATTGATTTTAAGATCATCCACATCCTTCTGAGTATATTGGATGCTGGCTTTCAGATCCTGAATTTCTTTAGTTAAAGCATCAACTCTGGTGTTGGTTGAGTCCAAGATATCTTTAACAATTCTTTAAAAAATACGCTGCTGCTGCTGTAACAGAGCAGTAAACATGTCCTTCTGTTGATGCAGCAATTCATTTACCTGACTCAAAGATACATAATCCTCCTCTATGTTTCTCTGCTTGTCGGTGGCTAGCTCCGTCCGCTAGCCAGCTGCTGTGGGGCAAGTAAGAGCTAGCTGTTGCTATGGGCCTGGTGGCGGCCTCCAACGATGCCGTGAGCCTGGTGGTGACCCCGACGATGCCGTGGGCCTGGTGGCAGTCTGCGATGATGCCGCGGGGCTGGTGACAGCCTTCGATGTATCCACAGGCCTGGTGGTGGCCATGGGCCTGGTGGTGGCCACCAACGTAGCCGCGGGCCTGGTGGTGGCCTCCGAACCAGCCGCGGGCCTTTTAGTAGCTACCACTGTAGCCGCAGATCTTTAGGCGGCCTGTGATGATGCTGCGGGCCTGGTGGTGGCCTCCAACGATGCCGCGGACCTGGTGGTGGTCTTCGACGTAGCCGCAAGCCAGCTAGACGGTCTCCGATGTAGCCGCGGGCAACTATAAGCTTGTTCTGCTCCGACTTTTTTTTTGGTGATTTGTCCACAATAACACCCAGAAATTACAGTACCACTTGCTCTAGTGGGTTTCTGAATATGGTCATAAAGCTACTCACTTATTAGCCCACTAACTCAGGCATCACACTGCCACCCACCAAACTGTAAAAATAAAAAATACACCTGGCACTTTTGATATCTAGCCAACTGAAATTAATTCTATTTTTAAATTATTTTATGCCACTCTTTACACATCAGGGTTTCCTCCTAACTCTAAAAATATGTAGCAATTCCTTGATGACCTAGAAATCTCTACAGTTTATACTTTAAAAGTAGTAGAAGTTGATGTTCCCCTTAATAATTTATTCTTGATTAAATTGTAACAGTCAGGCAAATCCCCTGGCCCTGATGGATTCTCCTATGATTATTATAAGAAGTTTCATGTGAAATTAGCCCTGTTACTTTTGTTAGTTTTTGAGGAATCACTGGAACAGGGTTCTCCCCCACATCACTGAGTCAGTGTTGCCTGTGCGGATCCACAGGGTATGGATGGGTAGTGTTTATAAAATAGGCAACTGACATTAGAATTGACACATCAATGACACATTAGAATAAAAACTCATGCCTTTTATTTCCTGTTAACTATGTAATTTTTTTAATGTTTATTTACTGTCTTAATGTATTTATGAATTGTTTAGGTTGTTGTTATCATATACACACCATTATTATTAGCATTATTAGTATTATCAATAATATTATTATTTTATTTTATTATTACTTCTATTTTGTCATTTGATTTTTAAATGGACCACAATGGAAATGTTTTTCACTTCTTCAGTCATCCATGTATTTTTAACATATTACAATTTTATTATGTACTAACATTTGAACTACTGAATAAAATCATGCACGCACTCGTGTTTTTAATATAAAGATGTTCACTGTTGTTAGCTAATAACCATAGTTTCTCCAACAATATTAGTCCTATCAATGTTCCATTTTGGTGCGTTCATTCCTTGACCCAAATGCATAAGCATACCAAACAGCACAACATCAGCTCTCCCCAGCTTGTCAGTGTTCGAAGTTATAAACACACACGCAGAGGGTTTTTTTTTTTTGTTCTGCATTCTGCTACAAGCAGGTGCTTTTAATTCTACACATCCACAAACAGAGATGGTTGCGGGAGACATCAAACGCAAGTACAGTTTTCCTCATTGTAACAGCAAAAATGACATTTAACTCACTCATGGTCATGGCAACATGACACTCAACTAAACTGACCCTAAACCAACTGAACAACAAAAATACAATGAATCAAAAACACTAACAACACTGTTAAATTAACATGAACCACAATAACAACATTTTAAATGCCAATCGTCCATGTTGCATTGCAGTACAATGTCCATTGTTCACTGTTGTTAGCCAGTATTTCTAATTTTGCCCAAAAATATAGTCCTATAAACTTTTCCATTTTCACAGCATTCATCCTCAACCCAAATACCTAAACATACCAAATGTCAGCTCCTCCCAGTTTCTCCATAATCGAAGCTATAGACACGCACACATTCACACACACAGAGGCTACTTGGCCATTATAATAAAGATTACTCTCCTTAATGTGGATGTGAAAATTTTGGCCAAACTGTTAGCATTCCATATAGACAGAATCCTCCCTACTATTATATCAAATGAACAGACTGTTTTATAAAAGAAGGCATTCCTTTTTAATATACAAACCCTTTTCAAAATATTGTACAAACACCATGGTAATCTCCCTTAAGTGGTAATTCATGGATGCCGAAAAAGCATTTGATAGAGTGGAATGGGAATACCTTTTCGCAGTTCTGAAGAAATTTGGCTTTGGCGATAGATTTATTTCTTGGATTCCTCTCTTGTATACTTTGCGGGGAGGGTGATGGGTTTCTAAAACTGTGGCAACCTTGGATCAATTATCTTGGATTGTTGAAAACCTTTGGGCCTGATTGGACTTATTGTCATGGGTGTGTGTGTGTGTGTGTGTGTGTGTGTGTGTGTGTGTGTGTGTGTGTGTGTGTGTGTGTGGTGTGTGTGTGTGTGTGTGTGTGTGGTGTGTGTGTTGTGTGTGTGTGTGTTTTATTAATTTATTTATTGTTATTTCGTAGGCCCTATGGTTAGTATGTTGGGATTGGATGTTTATGAATGTTCGTGTTGCAGCACATGTTAATTCTACTTTCAGTATGCTTGTACTTTTAAAAATGTGCTAGTGGTTTGTTACTTGTTGAAAAAAGTATAAATAAATGTTTGTTTTTTTAATTACCACTTTACTATTTCACAGTTGATATTGGTTTGTTTGTATACAGATATAAAAATGTCAGTTATGTTAAATTAAACAAGGTGGGTGATGAAGATTTTTTGGATCCAGCAACATTTGGAGATAAAAACTTTTTTTTTAGCATGTGAGTGTTTACTGTCACCTTGTCAAGTCATTTTGCAGTGTTGTAGCTGGATTCTAAGGTGTGTCTTGTCATTTCGATAAGTCTTACAGTACATCACAGTATGCATTACAAATATCTTATTTTTTTGTAATGTCTGTCGGAAATGCCAAAGAATGCATTCTCCTCTGTAATAAGCACCATGGAAACGGCTGTGCTTTGTTCACCAGAGACTTTCCGATAATCAGTGAACCATATGTGCACAGTGCTCTGTGTCTAACTGGTTCAGCTCAGGGTTTTAGTGGTATGTTTTTTTTTTCAGTGCATCTACTTTGTATTTGCAACCTGTACAGTGAACTCAGGTGCACACAAACGCTCACAAATGTATTATGCAGTAACAAGAAAGTGTCTTGATGAGTTTTGACTTCTAATTGCCTCCAATGCATACATTACATTTTGAGCTCCCTGAGGAACTCATAGCAAGGCTGATTCATCAGATTAGCGGCGAGAAGCCTCGATGGCTGAATGTCATATTTGCATACACAGCACTGACTTTTTGTCTTAGCACAATGGTGCATGGCTGCTATGGAGACTTTGTGGCTGAGTAAAATTGCTAATGGGGAAGATAACTCATAATGAAATGACCAAACAAAATGCCACAACTGCCATATACAGGACCCACTCAGGGAAAGATGTGTGCAATGCAGGAGAGGTTGTACAAAGAGTGCAATGGTGCTTAACCACGTGATGAATGATTTGATGGTACCATATGGATGTATGGGTGCTGAAACTCTCATGCCTGCTCACAGTTTGTAAAGTAATAATCCATTTTTAAGTGACATTGTATGTTCTGTGGTTGTAGTCATTACGCTTTATGTGCACATGATCCTGTCAAATCTGAGAAATAAAGCAGAGTAGGTCTAGTTAGTACCTGGCTGGGAGAGCACGAGCTGTGTGTGTTTCTCAATGTAGAAATAGAGAAATAACAAGAGCATCTGTTGTAAAATTTGAATCAAATCCCAATCTGGATCGGTACTTGATCCGTTGTGGTAACCCCAAACAACCAGGGGCAGAACAAGGTGTATTATCTAGTCAATGTTATTTTATACATTTCTTCTCTGATTTGTAGGTGTGCAAGGGATTACAAACCTGTGGTCTGAATTGGGTCATGGTTTTTTGTCATTGATTTGATAATTTTTCAGAACAGCAAAAAAAAAAAAAAAAAAAAAAGACAAATATAGGCTCATCAGCCTGTGATCCCAACGCTCATTGGATCGGTTCACAGCCAAGTGTGAAGCAGCTGGGTTGATGATCAGCACCTCTAAATCTGAGGCCATAGTTCTCAGCAGGAAACTGATGGATTGCCTACTAGGGAATGAGGTCTTGCCCCAAGTGAAGGAGTTCAAGTGGCCAATCTTTGTTCCTACTCTCACCTATGGTCATGAGGGTTGGGTCATGACTAAAACAACTACATCATGAGTACAAGTGGCCGAAATGGGTTTCCATAGGAGGGTGGCTGGTGTCTCCATTAGAGATAGGGTGAGAAGCTCGGTCATCCATGAGGAGCTCGGAGTAGAGCTGCTGCTCCTTCACGTTGAAAGGAGCCAGCTGAGGTGGTACGTGCATCTGGTAAGGATGCCTCCTGGGCGCCTCCCTAGGGAGGTGTTCCAGGCACGTTCAACTGGGAGGAGACCCCGGGGAAGATCCAGGACTAGGTGGAGAGATTATATCTCCACACTGGCCTGGAAACACCTCAGGATCCACATTCAGAGGTGGTCAATGTGGCACGGGAAAGGGAAGTCTGGGGTCCGCTGCTAGAGCTGTTGCCCCTGTGACCCAATCCCGGATAAGCGGTTGAAGACCAGTAGATAGAGAGCTTCGCCTTTTGGCTCAATTCCCTTTTTGCCACAACAGTACAGTAGAGCAAATGCAACACCGCCCCTGCTGCCCCGATTCTTCAGCCAATCTCACGCTCCATCATCCCCTCACTTGTGAACAAGGCCACGAAGTACTTGAACTCCTTCACTTGGGGCAAGGCCGTATTCCCTACCCGGAATAGGCAATCATGACCTCAGATTTAGAGGTGCTGATTCTCATCCCAGCCGCTTCACACTTGGCTGCGAACCGATCCAGTGAGTGTTGGAGGTCACAGGCCAATGAAGCCAACAGGACCACATCATCTGCAAAAAGCAGTGATGAGATCCTAAGCCCACCAAACTGGAAACCCTCCTTCCCCCCAACTATGCCCCCATTTGGCTGAAAGTGGTTTTGTTTGTTTGTTTTTTGGCTTTGATCTCTTTGTAGAGAAGCTTGAATCTTCAACTGGACGTTTTCGCTTCAAATCGCAGAAGCTTCCTCAGCTAAAATTCTTGCTCTGGTAGTCTGACTTCTGTCTTGACCCTTGTAGAAAAACAAAACCCTCCCACTTCACCTCATTACCTTTGAAACTGTGGTTTCAGCAGGTCTTCAAATCCGCTGCCAGAGGTCACACATTCTGAAATTCAAGGACCCACTGTTGTTTATTAAACTGGAGTTTAACTTTTTGACAGTCTACATTATTCGAGTCATAGTCCCAAACATTTATCGCAAAATATATTTGAAGGACCTAGCTCAAGTAGTTTTGGAGATATTGCAGTGGCCCAACAAAAGCAATGTCAAAAAGGTCTTAAATCCTAACATTTCCTATTCAGACATGTGTCCTCTTCTGGAAGTTTTCAGGCAAACTTAAGATTGTGAGATGGAATTTCTCTCTCTCTCTCTCTCTCTCTCTCTCTCTCTCTCTCTCTCTCTCTCTCTCTCTCTCTCTCTCTCTCTCTCTCTCTCTCTCTGTTTCTCTCTCACACACACTCTCTGTCTCTTTTTTAACTTTGTTTTACTGAGACTGAATGATCCAGGGTCTTCAGCTTTTTGTTTCTTTGGGCCAAGCATGTGGAAGTGTGCAGCAGGTTAAACTCATTCATGTCCAAGCTGTCACATTAAGCAGCCTGAGTAATGTCTGACAGTGGGACAATGAGTTGGTGTCCATCTCTCCCCATCTGTGTACCACATCATCATCAGAAAACAAAAGTGGAAATCTGTCTTCTTTGCTGTGATGAATCATGCTCTTCTTCACATCAGTCTTCCTTCTTCCCTTTTGTTTTTTCATGCAAAAGTAAAAGGCCAGAAGACTGGGAGGATTCAATATTTGAGCAGAACAAGGAGGGCAGCTACAGGCTGAGAGACAACATCCATTTCCATATGTACATCAGCACGTCGCCATGCGGGGACGGGAGGCTCAACTCGCCCTACGAGATCACCGCTGACCGTAAGACACCTGTCTGTGCACTGTCCATACTTCAACAACACTGAAAATGAAATGTTACATAACCATATTCACTGTGTGCCTCCTCTTGGGTTTACAGAGGATTATTTTCTAATACAGATGGGGTGCCGCAAAAATTTCTCAGTGAGTTGACCAAAAGTTAATCAATGATTTTACAGGTTCAGCTGTAGCTTCAGATGTATGGTTGGTTGGTTGGTTGGTTGGTTGGTTGGTTGGTTGGTTGGTTGGTTGGTTGGTTGGTTGGTTGGTTGGTTTTTGTTGTTTGTTGGTTTTTTATGGTGGGGGCATGATTATTGTTGCTGTGGGGCAACAGATGATGTTGAAGTTTTAAAATAGAGATCCAGTACCTACTATATACATTTATGTTCATTCACACATACTGTTCAATTCAATTCAATTTATTTCATTTATACGCTTTTCGTCATAATATCACCAACCAATAGATTAATGACTGAATCACGACTTGCTGTGAGACCAGGTTGGTTAAAATACAGAGAAGCATTATTTGACACCTCAAGTGTAAATTGTACCAAAGACAATGCCATTTGCTTGTTGTTGTTTGTGTAGGAGGCATGAGGCACAACCTACTTTTGGAGATGTGTGAAATGTCAAAGTTTAGTCTGTGATTATAGGATGGCCCCATATTTTTCACATTCTTTTCTAAGAACAAAAATCTTATATTCATGCAAATAAGGTAATACACAACAGATATAAATAACAACAGCATTTGTTTGAAAATCATAACATTTACACTTGTGACAGGACACAAATGCAAATGTGGAAAGTTCTGGAAAACGTACACACAGAATAATATAAAAAACTACACAGAAAGAACGACATAGAAATGATCTATTTTTAATCATGCCAGCATACCAAGGCAAATGCAACAATAAAAAAATTGAGACATGTTACTTTATGCAAGAGACATGAACTTGCTCAGTTAATTCTAGTGTATTTTATAAAGAATATTTTATAGGTGCTATGGAAACCAGCGTGCTACAAAGCCAGAGCAGTCAGAGAATGTGAGACACTGAAGCTGCAAATGTAGGAATCTGAATGGCAAATGTTAATTTTCTGCTGGAGTTACAGTACAAAAATTCTTTGGGGTGCTACCATAGCTCCATAGAGCCCCATCCTAGAACCAAATATGTTGGGTAGTAAAATATTATGTACATCAGTAAACATGTTTGAAATGAAATCTTTAATCTCCTGACATATTTTCTCCACATAATCCCTTCACATGAAATGGGGAGCATACTGTAAGAAGAGCTCAAATTAAAATTTTAAGAGTCGCTCAGTCAGTAGGTCAGATAGTCCAATAACCAAAGGGTTATGGGCTTGTTCTCCAATTGCAGCAGATTCTCAGATTGTCTGATTTCACTGATTAATGCCACTTTGAGCAAATGGAATCAATAAATCACCTGCTGGGATGGGTGGTTCCAAAGAAAACCTGTACTCTCTTGGCCCTTTCTGGAATCAGTTTGAGACCCCTGACCTAGAGGTTCAACTGGTGGGCTTGTCACCTGAGGATCTACAGCTTGATTCCCTGTCAGATAGGAAAATCAGGTGCCTTGGAGCAAGGCGGCTGCTCTTAAACCTGACCTGAAGCATTCCATCATGTGCTTTTAATACTCCTCATCTGAGATGAAGAGTATCACATACATGGTGGGGAAGCATCAGTTACAATATTTTGTTCATGTAGCACATTTCTGTGGGCATGATCCAGCATGCAGGTGTCTCAGTGTTGAGGACCCCAGTTGCTGCAGAAGGTCAATGGAATGCCTGCTGCTGCAATGGACAAATGATTTCTTTTGAGAGGTGGAGATGGAACCGTTGTTTGCCTGAATGGTTGCCATCTCAATCCCAAGATCATTTTGTGGTGTGGTAGAAGTGGAGAAGCATGGTTCTGGGCCATGCTCCCAGGCCTGACCTGACCTTTAACCCTCTGAGGTACAGGGGTATTTTCTAGATTTTTCATACTTTCCCTAATT
The DNA here is from genome assembly GCF_902500255.1 of Thalassophryne amazonica. NCBI lineage: Eukaryota > Metazoa > Chordata > Actinopteri > Batrachoidiformes > Batrachoididae > Thalassophryne > Thalassophryne amazonica. The sequence goes on along the minus strand of NC_047103.1, from coordinate 74,736,913 downwards.
CCCATTTTAAGGTACTTTTTAAAATAATGCTCAAATGTTGCATATCAAAATGTTCACAACCATCTCAGCTTTCAGAATATGTGTCACATATTTGTCTGGAACACTGTATATGGAAATATTTGGCTCTAAATCTGAAAAAAAATTAAATGGGGTTATAGAAAATTGTTACACACGTCAGGCACTGGACACATCCTGGCTGGCCACGAAGGAGTCACACCGTCCAACAGAACTATGTTTTATGGATGGCCCAGCTGTGGACACACAGTTTGACTGTGCACGCACGCTGGATGCATCCTGTCCAGCCACGGAGAAGAAAGGGTAAACATTTCTGCTTCTTCCTGCTCCTTCTAGAACATATTTTTATTTTTGTTTTTATTGTTGTTGCTGTTTGTTTTGTTGTTGTTGTTGTTTGTGATCAAGATTAAGTGATGTCTTTTGTGCTTTAGTTTTCATGTGTCTGTTGATTATTCAAGACAAATGAACTAAACTAAACTAATCAATGCATTAAGAGTTTGTCCTTACTGGTACCAATGTCACCAGTATGCTCACTCTTGGGGTCAGTAATATTTCAACTTTGCTCATGTGTGGCAGCTTTAGGTGACTTTTGTTGAAATTACTGTTGAAAATTGCTCTCTTTCTTTAATGATATTCTTATTTATGCTTTCTAATTGTTGGCCTGTCGTTTGCCAGTCTCCATTCTGGGTGGAGTTCTTTGAAAGGTACATGATCAGTTTTTTGTTTTTTATTGTTTGTTTTTTGCAAGTGGTCTGAACATGTATGAACGATACCTCATGGCTTTCATGGAAATTCAGGGCACCATAGTCCTGGCACAGTCAGAGAACATAAGAAACTGAGGCTGAAAACAGGGTTATGAATGGTAAGTGTCAGTTTTGTGGAGGGGTTATGATAAGGGATACTAATATTCTTGGTATGGCTAGAGATCCATCAAGCCCCACACCAGATCCACATATGAATTCAAGACATCTTTATTGTAGTTCTTACTCATCACGGTTCCAGTGAATGATAACGGTATGTCCTTGTAGTTTAATGGACCATCTCAGACATTTCAAGGATTGAGCCCAATGCATAGAATTATCACATTAAATTAATGGAATCCATTTTCAAATCTTCAAAACTGAAAAGAAAGACCTCACACCGCTTTTCGATATTGTTCCAGAGTCCTATTGGCTTTAGTTAAATCTTGTACACAGGTAAAATCAACTTGCTGATTATTGCAACCTTCTACGTTATTTGTGTTTCCCAAACATGGTTCTTGAGACCCAGAATAGAATAGAATAGGATAGAATAGAATAGGGCAGCACAGTGGCATAGTGGTTAGTACTGTTGCCTCACAGCAAGAAGGTCATGGGTACGATTCCCACCTGGCCTCTCTGTGTGGAGTTTGCATGTTCTCCCCATGTTTGCATGGGTTCTCTCCAGGTGCTCTGGCTTCCTCCCACATCTAAAGATACGCAGGTTCGGTGAATTGGTAACTTTAAATGGTCTGTAGGTGTGCGTGCGGGTGTGAATGTTTTTGTTTGTCTATATGTGGCCCTGTGACACACTGGCATCCTGTCCAGAGTGTACCCTGCCTCATGCTCTGTGACTGTTGGGATAGGCTCCAGCCCCCCACGACCCTTAATTGGACTAAGCGGTTGAAGATGAGTGTGAGAATAGAATAGAATAGAATAGAGCCTTTATTGTCATTGCACATATAAACATACATAAAATGAAATTTGTCCTCTGCATTTAACCCATCCTAATTACAGTTAGACACAATCCAACCACTAGGAGCAGTGGGCAGCCACAGTCTGGCACCCGGGGAATACTGCACATTTCCTATTTGCCCCTGATCTACCCAGAACAGATCAGCTCAGGTGTGTTCAACAACTGACTGAACAATGTAACACACCTTATTTAGCCCATTATGTGCAGTTAGAGAAGGGAGAAATGGAAAATGCACAGGTCTTTGGGTCCCATTAAAGAGAATGTGCATGTCGTTGTTATTGTTGTTTATTTGGTTTTGTTTTTTTAGTTTCTGCAGTGAAAACTGGAGAACAAACTGTTGGAAAGGTTTCATCAGAGATGCATTTGTGTGTTGCCACGAAATTCTGGCAAACAACAACCAGATCCAGCTACATTTTAACATGGATTTAGTAAAGTAAAAAGAAAAATACTGAATCTACACAGTAAAATCACCAATGTTAAATTAACACTGATGGTGAACATATGGTACCACTCTTACCAGAGTACGACCATATGTACACTGGCAGTGTTAATTTAACAATGTCAGTGTTAGTTTTACACTGGTGAGTTTACTGTGTATATGAAATAACTGTATTTTCCTTCAGTGTACAAAATGATTACCAAACAGCTGCTTATGTGCATAATCAATTCATGTTCCACCTCTAATTGCTATTAGCCTGTTACTAAATTTGTATGTATTGTGACATAATTACTGTGAAAAAATGTCTTTAATCAGTTGCTTGTGATGCAGAATTGGCATTCAGTGGTAAATCACTGATTCTGCTTTTAGGTTTTATTGCAGTTTCTTAGTATTCTTTCAGTAACACCCACACACACTACCATTGATAAACCAAACACAGTACAGCACATTGGAAGGCTTTCATCTGAGTTGCATCTGAGCTGAGCAAATTATATTCCTGTGTACTTCATCCTACTGCTTTTGTCAGTATTCACATCTAAAATATAAGCATACATGTCCACATCATCGGATTACTTCCGCCAGGCTTCACAAATTACGTGGTGCATTTCAGATTCTAAACATTTCCTTTGGTTCTCCACATTCTTCTCTTCACATTGTTCTCCTACAAGTTGATCCTTGTTTCATCTCTTCATTGTGCGTCATTCAGGAACCGTTTTGGCAAGTGCTAAAACTGCCTTCTTAGGTTTGGGTCTTACTGGTAGTTTACATGTGGTAAATTTTCTGTACTTACTCCAGTGACATGTTGCCTTGATGGTTGATGCTGACACAGATGCACTTACCTCTTTGAGTTTTGTTTGTTTCTTTGTTTTTTTGTTTATTGGGCTAATTGTGTGGAAGGATTTTTTTTCTTCACCAGGAATCATTTATTCTAATACTGGTTGCTGTGCAACCTGCCGACCTGTGAAGTCTACAACAACAACAACAAGTGGTAGATGTCACAGGTAGGCAGGTTGAGGAAAGTTTGGGGATTTCCTTCTAGTGTTGGAGAGGATTTTAAAGTCAAGGGTCCAGGCCGCGGTGGCAGGAGAGCAAGCACCTCATCCCAACTCTTCCTCTGTAACTCTTCCCAACAGATCCCAAGGCGTTCCCAAGCCAGCTGGGAAATATAATCTCTCCAGCATGTCCTAGGTCCTCCCTATTAGACATACCTGGAAGACCTCTTTAGGGAGACAACCAGGGAGCATCCTCACCAGATGCCCGAAACACCTGAACTGGCTCCCTTTGATGCGAATAAGTAACAGCGTTACTCTGAGTCCCTCCCAGATAATCAAGCTTCTCACGCTGTCCAGGAATGTAAGCCCAGATACCCAATGGAGGAATCTCAATTCTGCCGCTTGTATATGCAATCTTATTCTTTCAATTTTGTTCTTACACAAAGCTCATGACCATTAGTGAGGATAGGAACGTAAACCAACTGATAAATTGAGAGCCTCGTCTTCCAGTTCAGCTCCTTCTTTACCATGACAGTACTGTACAATGTCTGTCATGGTCTCTGTCTATTGATCCTCCGCTCCAATTTACCCCCACTCATGAACAAGACCCTGAGATACTTAAACTCCTCCACTTGGGGCAGTAACTTCCCACTGACCAGAGGGGACAATCCACCATTTTCCAACAAAGGACCATGGTCTGAGATTTTTAAGTGCTGATGACTGTTATCCCAGTTGCTTCACATTAGGCCTCAAACCTGCTCAGTGCACATTCAAGGTCACTGCCTGATGAGGTCAACAGAACCACATCATCTGCAAAAAGCAGAGATGCAAATCTCAGGTCACCAGACTGGATGCCTTTGTGTTACTGTACTGCACCTTGAAATCCTGTCCATGAACATCGAGAACAGGATTGCTGACAAAGGGCAGCTCTTGCGGAGTCCAACTCACACCGAAAATAGGTCTGATATAATGCTGAGAATACAGACACTTTAGTCATACAGGGACTGGATCACATGTTGCAGCAAATCCAGAACCCCATACTCCCACAGCACCCCCCCCCCTCCCCCCCCCACACACACACATATGATACCCCAAGAGACCCAGTCATACACCTTTTCCAATTCTACAAAACACATGTAGACTGGTTGGTCATACTTCTAAGACACCTCCAATATCCTTGGGAGGGTAAAGAGCTGGTCCACCATTCCACGACCAAGACAGAACCTGCATTGCTCCTCCTGAATCTGAGGTTTGACTAATGTTTAAGTCTCCTCACTAGTATCCTGGCAGAGACTTTCCCAGGGAGGCTGAGAAGTCTGATTCATCTATAATTGGAACACACTCTCCAATCCCCTTTTTGAAAGATGGGGACCACCACCCCAGTTTACCAGTCCAGAGGTATTGTCCGCAATGTACACGCAATGTTGTGTCAGCGTGTCAGCCATGACAGCCAACAACATCCAGAGACTTCAGCAACTCAAGACGAATCTCGTACGCCCCCGGCGACTTGTCACAGAGGAGTTTTTTTTACTACCTCTGTGACTTCCTATAGGGTGATTTCACTAGGTCTCTCTGAGTCTTTCATCCCTGCCTCCTTTACAGAGGGCATGTCACTGTTGTTGTTATTATTATTATTTTTAGCAGTAGTAGTAGTACTAGTAATAATAATAGGCCCTGCAATCGACTAGCATCCTGTCCAGGATTGACCCTGCCTCACGCCTTATGTTTGCTGGGATACTGTTGAATTACTCTGATTACTTAGGAATCATGAATAAGATTTCCACAGTTTTGGCTAGGTTCTGGACTCAGGATGTCTAAATTATACTTAGGAAGAAAGGAAAACCTGAGAACTAAAACAAAAAAGTAACTGAGACAAACCCCACACAATGCAGGCTATAATATCTTTTACTGATATTCTATGCTACTGTTCCAAGAACTTTGTATTTTATAAATTCTATAAATAAATAAATAAAATAAATCTTGTAAGGTGGATATTGTATATTCAGCAGTAACTTGTGGAAGGGTAAAAATACACAAAACGTGCTGGACATCTGCTTGATAATAGTACTTATCCAACTGGGTTCATGTTTTGAAGTATTCCAAATATTAATTTAAAAAAGACATTCCAGTTTATTGAAGAAAGAATGGCGTGCATTTTTCTGGCTTCCAAAGGAGGCATAACAAAAAATATTTCACCTGACAGATTTCCTGGAATGTGCCAACAATTTGAAAACAGAATAGATTCACAAAGACTTGAATGTGGGCAAAAACAAAGTGGTGTTATTCACTCATTCATTCATTCATTCATATTATGCATGAAACTACTCAAAAAGAAGATTATGTCTAAGTATCATAAAGAAGCAAATATAATTTGATTTATATGGAATGTTCAATTTATAAGTGGGACTTATTGTATATTTGAATGTGTGGGTATGTATATGCGTATGTAGATATATAGATATGGGTAGGTGTATATGTATATAAGTGACTGTGTATATGTATGTATATATTTATGTTTGTAAAGTATATACGTATGTATATAGGTATATGTGGCACAGCCCAAGCAGAGGGTCACCCCCAAGAGCCTGGTCTGCTTGAGGTTTCTTCCTTATAGGGAGTTTTTCCTCACCACAGTTGCCTAGTGCTCGCTCTGGGGGTTGGTAAGGTTAGTCCTTACTGGCGTAAAGTGCCTTGATTCGACTTTCTTATGATCTGGTACTATATAAATATAATTATAAGTGAATAGTATATTGATGTGTATGTCTGTGTGTCGACATGTAGTAGTGAATTTATATTTATGTAAATATGACTGATTAGAATTGTTGGACTTGTACTAGCAGGGGTGGGCGCTAATAAGCTTTGCTTCAGCCCACACCCTTTCGGACTCACTAGTTTTGTCTGTGTTTGTTTGTGGAATTGTTCATTTTTTTCTATTTGAATATTTTGTGTGCCGAATTAAAAAACTTTGTCACTTGTCACTTGAATGAGATGGACGACTTTTTTATTTATCTATTTGGCAGACAGAGGGCAGGTGTGGTGGCCAAGCAGATAGTGCACTTGTTTCCAGAACAGAAGGATCCCGGTTCAAACTGACCTTGCCTGTTCATGTCAATATGCAGATCCATGTTGGATCTGCTGTGGCAAGTTGAAGAGCTGTTTTGGTGAAGAGGGATAATGTGGAAGGTGCCCAATGAACACCGTATAATAAGCACACTTGGTGAGTGGTGAATTATATTGTTGTGTTCCGTGTTTGCAGTGCACAGCAGCAGACACCTCATGAGGAAGCACCGCAGTCACCTACGGACCAAAATCGAGTCAGGTGAAGGGACAGTGCCAGTGCGATGCCGAGGATCCATCCAGACCTGGGATGGCGTCTTACAGGGCGAGCAGCTCATTACCATGTCCTGCACTGACAAGATGACCAGGTCAGTACTGTGCACTTTTGCTGTGGTTCCGGGATTAAAAATGTATTAATTGCATTCACGTTGTGGAAATCATGTTGATCAGGCTGCCTTTTATATACTGCCTGTGTTCACTTTTCTGTACTTTTCTATTATACCTTCATTCACTTGTTGATTTGGCTGATCTGTCAAATGGCTGAAAATTAAATTAGACAAAAATGCCTTTCTGTTCCATTCCATCCATGAACATCTTGAACAGGATGGTAATGAAGAGCCATTTTAAAGCCTAGAAAGTGCTGCTCAAGGTGTCGCCATGTTGGCAGCACTTACTCTGCCTACTTCATGGCCAACCTATATTTGGATAAAGAGATGGAGCATGGGTGAGAATATGCATGACTTAGGAGGAACAAATGAAGCCCGAATATGCCCCCATGTTTGAGTTACTGAACAAGCTAAACTAATGGATTAACCTTGGTTTGGGTGTTTATTAAATCATTTTTGGGGTGGGGACTGAGCAATGGAGTTCATAACACTTAGCTTTGGTGTGGGCATTAAAAGTGTGTTACCAAACATTCATCAGTAATCCTAGATTAACTGGTTCTAATGTCATTAAGCTATTGATAGCTGCTAAAAGTGCTGTCATCATTAGAATACAAAATGAAACAAGATGAAAATGTCAACTGGCCGAAATACTGCGGCACAGATGTATTAGATGATCCAATTGATCCAGGACATTTAACCGCACAGTAATCCACATTAATATGTATATGTCACTGACATGAATGAGCAAAGCTCTTCACCATCTCACCATGTCATTTAGGTCCTTCAGACTTTTTTTCAGTAAATGCTTCTGGAGAGCATTGGCATAGCTGAAAATGTTCAGCTTCTGGTGGGCAAACACTGGGGCAGCATTTTACATCTGCTCATGTTATTCATCTAAAATCACTGGAGAAAAACGTATATATAAGACAACCCAAATTAAAAGGAGAAATACCGTTTTTAACAACCTGGACTGTTGTGTGGGCCGCTGAAGAGGAGGTACTGCTGGCCCACTACCACCAGAGGGCGCCCTGCTTGGAGTGCGGGCTCCAAGCACGAGAGGGCGCCAGACCCAGAGGAAGTGACAGCTGTCACTCATTACTCCAGCTGTCACTCATCTACACCACCATATAAGCCGGACTGCAACTCCACCTCCCCGCCGAGAAATCGACTACCAGTACTAAGGTAATTTCTCTGCTGAATTTAAACTGTGACTTACGTCTGATCTGTTTGCAGCCGTTGTCCTGTGGTGCCCTTTCAACTGGGTTGGCGGTCAGTGAGAGAAGCGACGTCTTCGCCTCTCACTGCATCCAGATAAGTGGTTACAGGAGCTGCTAGTGTGTTCCTAGGTTGGAGGTGGAGGTGCTTCCTCCCAACTGTGTTTGGACTGTTAATTACTGAGTGTGCGGACTCACACTCACACATCATCTTTCTGTTTTCTGCCAGCTGTACCAGGGTCGACAGCCGAAGACAGAGGCCACCTGGGGACTCGGGACTTGGCGGCTCCGGTGTTCTTCAGGCCGTTGGTGGTGGAAGCCGTGTGGGACGCGGCTTCTCTCTCGTCGGGCGTCTTCTATCTTCGAGCCTGCCCACACGTCACCTGGTGTTTATTGACTGTGAAAATTAAGACACGTTTCGTTGTGTAATATCACAACATTAAATTGTTACCTTTTGGCTTACTCATTGTCCGTTCATTTGCGCCCCCTGTTGTGGGTCCGTGTTACGACACCTTCCCAACACTGGACCTCATTTCTGGCATAAAATACAGCTACTCTCCAATATAACTTGTCATTAGAACTCTGTGGTTCAGACAACGTGTTCAGGTTCAAATGTGGCTCAAACATTTTTCTTCTTCTACTAAGGTGGATTACAACTTTTTTGTGGAACACAGCGCCATCTACTGTACAGAAAGGACCTAACAGTCAATACAGGGTTGCCAACTCTTATGCATCTGGCGTGACACTCACACTTTCAGCATCAATCTCACCCTTTCACGCACAAGCAAGAAATGTCACGCCAAAATAAAAATTTCTCCCGTTAATTTTCTGTTGATGACTAGATTAGATCAGACCACACCACAGCACATTGTTTCTTAATGAAAGGAGAGGATTTAAGGCACACACCTGAAACAGCTGTTAACATTTGCTGACAACGCTCTGACTGCAGTATTCTCTGATCTTTGAGTCATTGAAAACCTTGCAGCTGGTACCTCAGCTGTGTGTGAAGAGTTCAGAGAGAGTTTGAGGAAAGCTTCGGAGCTTGTTTCTGAGTCGGCCACTTTTGGATGACAAAGGTAAGCCAATAAAATAGTCGAACAAATCGAGTAATCTGTTGTCTAATAAAATTCGGTTGTCACTACAGACGTAGCCTAATCAGTGTGTTGACACAGTAGGCTACAGACTTAACTAATTGCAAACTAGGTAATTGAAAGGACATGTCGTACATTTATTTAATGTCCTGTTTAGCAAGTATTCATGATTGTGAGTCTATTTGTGCACATGTGCTGAAAACATGTGGTTGCTGAAATATTTTACTGATAATAGTGATGGAGAAACCGAAGCGTTTTGAACCACTGAATCAGTATGAAGCAATTGTGTTGAAATGGTTCAGTGTTTGAAGCATTTGATACAATTAAATATGGCGATGTCTGCTGGCCAGTCTTTAACATAGCACTTGCATGGAACAATTAATCAGGCACTGTTATATATGTTTACTAATAAAGGTTCTGTGTGCATCTTGAAATTTTGACTATATTTTTGTTTAAAGACTGGCTAAAACCCTTCAGCTTCGCCCCCCAGACCCCCCTGACCATGGCCATCTTGACTCCCAGCCATTTTAAACATTTTTCACATGCCTATGAGCTTGCTGAAATATTTTGGAAAAAGGAAGGAGGATGGATGTGGAGGGGAGAAGAATCAAACAGAGTTTCTCTTCTATTATTATTTTTATGAATAAACAAGGACTGTTTTTTTTTTTTTTTTTAATTAGGGTTACCAAAAATTTTCGCAGCACGCTATGCACATGCAGTCTCACTCCAGCAAAGGTCCCAAATTTGGCAACCCTGTCAGTATGTGTCACTGATTTCAAAATGGCTCTTTTCAACCAGATGTGCAGTGTCGTGCCATACATGGCACTTCCTGGCATGTGCACCCATGCCAGGAAGTGTTCAACATTTGACATGTCCTGTTTCCCTGTGGACTCAAAATTTAGCTCTTCCTGTTTCAGTCTTAACTTGCCTCTGAATTGCTGCGAGATCCCATGAGATCTCATTTATTGTTAAACTTATTATTTAATGAGCTAAACAAAAAGTTATATAGAAACCTTACAGAGGATTAAATACAACAGCAAAAACGACATACCAAAGAACAAGTTAATTAAAAAAAAAACAGATCAAAGTAGAGGGGAATTATTCAAATCAAATCAAATCAAATCAAATCAATTTTATTTATATAGCGCCAAATCACAACAAACAGTCGCCCCAAGGCGCTTTATATTGTAAGGCAAAAGCCATACAATAATTACAGAAAAATGAGGTGTTTTAAAAAAAAACATTTTCCAAAGTTAAATGCATTTGAGATTTCCTGTTTCACTGTGGACTCAAAAAATGGCACTTCCTGATTCAGTCTCAACTTGCCATTGAATGCCCACAAGATCCCATGAGATCTCATGTACTGTCAATCTAGGAAGTGTTCAACATTTGACATTTCCTGTTTCATTGTGGACTCCAAATTTGGCACTTCCTATGTCAGTGTGAACTTGTCACTGAATTCCCGCAAGATTCCACAAGATCTCATATACTGTCAATCCAGGAAGTGTTCAAGATTTGACATTTCCTGCTTCACTGTGGACTCAAAATTTGGCACTTGCTGTTTCAGACTCAGTGTACCATGGGGGAGCTTTGCGCTGCTGTGCAGCGCTTCACTTATATAACAGATATTTGTAATAAAATTCCCAGAAACAAGAGACATGGCTGCTTAATAGCAGCTTGCAGCCACAGCTAGTGGGCTCTCTGCTTCGAAAACTCTGAGACGGAGCACTCAGGTCAGTGGCACAAACTAGCTAAAAGTGACCACACCCCTAATTATGCATAACTTTGTGGCTTAAAATATCTTCAACTAAGGAGTTATTTTTTTAAAAATCACCCCCCGTACAGCTGTCATGGATGGTTAAACTACCTATAGGGACTTTTTGTACAAGGGTGTAAACACATTTATCTTTTGTCTAAAGTTGGACATTTTATCATGGGTTTCTATGGGAATGTCCTTCTTTCTGGAGCCAGCCTCAAGCAGATGGTCAAGGAACTACAAGTTTGTCCTTCTGCCGCATGGCTTCATTTTGAACAGCCGCATGCTGCTTGGGTTCTTCTTCTGTTGCTTGGAAATGTACGTATGCTGTGCCAGATGTCCAGAGAACTCCTCCTTATGATGGCCCACCTCCTTGGTTTGATAATGATGTACAGTAGTGTTCCGAATAATAGTAGTGCTATGTGACTAAAAAGATTAATCCAGGTTTTGAGTATATTTGTTATTGTTACATGGGAAACAAGGTACCAGTAGATTCAGTAGACTGACACAAATCCAACAAGACCAAGCATTAATGATATGCACACTCTTAAGGCTATGAAATTGGGCTATTAGTAAAAAAAAGTAGAAAAGGGGGTGTTCACTATCCGGTTGCTAAGTGTGATGTAACGCATCGTGTGATTTTCAACTTCCGGCTCCAAACAAAAAAGGCGCGCTGTCATCAACATTGAGAACTGCACTGAGACGATCTGATCAGGCTGCACTTACACCGCTGCACACGGACAACAGCATTAACATCGCAATATAAAACTCTTTGTATATTGTGCCTAAAACTCTCCTGGATATATTAACTGGATTTTTAGATGTTGTTACTGCGTTTGTTTTATGTAAAAATGTCAGACGCTCAGGTTGTTTCTCCATTATTTTCAATGGGAGTTCCTGCGAGCTGCGATCGCATCCTGTTCATGTCGTTCGAGGGGAAAGTGAAGTTTGCACTTTAACATCCTGTTTATTGTAATAAATATTTTTTTATTACCAATGAGACATGTATATTTTACCTGTGCATAATAAAATATGTAAAGTAAAAGAAAAAAGTTTTATTAGGTGTTCTGACCATAGAACCAGACAAATGCGGTTAACGGAGGCGAAGGCGGAGCAATGAGGGACGGAGGTTAGCCGCACAATGGAAACACAAACTAAACTTAAACTGTAAATCCTTAAAAGAATCAAACAAATGTAACTTTAATTGTAAACTTGGAGGTCTTTGGACCCGGAAACAGATTTATCACATGATGCGTTACGTCAGCGCTTAACAACCGGATAATAGTAGTGTGGCATTCGGTCAGTGAGTTCGTAAATTTTGTGGAACAAACAGGTGTGACTCAGGTGTCCCCTATGTAAGGATGAAGCCAGCACCTGTTGAACATGCTTTTCTCTTTGAAAGCCTGAGGAAAATGGGACGTTCAAGACATTGTTCAGAAGAACAGCGTAGTTTGATTAAAAAGTTGATTGGAGAGGGGAAAATTTATACGCAGGTGCAAAAAATTATAGGCTGTTCATCCACAATGATCTCCAATGCTTTAAAATGGACAAAAAAAAAAGAGACACGTGGAAGAAAACAGAAAACAACCATAAAAATGGATAGAAGAATAACCAGAATGGCAAAGGCTCACCCATTGCACTTACAGGTAACTCCAGACTGTCTTTGATCATCCTGGAGTTACCTGTAAGTGCTGTGACAGTTAGAAGATGCCTGTGTGAAGCTAATTTATTTGCAAGAATCCCCCGCAAAGTCCCTCTGTTAAATAAAAGATGTGCAGAAGAGGTTACAATTTGCCAAAGAACTCATCAACTGGTCTAAAGAGAAATGGAGGAATATTTTGAGGACTGATGAGAGTAAAATTGTTCTTTTTTGGTCCAAGGGCCACAGACAGTTTGTGAGATGATCCCCAAACTCTGAATTCAAGCCACAGTTCACAGTGAAGACAGTGAAGCATGGTGGTGCAAGCATCATGATATGGGCATGTTTCTCCTACTATGGTGTTTGGCCTATATATCACATACCAGGTATCATGGATCAGTTTGGAGCATCTGCTGTTGATGCTCACTCTGTCAAGGAATGTATATTTCGACCCAAAATTCTAGCAGACCCTCATGAGGTTCATTTTTATTATCTGTGAAACACAGAAGGTGGCAAAGAGGTCATATTGTGATGATGTCTTGCGCAGAAGTGGTGTCTTCTCAAAACTGACTAATTATGGCTCATGATAACCCTTCCTTTTATCTTACAAAAACAGTAACAACCATTAATACGACTACTTCATTATACTCCTCTCAACCTCTCAAATGAACCATCATTTGCCATGTTTACCTTGGTTACAGTGGCAATCATCTAAAACATATTTCCCTTCATTGTTTGTCACAGTATATTCCATGGTTACTATGGCAACTATGAATAACCTGAGCTATAAGTTACACTAATTATGATTTAGAATGAAAGAACCCATTATTAGTTTTGTAATGATGTATGACAGCCATACCTTGATTTGTAGTTAAGTTATTCATCATTAAGTGGACGATCTTTCTTGAGAGCAAAAAATTTACTATGCAGAAGTTCTAAATTAATCCAAATATTTGTTTACATCAATAGAGGTCCTACTGGCTATAATATATGAATAGGATTATTTTTTATGCAGACTCAGGACAATGTACCAATTCATTCAGTTCAGTATTCAGTGGTGATTATTGGGCTGGGGTGGTGGCCAGTCTAATGTGGAGCTGCATCAGGAAAGACATCCAACGTAAAACTTGCACCAGATCAACATGTAGGTCCACCTTGGATCTGCTGTGGTGAGCCCACATGAAACAAGAGAGAAGCTGAAGGGACTTAACTATTTAGTGATGATTCAGTATTTAATTTGTTTTGTGTATATGTATACACATGATAAGTCTTCATTTGAAAATCTCTACAGTAGTATAATTATGTAGGCATATGTAGCTGTATTTGTGTTAAAATTTGACTACAGGCTTTGACTTGTGCAGCACATGGATAAAGCTAGTAATACATAATACTTTATGATGTAATGACTTCCACATATTCGAGTGAAGAATTACAGCACTATTATAAAGCACTGAACAGTGGTAGAGCAATTTTTGTAACTAATAACTCATTTTCTGATGGTTATAAATTGAAAGGGTTCTCTTCTTGTTGATTCATAGGTGAACAAGGTTCAAGAAAAAACCTTACTACCATTTTGTATATTACGGTGTATGCGAAAACACAGTAGTCACACCCGGAGTGTGTTTTAAATCACTGTGTTGTTCACATGTTGGCAACTCAGCACAGGACAGATGGCAGTTTTAAATAAAGACAGCTTTGGTACTCCACCTCCGTTTTCACAAAGTCATGTGTGAAGTAGGAATATAAACACATAGTGTCTTCACATACACAGATGCACATGTGATTGTTGTGTAGTAACTCAGCATTTGTGCTTGTCAGTATTGCATAACAGACATTTCACAGGACCGAGTCATACATGCACAACTACCAGAAACAATGATTATACATGCACAAGAAGTAATCATTTACGTTTTGAGCGATAGAAGCTTGATGCATTTAAGAAGTAAGTTCTAGTGTCGACCAACCCTGAGGCCCAGTGCTGCCAGTGCATATCCCAGGAAAACGCTGCATGAATCAGGTGAGAGGTTATGCTCGTCCACCTAACAACATGCCAGCCTAAAGCAGCAGCCAAGACTGTTACTGATGTACACAAGCAGGGTCGGACTGGGAACAAATTTCGGCCCTGGCATTTTTCCTCTGGACCAGCCCACTATTGGCCCGACGAATCCACCCCCAAACACACACACCCACCTGTCCATACCGAACCCCCAATGAACAAATACTATACACCTAAACACCATGAACACACACCTAAACACACACTTTCACTGTCATTTCACCTTGATCATAGTACAAAACGCAGACCCGGCGCCACAAGGGGGCATCCTGATAACATTAAAGGCACTTTAAAAGTTACATGTTTAAATGACTATATATATATATATATATATATATATATATATATATATATATATATATATATATATATATATATATATACGAGGTCTATTAGATAATAAACCGACCCTTTTATTTTTTTTTAACTATATGGATTTGAATGACATGCGATTACACCAATCATGCTTGAACCCTCGTGCGCATGCGTGAGTTTTTTCACGCATGTCGGTGACTTCATTTCCCTGTGGGCAGGCCTTGAGTGAGATGTGGTCCTGCCCTCTCGGCTGAATTCCTTTGTTTCACACACTGCTCGAGACGGCAAGCGTTGCTTTATCAAACTTTTTTCTGGACCTGTGAGGAATATCCGGGTGGACACTATTCGAGAAATTAAGCTGGTTTTCGGTGAAAAGTTTAACGGCTGATGAGAGATTATGGGGTGTTTCTGTCAGTGTAAGGACTTCCCACACAGCGGGACGTCGTGCAGCGCTTCCAGGCGCTGTCGTCGGCCTGTTTCGACCTGAAAACATCCTAATTTAAGGCTTAATTCACCCAGGACGTCGTGAGAGAACAGAGAAGATTCAGAAGAGGCCGGCATGAGGACTTTATGCGGACATTCCACTGTTTAAGGACATTTTGTAATGAAAGACGAGCGCGCAAATTCGCCGAGTCGTTTCCGTGACGACTCGGCAAATCTGTGTGCGCTGCGACAGGAAAAACACCTCCGTGTTGAAAACCATTTGTAAAATTCAGGCGGCTTTTGATGGCTTTCAACAAGTGAGTAACTGAGAAATTGTTTAACAGCTTGGGCATGTTCCAACTTGCCCGTTAAGGTTTCCAACGGAGGTGTTTTTCCTGTCGCGACCCCCCGCGGTCGGGTCCGGCCCGACATGCGACTGTGCCCGCACGTTCTTTCATTACAAAATGTCCGTTAACAATGGAATGTCTGAATAAACTCCTCATGCCGACTTCTTCTGAAAGTTCTCTGCTCTCTGACGACTTCCTGGATCAACAGAGCCTGAAATGTGGAAGTTTTCAACTTGAAACGGCGAGACGCTGCCACCTCGAAGCGCAGATCGCCGTCAGGCACCGTGGGCCGTCCTTACGGCAACACTACCAGACCAAAATCTCTCATCAGCCGAGAAATTTTTACCGAAAACCAGCTGAATTTATCGAATGGTGTCCACTCAGTTGTGCCTAACAGTTTTGAAAAAATTTTGATCAAACAAAGCAGCAGTCTCTGAACCATTCCTAAACAATGAAAAAATCGACGAGAGGGTGGGCGACTCCTCACTCAAAGACTGCCCACAGGCGAATGACGTAACCGACAGGCATGAAAAAACTCTTGCATGCCCACGAGGGTTCAAGCATGTCTGATGTAATCACACGTGATTCAAATCCATATGGTTTTTGAAAAAAATAATAAGGTCGGATACTTTTCTAATAGACCTCGTATATATATATATAAAACATCATGAGGTTTATGTCACAGAAATCCTACTTTACAATCACACTGCAGTCATTGTTAAATTATTTCCTTTTTCATTTATAATAAATACTTGTATTTATTTAGTGTTTGTTTTTCTGGTTGAAATAAGATATAAATAATCTACCAGACTTCAAAAAATATACAAGTTTCCATGTTATTTTATTTGTCTAAAAATAAATGTCTGAGGTTCTTTATGTTAAACAAGAAATTATCTAATCTGAAATAACAGGTGGTTTTAATACAGATGAAAGGTTTCTAAAGAACCATTTATTGATTTATTTACCTATTTTAATTACACGTGTTCTAAACTTTTTTAACAGTACTCAGAAATTTTGAGGTAACAACAAAAAACATTTCCAATGATTTTTCTTCAGAAAACTGCTCTCTAAATGAGCAGTCCTGTCACACATTAATGTTTTGTACAGATCAGTGGTTTCTGCACCAATCGGATTGGTCCAATCCATTTTGTAGAGATCAGTGGTTTCTGCCACGAGTCTTCCGTGTTTTGGCCCGACGCATCATTCCTATTGGACAATGCCAAGGTACATCACAGCTCAGAGTGTCGAAAGTTGGCGCACCTCATCTCGACAGAACACCGGCTCTGTGGTATGCAAGAGATCACTTGACCGAGGGTCTATACATTCAAATAATAATTTTAAAAAATACTGTCATCACTCTTCACTCTTGGTCAGTCTCTTACAACAGTGCAGTGTAAATACACAAGCTTTCCAGGAGCACACGTCTCCTCCGGTGCGCACTATTTTTTTGGGGGGGGGGCGACCCCGCCCCCTGTGATAAACTCATCGCCCCCTTAATATTTTTTTTTTCTGGCAAAACGGAAGCAAATGCACACAAGTGGAAAAAAGTTTTTGTGTCTCCAAAGTGTGTGTGTGTGAGAGAGAGAGAGAGAGAGAGGTAATGTGTAACCACTGCTAGGATTCACACAGCAGCAAATTAAGGAGCTGAAGTCCGTAGCTGTTGCATTTAAAGATTAACAAAAGTAAAGCACAGTTAATTAAGATAAAAGAAACGATTCCAACCTTGTAATCAATAGAAGAGCGGAGAGAAGTCCAGGTGCCGAGGACTCAATCTATTCACAGGGGCGGGAGCGGCCGCCTGCTCTTCCTGCAATCTGATTGGCCACCCTGTATGCTTCTCCATTGTCATTGGCTGTTGGTCATGTCAATCATTGTGCTTGATGTAAGTCTCCGTTGTGTGATCAAACGGAAACAAAACTGAAACCTAGAATAAGACTGCGCCGTGTATGAAACACTACAGAACTTTTATTTTGACACAAATTCAGGAAGTGACTCTGCAGCTGCGCCGATTAAATGCTGTAGCTTCACCGATCACGGACTTTCCTCGTGTTGACAGCAGCGCGCGGTTCGAGAACACTGTATATTTCCATAATCTCTATAAATATGGGAAGGCCGGCCCACGCACGTCTAAACATGCAGCGGCCCACCGGGCAAATGCCCAAAACAGATTATCAGTCCGAGCCTGTACACAAGGTTGGACTGGGACAGTGCAGATGCAGTGTTTTGTCTGAGGACATAGACGGGTAGACTGAATGGGAATCAAACCCAGGCCCTTATAGTGGTAGTCTGATTTATGCCAAGTATCTATAAATCAGGATTAATTGGAATAGGATGCATTTGAGGAATATTTTTTTAAACAGCGTTGCTCAGTTGCTAATACATGTAAGAAAGAAATAGTGCTGAATATTCACTCCCTGAATCTGTAGATAAACACCTGCATTGATGGGCATCTGGGCCTAAATAGGACTTACTTCTCTCGACTCACGCACTCACATAACAGAACGCTCCAGCAGTGCTGCTGATGTAGTGTCAAAGGCAGGCTGTCAAACAAGATGCCACATCGCTGTTTAAATCATTCTGACAGGTCTGTGCCTTTGTTTAACAGCACTGGAGTGGTACTTTCTGTATGTTCCTCTGTAGCTATAGATTATTGTTAAGTAACTTACTCTTATCTGTATATCTACATGACAGATCTGCCTGCTGTGGCCTGGCTAACTGCTGGGCTGTAAAACTCCTGTTATTAATTCATTAATTTTCTGAACCCGCTTATTCCGGTTGAGGGTCATGGGACTCGAGCCTATGCTCTAATTATTTTTTTTATTAAAATTTAAATATACTCAGAGGGTCCATATTTCCACCAAGGTCCTCCAGTCCAATATTTACATTGCTGTTGATGTTTTTC
Source organism: Thalassophryne amazonica (assembly GCF_902500255.1). NCBI lineage: Eukaryota > Metazoa > Chordata > Actinopteri > Batrachoidiformes > Batrachoididae > Thalassophryne > Thalassophryne amazonica. The sequence goes on along the minus strand of NC_047103.1, from coordinate 74,718,568 downwards.
TTTGATCTGGTTCTGACTTTGCCCTTTGGATGTGGCCTTTGATTGCAATCACATATGATTATTGCTGGTGTTTGTACCTGATTCCTGAACTTTGATCCCGATCTGTGATCCTGATGACTCATCTTTGACTCTGACCGCTGATCGTTGAACCTCAACAAGGTGCTTCTGTTTTTTTGTTTTTGCAAATTTGTCTGTGTTGCTTTGATCCTGTGTTAAGGATCAAAACAATGAGGATCAGCAGGAACATCATGAGCTTTAATTCTGATTGTCTAATGAAGGGGTGTCCAAGTTCGGTCCTCGAGATCTACCTTCCTGACACTCTTAGTTGTCTCCCTGCTCCAACACACCTGTGTTATGTGTCGACGCGGGTTGAGGAGCGGACCTGCGTCAGACGGAACCCAGCGCTAAAAATAACCAGAAAGCGGTTCCAATAACAAAAACAATTTATTTATTCCACCCGCTGGTGCATAATATAGTGTAAAAACTAAAACTAGCGTCATTCTGGTGGAGTGAAGGCTGGCACGCTCTCCAGCGCCCAAAAGGATCGAAGCCCGGCACTTCTGGACTCACTGTTCCGCCAAACACCCCCCAGGTGGACACGACAAACCGACTCTCTGCGAAGGATAGAAGAGGTGAGGTAAGTCAGCAGTTACAACCAATATCCTTCAAAAGACACACACCATCAGCAACACATTCAGGTCTGTATTTAAGCTTTATGCAAATGAGCAGCTTCTCACAACAGGTGGAGGATCACCGGTCCGCACGCCACGGCAGTGAGAAGCGAGCTGCACAACTCTCATCACAATTCAAATATACTGCGTAACAAAATACCAAGTTACTATCAACAATTAGTCAAACAATTAATCACCTCTGATGTGTGCTGACAGCATGTGTCCCTCACCCTTGTTCCTTCAGAGGCACGATGTGTCAAACCCAGGCGCGGTCTTCAGCGTCTCACAAACAAACATCACAAGGTCGAGTTCCTGGCAGTTCTGCTTGAATCACACATGACTTAAATGCAGAACGCCATCCAATTATCTGCTTCAGCTGAAAGTCTTTAAGGTTGCATGTGAGCACCATTCACAGGTGCTACACATGATGTTGATAAGGGTGAAGGATTCTTCAGCCAGCACCTTCTCCACAGACAAATCAGTTCTCATGCTACCTGGAGAGCAAAGAAAAGAAAAGAACACCAAAATATCCAGCCACACCCCCCAACACACAACAGTACCCCCCCTTTAACGGGAAGCCTCCCGGCGACCGAACAGACCAGGCCCGAGAACAGCACCTCCCTCCGGGGGTCCTTGTCAGGAAGCAGACAGCACCATGCTCCCAAGGTCCACCACAGACAGCAGGACAGGGCACCGCAGCTGGAAGGCCGGCTGGCATCAACAAAAGCCCCAAAACATTCCCCAGTACAATCCAACACACAGGAAAAAACACAAAACCCACCCAAAACCTCCCCAGGGGACCGTCCCATCAAACCCCGGGAAGAAAAGAAAAACTCCCAAACACAAAAACCCAACACAGCCCCACAAACACAATACAAACATAAATGCATAAAAGAGAAATAACAAACAACCCCCCCAGAACGACCTGCAGAGCCCAACCCCCCCCCCCCCCCCCCCCGAAGGCCTTTACCGCCAGTTCCAGGAGGAACAGCCAGAACCAGAATCCCACAAAGGTCCCCAGGTGTACATGGAGCAAACGGCGCCCCCCAGAGGACCGTACCATCAACCCCAGGAGGTACCCTCCCCACAACCCCGGAACCCCAGACCCGGCCACACTTGGCTAGTTGGCCCCAAACCAATTCCCCCCCAGAGGACCGTCCCATCAACCCTGGAGGTGGAACCCGGAAGGAAACAGAACAAAATCAAAATTCAACCCCCGGAGGTCTACCAAAAACAACCCCGGGGGGATATAAAACGACCGTAAACCCTGTTACCCTCCCCGGCACCCCGAAAGACCCTAGGTCCCTCCCAGAGCCCCTCGGCGGCTCAATTTTGGCGAACGGCTCAAAACATTAAGCCGGGGAAGGGAACAGGAAAAACTAACCCAGCCCCAACCCCAAGGCGCAGCGGAAAACCGGAAATACGTCCGGTGCCCCAACTCGACCATACCCCAGCCTCTCGGGAGGGGTGGAACTTCCGAAATGGCGAACGGCAACAGATCGGCCCACCCCTCCGACTGAGGTATGTTCCCGCTGCACCACCCCCGGCAACACCAATGACGAACAGTACAAAGGCTCACCGAGGCTGGAGTGGAACCGGGCCCTAACCAAACCAAGAAAAACGTCCCTAACACCCCCCCCCCCCCCCCTAGGTGCAGAGGTCTTCTGAGAACGCTCAGCGTGACCAACCTGCACCACCCCACAACCCACAAGACAAACGGTCTTGGGGCAAGTGAGGTTGGGGTTAGGGATGTAGGGAAATAAAAAACAACAAAATAAAACGACCCAACAACCCAAACAGAAAATACCTAAAAACACATAAAAAATTAACGATTAAGTGAGCCCAGACGGGCTTCTATCCGCCTAACAATTCACTCCACCAGACATGCCTCTGACTCCCCAAACAAATTATAACCCCTATTTAAAGAAAACAAAACATTAACCCGTACTAGATTTTTTTTTTTTTTTTTTTATGTGTGTTATTTTGCCTGTCCCAGAACACCTGGAGATACGTCACCATTATTTTTCTTGACGTTTATATGTCGGGGCAATACAGTAATCTCTGCTTGTCCGAGCTGCATGGGCTCGTCAACAGGAGGAGCCAGTGGTCCCGTCGGAGGAGCCTCAGTGGGGCGAAGAAGAGGCGGCCCAGATCTGTGTCGGGGAAAGCCCCGAGATGAAAAAACCCGCTCTGATGGGCGTCCTCTCTCGCGTCCACGCTCCTTCATCCGATCATCTAGACGAATCACCAACGATATTAGCTCATCTAAATCGTTTGGCTCGTCACGGACTGCCAGCTCGTCTTTTAATGACTCATTTAACCCATCTACAAACACGCCTCGTAAAGCTGCGGCATTCCAACCAGACTGAGCAGAAAAAATCCGAAAGTCCACGGAATACTCCGCCGCACTCCGCCTCCCCTGCCTGAGATTCAGCAACCGTTGACCAACGGTATTCGTTTTCACCGGATGGTCAAAAACCAGTCGGAACTCCCGGGAGAAAGCCTTAAAGGATCCTAACAATGGCGAGTTGTTACTCCACAACGCTGTGACCCAAGCTAAGGTGTCACCTCGGAGCAAATTTGTCACATATGACACACGACTCCCATCAGAAGAGAAGGAAGCCGGCTTCGACGTCTCCCGCATAAGGCTCCGGATGACAAATAATCGGTTCGGACGCCGAATCTCTGGGTGACGGAGTTATCTGCACCAGTATCGATGATGCCGCAGCTGGAGCAGCAGGAAGCGGAACGGCTTGCGCTGCGAGCTCCGTAACACGGGCGTCTGTTTGTTTAATTTGGTTTGCGAGATGCTGTAATTGCTCCCATATTTTCTCCAAGTGTTCTTGAACTTTTTCGGCAAAAGGAACCGCTTCTGCCGCTGGGTCCATTATGGAATGGCCGGGAACTACTGTTATGTGTCGACGCGGGTTGAGGAGCGGACCTGCGTCAGACGGAACCCAGTGCTAAAAATAACCAGAAAGCGGTTCCAATAACAAAAACAATTTATTTATTCCACCCGCTGGTGCATAATATAGTGTAAAAACTAAAACTAGCGTCATTCTGGTGGAGTGAAGGCTGGCACGCTCTCCAGCGCCCAAAAGGATCGAAGCCCGGCGCTTCTGGACTCACTGTTCCGCCAAACACCCCCCAGGTGGACACGACAAACCGACTCTCTGCGAAGGATAGAAGAGGTGAGGTAAGTCAGCAGTTACAACCAATATCCTTCAAAAGACACACACCATCAGCAACACATTCAGGTCTGTATTTTAAGCTTTATGCAAATGAGCAGCTTCTCACAACAGGTGGAGGATCACCGGTCCGCACGCCACGGCAGTGAGAAGCGAGCTGCACAACTCTCATCACAATTCAAATATACTGCGTAACAAAATACCAAGTTACTATTAACAATTAGTCAAACAATTAATCACCTCTGATGTGTGCTGACAGCATGTGTCCCTCACCCTTCTTCCTTCAGAGGCACGATGTGTCAAACCCAGGCGCGGTCCTCAGCGTCTCACAAACGAACATCACAAGGTCGAGTTCCCGGCAGTTCTGCTTGAATCACACATGACTTAAAATGCAGAACGCCATCCAATTATCTGCTTCAGCTGAAAGTCTTTAAGGTTGCATGTGAGCACCATTCACAGGTGCTACACATGATGTTGATAAGGGTGAAGGATTCTTCAGCCAGCACCTTCTCCACAGACAAATCAGTTCTCATGCCACCTGGAGAGCAAAGAAAAGAAAAGAACACAAAAATATCCAGCCACACCCCCCAACACACACAACCTGAATCCAATGAAAAACTTGTTAGCAGCTTTTAATGACCTTTTCGCAGGATTCAGCACTTTATAAGACAGCAGAGAAAAGCAGGACGACAGCTGGATTCAGATGATCATCCAGTTTTTGTTGTTGTTATTGTTGTTGTTGTGCTGTCTGCTTTGTCATTGTCCAGTGGAAGTTGTTTCTCAGACATTTGCCACTTAACATTACTTTAGGATTACTTGTGATTATTTATGAAGTATAGTGTGTATTTTATAGGCCTCTAATTAGATGTGTGCTACTGCTTTACAAATCAGACTAGTTATTTATGAAGTGATGAATAATATTAGGCCTACTGTTGATTATTTTGGACTATTGTGGCAGTGGATTATTGCTCTGATTTGGAATCAAAGATCAATGGCAGGATCAGGATCAAAAGAATCCAGATATAAGTGTTGTGTGGGCCGCTGAAGAGGAGGTACTGCTGGCTCAGCCGATTGTATTCTTGACGATAATACCTTGTTGCTTGTGTGTTGGATAGCAGATAGTGAGTGGTACAGCGGGAGATTGTATTGGACTTCTTGGATAAGTACTCACACTCCTGCACTCACCAGTATTTTCCTGACGAGAGGTGGAGGTGGACTCTCCACCCTCCGTGTTGCTGGGTGCAGCCGCATCCACACCTGACTGTTTCTGTTTCCTGCCAGCAGTACCGGATCCGGCGAGCGGAGGCAGTGGCCACCTGGGAATTCGGGACTTGGCGGCTCCAGTATCCCCGGGGTCCGGTGGCGGCGGAGATCGGGTTGGTTCCGGTTCGACTTGGACAGACGTCTCCTATCGTCGAGCCTGCCCACACGACACCTTTGAATTAGACTTGATCTCTCTATTGTTATCAGTTGTATTTGTTGTGCCCTTTTTTCACAACAGTAAAAACAGTATATTTGATTCCTCCATTGTCCGTTCATTGTCGCCCCCTGTTGTGGGTCCGTGTTCCTACACTTTCACAACAGGATATCTCGGCCAGCGTCATGGATCCCGAGGGGCGTCAACCGGCTGTTGAACGGTTAATGGAAGAACAGGACGCGCAGGTGTCCGCGGGAGGGGTAATCGGTGAGTTGCAGCGGATCCTCACCGCTTTCACGACTCGGTTAGATTTGATGACCGAGCAGAACGTCCTCCTGAACCGCAGGGTGGAGGCTCTCGCCACGCAGGTGGAAGCGCGCCCTCCGGGCGCCGCTGCGGCTCTCCCTCCCGCAGACCCTGTGCGTAGCGTTGACGTTCCACTGGTTGTTCAACGACCTCTCCCACCTTCCCCGGAAGCATACATAAGCCCCCCAGAGCCGTACGGAGGCTGTGTGGAGACGTGCGCGGATTTTCTGATGCAGTGTTCGCTCGTCTTCGCACAGCGTCCCGTTATGTACGCGACCGATGCTAGTAAAGTAGCTTATGTTATAAACCTGCTTCGCGGGGAGGCACGCGCTTGGGCTACAGCGCTCTGGGAGCAGACTTCATGGCTCCTTCTGACATACGATGGGTTTGTAAGGGAGCTCAGAACCGTGTTCGATCACCCTAATAGAGGCGAGACCGCTTCAACCGTGCTACTGTCAATGAGACAGGGGCGCCGGAGCGCAGCTGCCTATGCAGTCGACTTCCGCATTGCGGCTGCGAGATCCGGCTGGAATAGCACTGCCCTCCACGCCGCCTTTGTAAACGGACTGTCTTTGGTTCTTAAGGAGCACCTGGTGGCTAAGGACGAACCGCAGGACTTAGATGGGCTCATCGATCTCGTCATACGGTTAGACAACCGGTTAGAAGAACGTCGGCGGGAACGAGACGAAGGGCGTGGCCGGGTATGCGCCGTCACTCTCCCTTCTGGTTCCGACCGCGCTCCGCCTTCCCCACGCTCCACGGCCCCTGCGCTCCGTGGGGCCACAGCTCCCCCTACTGACGAAGCTATGGACACGAGTAGGGCAACATTTAGGGCACCAGATGCACAGAGGAGACGGGCCCATGGAGCTTGTTTTGTTTGTGGTGCAATAGAGCACCATATGAGAGACTGCCCCGAGCGGTTAAACTCCAACGCCCGCCCCTAGAAACTGGGCTAGGGGTGGGCCGAGACATTCACGTGGGACACACCCACATCGCCACACGACTCCCAGTTACGATCCTTTATGAGGACTCGACCCTGAAGGCCCCAGCACTGGTGGACACGGGCTCTGAGGGGAATCTGTTGGATAGCAGATGGGCCAGGGAGATATGGCTCCCTCTGGTGGCGCTTACCTCGCCTGTACAGGTTCGGGCAGTAGATGGCTCCCTACTCCCTCCGATCACGCATAAGACACCACCTGTAACGCTGGTGGTGTCAGGAAACCACCGGGAGGTGATCGAGTTTTTTGTGACTCAGGCCACTTCCCGTGTGGTTTTAGGTTTTCCCTGGATGTTGAAGCACAATCCCCGGATTGATTGGCCGTCCGGGGTAGTGGTTCAGTGGAGCGAGACCTGCCATCGGGTGTGTCTAGGTTCCTCGGTTCCTCCCGGCTCCCAAGCTAAGGAGGAGGTCAGAGTCCCGCCCAATCTGGGACGGTGCCGGTGGAGTACCACGACCTTGTCGACGTGTTCAGCAAGGATCTGGCTCTCACGCTTCCCCCCCACCGTCCGTACGATTGTGCCATTGATTTGGTTCCGGGCAGTGAGTTCCCGTCCAGTAGGCTGTACAACCTCTCACGGCCTGAGCGTGAATCAATGGAGACCTACATCCGGGACTCGTTAGCTGCCGGGTTGATCCGGAATTCCACCTCCCCGATGGGCGCAGGTTTCTTTTTTGTGGGTAAAAAGACGGCGGACTTCGTCCATGCATTGATTATAGGGGGCTGAACGAAATCACGGTTCGCAACCGATACCCGTTGCCCCTGTTGGATTCGGTGTTCACACCCCTGCATGGAGCCAAAATTTTTACCAAGCTTGATCTTAGAAATGCGTATCATCTGGTTCGGATCCGGAAGGGAGACGAGTGGAAAACGGCATTTAACACCCCCTTAGGTCACTTTGAGTAACCTGGTCATTGCCGTTCGGCCTCACAAACGCCCCCACGACGTTCCAAGCCTTGGTTAACGACGTCTTGCGGGACTTCCTGCACCGGTTCGTCTTCGTATATCTAGACGATATACTCATCTTTTCTCCGGATCCTGAGACTCATGTCAGGCATGTACGTCAGGTCCTGCAGCGGTTGTTGGAGAACCGGCTGTTTGTGAAGGGCGAGAAGTGTGAGTTCCACCGCACTTCTTTGTCCTTCCTGGGGTTCATCATCTCCTCCAACTCCGTCGCTCCTGATCCGGCCAAGGTTGCGGCGGTGAGAGACTGGCCCCAACCCACAAGCCGTAGGAAATTGCAACAGTTCCTAGGCTTTGCTAATTTCTACAGGAGGTTCATTAAGGGCTACAGTCAGGTAGTTAGCCCCCTGACAGCCCTGACCTCACCAAAAGTCCCCTTCACCTGGTCGGATCGGTGCGATGTCGCATTCAAGGAGTTGAAACGGCGCTTCTCGTCTGCACCTGTTCTGGTGCAGCCCGATCCTAATCGCCAGTTAGTGGTTGAAGTGGACGCCTCGGACTCAGGGATAGGAGCCGTGCTATCCCAGAGCGGAAGACCGATAAGGTCCTTCACACCGTGTGCCTATTTTTCCCGCAGGTTGACCCCAGCCGAACGGAACTATGACGTCGGCAATCGAGAGCTCCTTGCGGTGAAAGAGGCTCTTGAGGAGTGGAGACATCTGTTGGAGGGAACGTCCGTGCCATTCACGGTCTTCACTGACCACCGGAACCTGGAGTATATCAGGACCGCCAAGCGGCTGAACCCCAGGCAAGCCCGCTGGTCACTGTTCTTCGGCCGTTTTGACTTCCGGATCACCTACCGTCCCGGGACCAAAAACCAAAGATCGGATGCCTTGTCCCGGGTACATGAAGATGAGGTCAAAACGGAGCCGTCGGATCCCCCGGAACCCATCATCCCGGAGTCCGCTATCGTGGCCGCTCTCACCTGGGACGTGGAGAAGACCGTCCGGGAGGCCCTGACACGAGACCCGGACCCCGGAACCGGACCGAAGAACAACTTTACGTCCCACCAGAAGCCAGGGCTGCAGTTTTGGACTTCTGTCACGGTTCTAAGCTCTCCTGTCATCCTGGGGTGCGAAGAACCATGGCAGTCGTCCGGCAGCGCTTCTGGTGGGCGTCCCTGGAGGCCGACGTCCGGGGTTACATCCAGGCCTGTACCACCTGCGCCAGGGGCAAGGCGGACCACCGCAAGACACCGGGATTGCTACAGCCGCTGCCCGTGCCTCATCGCCCATGGTCTCACATCGGCCTGGATTTCGGCACGGGTCTCCCGCTGTCCCAGGGAAACACCGTCGTCCTCACGATAGTGGACCGATTCTCCAAGGCGGCCCACTTCGTGGCCCTCCCGAAGCTACCAACGGCCCAGGAGACAGCGGACCTCCTAGTCCTCCACGTCGTCCGTCTGCATGGGATACCATCAGACATCGTCTCCGATCGCGGTCCCCAGTTCTCCTCGCATGTTTGGAGGAGCTTTTGCCGGGAACTGGGGGCCACGGTCAGTCTCTCGTCCGGGTATCACCCCCAAACCAACGGACAAGCAGAACGGGCCAACCAGGAGATGGAGCAGACCCTACGCTGTGTGACAGCCGCGCACCCGACGGCCTGGAGTACCCACCTGGCCTGGATCGAGTACGCCCACAACAGCCAAGTGTCGTCCGCCACCGGCCTCTCCCCCTTCGAGGTGCGCTTGGGGTATCAACCCCCGTTGTTTCCGGTGGTTGAGGGGGAGGTCGGTGTGCCCTCGGTCCAGGCCCACCTACAAAAGTGCCGTTGGGTGTGGCGTGCTGCCCGTTCTGCTTTGTTGAGGGCCCGGACGAGGGCGAAGAACCATGCAGACCGGCGGCGGGCCCCGGCTCCCACGTACCGTCCTGGGCAGGAGGTATGGTTGTCCACCAAGGACATTCCCCTTCAAGTGGACTCCCCGAAACTGCAGGAGCGATACATTGGACCTTACAAGATTCTCAAGGTCATCAATCCCGCCGCAGTGAGGCTCCAGCTTCCGGCCTCACTGCGGATTCATCCGGTTTTCCATGTCTCCAGGATTAAACCCCATCACACCTCACCCCTCTGCACTCCGGGTCCGGCGCCACCTCCTGCCCGGATCATCGACGGAGAGCCGGCCTGGACCGTGCGCCGGCTCCTTGACGTTCGACGAATGGGCCGGGGTTTTCAGTGCTTGGTGGACTGGGAGGGGTACGGCCCCGAAGAACGCTCCTGGGTGAAGAAGGGCTTCATCCTGGACCCGGCCCTCCTGGCCGACTTCTACCGTCGCCACCCTGACAAACCCGGTCGTGCGCCAGGAGGCGCCCGTTGAGGGGGGGGTCCTGTTGTGTGGGCCGCTGAAGAGGAGGTACTGCTGGCCCACCACCACTAGAGGGCGCCCTGCCTGGAGTGCGGGCTCCAGGCACCAGAGGGCGCTACCGCCTCACAGGAGCAGCCAGGACGACAGCTGTCATCCATCACTAGAGACAGCTGATCCCAATCAAGACGGAGGTATATCAGCAGGACGGCATCTCCACCTCATTTGCCGAGATATCGCCATACCTAAGAGGTAACGTACTCAGCCGATTGTATTCTTGACGATAATACCTTGTTGCTTGTGTGTTGGATAGCAGATAGTGAGTGGTACAGCGGGAGATTGTATTGGACTTCTTGGATAAGTACTCACACTCCTGCACTCACCAGTATTTTCCTGACGAGAGGTGGAGGTGGACTCTCCACCCTCCGTGTTGCTGGGTGCAGCCGCATCCACACCTGACTGTTTCTGTTTCCTGCCAGCAGTACCGGATCTGGCGAGCGGAGGCAGTGGCCACCTGGGAATTCGGGACTTGGCGGCTCCAGTATCCCCGGGGTCCGGTGGCGGCGGAGATCGGGTTGGTTCCGGTTCGACTTGGACAGACGTCTCCTATCGTCGAGCCTGCCACACGACACCTTTGAATTAGACTTGATCTCTCTATTGTTATCAGTTGTATTTGTTGTGCCCTTTTTTCACAACAGTAAAAACAGTATATTTGATTCCTCCATTGTCCGTTCATTGTCGCCCCCTGTTGTGGGTCCGTGTTCCTACACTTTCACAACAATAAGACCAAAGATCAAAATCTGGATTCACACCAACAGATAATCACCAAATCACCTGCCACCAAATTTCACAGAAATTAATTTCCCCCATTTTCCAAATCTCACCTTTTTTCTGTATTATCAGTGCTTTAATATGGGATTTTTGTATGTTGTTGTCATGTATGTATTGGCATTTACTCTTTTACTACTGGATTTGATTTTGTTTAGTGCTTTGATTCCTAAGAAAACCTTACGAATAGTTATTTTTTTATTAATAGCAACAAACAACCAACAACAAAAACCTAATTTCTTCATGTAATCACCAAAACAGAAAACAAAGACAAAACAGAATCTATACTGCAACAAACACCAAATCTTTACTTCCACTCTTGATGCTGCATTTTCAAATAACGAAATAAATAAATAAACTGCAGTCTGTGTCTAATATAGCCTCAGTTTTTCTGCCGTGACTGTGCCTCAGCAGGAAATGAACCCATGAATTTAGCTTAGTAAGCATCACACTGTGCCAACTGAGCCGAACAGGATGGCAGCTGAGCCGCTTGTGTGAATGTGAGAGGACTGGCACAAACACAACCAAGGAAGAGAGGGACAGACATGGAGAGGTGAACCCTTCTCCTGCCGAGACGCTGTTAATTTGACCAATTTGATTCAGTCGGCCGGGGCTGGAGATAGTGTGATTAAATCTACCCAGGTCACCAGCGGGGGTGAAAGCAATTACTCTCCCAAAAAAAAAAAAAAAAAAAAAAGAAATGGAGTGACGGGGAGGGAGAGGGGACATCCTGCCTTTCTGCCTTCCATACATCCCGCCGGTGCGGGCAGCGGTGTGTTCTCTTGCTGCTTTCTTTTTTTTTAAATGGCTGTAAATGATCGGTGACTGTCGTTAAGTGAGTGGGTCACTGAGGGCTAGTTTATCAAGGTCAGGGTGGCGGGGGGGCTGAAAGGAGTTTAAGAGCGCTCCTGCACACAGCGGCGCTCTGATCTTGCAGCGAACCCTCTGCTCTTTTTGTCCTCTGTCACACTCATTTTTGCAAGCTGCCATTACTTTTTATTTTCTCCACTTCCCACACTTCATTACAGCGAGATCTGCTCCAACCACGGGGCCCCTTAAAGGTCTTCGCCCCAATCGTGGATGTTATGCTAACAACCGCTGTACTCCATAATGTCTCCCTTCATTATTACTCCTCCTGATGATCATTTTGTTTTCTTAAGCCGGGGTGGCGAGTCGACGCTCGCTGACGCTCCTGTGCTAATATTTGACTTGAAGTCGACAGCTGGATTTAATTGAGAGGCCTAAATGGCTTTCATATAGCGATGATGTTCTCCATTCCGCCGCAGTTTTATGCAAATGAACACATTACTTTAATGGCTGGCGTTTACGGGGGGAGGGGAAGAAAGGATAGATGGAGGGAGAAGGAGAGAGGAGAGGCTCGGAATTCACACGCCCGGACCAGATGGCTGTGTTTTCTTGCATGAGATTAAAAGATGTTTCTGATTCATGGTGTGGCTTTCTGGGTAAATTAATATTTCAGGTTAAATTCATCCTGTTTTTTGGGGGGGGGGTTTATGTCGACTTCAAACGTAGCTCCTCCTCACTGTTTGCAGAGAGAGGACAGATTCTGCTGACAGATTGCAGGGAAAGAAAAAATGTAAAACAGCGCTCCACTTGGCTGTTTAGACATTCACAGAAAACCAATCATGTTAATTAACTATTCGAGAAGGAAAAGAAGCCGTAATGAGTGATTATTAAGTCACAGAGGAAGAAACAAGCTCTCACTATAATTCCATCCATGATCAACAGACACTAATTAACAAAAAGAACAATGATGGACATATTAGTAGCATAATGTCGAGTCTCGCGTAAGTTCATTAGCCGGATGCACCGGAGAGTGCACAACGCAGGTACACACAATGCTGTTCTCTCTCTCTCTCTCTCTGTCTCTCTCTCTCTCTCTCTCTCTCTCTCTCAAGGACAGGAATGATAATAAACACGGTAATTATCATTTTCCATCCATAAATTAGCGTCTGCTGGTTAAATAGTGGAGATTTCAACAGTAGGTGGCACATGACCAGCTGGCTCGGGTGGCGTCTCTGCAGCTGGCAGCGTGAGCCACACTGGGATTTTTGTGTCACTTGTGGATCTCACTAAAACGAACCTCGAGGTGATCGCCCTCGTGCTGATCAATTGCCGGCGAGCCTGCAGCTCCCTGCAGTGCATTAACCTCCATGGCACTGATGAATGCACACACATGGTAATGTGTTGTTCCGTGTAATGAATGCTGATGTACTGACCTTTGGCAGTGTTTTTGTTGCTGCTGATGGTTTGTGTTTTCCAACAGGATGTGTGTGCATGTGTTTGTGTGTGTGTGTTGTCTGTCCAATGTTGGCAGCTATTCATCACGTCCCACATTGAGATAATGATCAAATTGTCTCTACCTGACACTGAAGCTCCCGCATCTGTCTCTCGCTACCCATCTCCTCTTCATTTGCCGTTTCTCCTCCTCCCTTCCCCCAACATTTTTCTTACTCTGCTTTTTTTCTGACTTCATCCGCTCTCTCTGATCGCCATCCCATTCCCCCTCAGGTGGAACATCTTGGGTCTGCAGGGGGCCTTGCTGAGCCACTTTGTGGAGCCAGTGTACCTGCATAGTTTGACAGTTGGCAGCCTGTGTCACACGGGTCACCTGGGAAGAGTTCTGAACCAGCGACAGGAGCGGCAGGGTCCACTGCCTATAACCTACAAACGCAACCAACCCTTGCTCAGTGGTAGGACCACAACTTAACACACCACCTGATTGTATTTACTCTAGATAATGAAGGCCAGTGGTTGGCACAACTCAGCTGTTCAGCTAACATTCATTGTCTATACCCACTTACTCCAGTTAAGGGTACTGGGGGGCAGAGCCTATCTCAGCAGTCAAAGGGCGAGAGACGGGGAACACCCTGGACAGGATGCCAGTCTGTCTGAGGGCAAACAAACAACCTGACTCACACTTACGTTAATTACTGTCTGGTATTTTTATTTATATCAGCAATTTTTTTAACTTTCACTTTTGATGCTCTGTGTGCCCTGTGTGCTGCTATACAGTTATAAGGTTATGAATAATCAGGTCCCATCTTATCTTAGGGACCTCATAGTACCATATCACCCCAATAGAGCGCTTCGCTCTCAGACTGCAGGCTTACTTGTAGTTCCTAGGGTTTGTAAGAGTAGAATGGGAGGCAGAGCCTTCAGCTTTCAGGCTCCTCTCCTGTGGAACCAGCTCCCAATTCAGATCAGGGAGACAGACACCCTCTCTACTTTTAAGATTAGGCTTAAAACTTTCCTTTTTGCTAAAGCTTATAGTTAGGGCTGGTCTCAGGTGACCCTGAACCATCCCTTAGTTATGCTGCTATAGACTTAGACTGCTGGGGGGTTCCCATGATGCACTGAGTGTTTCTTTCTCTTTTTGCTCTGTATGCACCACTCTGCATTTAATCATTAGTGATTGATCTCTGCTCCCCTCCACAGCATGTCTTTTTCCTGGTTCTCTCCCTCAGCCCCAACCAGTCCCAGCCGAAGACTGCACCTCCCTGAGCCTGGTTCTGCTGGAGGTTTCTTCCTGTTAAAAGGGAGTTTTTCCTTCCCACTGTTGCCAAGTGCTTGCTCACAGGGGGTCGTTTTGACTGTTGGGGTTTTTCCGTAATTACTGTATGGCCTTGCCTTACAATATAAAGCGCCTTGGGGCAACTATTTGTTGTGATTGGCGCTATATAAATAAAATTGATTTGATTTGATTTGATACAGTGCTGCTGAAACCTTAATTTCCCTGAAGGAGACTTCCCAAGGGATTAATAAAGTTCTATCTCATCTAATCTAATTTAAAGTTTCCAATTCACCAAACCTGCATGTCTTTGGAGGCGGGAGGAAGCTAGAGAACCTGGAGGGAACCCACACAAACATGGGGAGAACATGCCACCTTCACACAGAAATGCCCAGGTGGGAAGCTATTCCATGACCTTCTTGCTGTGAGGCAACAGTGCCAACCACTGAGGCACTGTGCCGCCTGTTTAGCTAACCCCTAATTAGAAATCAGTAAGCCTTGATGGACCTGTCTTGAAGAGGACCTTGGAGGTAAAAAAAAAAAAAAAAAGACAACTTTTAATTTCAGCAAGAGTTTTTTGGTTAATGTAAAAAAAAACATCCAAGTGAAAAATTATCATTTTATAGCTTTTATTTTATAGTTTATAGCTGCTCAAAAAATAAATACAGGATTTTATGTAACATTTCAGTAAGTGGAGAGGCTGTTTATCGGGAAAAATACCAACTTTTGATAAATGATTGAAAATATGGTAAAAGTTTGTACAACTCCTTTTCTATTGCTCAAGGAACCAGAACTAGAACCAAAAATGGACCACACAGTATCAGTGACTGGCACAGCATCAGGCGTAATGCTTGTATTTAAAGCTGCATCTGGAGACACAGCACCAGTCGTAGTTTTGCACTTTTCACAACCATGACTGTTAGACAATGAGATAGTCCTGTACTCAGGGTCCTGATGGTTTCTGTACGTCCTACATGTTGAAGAAGGACTGAAAACTGGCACAGGAACTGGAAGTGATAGTGGACGAGTGTTTTCATAGTTATTTAAGGTCAATAGGGGGTTAGTTGGTTAAATCAACTGTTCATTTAGTTTAAGTGCTTTATCATAAAGAGACTGTGAACCAGAAATCAGAGCATCTGTAGACTATGTGGTGTGGTCGTATCCAAATCAAACTGAATAATTGCACGGGCTTTCAGGTCAGGGTTGGATTTAAGAGCTTTAAGCGTGGGTGTAAATTAGTGATCCTAGAGTGAACCACAGTGATTGTGAGAGGGATACCAATCTTTTTCAATTATGAACAATTACTCTCCTTCACACCTCTCACATTTGTGTTGTTGACCACGCTCCTCAAATGTCATAATTTTGTAATTTACCCTGCCCCTGTAGTTATGTCATTTTCTTCCATCCTCTAAGAAAATGGCTCAGAAATGGTGCTTATCAAAAAATATAGTACTCTTGGTAGTGACAATTGCCTCCATCAGGGATGTTTTTTATTTGTATGTTTGTTGTGAGCAGGATGTTTCAAATGTATATGAAAAGATATGAGTGAAATGTGTTGGAGAGGTACGTTTTGGGTTCAGGAAGAAGATCCTATTATAGGTCCTATATAATTCCTATATAGGCCCTGAGGCCTGTGGGTGTCAGTGCTTATCTCCAGATTCCATAGCAAGAAGCATGAGAGAGTCTGCAACTCCTCCGGTACGTGATGCCAGTCCATCACGGCTTACTTCCCCAACCACAGCCGGTACACATTTACAGCCGGGTGAACGGACACAATGCAGACAGTGTTTTTTCCAAGGATGCAATGGGTAATATGCTAGCAATTTAAACTGGCACCTGGGGGCCCATGCTTGGTCCAGTCTCTGTTTGTGTGAACATGGTTTACCAGAGTGTCTGTTGTTCAATGTTGAAGAAAAATATCTTCTATTAGTTATAGCCCTCCAGGTTGTCAGATGAGCATTTCAAGTAGTCTAAAACCTCAGGGCTACTGATGGGCCACTCAAACTTACTTACAGTCACCTCACCATTAGGCTGTTAAAAAAAAAAATCCTGGGGAGAACCCTATGATGGAGACTCTATTCTTGGTCTTTCATCTTTTTTCTGCAGTTAAACTCACTGATCAAGTCAAAATTGATACTGATACTGAACACTGATACTGGTGGTTGGCTCTCACTGCGGTATTGTATCACTTCCTGTTCCGGAGCACAGCGGTGTTTTGCTGTATCTGTTAGCTGTTTAATCTGCGTAGTTAGATTGATCTAGATAACTAGATAACGATTTATTTCACAGTGTAATCTTCACGTGCCTTAACTAAAGCACTCTCTCTGCTGAATCACCTCTAAATTCTTTACACATTATTCACTTTGTGTGTTTTTAGGAATCCACTAGCTTAACGCAGCTATTAGCTCTTAGCCGGTTTAGCATGGTGGCTTCTCCTGTCTCTCCCACACTTTTCTGCGCTGGGTGTGAAATGTTTAGTTATTCCTCGGCCTCCTTTAGCAGTAACGGTACTTGTAATAAGTGTAGCCTGTTCGTAGCTTTGGAGGCCAGGCTGGGTGAATTGGAGACTCGGCTCCGCACCTTGGAAAATCCTACAGCTAGCCAGGCCCCTGTAGTTGGTGCGGACCAAGGTAGCTTAGCCGCCATTAGCTGTCCCCCAGCAGAACCCGAGCAGCCGGGAAAACAGGCCAGCTGGGTGACTGTGAGGAAGAAGCGCAGTTCTAAACAGAAGCCCCCTGTACACCACCAACCCGTTCACATCTCTAACCGTTTTTCCCCACTCTGCGACACACCCGCCGAGGAACAAACTCTGGTTATTGGCGACTCTGTTTTGAGAAATGTGAAGTTAGCGACACCAGCAACCATAGTCAAATGTCTTCCGGGGGCCAGAGCAGGCGACACTGAAGGAAATTTGAAACTGCTGGCTAAGGCTAAGCATAAATTTGGTAAGATTGTAATTCACGTCAGCAGTAATGACACCCGGTTACGCCAATCGGAGGTCACTAAAGCTAATATTGAATCGGTGTGTAACTTTGCAAAAACAATGTCGGACCGGGAGTGACATGTTTAGCCGCATGTTCTCCTTGAATTGCTGGCTGTCTGGGTGGTGTCCAAAAAATGAGGTGGGCTTCACAGATAATTGGCAAAGCTTCTGGGGAAAACCTGGTCTTGTTAGGAGAGACAGCATCCATCCCACTTTGGATGGAGCAGCTCTCATCTCTAGAAATCTGGCCAATTTTATTAAACCCTCCAAATCGTGACTATCCAGGGTTGGGACCAGGAAGCAGAGTTGTAGTCTTACACACCTCTCTGCAGCTTCTCTCCCCTTGCCATCCCCCCAATACCCCATCCACGTAGAGACGTTGCCTGCTCCCAGACCACCAATAACCAGTAAAAATCTATTTAAGCATAAAAATTCAAAAAGAAAAAATAATATAGCACCTTCACCTGCACCACAGACTAAAACAGTTAAATAGTAAGTCCCTTCGGCTGCTCCCTTGTTTGCACTCGGGGTCGCCACAGCAAATCCAAGGTGGATCTGCATGTTGAACTGGCACAGGTTTTACGCCGGATGCCCTTCCTGACGCAACTCCACATTACATGGAGAAATGTGGCAGGGGTGGGATTTGAACCCGGAGCCTTCTGAACTGAAACCAAGCGCATTAACCACTTGGCCAGTTAAATGTGGTTTATTAAACATTAGGTCTCTCTCTTCTAAGTCCCTGTTAGTAAATGATATAATAATTGATCAACATATTGATTTATTCTGCCTTACAGAAACCTGGTTACAGCAGGATGAATATGTTAGTTTAAATGAGTCAACACCCCCGAGTCACACTAACTGTCAGAATGCTCGAAGCACGGGTCAAGGAGGAGGATTAGCAGCAATCTTCCACTCCAGCTTATTAATTAATCAAAGACCCAGACAGAGCTTTAATTCATTTGAAAGCTTGACTCTTAGTCTTGTCCATCCAAATTGGAAGTCTCAAAAACCAGTTTTATTTGTTGTTATCTATCGTCCACCTGGTCGTTACTGTGAGTTTCTTTGTGATTTTTCAGACCTTTTGTCTGACTTAGTGCTTAGCTCAGATAAGATAATTATAGTGGGCAATTTTAACATCCACATAGATGCTGAGAATGACAGTCTCAACACTGCATTTAATCTATTATTAGACTCAATTGGCTTTGCTCAAAATGTAAATGAGCCCACCCACCACTTTATCCACACTTTAGATCTTGTTCTGACATATGGCATAGAAATTGAAGACTTAACAGTACTCCCTGAAAACCCCCTTTTGTCTGATCATTTCTTAATAACATTTACATTTACTTTAATGGACTACCCAGCAGTGGGAAATAAGTTTCATTACACTAGAAGTCTTTCTGAAAGCGCTGTAAATAGGTTTAAGGATATGATTCCTTCTTTATGTTCTTCAATGCCATATACCAACACAGTGCAGAGTAGCTACCTAAATTCTGTGAGTGAGATAGATTATCTCGTCAATAGCTTTACATCCTCATTGAGCACAACTTTGGATGCTGTAGCTCCTCTGAAAAAGAGAGCCTTAAATCAGAAGTGCCTGACTCTGTGGTATAACCCACAAACTCACAGCTTAAAGCAGATAACCCGTAAGCTGGAGAGGAAATGGCGTCTCACTAATTTAGAAGCTCTTCATTTAGCCTGGAAAAAGAGTCTGTTGCTCTATAAAAAAGCCCCCGGTAAAGCTAGGACATCTTACTATTCATCACTAATTGAAGAAAATTATTAATTGAGAACAACCCCAGGTTTCTTTTCAGCACTATAGCCAGGCTGACAAAGAGTCGGAGCTCTAACTCTAACTTTAACTAGTACTGACTTCTTTGCAAATGAAATTTTAACTATTAGAGAAAAAATTATTCATAACCATCCCAAAGACATATCTTTATGTTTGGCTGCTTTCAGTAATGCTGGTATTTGGTTAGACTCTTTCTCTCCGATTGTTCTGTCTGAGTTATTTTCATTAGTTATTTCCTCCAAACCATCAACATGTCTATTAGACCCCATTCCTACCAGGCTGCTCAAGGAAGCCCTACCATTAATTAATGCTTCAATCTTAAATATGATCAATCTATCTTTATTAGTTGGCTATGTACCACAGGCTTTTAAGGTGGCAGTAATTAAACCATTACTTAAAAAGCCATCACTTGACCCAGCTATCTTAGCTAATTATAGGCCAATCTCCAACCTTCCTTTTTTCTCAAAAATTCTTGAAAGGGTAGTTGTAAAACAGCTAACTGATCATCTGCAGAGGAATGGTCTATTTGAAGAGTTTCAGTTAGGTTTCAGAATTCATCATAGTACAGAAACAGCATTAGTGAAGGTTATAAATGATCTTCTTATGGCCTCAGACAGTGGACTCATCTCTGTGCTCGTCCTGTTAGACCTCAGTGCAGCTTTTGATACTGTTGACCATAAAATTTTATTACAGAGATTAGAGCATGCCATAGGTATTAAAGGCACTGCACTGCAGTGGTTTGAATCATATTTATCTAATAGATTACAATTTGTTCATGTAAATGGGGAGTCTTCTTCACAGACTAAGGTTAATTATGGAGTTCCACAAGGTTCTGTGCTAGGACTAATTTTATTGACTTTATACATGCTTCCCTTAGGCAGTATTATTAGAAAGCATTGCTTAAATTTTCATTGTTACGCAAATGATACCCAGCTTTATCTATCCATGAAGCCGGAGGACACGCACCAATTAGTTAAACTGCAGGAATGTCTTTCAGGCATAAAACATGGATGACCTCTAATTTCCTGCTTTTAAATTCAGATAAAACTGAAGTATTGTACTTGGCCCCACAAATCTTAGAAACATGGTGTCTAACCAGATCCTTACTCTGGATGGCATTACCCTGACCTCCAGTAATACTGTGAGAAATCTTGGAGGTCAATCTTGATCAGGATATGTCCTTCAATGCGTATATTAAGCAAATATGTAGGACTGCTTTTTTGCATTTGTGCAGTATCTCTAAAATTAGAAAGGTCTTGTCTCAGAGTGATGCTGAAAAGCTAATTCATGCATTTATTTCTTCTAGGCTGGACTATTGTAATTCATTATTATCAGGTTGTCCTAAAAGTTCCCTGAAAAGCCTTCAGTTAATTCAAAATGCTGCAGCTAGAGTCCTGCCAGGGACTGGAAGGAGAGAGCATATTTCACCCATATTGGCCTCTCTTCATTGGCTCCCTGTTAATTCCAGAATAGAATTTGAAATTCTTCTTCTTACTTATAAGGTTTTGAATAATCAGGTCCCATCTTATCTTAGGGACCTCATAGTACCATATCACCCCAATTAGAGCGCTTCGCTCTCAGACTGCAGGCTTACTTGTAGTTCCTAGGGTTTGTAAGAGCAGAATGGGAGGCAGAGCCTTCAGCTTTCAGGCTCCTCTCCTGTGGAACCAGCTCCCAATTCAGATCAGGGAGACAGTCACCCTCTCTACTTTTAAAGTAGACCTGCTTTGAAACAAATGCAGTCAGATCTTTGGACCAAAAATGACTTATATTTACACATAAGATCCTTCTGAATGTAGTAAAGTAAATCTGCAAGCCCAGATATGTCATTCAACAGAGAAATCTTCATTTAAAAAAGACAAATTTACAGCTAAAATTTAGCCCTCTGCAAAACTGTCATCACATCTGGGACGCTGCCGAGACGTCAGGGAAAAGACCCTCTCCCAGCATGCATTGCGCGCGCCAACTGTAATTTGTGGATTTACGTCAGTTTGCATCTGCACCTTTTTCTTGTCTTATATGGAAGGATCTACTTTTTTTAAAACTTCATATTGTCTTGCGGCACATTTGGTGAGTACACATTTCTTTTATTTGCGCTTGAAAATTATTTTGGGGGACTTTTTCATACGCCCTTTTGATTGAGTGGTGTCGCATTGAAAATCTACTGTCTTTCACCTCTGGTACCGTCGCGGGGTACGGATGCAGGACCCACAAAGAATTCAAGTCATTAAAAAGATATAAACCTCTCTCAGCGGCCATGGAGCTCTGCGGCTCCGATTACCGAGACGCGCGGTGCTGCGGAAAGTCTGTCCTTGCAGCAACAGGTGTTACCGGCCGCTCCGCATCAAAACAGCGAGCGTAGTCTCTGGACTTGTGCCAAGTTGACTGCACCTCCATTCAGTACACAGAGAGGTGATGCCGGCTGCAAAGCAGACATGGGGGCAATGTGAGTGGCCCGCTTCGGCGGTTACCGAGCACGACTTGGTAAGCGCAGCGGAGGCAGAGAGAGAGGCGTCGGGGAAGAACGTCGCCCGCTGTCGATGTCGCCGCTGATCTGAGCATGCAGAGCTGTATCTCACATTCATTGCAGATTACTTTTGGATGCTGAAACCAGGATGTGTATAACAGTAACATTACTAACAGATAAAATCAATTTCAATGCGGGATCGGACTGAAGGCGCGTGTGACGTCTTCTGCCGGACGTCACTGCAATGTCCCGGATGTACAAACAGTTTTCGCTGAGGGCCAAATTTTAGCTGCAAATTTGTCATTTTTAAATGAAGATTTCTCCGCTGAATTACAAATTTGGGCTTGCAGATTTACTTTACAGCATTCATAAGGGTCTTATAAATACATATCAGCTATTTCTTTCTGAGATCTGACCACATTTATTTCAATGCAGGTCTACTTTAAGACTAAGCTTAAAACTTTCCTTTTTGCTAAAGCTTATAGTTAGGGCTGGATCAGGTGACCTTGAACCATCCCTTTGTTATGCTGCTGTAGACTGCTGGGGAGTTCCCATGATGCACTGAGTGTTTCTTTTTATTCACCTCTTTTTGCTCTGTATACACCACTTTGCATTTAATCATTAGTGATTGATCTCTGCTCTCTTCCACAGCATGTCTTTTTCCTGATTCTCTCCCCTCAGCCTCAACCAGTCCCAGCAGAAGACTGCCCCTCCTTGAGCCTGGTTCTGCTGGAGGTTTCTTCCTGTTAAAAGGGAGCTTTTCCTTCCCACTGTTGCCAAGTGCTTGCTCATAGGGGGTCATTTTGACCGTTGGGTTTTTTCTGTAATTATTATATGGCTTTTGCCTTACACTATAAAATCGCCTTGGGGCAACTATTGTGATTTGGCGCTATATAAATAAAATTGATTTGATTTGATTTGATTTGAAAATATCAGCATCAACTATGAGTGATCAAGATCAAAGTACAGTAATTAAGCTTAAAGTTCAGCAATCAAGATCTTGGAGAGTTTGGTGATCAGACTGATTGGTGATTAATGACAATGGTATAGAATAAAATACGAGGTCTGTTAGAAAAGTATCCGACCTTTTTATTTTTTGCAAAAACCTGATGGATTTGAATCACGTGTGTTTGCATGAGCCAACCTTGGACCTTCGTGCGCATGCATGAATTTTTTCACTCCTGTCGATTGCGTCATTTGCTTGCAAGCAGCCTTTGTCTGAGGTCGTGTGTTGTGCTTTCGTCGGATTTTCATTGCAAGGAAAATGGCGGAATGACTGGAGCAGCGCTACTGCATCAAATTTTGCCAGAAACTGGGCGACAGCCAGGTGGAAACCATTCGGAAGATTCAGACAGCTTTCGGTGACGACCCTATGGGCATCACACAGATTAAGGAGCGGTACAACTGGTTTAAAGACGTCCGCACAGCAGTGGAGAGCGAGCCACGCTCCGGTCGGCCATCAACATGCCGAAATGACCAGATCATTGCCATAGTGAACGCTGTGATGCGGGACCGTTGTGTGACTGTCCGAGAAATTGTGGAAGAGGTGGACATCAGCACTTTTTCGGCACATTCCACTGTGGCAGAAGATTTGGCCATGAAAGGAGTGGCAGCGAAAGGAAAAGGCTTCGGCACGAAGCTGCTGACGGCAGCTGTCGCCCAGTTTCTGGCAAAATTTGATGCAGTAGCGCTGCTCCAGTCGTTCCGCCATTTTCCTTGCAATGAAAATCTGCTGAGAGCACTACATACGTCCTCACACAAAGACTGCTTGCAAGCAAATGATGCAATCGACAGGCGTGAAAAAATTCACGCATGCACACAAAGGTTCAAGGTTGGCTCATGCAAGCACACGTGATTCAAATCCATCAGATTTTTGCAAAAAATAAAAAGGTCGGATACTTTTCTAACAGACCTCGTAGATCAAGCTCACGAACAGGATCAAAGGGACACTGATCAGGATCCTGTGACTGTCCATAAGGATCCTGATCTGGTGGACATAAACATATTTTGGGACAGGATGGGCCCACCAGAGTGGATTAACATTTTCAATTTGGTTTTAGACTTATATTAAAGGGGAATGTAGGGTATTTGTGGAGATACTCTCTAAATTCATGTTTAGTTCATGGACTGGTTGTCATAGTTACACAGAAGTAAAAAACACATTTATATATAACTTACCTGCTGCAAACATTCTCCAAACTTTGTCCTTCCCACAGGTAAGTGAGTGTTTGCTGAAAACATTGACATATATTTCTGTGCTAAACGTTTTCAGATGGTGCCATGTTGTGTAGTTCCTTGGCCGTATGTGTACTTTATCTATTTGCAGAGGTTGCATTTAATGTACACCGGTGACAATGCCTGATCGAATGAAGCACAACAGATCATACGTGTACCACCCAGCCTCCCACAAATACACACACAAGTGCTAACACATGCTTAACAAAACCATGCAGCCTTGCTTCTCTCCAGCAACACTGTGCCAACCAGACAAGCAAAAACTTGTCTGGCGTGTCTGCCACCAAAGCCCCGCAGAGACCTGAGGCTTTCGTCTGTTGTGAAGATGAATGCTGGAAGAAGATCTGAATAACACCCAACTTGTAGAAACTGCATCAGCCATCACTTCACATCTAGGGCAGTCACAGAGGCTGGGAGACACAAACACAGCGATGTAGGGCAAATTTGGTTGCTGGCATCATTGATAAGAACAAAGTCAGTGACATTCGCGTACACTGAAGTGCTTTTTTTAGAAAACAAAATTGGATCAACTCAAATGCACACAATGGATAAATCCAAATCAGATAATTGCTTCCCGAGACATCTCGCTAACTTTGTAAGGTTTCAAGTACTACTGTTGAAGGGCACATAAACTCTGCAAAGTAGAGGTGTAGGGGACTGTTTCTGATAATTGGGTGTCTTGACAATGAATATTTTGTGAGGTATAGTTTCATCAAGATTGTTAGCTGTATTGGATTATAATCTAATAATGATTGATGCAAAAGCTTGGGTGGGCATTTCTTATGATTTGTTCAGTGAGTTTACTAATGGACACGTCGCTTTTGAATTAAGTTGGTGGTTACATTTCAGTGGAATGGCATTGATATTCTCTGAAATGTCTGCGTCAAGGTATGTTCTAAGGTCTTTATCATTCATATGCATTTTGGCAGCACAGTAGTTTAGTGCTTAGCATTGTTGCCTCACAGCATCAAGGTCCAGGGTTCGCATCTGACCTCTTCCCTCTGTGTGGATTTTGCATGTTCTCCCTGTGTTTGCATTTTGTAGACATGTTATGACATCAACCAATCAGTGTCACCTGTCCTCCCCTTAAACTGAAGTGCACAAGGCGCACAGTGCTGTTGTATCATGAACCAAATGAAACACATAGAGGGCATTTCTGGTGAGGCAACAGGTCTCTGCAAACAGGGTGAGTGAGCGCATGTATGCATGGAACCAGCTGGCAAAAGAGACATAATATACAAATAATGAATGTTTATGAGTTCAATGGTACGAATATTTCATGAGGTGAAAGATGGAGCGTACCATTCAATGAGGCGAAGCAGAGTTTCACCAAATTAAATATTTGTTCCATTGAAAGAATGTAAAAACATTCATTATTTGTTTTATATAACATCTAAAATAGATCCTCATCATTTCATATTTTATTAATTTATAAACAACAAAAAAGGGACTTACATTTTGGAGTTCATCACTGGTGCTTTGATGTCAATAGTCCAATGCAAACTTTAAATAGGAGTCCAAAATTGTTCACAGTCAACTTGGAAAAACAGTTAGATAGTTCAAAAATAATTCTGACGATGTAGTCCGTTATGCTGTGCACCGACTTCCTGTACTTCCAAAAAAAACATCAAATTGAATTGAATTTGAATTTATTAGATACCCATGCAACAAAATTTCACTCATATACAACACAAAACAAAGTAGTCAAAGAAAAAGACAGTAAGAAAAAACTAAACAATGTACATGGTGCCTCAAGGTGTAGGCAGAAGTAAAGCTTATCAACGCCTACACCCCTCCATGAAATCAAATCAAACCAGGCATATGTGCCTGTCCATAAACGTTCATTTCTAAACAAAATCTGAACAACAGCAGCTCGTAATTACAGTTAAAAGAAAACAAATATTTCCCAACCGCTCCAAATACAAGTTGGTTTCCATCTACATATTTCAATAGAAAAGGTTCAAGTATAATACCTTCATACAACACAACTCAACCACTTTCCTCTAATACATATTTGGAGAATACCATTTCTTTGTATACATATTTGAACTGGTTGATATCTGGACATTGCTTGAGTTTCTGAGGTAGATTATTCCATTTTTTTTGTGTGTGTGTGTGTGTGTGTGTGTGTGTGTGTGTGTGTGTGTGTGTGTGTGTGTGTGTGTGTGTGTGTGTGTGTGTGTGTGTGTGTGTGTGTGTGTGTGTGTGTGTGTGTGTGTGTGTGTTAGAAGAATTAGCACTGTCAATTAGCGCCTTCAAATCATTCATCCATTTTCTTCCGCTTTGACCGGAGTCAGGTCGCGGGGGCAGCAGCTCAAGCAAAGCCACCCAGACCTCCCGATCCACACACACCTCCCCCAGCTCCTCCGGGGGAACCCCAAGGCGTTCCCAAGCCAGCCGAGAGATGTAGTCCCTCCAGCGTGTCCTGGGTCTTCCTCGGGGCCTCCTCCCAATGGGACGTGCCCGGAACACCTCTCCAGCGAGGCGTCCAGGGGGCATCCAGAAAAGATGCCCGAGCCACCTCAACTGACTCCTTTCGATGTGGAGGAGCTGCTGCTCGACTCCGAGCTCCTCCCGAGTGACCGAGCTCCTCACCCTATCTCTAAGGGAGCGCCCAGCCACCCTGCAGATGAAACTCATCTCGGCCGCTTGTACTCACAATCTCGTTCTTTCGGTCATAAGCAAAATCTCATGACCATAGGTGAGGATCGGAACGAAGATCGATCGGTAAACCTGTTTCCAGTGCACGTTGGCCTCCACCAGGGCTGCCCTTTGTCACTGGGTCTGTTCTTTATTTTTATGGACAGAATTTCTAGGCACAGCCAGGGTGTAGAGGGGGTCTGGTTTGGGACCCACAGAATCTTGTCTCTGCTGTTTGCGGATGATGTGGTTCTGTTGGCTTCGTCAAATCAGGACCTTCAGAGTGCACTGGGGCGGTTTGCAGCCGAGTGTGAAGCATCCGGGATGAAGATCAGCTCCTCCAAATCTGAGGCCATGGTTCTCGACCGGAAAAAGGTGCTTTGCCCTCTTCGGGTCGGTGGAGTGTCCTTGCCTCAAGTGGAGTTTAAGTATCTCGGGGTCTTGTTCACGAGTGAGGGGGCCTTCAAATCATCTGTTAGCAAAACAAACTCCGCCATGTTTAGCTAAACGTCACCCCCACTAGTTGGTGGTGGTCACAGCGTGCAATAGTACAAAATGTATGGAACCAAATTGCACACTAAATGCAACACAACACAAATGGGATGAATAATCCATGTCATGTGACATACAAAGCACCAATCAAATGACAAGGATCCACTCAGCCGTTATATAATGCTGGATGTTGTTGTGACAGTTGTATTAATACCTCTGTGATTTTGCATCTTTTAACTTGTGTTACTTTGTGTGTGAAGAGTGTCCAGTGTTTGTGTATGGCCGGAGATGGGGTCTAAATGTTTCGTTACGTTTAATTGTGCAGTTGTGCTTTTTTCAAAATTGACCAAACAGATCAAATACTAGTGCAATGTAATATTTTATGAACCATTATTAAAAGGTATGAGGGGTGAAAGTGATAAAAATGCAGGTGATGAAAATGCATGTGAAATTAAAAAATGAAGTGGAAAAATCTACGATTTATCATTAACAATGTTCAACTGACATTTATCTTTGACAGGAAGTAATTTTTGTTACTTCCACTCTAAAACCGCTATCTATCATGTGTCATTGAGGGTGGGTGACCCCCAAAACGTGAATTTGCTGCAAATCATGAATTATCCACATATCCAGGAACCATTAACAATTTTCCTGCAAACTGTAAATAAAATATCCCACAAAACGTGGATACCGGCCTCACAAAATGTAAGTCGCAGAACGTGAATATCATTCATGATATGTATTTTCTTTTAGTTTAAGTAGTTTACGGGCCAATTACTTCAGGAAATCTTGATCACACTTTGGCCTATATTCTATTAACTGCACATATCACCGACCATTAGTTGTGTGGTGTCTGTAAGAGACCAGCAGGGGGCACTCATCCTATTTCTATAAAAGAGGCGGTTTTGCCATGTTTGCAGTTGGTGAGCAGGCAGGCGAGACACTATATGGTTGTTCTATTACCAGGTGTAATAAAGTTCAGAGTGTTCTTAAAGCGCAGTCTTCATCCACATGACCCACACACTGTTCTTTTTCTGTTGAAATGCAACAGAAGAAGAGATTTTTGTCAATGGGGAAGGTGGTAAAGTCTAGAAAAAGGCATGCAAATGGCAGAAGAGACAGCACGGCGGACGGATGTTTTCTTGGGCACAGCAGAACTTCAGTTCAAAGAGAACAACGAAAGCTTTGAAGAATACGTCGACAGATTGGAACCATTCTTTCTAGCAAACGGCTTGAAAATAGAAGATGTGCAGTCAAAGGCAGTGTTTTTAACCATGGTTGGACAGAAGACCCATGGTTTACTCCGGGATTTGTGTATGCCGAAAAAGCCAGCTGAATGTGAGTTGAAAGAATTATTTGACTTACTGAGAAAAGCATTATGTGCCAAAGACGAATTACATTGCAGAGATATATAAATTCCACACCAGAAATCAGAGAACGGACAAATCAGTGACTTTATGGCAAGTTTCTGCAAATTGGCAGCAACATGTCAGCTTGGAACTTTTCTAAGCGAGGCGCCGAGAGACAGATTTGTTTGTGGTGTGAAAAGGTACAAGAACGTCTACTGGCCACTGCTCAGACAAAAGAATTAACTCTCACCGAGGCTCACAAAATAAGCCTGCTTTTAGAGATGACAGAAAGGAATACAGTTAATTGGTCCGACAGAACAAGCCGTGTTTCAGATGTCAAAGAAGTGGACATGCACCAGAGAATTGTCATTTTAAGAATGAATAATGCTGAAAGTGCTTGAAAAATGGCTATATTGAAAAGGCATGTTATAAATGAGGGCAGCACGGTGGCTTAGTGGTTAGCACTGTTGCCTCACAGCGAGAAGGTTGTGGGTTCAATTCCCGTGGCCTTTCTGTGTGGAGTTTGCATGTTCTCCCTGTGTTTGCGTGGGTTTCCTCCGGGTGCTCCGGTTTCCTCCCACATCCAAAGACATGCGGGTTAGGTGGATTGGAATCTTTAAAATTGTCCATAGGTGTGTGTGTGGGTGTGTCTGTGTTTGTTTGTCTATTTGTGGCCCTGCGACAGACTAGCGTCCTGTCCTGGGTGTACCCCGCCTCGCGCTCTATGACTACTGGGATAGGCTCCAGCCCCCCACGACCCTTAATTGGACTAAGCGGTAGAAGATGGATGGATGGATGTTATAAATGACAAGAACATCAGCGAGGAAAGAAGGAGGAGTCAGACAGCGGAACGCCAATCATCTAACACAGATGGAAGGAGGCGTGGAGCAGATGACAGGACTTGCCCAGATTGACAGCTCGCCAGAGGAAGAGCCCATGTGTGACAGCCCACAAAGGGAGGTGTTGCTTCACCCTGAGTCATCTGACGACAACGCTGCACGAAGGAGGTGTGATGACAACACTCAGCGAGAGGCAGAGCTGAGAACGACACAACGCGATGGCGTCTGCGACTCATCTTCTGCACACAAGGGGCACCAGATCTACATCTGCAGTCATCAACAGAACCAAAAGTCAAGGTCAAAGTAAAATCAGAGCCACAGTGTGAAGTTAAAAAAGGTATAAAGAACAGTGGCCTGAATTTATTTTAGGTAAAGACAGATGGTGATAACAAACCACATTTTGTGTACCTTGATGTAAATGGTCAGAAGTTAAAAATGGAACTTGATACAGGAGCATCTGTGTCAATAATCTCTGAAAATGTAGAAATGCAGGTTTTCAAGGTTTAAACTGGTACCAACTAAGTGTGAGCTAAAAACATACAATAACCTTTGGAGGTTGTGAGAAATATATGTTTTTAGCATTATGGGGTTATGAGAAATGTCAGAAAAGTGCGCATCTTTAATTTTTTGTGTGATTATAAGTTCTTCGAATATATTGTGTTTCATGCTTGTATCTTATGCTGCGTTTACACATAACGATGACAAGTCACGAATGCCACGAAGTATACATTCTGGGCCTCTGATCACGAATGTGATGATTTGAGACAGAGGCGTCAGGTGTCCTCAGGAACTGCTGCAACCTCTTACCACGCGTTACGATTAATGGCACATGTTGCTGGCGAATTATGAGGAACCATTACGCATGGTCAAGAATAATGTTGTGCGCTGTTCCGTGCTATTGCGTGTAACAGCACATTGTTACGTTCTGTCACGTTGAATTGTCTCCACACACACACCCATATTCATCCATCAGCTACTGAACAATTCAGATCACTCCAGTTTGTTCCTCAAAATCCACAGCAGAAGAACTTCGTGATTGCATGCTTAATTGGGCTCTGTGCCATGGAGTGGCACAGAGAGGAGGAGGAGATGGAGACAGCCAGATGTGTGCCACCACGCGGCTCTCGTCTCACGCGTTTTCCAAAACATCAGGCACAGCAGCAGCAGCAGGTGGAAGGGTCAGACTAGTATCTCATGTCATGTAGACATACAAATAATGAATGTTTATGAGTTCAATGGTACAAATATTTCATCAGGTGAAAGCTGGAACATACCATTCAACAACATCAGGCACAGCAGCAGCAGGTGGAACACCTGCTGGAGCGCACTGATGAGCATTGGAATGAAACCTTTAGCCGACTTGGCGTCACTGTCCTTCTTCAGCATACTGCAGAAATGAAACTGAATGTGGTGCAGCAGGGTTTAATTGTGCACACTTCAGAGAAGAACGCTGTCACACTCTATTAAGGATCACCACTAATCAAGACGGACCAACATGCTCAGTTGCGACCTCCATGACATGAGGTGAAATGAGGGTGGTGCGTGACATCCGTGGAAGATTTTTTGACAGCCAAAAACATGCTCCACGAAAATCAGAAATATCATGCACTATTAAGAAACCTATTCAGATGAGTTAAGTCAGGTTAAGAATGTCAGGAATGTGCCAAGAATGATGCAAATATGACATTTGTAACGTGCCCTGCCTATGTGTAAACGCAGCATTAATGAGAATATTTATTGCTAAAGCTTTGTGTGAGAATGTAAACTTGTTAGGTAACCCGTCCATGTAATCCGTGGGCTGCATATTATCCTGAATACTTTCAACGTGCCTCAGTGAAACGAAGTGTGTCATCCACTGGTCACTCCCACAGTATTAATAAAGACTTCAATTGAAGCAAGGTGTATGTCTCTCTCTTCCTCTGGCCATAGTCAGAGATGGTCATAATTTTTCTGACAGAGGTCAAAGTGTCAGTAAAGTGCATTGGTAACACTATTCTCTGATATTGTATGTTGTAAAGGGAGTGAATGGTCCTGCTCTTTTGGGAAGGGATTAGATTCACAGGTTACAGTTAGGATGGTCATTTGTGAAAAGAGTGGCACCTGAAAATGTTGAGGAACTGTGTGGTACCCAGAGGTGTTTAATCAGAACCTGGGGAAAGTGAAGGCATCAAAGCCAAACTGCAGGTTGAACCTGGGACCATTCCAAAGTTTTGTAAACCTTGACCTGTGCCTTATGCTTTGAAGGATGCTGTGGAAGCAAGTTCTCCTACATAGAAAGATGAGAGAGGTCTGTAATTTTCATCATCAGTACACTTCAACTATGAGAGACAAAATGAGAAAAAAATCAAGGAAATCACATTGTAGGACTTTTAAATAATTTATTTGTAAATTATGGTGGAAAATAAGTATTTGGTCAATAACAAAAGTTCAACTCAATACGTTGTATACTTTTTAACATAATCTTTGTTGGCAATGACAGAAGTCAAACGTTTCCCGTAAGTCTTCACCAGGTTTCAACACACTGTATCTGGTATTTTGGTCCATTCGTCCATGTAGATCTCATCTAGAGCAGTGATGTTTTGGGGCTGTCGCTGGGCAACACGGACGTTCAACTCCCTCCACAAGTTTTCTATGGGGTTGAGGTCTGGAGACTGGCTTGGCCACTCCAGGACCTTGAAAAGCTTTTTACGGAGCCACTCCTTTGTTGCCTGAGTGGTGTGTTTGGGATCACTGTCATGCTGGAAGACCCAGCCACGTTGTATCTTCAATGCTCTCACTGATGGAAGGAGGTTTTGGCTTAAAATCTCACCATACATGGCCCCATTCTTTCTTCCCTTAACACAAATCAGTCATCCTGTTCCCTGTTTCCACTCCCATGCTTCACGGTAGATATGATGTTCTTGGAATGCAACTCAGCATTCTTCTTTCCTCCAAACACGATGAGTTGAGTTTTTACCAAAATTTTCTATTTTGGTTTCATCTGACCACATGATATTCTCCCAATCCTCTTCTGCATCATCCATATGCTCTCTGGCAAACTTCAGACAGGCCTGGACATGTACTGGCTTAAGCAGGGGGACACGCCTGGCACTGCAGGATTTGAGTCCCTCTCTGCATAGTGTGTCCCCTTTGTTACTTTGGTCCCAGGTCCCTTAGGTCATTCATCAGGTCCCTCCATGTAGTTCTGGGATTTTTCTTCACCGTTCTCATGATCATTTTGACCCCACGGGATGAGATCTTGCGTGGAGCCCCAGATAGAGGGAGATTATCAATGGTCTTGTATGTCTTCCATTTTCTTACAATTGCTCCCACAGTTGATTTATTCACACCAACCTGCTTGACTATTGTAGATTGACTCTTCCCAGCCTGGTGCATATCTAAAAAATTTTTCCTGGTGTCCTTTGACAGCTCTTTGGTCTTGGCTATGGTTGAGTTTGGAGTCTGACTGTTTGAAGCTGTGGATAGATGTTTTTATACAGATAACGAGTTCCAACTGATGCCATTAATACAGGTAACAGGTGGAGGACAGAAGAGTTTCTCAAAGAAGAAGTTACACGTCTGTGAGAGCCAGAAATCTTGCTTGTTTGTGGGTGACCAAATACTTATTTTATTTTCCACCATAATTTACAAATAAACAGTGTGATTTTCTGGATTTTTTTTTCTCATTTTGTTTCTCATAATTGAAGTGTACCTATGTTGAAAATTACAGACCTCTCTCATATTTCTACGTAGGAGAACTTGTACAGTCAGGGGCTGACTAAATATTTGTATATTGTATATATTATATCATAATATTATATATTTGTATATATTTGTATATTTGATTTGTAGGGATTACAAGGTATCCATAAAATCATGGTTAGAGGACAGGAAAACAAGATGCACATGATGATGAAGGGTCTGGAAAGGGGGTGCATGGCTAACAGATGAGGAACAGGTGCTAGAGAGTGAGGGAACAAAAAAACGCAATGCAGACAAAACCAAGAGAACTAAGTGACTGGAAAATTAACGGTGGAAAATGTGACGTGCTTAAGGCAGACAATAATTAAAGTGAACAAAAACAAATTGGGAAAAAAATAGGAACTAATAAATGAAACTGGAACAGAACTGACACTGAATAAAGTATAAAAATAAATACAATGGCAGATAATAAGAAGACAATACAAAATAACTAATAAACAGAGAATGCAATAAATCACAAACAGAACATAATCAGATACGAAACACTGAAGATAAATAATAAGCAAAACCAGAGAATACATAATTACAACTGAAGATAACCAAAACATATATGACTAACAAATTAAAAGGTAACCCAGAACGAAACTAGTAACTACAGCAAACAGAAAGAAAAGAAATAAATGACTGAACTAAAAATGCAATACAGAGAAACATGAATACAATAAAGAACCAAAACCAGGGACCACAGAATAATACAAGAACCAGAATACTAGAGTGAACGGAAATGAGAATGAACATAATCAAGAGGCCAAAATAAAACAACTATAAAGTCAAGATCAAAGCAAATGGAAAGAAAAGACAATGGGACAAAATACAAACTGGAACCCAAACAGGACAGAAACATGACAGACACCCCCCCCCCAAACCAAGGCAGACAGCCCCAACGGACACAACACCCACCACGAGCGCACCGACACCGGGTGGGAGGAAGGGGAAAATGGACAGACGGGGAGGGGGAAAATGGACAGAAAGCTAAAAGAGACCCGGTACAGAAAAACGAGACCATGAAGCAGAGAACCATTAGGCAGACTGACAAACATAAGACAGACCAGTAGGAGAACCACTGGGTGGCCACCGGGGCCCAAAGCAGAACCAGGAGAGTGACTGCGAGACGTCACACCATGTGCGATTATACCCGGGATCGGGATCAGGGCAAAATCAGGAGGATGACCAGGAGGCCCTACACCGTGCAGTGGAATATTAGGGGACTGAATTGCAGATGGATCAAGAGGGTGTCCCTGAGCCTTCACACCTTGCATGAAAACATCAGAGACCTGGCTAAGGACCGAATCAGGGAGGAGGTCAGGAAGCCCAACACAGTGCCGAAAAACATCAGGGGATCGTTTAGCAAGTGGGTCAGGAGGATGACCATGAGCCTCAACGCAGTGCATGGGAACATCAGGGAACTGACTATGGAGATCACAGGCCCTCACCGTGAAGTCAGAACAGCTCTCTGGGTCCTTTCCAGAACCATCAGACTTGGCAAAACCAAAAGCCACACTCAGATGCCCACAAATGGAGCCCACTGGAAGAAGAAGCTGAAAACTTTGGAAAACAAAATACAGAGCCTCCCAAAACCCCAACCCCAGGTAATGACCAATTTAAATGGGCCTGAGGTCAAATAAATTGCGTAACCCAGGCAGGAGCTTAACCATTTAATCAAAAAACTTAGTTGAGAACCAAGAGGGTACTTATACTGTATATGGAATCAAAATGTCGACAGAGAAAATTCCATAAAAGAGGGCCGTTCAATTGAGTTACAGAAACTAGATCAGAAAAAGATCCACCTGGAAACACCTGCTTTTTCTATGAACAAAACAAAACAAAGGACTGGCTGGCAAAACTCAGCATGAAATTTGGTTTGAAAACCTTGATCAAGAAGGAAAGAGATTTTAAATGCTTTTGAGTGGGAATGAACCTCCGATCAGGAAAGACTTCATGCAGCCAAACATTTGCTTCCAGGAGTTCCCAATCCTGCTCCAGAAAGTCAAATTTCTCCCATGGAGAGTAGCAGTCCCGGAAACACACAAAGAAAAAATTGATGTCGTCAAAAATCCTTCTGATGGCATCGAGGTCCAGGTTCCTGGCCACAGGGTTTGAGCCTGCTGTGCCCATGTCTGGCTCATTTGTTCTGTCAGGCTGAGTGGAGGTGAGGCACAGACAGGCTGGACACAAATGCAGGCTCTCAAACAAGGGGTATGAGTAAAAGGAATGGTCTTTAATACAGGCAAGGGCTCAGTATACAGCAAAAGTACCAGGCAGGGGTGAGACAGAAGACATGGTCAAAAACAAGCAGGGTCAGTACATGAGCAACCTGGGTTGTAAGAGCTGAGGCTAAAGGCAGGATCCGGTAAACAGAGCAGAGTCAAAAAAACAGCTAAAACCAGGGACCACAGAATAATACAAGAACCAGAATACTAGAATGAACGGAAACGAGAATGAACATAATCAAGAGGCCAAAATAAAACAACTATAAAGTCAAGATCAAAGCAAACGGAAAGAAAAGACAAGGGGACAAAATACAAACTGGAACCCAAACAAGACAGAAACATGACACTTTGCTGCTTATGGGTTACTTATAGATGTGGTAACAGACCACGGGCCACAATTTATTTCAAGTGAATTTGAAACATTCTTAAAGTTGAATGCAGTGAAGCATATCAAAACACCATCATACCATCCAGCTTCAAACGGATTGGTTGAATGACTGGCACAAAATTTTAAGCATGCTTTGGCTAAAGGCAAAGCACTTGGTGGTTCAGTCACTGCAACATTGTATTGCAAATTTCTTGACTGTTTACAAAAACATGCCACATGTGACAACTGGGAAAACTCCAGCTGAATTGTTTCTGAAAAGACAATTTGTAGAAGATTGTCTTTAGTGAAACCAAATTTCTCTGAAACAGTGCAAGATCATCATACACAGAAAGAATAAAAAAATAAGGAAAGACTCAGGGAATTTGCTGTAGGACAAATTGTACTTGTTATAAACTACAGGAGAAAAATAGGTGAATGGAGAGTTTACTCGAGTACTGGGTCCGGTTACTTATTTGGTGTCTGTGAAGGGAGCATGTATCAGGAGACATGTTAACCAACTGTTGGAAAACAAATAAAGGAATGTAAATTCAGGAAGTAATGATGATGAGTCTGAGTCCGATTTTGTTTTTAATATGGATGTTGGACTGCAAGAGACAAATGAATCTCAGGTAGAGAAGGTATCTGAGGTTATAGTGACACAGAGAGAAACCTTGGAGGTCATGGAAACTGTGCCGGCAGGATCAGCTGTGGGAAGACCAAAAAGAACAATCAAACCTCCGGACAGACTGAACGTATAGGAAAACCGTAATGTTGCACACGTGTAATAAAAAATGAGTGCAGTAAAAGGTTTCAGGGGAGGACTGTGGTGTCTGTAAGAGATCAGAAGGGGGCACTCAGCGGGTTTGCCATGTTGACTTGCAGTTGTTGGTGAGCAGGCAAGCGACACTATTTATATGCCTTGTCATTTAAGGCACTATTTATCTCTTAAATGCGGCATATTTACAGTACTTGTTTTCTGTTCATTAATATGCATTGTCCCAATCAAATAAATTAATAAATGAAATAATAAATGAATTTTGGTTGTTCTCTTAGCCAGTGTAATAAAGTTTGGAGTGTTCTTCTTAAAGTGCAGTCTTCATTCAGATGACCCACACACTCTGTTGCCTGTACACTCCCATGTACAGTTATTATTATATGTATATTTTTAAATATTTTCATGAAAAAATGGTATCCATTTGCAAAATATAATAATTTTCTCTCAATCATACTATTTATATGTTTGCCGTATCCATATTTCATGACGTATTGGCGTATTGACTATGTGATATATCATTCCAAGAGCTGTACAAAATATAATTACTCTTTATATAAATTATAATTGTTTTTAATGTTGAAATCAAATCAAATCAAATCAATTTTATTTATATAGCACCAAATCACAACAAACAGTTGCCCCAAGGCGCTTTATATTGTAAGGCGAAGCCATACAATAATTACGGAAAAACCCCAACGGTCAAAACGACCCCTTGTGAGCAAGCACTTGGCGACAGTGGGAAGG
Source organism: Thalassophryne amazonica (assembly GCF_902500255.1). NCBI lineage: Eukaryota > Metazoa > Chordata > Actinopteri > Batrachoidiformes > Batrachoididae > Thalassophryne > Thalassophryne amazonica. The sequence continues at coordinate 74,681,732 of NC_047103.1, read as the reverse complement.
AAAAACTCCCTTTTAACAGGAAGAAACCTCCAGCAGAACCAGGCTCAGGGAGGGGCAGTCTTCTGCTGGGACTGGTTGGGGCTGAGGGAGAGAACCAGGAAAAAGACATGCTGTGGAAGAGAGCAGAGATCAATCACTAATGATTAAATGCAGAGTGGTGCATACAGAGCAAAAAGAGAAAGAAACACTCAGTGCATCATGGAAACCCCCCAGCAGTCTAAGTCTATAGCAGCATAACTAAGGGATGGTTCAGGGTCACCTGATCCAGCCCTAACTATAAGCAAAAGGAAAGTTTTAAGCCTAATCTTTAAAAGTAGAGAGGGTGTCTGTCTCCCTGATCTGAATTGGGAGCTGGTTCCACAGGAGAGGAGCCTGAAAGCTGAAGGCTCTGCCTCCCATTCTACTCTTACAAACCCTAGGAACTACAAGTAAGCCTGCAGTCTGTACATTGTAAATGTACATTAGATTTGTTTATTGTGAATTTTACCTTTTTAAAAACTAATCAGAAATGTTTTGAAGCAACTAAAATGTTGCAATGAATGTTTGTAAGTAGTTAACTCGAACACTGTAAAAATCTATCTTGGACTTTGAAGGAATTGACCGTAAATATGTTTTAGCAGAAATGCATTAGCGTGTATTAATTATATATTCTTGGGTAATAGTCTAAAGTGTGTATATTTGTTTTACAGTCAAACAGAAAAAAAATTCCACTCCATCTGATTACTGACTGAACATTATCAGCAAATGTCAATTATTACATGACAGCTAATATAGGCTTTATAGAAAACATTTCACTCATAAATAACACAACTTATTGAGTGACACACTCAATATAATGAATAAATATAATGCATAAAACCATTTATATGATTGTGTATTTAATAATATAACTATCCATTTGGTTTTTAATTGAACGTTATCAATAGGTACAGCCAAAAGGTCTATGGATTGTTACATGTACAGCTAATACAGTTGTGCTCAAATGTTTACATAGCTTGGCAGAATTTTTGATTTTTTTTAGTCATTTTTCAGAGAATATGAATAACACAAAAAACTTTTTTGTTTTACACACATTAGTGGTTGGGTGAAGCCATTTATCATCAAACAACTGTATTTACTCTTGTTAAATCAAAATGACAACAGAAACTACCCAAATGACCCTGATCAAAAGCTTACATACCCCTGTTCTTAATACCATGGACTGCCCCCTTGAACATCAATGACAGCTTGGAGTCTTTTGTGGTAGTTTTGGACAAGGCTCTCTGATGGTAAAGCTGCCACTGAATATGTCTTGGACTTTATTTACATCATTTACAAAGAAATACAAGCAGTATGGCACTCTATGGTAACTCTGCATGGAGTAGACAGTTCTCAAAAATTGAGTGACTGTGCAAGAATGAGAACAGTGAGGAAATCAACCAAGACACCCAGACAACCCAGAAGAAGTTATAGTGGCTGTGACTGGAGAAATTGTGCACAGTCCGAGCTAAACATTTTGTATCACCAGTTATCCATCGTCATGATGAAGTGGTATAGAGGAGGATTTTCTTAAAAAGAAGACCTGAAAGTTTAGCTACAAATTGCCAGAAGGTATATCTGAGATGTAAGACTACAAAAGAAAATCCTTCTCCCCTCTACTTCAATATGAAGCTAAGAGTGGTGATTCAAAATGCAAAATTACATGTTAATCAAATTTGCAGGACAGCGAAAGTTTAAATATTTTCCTGGACATGTTTTAACCTCTGCATTGCGTTTCTCCATTGGGCCACAAACTCATAATTTCCCAGAAGGCAAGCTGTTTACCCATAGGGTTGAAGCCTACAGGCTCTAGCATCTGTTGTGAGAGCATCTTTTGGAGTTGGGCAGTGAGGTTTACAGACTTCAACTGCATAGCGACTTCTGCTGGACCCATCACATATTCTCATGCTGAAATAGCAATGACCAAGCAGTATTGTTTGACACTGGAAATATGTCACAAACTTTAGTTTAGTGCATTTAGTCTATTTTGGTGGTAAATCGCTGGTGCTTATACTTTGATATTTCTTTAATTTTAATTTTTTTTTTTTTTTTTTTGTAGCTTAAGTTCCTGTTTGTGGCCTTCTGGTTTCACGCAGTTTCAAACACTTGCATGTTTGATTATTTGGTGGCCTACTAAACTGCTGTTGCAGTGTTCCCTCATTGCCAGATCATATAGTAAGTTTCTAATTACTATTTCAGTGCCTTCTCCAGTGGGTTTTTTTGTGCATTCCTATATAGAGCTTTGCACCACCCCTTGTTCCTGTTTTTTTTTTTTTTCTGTCATTTTGCATTGATTACTTGGTATGAGAATTCTGTATACTGAGATATTGCCTGTTTTTTGGATAGCCCTCTTTTTCCTCCCATAGAAAGAGACTGATCACCCGTGTGCCTGACCTCTATCTGGCAAGGACCAAGCCTGCTGCCAGCTATTGGAAATGTGCATTTTTGTCGACAATAAATCAGTTTTTACTTCCCTTCCAGTGTGATTCTCTACATTGGGCTCATTGCCAAACCATTTCAAAATCGCTGTCAAGGATATGCACACAGAGGTATGTGGAAGTCAGACGAAAGGCAAACCTTTGCAAATCACAAAATATTAACAGCATATACCATTCTACACGTTCTCCAGGTAAAAATACACATGCTGACGAAAGTTGAGCTTCGATGGCAGGAGAGAACTGCAAACACACAAACTCAAATTATAGTAGGCTGACCTTTACCTCCAGACATTCTGTTTACTCAACAAATGATGAGCTTCATTGTGTGTTTTGTGTCTTGTATGTACAGATTGCAAATTGTCAAATTGCACCTGCAGCATTTTGAGTAGCTATGGTCTATAGAAGGGTAAAAGGTGAGGGAAGGGGGAGGAGATAGCGAGGGAGTGGAGATGGCCATGCAACCAATCAATGTAATCACAGCCGTTATCAGACAGTCATTCAGTTTGAAGGGAGCTCAAGAGGAGAGAGACAGGTTGAAGGAAAGAGGGAGACAGGTGAAGCTGGAAGGGAACAAAGAAAGAGAGGGCTTTGCTTGCATTCAGATGTCGCCGCGTGTATCTTTCCCCACCTGCACTCCCATCCTCTAATCTCCTCCTCCCTTCTTTCATTGGCTCTGATGAGCTACCCGGCTATTGTGTGTCCAGGCTTATTTAAAAGAAACACCCCAAGAGTAAATTCCTGAAGATCGCTGAATCCACTCTTATCGCACACAGCCAAAGCTCCACCTGAACCTCGAGGGCCAAACACATTGATGGACTGACATGTCCTTCACTCTCCTCTGCCTGTCCTTTTTTGCCACAGCTGCAGCAGAAATTCAGAGGGGATGTTGTATTTTGGGATTAGAAAATTTGGCCAAAATTCTGTTTGAAATATCCTGAACATAACTTCCAGCAGTCCTGGCACCATGGGCGGGCCTTATGGTGCCTGGCCCGCCCTTGGAGGCAATTGGGCTCACCCTAGACGGACAAGCATGTCGGTGACCACAAAAAATAAAAATAAAAATTACAGGCTATCATTGATTACAATCAATTTGCACAAAATTCCAGTGCAGATAAGTCATAATAATATTGATCAACACACATTTTTACTAAAATAGTTGTGAATGATTTGATTGGTTCATGAAATGATCTGGGTAAAGTGGAAATGTAACAGAAATGATATGTGTGTAGAGTGTTGACTACTTACGAAAGCACATTACATTCACCGGATTAAAAAAAAAATTTTAATTTCTAATTATGAGAAAAGATCTCAGAATTATGAGTTCAGAAATGGTGTCGCATTGACCACTGCTTCGCTCAAAACCACATACTGCACATCCACGAAGAAAACATCTTTATGCAATTTCACTGCTTCCAGTCCCTCAGTAAAGACAAGAGTGAGAATTCCCCAGTCATAATTGAAAATCGGCCAATTTGTAAATGCAGACGGCGTGCTGTAATCAAACACAAAGGTGTTCCTAGATGAATAAAATTCCGTCCGTGGAGGAATTTTTGAGGTTTGCCCAGCCGGGGGTGAGCACATCTATCATAATAATTATAATCAAGGATAAAGAGGTTGTGTTAATGTGGTTCTGAGTGAAGCAGTGGTCAATGTGACACCTTTTCTGAGCTCATAATTATGAGATTGTAATTACAAGATCTGACTTCCAGTGCAACAGTATGCATACACAACGGTATAATATGCCGTTATATCCGCTAAGACATATTGATTTGTAAAAGCAATTTTGCAATATGTAAAGCAAACTTTTTCTTTTAGTACTGACAAAGTCCTCCTGCCATTCAGTTTTCCAATATGTCCAATTTACAGTACTGGTTCACACATGTTAGTGTGTCGCTTGCCAGAATGTCCTACAATTTTGATCTAGGACCGTGGTTGATGATGTGACCCATTAGACTTTTGGTATGTGTCATGCAAAAACAACAACAAAAACATGGTTAAAATATATATATATAAAAATATATATTAAATTCAATTTATTTATATAGTACCAAATAACAACAATGCTGTCTCAAGGCGCTTCACACTGGTAAGGTAAAACCTTACCAACCCCACTGATATCTACACCATAGACCTACCTTTGGACTTATGAGTATCTTCTCAGTGATGTTGCACATGTTAAAAAAAAAAGATTTTTTGAACATGATGAAAATCCCACCACGATTAAACAAAAGATTGCGGCACTATGACAGAATATCCCAGTTAACTCTGAGACTCTCACTGAGATGTCAAGGTTTCAAACTGTGATATTCTAGGATGCAGACCTGTAAATGTGAGAAAAAGGGGTTTAATAACAGAATACAAATGAGTCCAAAATAACTGTAAATTTAATGTTGTGATTGTATCAGTAGTAGTGGGAATGTGGTGGTCATGACCATTATTTCACTTAAGTCATTACAGCTCCCAATTAAACTTTGCTTTCCGAGAGACCTGTGCAGTCATGCTAAGTCATTCTGAATTATTACCAGAGACTTTTTGTTTGTTTGCTCAGTATATTAACAATGATCATCCACTACCTACGTATGTACACTAAAGCTTCGTTTATGCTTTGTGTTACAAATGGATCTAGACAGAGCCTTCTGTCTGTATTCATGTCTATTTTCTGAAAGCTTATGGATACAGATGAAATGGGGCAGTACCACCAGAAATCATGGGAGCAGTGTAGCCAGTAGTTCAAATAAGACATGAGTCAAGGCAAAATGACACAACAAATCCATTTATCAGTTGTGGAAATTTTTGACAAGTGTTTTAATAATCTTGTCATGAAGGATTTAATGGCCTCACAGACCACCTCTGTCTGCACTGCTGTCTATGCATAACCAAGGCCCCTAATTCTGCTGCTTTCATATCTGCCAAATACTTCCCAGAGGAGAAATTGATCAAGTCTTCAATGAGAGAAAAATCAAATTGGCTATTACAGAAACAGAGGAGTCAAGTCCATTGAAGGCATCAAATGAGCCATGAATGGAGCGAGAGAAATGAAAAGGGCAGGATGGATGGGGAGTCTTTTGTTCAAAGCCGTATGTCTGGACAAGAGAGAAAAAGATGGGTAATAAGAGACCTGCAGGATTGTTACTGCAGCAGGCAATTCATTCCGGCTCCAAGGAGCTGCAAAAAGGAAGAGCTGAGATTTGTGAATGGAAGAGCTGAAGGGAGAAAATGAGTATGGAAAGATGAAGGTGATCTGTCGGCACGGACTGAAGTATTGTGTATAAGGTATTGTGCTATGGCAAGCTGGCAGACTGGAAGATCAGAGGCAGCTGTTTTGTTCCGCCGTTGCTGAGAATCTGTCCGCTGATCTGTATGAACAAACCTGTAAGGCTACATGATGTCATAAATAACTGGGTTTATGTCGAGGTGCAATGAGAGACAGTGATGACATTTGCAGTGGATATAATGTTCAAGCAGCACTTACTGTCAAATTTTGTTAGCTTTGAAGCTACCTGTGAAATGTGTTTCCAGCAGGATGACACATGCTGATCCCAACTTGTCTTTCTCTGAGAATGCTACAAATACAGTGGAAATAACCAAGTGAAGTGAGATTTACCTTCATCTCTGACTCAACATGAAGAACCTCTGGGGTCAGCATCACCTATTCAAATTCAGTGGGATGGATTTGTTGTATCGCAGGTAACAGGCCTAAATGATGCTGTTCCTCTGCATGAAACAACTCAACTTGACTCTTCCCACATCTTTTGGTCTTCCATTGGACCTAGTACCTGGTGTCTAGTCTTGTTTTTGATATGACCTCCATTGTGGTTCTAAGCAAGCAGAGGCAAAACCAAAATGTGATGTCAGAACACTGCAGAATGCTTATTGGTCAGAGAGAACCGTCACTGCCACGGCGTCACCACTGTGTGAGATGAAACACAAGCAATGGACAACCCAGGCATTTTTTTATATATATATATTATATGGGCCCCTTCACACATAGTGTGAAGTTTGGATGGTGTTTGGACGAAAATGGCAAAACAGCAAGAAACAGTTCAAAATTAGCACACGAAACATTGCGCTGACGGGCAGGCGTGCACGAACTCGGTGCGAGAGTTCATGCACGCGCCAGTGTCCGTCGAGCAGGAACAGTGCCAGGTGCAGCACATGGTGCCGCTTGTGTGGAAGAAATAAAAACCAGCTGGTATGTGTGGAACCACATCGCACTGCTTATGTGGGATAATAATAAAAAAAAAGGACGCAAACTCGTGCCTTTCAAAACCTCTGATCCCCAGCCAGAGACTTTACCACTGAGCTACAGAGCTGTTCTTTGAAAGCTGCGGGAAGCTGCCTCATATCAGGAAGGACTTGGAAGTATTACAAAAAAATTAAAATCCCACACCATATAAAACACTGCATTTATCAAGCGAGCAAATCCTCTGGTGATGACTCATGGTCACAGACATACAGTCATGAAATTACATGAATGAGAAGCAGTGTGCTCTGATCATGTCCACATCTACTGGTCAGGTGGGTCCAGTCAGTGCGTGTCCTGCTTGACACTTGTGTCTTGTGGACGGTGCGCCACAGCACAGACACCGCGTCATGTGGAACAGAGCTCACGTGGGTGACGTGACAGTCAGATCACCTGCTGTGTGTTCTGATCTGATGGTCCGTTCCAACCTGGGGGGCTGTCACTGTCCGCTCTGCGCGCTCGCTTGCTGCAGCTTGTCGCCACCACGGCGATATATGTTTTTATTTATGTCCACGTAAATACAGCAATCAGAGACAAGCGCCTCACAGTGGACAGTTGTTAGTCTATGACTGTCCAAACACAGTAGGTGTTGTATAGCTGGAATGTCCAGAATGACAGATCACCACAGCTGCTTCTGTCGGAAGCCACGCCTCCCGTGAGCTCACACACCCATGTGTCAATGTGTGTGATTGCAAAGTCACGCTCGTGGGGAACTTAGACAAATTTCACAGCAGTACAACAGTGGTTGTCTGCAATCTGTTGTTGTGCCAAGAGTGCGAATGGCCACACATTTTCTAAGTGCCATGTGAGCGGTGTTAGGTGTTCACCTGGAATTTGCCTGGCACCTGCCACGAGAGGGTGTGATGGGTTCGCACAGCACATACTCTGTCTTTCAGGAGCTTGTGTGCGCAAATAGTTGTAGCAACAGGTGTACGAGGCGTTGGTGACAGGGCCAACATTACACGGTTTGCACACGATTCCTGCATCATGTGCACTAAGTGTGCACTTTGTCCAAACTTCGCACTTTGTGTGAAAGGGCCCTTAGGGAAGTAACATGGTGCAACATATAAAAAACCCATGGTTCAGATTAAGAAGAAGGGTCTTTATTGTTACTGAACATACATGGATACTGCGCTGCAAAAACTGTCCCTCTCAAAATAAGACAATCTGAAATCTAGCCAAATTGTCTTGTATTAAGCAAAAAAAAAAAACTGCCAAAGGGTAAGAAAAATTTACTTAGAATTCTCAAAACTAACAAAATGTCTAGGCACTGAATAATCAATATGTGCCTTAAAACTAGACATAATTCTTATTTTAAGATGAGCCTCTGTCTTAAAATAAGGAAAACAGTATTCTTCCTTTGCTTGGATGATTTGAAATCCATTGCCTTTCCTTGTTACTGGTTAAATACAGCTTGATATTAGCTGAAAAAAAATAAATAAAAAGTGAGATACATTTTTGCAAAATAAAACATTTTTTCTTATGTAAAAAAATGCTTGACAAGATTATTTTTCTATTTAGACAAAATTAAGTCAAATTTTCTTTAAAGAAGTCTCTTTTTTATTTTCTTAGATATCAGTTTTTGCAGTGAATTAATTTTGTCATCTGCTTTTAACCCGTCCTAATTACAGTTAGACACAATCCAACCACTAGGAGCAGTGGGCAGGCAAAGTTCAGCGCCCAGGGACCAACTCCAGATGTAGAGACCCTGCCTTGGTCAGGGGTAGAGAAAGGAGCAGACTTTAAATTAGCATGTTTTTGATGGTAAATTACCAAAAAAGTGGGGTCAAATATCACTTTGCTTATTGAGGGGCAAAGTTAGCTCTTTGCACGCCCCCAGCCACCTTGGCTCCACCCACGGTCGGCTCAGTGAGCTCAAGACTGCATGAGGAAAATACGGCACACACGCTGTTCTTAACCCATATTTGTGGACAAAACTCAAGGATAATAAACCTTTGTGAACATCAAAAAAGTCAGATATTTTACTTTAACTCCTGTAAGATGGGAGTGAAACTCAGTGTTGCATTCATATTTTTGCTGAGTATGTTTTCCACAAGACAGAAAAATGGCTTCAATTTCTTTTATTGCTGAAGTTCAGGGAGGATCCACTTTACACCTGCGGTTGTTAGTGTTGAACTTCAGAGGACCTGTCTTCCACAAAGAGGTCGTAGGCTTGAGTTTTTGTCATTTTTGCCACTTGTAACAACAGGGTAATTAAAAATGGTATAATTTGTAGCAGGTTAAGTTTTTTGGGGGAGTTTGTTTTATGACAGTGTATCACAGTTATTCGTCACGCCTGCAACCAGATAACGACTAGCTAAATTCCTCCTGCCATTCACGACTACAGAGGTTTAACATTTTGTTCAGTTTCAAGCTGTGTAATCAATTATTCATTTTTAAAACTTCACACAACCCAAAGCTGTTATGGTTTTCAGCACATGCAGTCATATATAATGAAATGCCGGCTGTAGAATCACATGAAGCGGCCTCAGCTGTTTCTCAAGGACAGTTTAGGTCTGAGCTCTTACTCATTTTTGACTCTGCTGTCAGGTGTGATTCTGCCTCAGGCTCCGCCCATAAATAGCACCATGCCGGACATAGACAGCTGTTCCTCGCCATGACTGCCACTCACCTCCACTTTCTTCTCATCAGCTGATCTCTCTATCCCCTTTCACACAAAAAGCTGTGTACTTTTACTACCAGCTCACTTTTCATTACACAAAATTGTTACATACTGTTTTCTCTGTTCACACATATTACAGATACATGTCGTCTCTGAAATTACATGATACCGTATGTTCATGGCAGCACCTCGCCTCTGCACTCCAACACTGTGCATCTGTTGTTTGCAGATTCATAAATCGAGAACAGAATGAAACATCTTTGGACCATTTGCTTTCTTTTAGCACAGAAATTATTATTATTATTATTATTATTATTATATTCTTAGTAAAATTTAAAGCAAGACACAGAGCAAAACCTGGCGGAAAAAGATACTGCTGGATGGTAAGCATTTATGAAATTGACATATAAATATAGAGGTCATATAGAGGATGTATAAGGGTGCACTGCTTGATGCCAAGTGTAGACCACAAGATATAAAATAAAAATGGGTGTTAGAAGGCATATATTTATGGGACTGGCTTATTAATATCAAGATCAGTAGAACTCCATACTTGTGTAGCACTGTGTCGAATTGCATATTTTTTGGCACAGAGTATAAACAAGAGTAATTAAAAAATAGAAGGAAATGCTAAAGTACCCTTGGCCGTATGAGCATGTAATCACTGACAGAGTATGTAGAAAGAATGTGACCTTTTCACCATTTAAAATAGGTCAAGGTTAGCAATCTTTGAACTTGTCCAAGGTCTGTGTCACAAGAATGTTCCCTGTGAATTTGAAGATCCTGGTCGTAATAGGACTGGTGTTATACTGAGCACAGACAGACAGACAGATAGATGGATGCAAAGTCTTCACAATACCCATTGGCCATATTTTGGCCTCAGGTAAAAATGAGTCTTGGATGCACACAGTTATGAAATTGACATTATAATATTGAAATCAGCAGGACTGCACAGTTATGTTTGGCTATGTAAGAGATGGTGTTGCGTGATGTCGGACTGATCCCCCCTTCAGCATACAGACAGACTTTGCATGGTGGACTGCTTGGCGCAGAGAACAAATCGGGATCAATAAAATTAAATTTAAATTAGTGTTGGTTGACATATTTATGAAGTTGATGTTAATTTAGAAGTCATTCATTTGTTTGAAAATGCAACACATTGTCGGGGGAATCAGCTTTAGTGTGCCTTAATTGAGAGAGTGGCAACAGGACGAGTCGGAAAAAAAACAGTCACGTGACTCCTGGTATGAAGTCGAAGTCAAAATTGGCTTTATTGTCAATTCTTCACATGTACTAGACATACAAGGAATTGAAATTTCATTTGCCCCCTCCCCTCGATGATGACAGGACAAGATGTTCAATTATACTTATACTTGTCCTTATTCAACAATAAGGACAAGTATTTAATATATACAGTGTAGTGTCTGAGGTAATGGTAATGGTAAAAGTAAAAGTGGACAGTGCAGTAGTGCAAACCATTTAGTATTTGTAGCAGCAGCAGATTTTTGTTAAGACAAAAAGTTCTTAGTTCTAAAATAGCTTTGGCTGTTAATCTGTCTGCATGTAAATCCAGCTTTTTTTTTATTAATTTATTCACTGAAAATGACGGGTTGTTGTGCATTTCGATGCACAAATGAACACAGCAAGGACTTCAAGATGTACAGATTCCCTTCAGATCCAAACAGAAGAAAAATTTGGAAAAATAAAGTCAGCCGTGTGGGATGGAAGCAACTTCATTTCGAAGCTTTGCAAGGTAGGTAAATTTATTGTTCAGTCCCATGTACAGTAAAACTCACTGAAACCATCATCATATAAACCAGATATTCGCAGTCACCGGACCAAAAAGTCCCAAAGTTTTTGTATTGTTTTCCATGTAATAAACACAGTATATAACGGATTTTGTACAGCGGATTTTCACTCACATCGGATAAAACGCCCCATCCGATCACAATATCTTTAAATTAAAAACCCTCTGGATGTGCACAGTAACAGAGGTACAAATTAAAGTTCAGCCCTCTGACACTCCCCGATTTGAGGAAACTGGGACCGGAGTCATTTCCCTGATTAAAATCCCGACCGTTTATTTTTTCACACCGTGTTCAGACTGGGACCTGAAGCCTGACGTACACCTGTTAAATCAGACACAAAAGGCTGTGATTTGACACTTTTCTGCTTTCACTCCATCTGCCATCATATTATAATAATTTTTGCATTGTGCACGTTGATTACAAATGGATCACAAAAGTCTGCACATTTACTGCACAAAGTCGGTAAAAAGAAGAAATTGTACAGATCACCTTTGATTTGGAGGTGATGAATGTAGAAAGAAAAGCTTGTTGAGGGTCAAACTAATCCATAATACAGCATAATGCAGAGACGGAGAACTTTAAAACTGTCACGCACGTTGTTACATGACACGGAGTTACAGAGCTACAGAAGCAGGTTTCAGGCTTTAAATTAATTAAATAAATCATCATAAATTGTAAATTTATGTAAATTTGATAGCTTAACTGTTTTTATATTTATTTTGATACAGTGGGGCAAAAAAGTATTTAGTCACCACCTGATTGTGCAAGTTCTCCTACTCAGAAAGATGAGAGAGGTCTGTAATTTTCATCATAGGTACACTTCAACTATGAGAGTTAAAATGAGAAAAAAAATCCAGGAAATCACATTGTAGGATTTTTAAAGAATTTATTTGTAAAATATGGTGGAAAATAAGTATTTTGTCACCCACACACAAGCACGATTTCTGGCTCTCACAGACCTGTAACTTCTTCTTTGAGAAGCTCTTCTGTCCTCCACCTGTTACCTGTATTAATGGCATCTGTTGGAACCATGTTGCCCAGCGACAGCCTCAAAACATCACTGCTCTAGAGGAGATCTGCATGGAGGAATGGGCCAAAATACCAGCTACAGTGTGTGCAAATCTGGTGAAGACTTACAGGAAACGTTTGACCTCTGTCATTGCCAACTTAGATTATGTTACAAGTATTGAGTTGAACTTTTGTTATTGACCAAATACTTATTTTCCACCATAATTTACAGATAAATTCTTTAAAAATCCTACAATGTGATTTCCTGGATTTTTTTTTCCTCATTTTGTCTCTCAAAGTTGAAGTGTACCTATGATGACAGTCCTCTCTCATCTTTCTAAGTAGGAGAACTTGCACAATCAGGGGCTGACTAAATACTTTTTTGCACAACTGTAGCACCTGTACCTGGATGTGTTGCTGTATGTGGTTAAATGAGTTTTTAAAAATGCTGAAAACATAAAAAATTTATTCAGTAGTTCAGCGCAGTTGGAACCAAAATGATGAAATGTTCTTAGTTGACAGCACTCTCTCAAATCAACTTGTAAAGACAGCAATTCAAAACTGTCTGAAGCTCTATGAACACAAGATCACTTCCCACCTGGTCCTTTGTCTCTGTGTTTGTGTGGGGTCTCTCCTGGTGTTCAGGCTTTCTCCTGCTTCCAAATACATGTAGGTGAAGTGAACTGGACACATTAAATTGACCATAGGTGTGTCTGTCTATATGTGGCCATGTGATAGACTGGTGGCCAATCCAGGGTGTACCCTGCCTCTTGTTCAGTGACTGCTGGGATAGGCTCCAGCTCCCCCATGACCTTTATTTCAAATAAGTGGGTATAGAAAATGAATGAAGGCCGGACAGAGAGTTCACTGTGCAGAGGTTTAGAGCATTGTGATTGGTACACGTTCTGTGCAGTAGTGACTATAAGAGCAGGCAAATCACAGACGCTTACACACTTGGTAGCTTTGTCATTCCCTGGTTGCTCTCTCTGAGTTTGTTTCAAAGCTCCATACGCACAGCCGAGCAGTTTCTGGCCCAGGTTGACTCTGATTTTTGCTGCGCTGCGAACTTTGTGTGCTATTAGCCCCGGGGAGAAAGTGCGGGCAGGGTAGAAGAATGGTAAATGAAACCACAAACCAGAGATTTGTAACTCCATTTAAAAAAAAAAAGCCATACAATTGCATGTTTCCACTCCAGTGTAATCTTCAGATGACGGTATCTCCCAAAACACTGTAAAATGGACCAAAATGTTGGGTAACTATTCAAAACTAATCTCTCTCAACACAGGGCTGAGCAGTGTTGAATATCAGCAACCGGGGAAGGCCTCGTGTGTGAGCGTCAACTGGACGCTTGGCGACGCACAGCCAGAGGTGCTCAACACCACCACAGGACGGAGACGGGACTCAGGAACACCGTCACGTCTGTGCAAGCGTGCCCTGTTCAGCCGCTGGAACAGACTTTACCGCAAGGTGAGGCCAAAACTTAAAGTTGCAGGAGATAAGTGGAGGGGGGGGGGGCGGACTGCCAAAATCTGCCTTCAAGGTTAATTAAATGTGGTCTGGCTGGTAATATGTCCTGCTTCCTGGGAAAAAATGGCTCAAAACAAGAATTTATACTTACTTTTTAAAAACGAACACACACAATTCCACCACTGAATTTTGAAGTAAAGTGCTGCCTGCCAATGTATCTTTCAGTTTTAATACACAGTAAATTTTGCAGAGTAAAATACCAGGATAACATTTGATCCCAGTCCAAATAGAGTTAAATACACTCTATTACAGAGAGAAATCAGCTCTACCATCTTGTCAAATCACGTTTTTCAACTCCAATAAGAGTCACGGCATGATAGAGTTGCTTTTACCCTGTGATAGAATTTGCACTGTAATACAGTACATTTAACTCTATTGGACTGGGACCAAATGTTATCCTGGCAGAGTAAATTTTACTCTGGAAAATTTACTGTGTAAATTCCAAACTTGACTCTATTAAAACTCATGAAAATAGTTTGCATACTAAGTTTGACTATCACACCATCTTCTTGTAGTTTGTAAAACCCAAAGTGATTCACACCTCAGATTTTTAACACAGTCGTCCAGGTCATATGCTCTCCAGTCTCTAACTGGTCACCATTATTTCTTTCTCATGTCTCCTTTAAACAGAAGTAACGCCACATAGTACTGTACTCAGATCAGGTCTGTGACACCTGTCTGCAAAGTAAAACTGGTACTACATTCTTCTACAAGTTTCTCATGACTGTGACACGTCCTCATGAAGATGTCTATCACATTATAGTATTTAGCTAATAATGGTGACCTGGATCAGGTTTGTTAAAACTGACATTTTCAACATGATAAAACACTGACTAAGATTTATTTGCATCCATACAAAAAGTGTTTTTCTTTCTGTAGGCGCATGTAATTATACATCGTTAACATAAATAATAAATAAATAAAAAGAGTTATTTTGTGAAGTCATGTACGGAGCATGCAGTGATGCAGGAACACCAGAGTGCACGCCAACATCCCCTCAATTAAAATGTGCAAACTCCATGACTGTATTAAAATCACAAAGCAGCGCGTTTCTTCTCCGCCATCCATAAATTTTTCTGCCAACAAACATCTGCCGTCTTTGCACCTTGTCAAGAACCAGCAGCTCAGGTCTTTAACGGTAACAAACAGACTCGCTGCACTTTCATTTTCACACTGAAACTTTATGTAACACACACTGCCTGCGTCGCCAAATGGCGGCCGTTAAAGCATAATGACTATGAAACCATAATTATTTGGAGAAGTACTCGAGGAGCGCCCCCCCCCCCCCCCCCCCACCTTAAGTGCTCCCTGCACGCCGTATAGAAGGGCCACACGAGCAGTCGCACTAATCTGCAAAAGAAACTTTTGCTCTCTCTCTACTTGTCTGTGCGCCGATCTTCATTGTTTCCCCTCGCGACAATAGGAATGCACAAAAAGCACAGAGAATGTTCAATTGCTTGTGAAATTTAAATGGGGAGATTACACAGCTGTTGAAGCCCCTCCACCTCCCAACCCCACCCAAATGCATTTGTGCCGGCTCATTCGTTTTGTTTTGCTCGCTCTTCTTCTTCTTCTCTCCCTGCCTTCGCGCGGAACCTTTAGCCTCCCTCTGCCCCGCTGTCGTTTCGCTCATGTTGTTTTTCCTCCCCGTTTCTGTCACTTTTATCAACCACCTCTGTCTCTCTCTCTCTTTCTGTCTTTGCTCATATTTTCTTGCTCACTTGCCCTCTTCAGTTGGGGATCCGTGCAGCCGGATCAGTGGACCGCCAGCTCATGTACTGCGAGGCCAAGATGGCAGCACGTCTGTACCAAACAGTGAAACAGCAGTGGTTCCGATCTCTGCAAGAACTGGGTTTCGGCACCTGGGTCAAGAAACCTCCAGAGCAGGAACAGTTCCTGCTGTCGGTCTGAGAGACTGTGTGTGTTTGTGTGTGTGTTTCTGTTTTTACTTTGCTCTGTGGATTTCCTCAGATTTGATTAATTGTCCACTTTGGATCGATGCCACAGTGTTTTGTTTTTCTTGTATACCTCAGATGTGCTGAAAGCGTTACAGATGCGAACGTAGCTGAAAAGTGCAGGACTTTTTCTGCAACTCGCCTTCATTTAAACACTTACACAAACAGCCCCATCACCCCCCCCCCCCCCCCCCCCCCCCCCCCCCCACTGCATGCCCGCCCCTTCAGGTGTGGTTCGTCTGTCAAGGAAGGGTGGGGTAACCTTGAGCGGAATGAAAGGCAGCCGCTATCTTGTCATCAGCTATTTCGGGGCCCCAAGGCTCCTGCTGAGGAGTGGAGCCATGGGGGAGAGAGAGAACGAGAGAGAGAGGTGCAGAGAAATGAATAAAGAAAGAGAGGTCCACGTCCAATTACTGGCCCTGTCAGTGTGACGGCTGATAGAGGAAGAGAAGCAAAGGAGCGGGGGGGGGTTCAACATGTATCCTTGCCTCACTTTCAAACCAAAGCTGCTCACCTTCCTCTCTCAAATTTCCACCGTTGTCCTCACTCCCTGACTCACCCTTTGACTCTGACTTCCTCCACTCTTTTTCCTCACCCCCTCTTTGTCAAGCTTTCATTCTTGCCCTCCTTCTGCCCCTCCACATTTGGGTTTTGAAGCGCAACAGAGGTGAGCGCTACATGATGACAGATTAATACCCCCCCCAGCCACCAGCGCCACCACTACGGGCAGAGGAGGAGAGGAATCAAGGCGAGATGCATAATCGCAGCCATTACAGCTTGCCTAAGTACAAATGGTGGTGATAATGGAGGGAGGGGAGGTGTTTTGACTTTTTCCTCCTCCCGATTCTCTTTCATGTCAGCCGTGCGCTCCTCTCTTTCTGACCTCAAGCAGCCCGTCCTCCGTGTGGCTCAATCAAAGCTTGTTGTCGCCATTAAGGCCAAGTTGCATCAGGGACTCATTAGTGAGGCCTCGTTGACCTGGTTGACTTCTGCTCGCTCTACGTGGTCATGATTGACCTGAAGAGATAATCGGCAATGTGGAAAGCTTCATAACACAACCCCTTCACCCCACCCCACCTTTTTTTCTGTCGAATGACTTCCAACATGGAAACACACCCTGGCATGTGATTTAAGGATTAACAGTGAGGTGAAAATGGATATCTAAGATCATAATGTGTACATGTGGATCTCATGCTGTGCTACAGTGTTTATGTCTTGCCATGATGTAAACATGCACCTTTACGTTATGCGGCGTTTGTCATCATTGATGTCGTCCATCACCTCTGGAAGCCACGCCCTCTCTTTTTCTTTAGGGATTTTAAACAACTGTTACTAGACAGCAGTCAAATCAAAACAGTGACAGTGACATCTAGTGGTTCATTTCTGCTTGTGTCATCTTGAATCTGGTTTGAGCTGCAGATCTGACAAATACTGTATGAACCCAGAATGCATGAGAGGAAATAAAGACTCACCAATGAAGCTAAAATATTCAGTGATGTAACTAATGTAAGAAGAAAAAAATTACTGAATTTTCTATGGTCAAGCAGACGGGACCAGAGAGCCTTGTGTGAGAGTTTAAGGCAGCATTACCCCTCATCCCTGGACCAAAGACCCAAAGATATGATGGGGATTTGAAGAACCTCTAATGCAGTCACTGCTGTAATAATTATTACAATAATTATAACTCAGGCACCACTGTAATAATTAGGAAAGTGATTGTCTGGCTATCTATAGACAAACACTTACATTCATGGAACGAGTCATTAGTGACAGTGAGCAGACCATTCCTGCTCGCTGTTGTAATAAAACTGTGACATTTATTACAGTAAAGTATGTCCCAAAGACAAATATGAAATTCTAAAAGCTCTTAAGTGTATTTTCAGAGCCAAATCCTGACGTGTTTCTGATCAATAAAGAATTAATAATTATACTCTATTTGAAAGTTATGAAGATATGCGTGAAGCAAGCACCCTAAGTTCTCATTACAACTGAAACAAAATATTAAAATATGCAACATTTTTAAACAGTATAATGGAGGATTGTTGATCATGTGACCAAAAAAATTAAAGTTAAAGAAATTGTAACAGAAATGGTGGATGCAAAAGAGCTTATAGAGACCTTCAAATTGGTGTTTAAATATTTGTTCTATGTCAAATATAAAGAACGTTATGAGCATTTGAAGGTGGGAAGATCTTAGTAATTTATGTCTGTGTTTTAAGGGACACAGAAAGGTGTCTCATTTTTTACATTTCAAAATGATGGTACTCTGTCATACCTAATTATTATCTCATTTAAATGTGTGATTTGCAAAGATCCGCCATATAAACACTGTTTTCTGACAATAGTTTCCAAGGTAAAAAACAAAACATCAATTTCGCCATGTCCACCGTCTTGCCGACTCAACATTGGTTTTGTGGATCATAAAAATATGCATATGAAGGCTTCAATCACCACCAAACTTCGCAGAAAGGTATGTAATTACATGAATTAAATGTTCTATATGATTTGAAAACCGATGTTATTCACCTGCAAGGCAAATTTCTTCGACTTTTTCATCACAATTTTTCAATCACGGAATTTCCTAACTTTTACTCTTCACAGGAATGCTGTTCAAAAATGAGGTTGCGCGGGGGGGTGTTCAACTACGTCATCAAATAGGGGGATTCCCGATTGTCAAAAATAAACACATTCCACGATATGCAAACTCAGCATTACTGCCTGGAAAGTCTCTCAGGCCATGTACAGCTGATACAGCCACAGCAGCGGACACCATATTTAGGTCATACGCATATACGTAGATCATGAGCTGCAAAATTTTAAAGCAGATTTGTGCAAGAATGTGAGTAATCACTTTTCTTTGTACTTCTATCACCATTTAAATTATGGCTGAATGATTTTAAGAAAAAATTATAATTAAGATTTTATTTTTAATAAATTTAATGATATGCCAGACACAAACATGAAACTAATCCAATAAAAATGACGAACGAAGGATAATTTCTGAATATTGCTCATCTTCTGTAAATTACTTTACGACTGACTTTTTAGGTTATGATATTGTCTCATTTACTGACTAGAACTCACACTGTTAACTCCTAAACTGTTCTTTGCATGAGGTAACATTACCGTCACAAAATCATAAGGAGCTGAAGCTTCACAGCGTTCATAAAAAGTTACATAGCTAAAAGATTCTGCAGCCTTGAAGCTTCAATCTGTTCAGAGCCTTCAGCAGCTGTCCATGATTTACACTCAGCTGGCTTCTTCCGAGCCACAAGCGGCCATGTGATCATTTGTAGAGATAAGAGAATAAGAGAGAAACCACTGTGCTGCTCTTCAAAAAGGACAAGAAGAAGATGTGTGAGTTTTCAGCCAGCACTGAGACAGAGTAGCACTTTGTTTTCTCCACAAACAATCTTCGTTTTGAGCAGGAGAATGCCCCATGCAGCAGACGTACAGACTGTCACCTCATGCAAATGTGGTTAGTGTGAGATTGCTGCACTGATCACTGATCAAATGTGCCATGACTGCATAAAAGGACAAAATATAGGTGCACTTCCAAAACATCGCTGAATATTCAGGCTGCATCTGCTATATGGGTGATTCTTTAACTACGGGCACTATTGGCCTTGTAAATGTAATTTCCACCACACCATTGCCTTACAATATAAAGCGCCTTGGGGCAACTGTTTGTTGTGATTTGGCGCTATATACATGTGCTCTGATGTCACTGTTTATCTCCATAGGAATTACCCAAATAATTTTTCATACAAACTGTTTAAAGGGACATTACAGTGTTGTGGTGGAAATTACGGCAAAAGTGTGGGACAACTACATTTTGTTTAAAAAAATCACAACAGTTGTATGACATTGAATACCCCAGTTATGTTTTGATTATTTTACTGATATTTTATTCATAGATATTTTAAAACATTAGAAAAAACGTTTCTTTACCATTCATTTTTATCATTGAAGATCAAAAGTCTGGGTGTGGGACAAGCACAAAACGGCAATATTTGCATATAATGATGCTGAAAAAAGGTGAAAAAGTCATCATAGACTACTAGAACAAATTTCTTAACACACTTTCATTGTAAAGATCAATCAATCAATTCAATTTAAAGATAACTATAAAAGTGTGAAATTTCCCCTTTTTTCTGTTTTCATATAATATGATCAAAGGACATAATAAGTGCCCGTAGTCTAAGAATCACCCATATGTTTTATTCATTACAGCTGCGATTCTCAACCTGGGGATGTTAGAAATATTTTGGATTTAATATCTGACCATCTTTTTCTTTTAAAACCCTGCATGACCTCTTCACACCTCAAAACCAAATTTTAAGGAATCAGGTGGAAAAAGGCAAATCATATTTCAACTGAGCTGGTCAACTGATGAGACTGGTGCAGAGGCAATAGACACCCCCCCCCCCCCCCACCCCACCCCACACACACACAGGTGCGTGAGGCAATAGACCCCCCCCCCCACCCCCTCCCCCGGTCACCCAAACAGTCTGGCAAGTTCCACAAATGTATGAACATGCAAAACATGCTAAACTACTTAGAGCATGTAATAGTACATTCATCTCTGTGTTACCCTTGACCCTCTCCCGTGGCAGGCAGCAAATCTTGATGTGGCAACAAATTTTTTTTAAATCAAATTTCATGTTGAACCATTACTTCCTCATTTCAGTGAGAGTCCGATCCTCAGTGGGGTAAAACTGTATTAAATGCACTCATTACTTTTTCCCCATCTGTGGCTTTAGCAGGTCCCTGAATTCCACTTTTTATGCCATTATCAACTACAGACTTCCTTCTGTGTTTGTGTGATAGCAGGACCCACTTCAGTGTCTTGATTGGACACCATTTGTGGCGTGTGCAGACCTATTTGTTATTTTTAGGGCATTGTTTCTGGTAATTTACTGTTGGTGTAAATGTGCATTCATATACACAGAGGCGTATTTTCTGAATCTACCATGGCACATTCATGCGACCCAGTCATCCTAAAAAAGGTGCAAGAAATTTGACAGAAATTAAAAAATTAAAAAACTAAAAAACGTTCTTGCATGAGGATCCCATAGGCAACCCTGATTTACAAACAGCAAAAATTAATTTTTAATCTGTGTCTCATGCTCCATTTGTGATGAATTTATTAGTGATAACTTTAACACAAGGTCACTGGAAATCAGTTTAAAATTAACTGTTGCTTCCATATTTTGTTCACACCTCAAGAGCCGAGTGCATCTACCCTGTGTGGTTTGGCCTTTCAGACATTTCAGTTAGGTCTGATAGTTGTGAAAGCTGCTTTGGACCACAATTCACATGAAACAGACAATTTTGGATATCGCCAAAAGAAGTTCTTGGTTTGGATCCAACTGAATTTTTGTTCATTTTTTTCAGTTTTGTTGTTTGATTCTGACTTTCAGGCCTAAATCCTCACGTACATCTGGAGTTGTGTCAGGAAGGGCATCTAGTGTAAAACCTGTGCCAAAATTTGACTCATTTCGTCACAGGAGCACGGGAAAAAAAAAAAAAAAAACGTGAGAGTGGGCTGCTCAAAACACAATTGCTGTGTCTCACAACACTGTACACTTCACAGCTCCTTTCTTGTCAGCAACAACACAGGTTGTAAATTTGGCAGACTGCAGCTCATCTCACGCATGTGAAGTTGTTTCTGCTGGTGGTGATATGATTATAATAAACAGTAACATAATCAACTGAAATGAACCTGAGCATATTTTCTACTACTGAGTCATACTGTAAAGCCGCCCGCTTCTTACGCAAAGATGCGATACAAATGTACGTTTTCCCATGTTCATATATAAATATGCAAGTTATTGCAGCTGTATTATGAGTGCATCTCTGTGAGATGAGCCCCCCCCCCAAAAAAA
This sequence comes from Thalassophryne amazonica, assembly GCF_902500255.1. NCBI lineage: Eukaryota > Metazoa > Chordata > Actinopteri > Batrachoidiformes > Batrachoididae > Thalassophryne > Thalassophryne amazonica. The sequence goes on along the minus strand of NC_047103.1, from coordinate 74,660,224 downwards.
GCTGAACTCCTTCAAAGGCCCCAGCATGGAGTGTTGGTGTGACCACAGAGATGATTTCCACAGTTTGTTTGATTTCTGGACTCAAATCATTTTGGCAGCGCACAGGACAGGTCACTGGAAAAACTGAGGTACAGGCTCGTGTGAAGCACCTTTCATTCTGAGCAGACATAATCTCTTGAGTGCTCCATAAATGTATTTCTGTGTTTGTTATTATCCACATAAACACCCAATAATAACATTTTTCACAAAGGGTGTGATTTTCTGTCTCAAGTCTCTGCACACACTCTACCGATGCAGTAGCATTTTTACTGCATGATCAAATATGGAGTCATCACATATTCATTACTCTTTGATAAGACACAAGCACATTGTATCATTGTGTACTCAGTGGCCGGCTTAGCACCCTTGGAACTGACACCACGCCATCGCCTGCAAACCAATGAGATTAATTACAAGCAGGTCATATAGATAATGGTCATGTGCATGTCTGTGAAAATGTTTTTTTTTTGTTTACATAACTGCATTGTGAAATTAATACCCCCCAAGAAAATTAATAAACAAACAAATATTGGTGCGGACTGCGTACAATGGACATTAAGCTTTGAGGTGTGAAAATTGTCTGAATCTGTTTTTCTGCAGTAACACAAATGTGATTGTGTGTAAATGTGAGAGAAGATGGGTTTGTCTGCACACCTGCTGAATTTCCTTTCCTGTGATTCCTTTGCTTCACATGTTTTGTGTTTGCTGTAGTGGCTACAAAATGAACGTCTTCAGAATAGGTCTTATTTTGATACAGATCATTAAAAGAAAAAAGAATAAGGCATGTCCCAATGGCAATATTGTATCTAGTAGTGTACATATGTAAAAATGTATAGATGATGTGAAGGATGATCAAATGTCTAATGATGATGTAAATTAAAGTGTACGAATAATTGCTGCTAAGGTCTGTAAATTGCACTTCAGTAATACATAAAGGTGAATGTTTGTACTGTATATGTGAATAAAACCACTAAATCTTGTCATTTTAGCTCATTTTGATAGTTTTTGATTGCACATACGAGGTCTATTAGAAAAGTATCCGACCTTATTATTTTTTTCAAAAACCATATGGATTTGAATCACGTGTGATTACATCAGACATGCTTGAACCCTCGTGGGCATGCAAGTTTTTTCACGCCTGTCGGTTACGTCATTCGCCTGTGGGCAGTCTTTGAGTGAGGAGTCGTCCACCCGCTCGTCGATTTTTTTCATTGTTTAGGAATGGCTCAGAGACTGTTGCTTTGTTTGATAAAAATTTTTTCAAAACTGTAGGGCACAACTGAGTGGACACCATTCAATAAATTCAGCTGGTTTTCGGTAAAAATTTTAACGGCTGATGAGAGATTTTGGTCTGGTAGTGTCGCTTTAAGGACGGTCCACGGCGCCTGACGGCAATCTGCGCTTCGAGGCGGCAGCGTCTCGCCGTTTCAAGTTGAAAACTTCCACATTTCAGGCTCTGTTGACGCAGTAAGTCGTCAGAGAACAGAGAACTTTCAGAAGAAGTCGGCATGAGGAGTTTATTCGGACATTCCATTGTTAACGGTCATTTTGTAATGAAAGAACGTGCGGGCAGAGTCGCATGTCGGGCTGGACCCAACCGCGGGGGGTCGCGGCAGGAAAAACACCTCCGTTGGAAATCTTAACGGGCAAGTTGGAACATGCCCAAGCTGTTAAACAATTTCTCAGTTACTCACTTGTTGAAAGCCATTAAAAGCCGCCTGAATTCTACAAATGGTTTTCAACACGGAGGTGTTTTTCCTGTCGCGGCGCACACAGATTTGCCGAATCGTCACGGAAACGACTCGGCGAATTTGCGCGTATGTCTTTCATTAAAAAAATGTCCTTAAACAGTGGAATGTCCGCATAAATTCCTCATGCCGGCCTCTTCTGAATCTTCTCTGTTCTCTCACGATGTCCTGGGTGAATTAAGCCTTAAATTAGGATGTTTTCAGCTCGAAACAGGCCGACGACAGCGCCTGGAAGCGCTGCAGGACGTCCCGCTCCGTGGGAAGTCCTTACACCGACAGAAACACCCCATAATCTCTCATCAGCCGTTAAACTTTTCACAGAAAACCAGCTTAATTTCTCGAATAGTGTCCACTCGGATATTCCTCACAGGTCCAGAAAAATTTTTTGATAAAGCAACGCGCGCCGTCTCGAGCAGCGTGTGAAACAAAGGAATTCAGCCGAGAGGGCAGGACCACATCTCACTCAAGGCCTGCCCACAGGGAAATGACGTCACCGACACGTGTGAAAAAACTCACGCATGCGCACGAGGGTTCAAGCATGATTGGTGTAATCGCATGTCATTCAAATCCATATAGTTAAAAAAAAAAATAAAAGGGTCGGTTTATTATCTAAGAGACCTCGTATTTGCTTAATGCACATTTTTTTTCCAGATTACACACATTCTAATGCTTTGGTACACAATGAATGCACCAAATTCAAATAATGGGTACTACTGGCATCCAGTGATAGGGGTTTGTGGTCACCTTTCTGCAGGCGGCGCCCGCCCTCGAGGAGCATGGAGACAAATATTGAAAAGACCTCTCTTTCTCTCCCAGGGGAAATCCACAGGGAAATGGTTATCTCTGTTAGGCTTGGTGGCAGGTGTCACACAGACCAACCACCAAATTAGCCTGGAGAGAGGAAAAAATGAAGCAAGTGGAGGTATGAGGTGTGCCTCCTCAGCAGCCCCTCCTCCTCAGGCCACGGAGTGGGCTGTGTGCGCGACAATAAACATCATAATTGACAATTTGCTCTGGTGGCTGGTCACGGCCAGCCAGCTATAATCTAATGGACAAAGGCAGAATAGTGTCAGCCTGTTCCTCCATGAAATCTAAGAGCCCATCACAGTTCTGTGTCAGAGCAATAAAATATAGTTATTTGGTCCATAACACACTAAATATGCAGAATGTGCTGTTGTGGTAAATACCCCCCCCCCAAAAAAATCAATACAACTGAAAATGTAAACAAACCAATGTAATATACATTTTAAAAATACAAATGAGAACTAGGTTTCCTAACAGTGGTTAGGCCATTTTGACTTTGTGATTCCAGCTGCAATGCATCAGTATATTTTATGTGAAAATATAATATTTAATTCTTCTAGTTTTATTTTTTCCTGTTGTGCTTCAGAAGCCAGTGGCTTTAGCTGCATAGTTAAATCACTCAAAGAGTGGCTGGTTCTCATCCCAGACATTATAAATCAGAAATTGGTTGGGACAACTATTCATAATACAAGTACAACCCCAATTCCAATGAAGTTGGGACATTGTGTAAAATGTAAATAAAAACAGAATACAATGAGTTTGCAAATCCTCTTCAACCTATATTCAATTTAATACACCACAAAGGCAAGATATTTAATGTTCAAACTGATAAACATTATTGTTTTTGTGCAAATATTTGTTCATTTTGAAATGGATGCCTGCAACACGTTTCAAAAAAGCTGGGACAGTGGTATGTTTACCACTGTGTTACATCACCTTTCGTTCAAACAACATGATAAGCGTTTGGGAACTGAGGACTCATGATTGGGTATAAAGGGAGCAGCCCCACAAGGCTCAGCCATTCACAAGCAAAGATGGGGCGAGGATCACCACTTTGTGAAGAACTGCATGAAAAAATAGTCCAACAGTTTAAGAACAATGTTTCTCAACGTTCAATTGCAAGGAATTTAGGGATTCCATCATCTACAGTCCATAATATAATCAGGAAATTCAGAGAATCTGGAGAACTTTCTACACGTAAGCAGCAAGGCCGAAAAACAACATTGAATGCTCGTGACCTTCGATCCCTCAGGTGACACTGCATTAAAAACCGACATCATTGTGTAAAGGATCTTATCGCGTGGGCTCAGGAACACTCAGAAAATCCTGGTAAGTTAACACAGTTTGTTGCTACATCTACAATGCAAAGTGAACCATACATCAACAACATCCAGAAACACAGCTGCCTTCTCTGGGCCCAAGCTCATTTGAAATGGACAGACGCAAAGTGGAAAAGTGTGCTGTGGTCTGATGAGTCCACATTTCAAATTGTTTTTGGAAATAATGGACATCATGTCCTCTGGACAAAAGAGGAAAATGACCATCCAGATTGTTACCAGCGCAAAGTTCAAAAGCCAGCATCTGTGATGGTATGGGGGGTGTGTTCGTGCCCATATGGGCAACTTACACATCTGTTAGGGCACCATCAATGCTGAAAGGTACATTCAGGTTTTGGAGCAACACATACTGCCATCCAAGCAACGTCTTTTTCTGGGACGTAACCCAGGGCATAACCTTAAAGTTTGCTAAATCTCAGCCACATGGGGTGTGCAACCAGTACATTCTGAGCGCCGGTCTCAAGCCCAGATACATGTGTAGGGTTGTATCAGGAAGGGCATCTGGCTTAATACAAGCCAACATAACCATGCAGAGTGCAAATCGAATTTCCATACCGGATCGGTCGAGGCCAGAGTTAACCACAATCGCCACCGGTGCCATTGCTAAACAGGTTGTTGGCTTAAACTGAGCTACTGCTGGGAAAGAAGAAGAGGAGGAAAACATGTCCAGAAATACCTGGAGAAGATGCAAACTAAAAGGGTGAAAGTGAGAGTCGGACTATGAATGTTGGCAGTATGACTGGTACAGGGAGACAGCTGGCTGACATGATGGACAGGAGAAAGGTGGACATAATGTGGGTGCAATAGACCAAGTGAAAGGGAAGTAAGGCCATGAGCATATGGGTTGAAGTTATTGTATCATGGTGTGGCTAGGAAGAGACATAGTGTTGGGGTCATTTCAAAGGAAGCATATGCTAAGAGTGTGTTGGAGGTTGAGTGAGTGTCTGACAGGGTGATGAGTGTGAATTTGGCAATTGAAGGGGTGATGATGAATATCATCAGTGCATATGCCCCACAGGTAGGTTGCAAGATGGAGAAAGATTTCTGGAGTGAGTTAACTGAGGTGGTGGAAGACCAAGCATTCATGATATGCACACTCTTAAGGCTATGAAATTGGGCTATTAGTTAAAAAAAAGTAGAAAGGGGTGTTCACAATAATATTAGCATCTGCTGTTAACGCTACAAACTCAAAACTATTATGTTCAAACAGCTTTTTTAGCAATCCTGTGAATCACTAAACTAGTATTTAGTTGTATAACCACAGATTTTCATGATTTTTTCACATCTGCGAGGCATTAATTTTGTTGGTTTGGAACCAAGAATTTGCTTGTTTACTAGTGTGCTTGGGGTCATTGTCTTGTTGAAACACCCATTTCAAGGGCATGTCCTCTTCAGCATAAAGCAACATGACCTCTTCAAGTATTTTGACATATCCAAACTGATCCATGATACCTGGTATGCGATATATAGGCCCAACACCATAGTAGGAGAAACATGCCCATATCATGATGCTTGCACCACCATGCTTCACTGTCTTCACTGTGAACTGTGGCTTGAATTCGGAGTTTGGGGGTCGTCTCACAAACCGTCTGCGGCCCTTGGACCCAAAAAGAACAATTTTACTCTCATCAGTCCACAAAATATTCCTCCATTTCTCTTTAGGCCAGTTGATGTGTTCTTTGGCAAATTGTAACCTCTTCTGCACATGTCTATTACTTAAAGCCGTGGTCACAACCTGCCGTACTTGCACGTGCGTGCAGTCTACTTGCAAAAACATGGGCTAAATTTGGAGATCCGTACGTCGTAAGTACCGCCTCAGTACGAATTTAGGAGCACGCAGACACACACAGACACGCCGTAGAGGTTTTAGTGCATGCAGAACGTTCACTGCGGTCAGGCTGCGGATTCACCAGCAGTACAGATGACGCACGTTGTGAGTACTGCCTCAGTACGGATTCAAAGCAGCACATTTTCATTCAATTACTATTGAATTAACCAAATCCGTACGTAGGCAGTACGGATTACAGCACTCACCACATACTATAGAGGCCGACAGACTTGCATGCACAACGCAGCTTCTCACTTGAACTTGGACTTTATTTCCAAACATCAGCAACACACACTCCACAGCTTCAGTCTGTTAACTAGCTGTAACTTTTCGAGGCAAGTAAACACTTGTACAACTGACCACTGCAGGCTGGACATGCTCATGCATCGCTGACACCGAAAAACACCTGCCGCTCCGGTCCCGCTCATAAAAAAGAAAAGCGACCCCACACACACACACTGCTTTATTGTCAACTCTGTTTATCGTTACACTCCTAGAGACGTGCGTTGAACATACTCCCTCCCTCCTCTTGCTACTGCCTCCGTACGTTTTCACAAAAACGTAGTGGCCGTAGCATCCGCAGAAAACGTACGGTGAAAAAAAACGTATGGTGGGTTGTGACCAGGGCTTAACAGAGGGACTTTGTGGGGGATTCTTGCAAATAAATTAGTTTCACACAGGCGTCTTCTGTCACAGCACTTACGGGTAACTCCAGACTGTCTTTGATCATCCTGGAGCTGATCAATGGGTGAGCCTTTGCCATTCTGGTTATTTTTCTATCCATTTTGATGGTTGTTTTCCGTTTTCTTCCACGTGTCTCTGGTTTTTTTGTCCATTTTAAAGCATTGGAGATCATTGTAGATGAACAGCCTATAATGTTTTGCACCTGCGTATAAGTTTTCCCCTCTCCAATCAACTTTTTAATCAAACTACGCTGTTCTTCTGAACAATGTCTTGAACGTCCCATTTTCCTCAGGCTTTCAAAGAGAAAAGCATGTTCAACAGGTGCTGGCTTCATCCTTAAATAGGGAACACTTGATTCACACCTGTTTGTTCCACAAAATTGACAAACTCACTGACTGAATGCCACACTACTATTATTGTGAACACCCCCTTTTCTACTTTTTTTTTACTAATAGCCCAATTTCATAGCCTTAAGAGTGTGCATATCATGAATGCTTGGTCTTGTTGGATTTGTGAGAATCTACTGGTACCTTGTTTCCCATGTAACAATAAGAAATATACTCAAAACCTGGATTAATCTTTTTAGTCACATAGCACTACTATTATTCTGAACAATACTGTATGCTTTAAAGGATTACGTCAAAAAACCACTTTGTGGATTCTCACCAAATTTCAACACAGAGATATTAGGGCATGGAAGACTCCACTGAATTTTGGAGGTGATCCGGATCCAGATCCAGATCTGGATTCTGGATCAAGATTCACATTATATTGGCTTTGAAGGGTTACGTCAAAACTACTTCATGGATTCTCACCACATTTTCACCATGGACATATATAAGGTCAAGACTCCATTAAATGTTAGAGGTGTTCTGGTTTTGAATCTGAATTCTTGATCAGGATTTCACTTTATATACGCTTTGAAGGATAACGTCAATACTTCAGGGATTCTCACCAAATTTTCACCACAGATCGATATTAGGGCATGGAAGACTCCACTGAATTTTGGAGGTGATCCAGATCCAGATCTGGATTCTGGATCATGATTTCAATTAATATATACTTTGAAGGTTTACGTCAAAATTACTTCACGGATTTTGACTAAATTTTTTAACACAGATACATATTAGGACATGGAAGACTCCATTAAATGTTGGAGGTGATCTATATCCAGATTCTGGATCAAGTTTCACTTTATGGGTGATTAGACTACGGGCAGTTATTATGTCCTTTGATCATATTGTATCAAAAACAGAAAAAAGGGGAAATTTCACACTTTTATAGTTATCTTTACAATGAAAGTGTGTTAAGAACTTTGTTGTAGTAGTCTATGATGAGTTTTTCACCTTTTTTCAGCATCATTATATGCAAATATTGCCGTTTTGTGCTTGTCCCACACCCAGACTTTTGATCTTCAATGATAAAAATGAATGGTAAAGAAACGTTTTTATCTAATGTTTTAAAATATCTCTGAATAAAATATCAGTAAAATAATCAAAACATAATTGGGGTATTCAACGTCATACAACTGTTGTGATTTTTTTTAGACAAAATGTAGTTGTCCCACACCATTGCCATAATTTCCACCACAACACTGTAATGTCCCTTTAAACAGTTTGTATGAAAGATTGTTTGGGTAGTTTCTATGGAGATAAACAGTGACATCAGAGCACATGTATATAGCACCAAATCACAACAAACAGTTGCACCAAGGCGCTTTATATTGTAAGGCAATGGTGTGGTGGAAATTACATTTACAAGGGCAATAGTGCCCGTAGTTAAAGAATCACCCTTATATAGTCTTAAACATGAGGCCCAGTAAAATTAATTTCGCTTCTTCATGAATGTTGAAATTATTCATTTTGTGCCTCAGAAAATATTTTCTGGACTTGTTCTTTGTTATATTTGATATATTTACAATTGTATGCAAAAGTTTTGGCACCCCTGATAATTTTCATGATTTTCCTTTATAAATCATTGGTTGTCTAGATCAGAAATTTCAGTTAAATATATCATATAGCAGACGAACACACTGATATTTGAGAAGTGAAATGAAGTTTTAGTATTTACAGAAAGTGTGCAATAATTATTTAAACAAAATTAGGCAGGTGCATAAATTTGGGCACCCTTGTCATTTTATTGATTTGAATACATTTAGCACTAATTATTGGAACACAAAATTGGTTTGGTAAGCTCGTTGACCCTTGACCTTCTTACACAGATGAATCCAATCATGAGAAAGGGCATTTAAGGTGGCCATTTGCAAATGTTTCCCCTCTTTGCATCTCTTCTAATGAGTGGCAACATGGGACCCTCTAAACAACTCTCAAATGACCTGAAAACAAAGACTGTTCAACATCATGGTTTAGGGGAAGGGTACAAAAAGCTATCTCAGAGATTTCAGCTGTCAGCTTCCACTGTGAGGAACATAGTGAGGAAATGGAAGACCACAGGCACAGTACTAGTTAAGGCCCAAAGTGGCAGGCCAAGAAAAATCTCAGATAAGCTGAAGCGAAGGATGGTGAGAACAGTCAGTCAATCCACAAACCTGCTCCAAAGACCTACAACATGATCTTGCTGCAGATAGTGTCTCTGTGCATTGTTCAACTAAACAGTGCACTTTGCACAAAGAGATGCTGGATGAGAGAGTAATGCAGAGGAAGCCTTTTCTGCGTACACACCACAAACAGTCGCTTGAGGTATGCTAAAGCACATTTGGACAAGCCAGTTTCATTTTGGAATAAGGTGCTGTGGACTGATGAAACTAAAATTGAGTTATTTGGACATAAGGGACGGTATGCACAGCTGAAAAACAACACAGCATTCCAAGAAAAACACTAGCTACCTACAGTAAAATTACAGTAAAAAATCTGTGGTGTGATTTTAAGCGGGCTGTCCATACTCGGAAACCAACAAACCTGAGAAGTTTTGTAAAGAAGAATGGTCCAAAATACCTTCAACCAGAATCCATACTCTCATTGGAAGCTATAGGAAACATTTACAGGCTGTTATTTCTGCAAAAGGAGGATGTACTAAATATTGATGTATTTTTTCTGTTGGGGTGCCCAAATTTATGCACCTGCCTAATTTTGTTTAAAGAATTATTGCACACTTTCTGTAAATCCTATAAACTTCATTTCACTTCTCAAATGTCACTGTTTGGATGCTGTATGATATATTTAACTGAAATTGCTGATCCAAACAACCAATGATTTGTAAAGGAAAATCATGGAAATCATCAGGGGTGCCCAAACTTTTGCAAACCACTGTATGTATTTTTAAATCAAAATACACTTTTTGTTGTGGGACTACTTTAGGTGTAGTGATCGCTTCTTGGTGATGAGGCCAGAGCACAGATGCACCCAGAATATTAAAAATATTAATTGTGATTCAGCCCAAATGAGAGAAACCACTGCCTGAACAGTGGCGAGTGGTCGAGGTTGGCTTGACACCAGAAGCGAGAGTCCACTCCGATCACCTCCCCACCTCACCGGCTGTAGATCTCCCCCGCGCCGCCACCGCAAAGAAAATATCCTTTTTGCGGCAATCGGGTTTGTGGTTAAGATTTACTGGAATAATTTATATATATATATATATATATATATATCTGAATGATATTCACATTTTGCAAGACCCGAGTTCACGTTTTAGGAGATCTTTTTTCAGTATTCATGTTTTGCAAGTAACAGTTTGCGTGTAATTCATGAATTTCAGCTGATTCACGTTTTGGGGGTCAACACACCTTCCTATTTGTTTCTATTAAAAATAAAAATCTGAATAAGAGACTGATCATCGGGGTGAGGGTTTGCAATCTGATTTGCAAAATAAGGAGGGTGGCGGTTAACATGTAGGAAGCTTTTGCTGTAGAAATAATTTCATATTTGTAAGGGCTATTAAGCACCTAAACAGCATAAAGTCTGTTGATGGTGTAAACAGTGTACAAATAGACATAAAGTTCCTAAAATAATTTAGTCCAAGATATCAGATTTACATACAGATTGATTTTCAAGAAATAGTATCTGCAATTGAAAAGAATAAAATGGTAAAAGGAGATTGTGTCAAGTCAGAAGAAGAACAAAGAAAAGAGTTGAGAGCCTGGAGAAAGAAGTCACACATTTATTGTAAAGTGTCAGAGAGCATGTACCCGTCGCTGTAAAGTATGCAAAGTAGACCACTTAATGAAGTCTGAGGTGAATATGTTTCACTACAGTGGAGTGAAGCCTGCCCACTTTTTTCCTCAGCCCTCCAGTCTGGCACACACTAATTTAATGTATCAATCTGAAATCACATTTCCTCAGCATTACAATTCACATGTGGGCTGTGGATCGGACTCGTCTTTATACCTGCAGATTAAAATGACATTGATACCTGCGGGCGACAGACTGAGTTCCTTAAATGAAAATGGGAGTAAGAATCCTATCTGCAGCATGCAGGGGAACATGCATTTGGAAACACTGATGTTTGAATGGATTGGACTAATGTACAATTTTCAAAGCAATGATAAGGCATTTCAATCACTTTATTACATTTGAGATTCATGCTTCTTCAAAATCAAGACAGAGAACAGTAAAGTGCAGTTTGAAGACCAATTTTTTTTTTTTTATTGTTGGATGACAATATTTTCGAGGTTTAGCACAGAGTTGAATATTGATGATCTGCAGATCAAAAGCTCCAGCATGACTTCATCTGTAACATATTGCAGATAGAATCTGAAATTTGGTTAAAACTAATTTGAATTTCAAGTCAACGTTACAACCAGTTGTATTGTTTGGATTCTAGATGCATTATTGCTCATGTATTCGGATAATAAACGTTTCTTATAGACAGAAAAACTACAACAAAGTTGCAAGAGATTGTACAAGGCAAAAGGTCTAATACAAGGTGTAAACACTGTGGGCCCCGTTTATACAGGCACAACAACCAGCACAACTGCACATGACAAGCTGGTATTTTCCAGACACTGACGCCACCTTCTGTGTCTGTTTGGTATTTTTGTGCAAAGGACAGAGAACAGGTGCAAACACGTAAGTTTCAATGAAGCAGGGTTTCCGGCTGCAAAATCAGCTGATAAAATGTTGATTCTGGATAAAAGATGAAAATTAGAATGCTGTGAACATTCTCACAAAATGACCCCCCTCAGCTTGGCTGTACTAGTTTCCTGCATGCATTATCGTCGGTAGTAAATGGATTATTCATTCCATTTGCCGTTGTGCAATAGTTCTTTTTTAGCATGCAATTTTGATGCTATATGAAATGTGCTCACACTACCTGGGGGCAACGTTTAGCTAAATATGGCGAAGTTTGTTTTGCTGGTGGACAGTGATCTGAAGGAGCTAATTGATGCTGCTAATTCGTCTAACACACACACAAAAAAATAAATCCACCACACCGTAAACTGTCTGAAGGCATGAAGAGCTGTTAGGATAGAAAAGCGGGACAAATTTCTAACACAATTTTTCGCTGGAGGGAGGAAAGCCGATGGCAATCTGAACACAAAGTCACTGTACGGCATCATGGACTACTGAGAACAATTTTGGACTCCTATTTAAAGTTTGTGTTGGACTCTTAAGCAGCAGTGACGATCACCAAAATGTAAGTTCCTTTTCTGTTGTTTATAAATTAATAAAATATCAAATGACAAGGATCTATTTTCATCATTATATAAAACAAATAATGAATGTTTTTTCCCATTCTTTCAATGGCACAAATATTTCATGAATATGACATTAAGTGACAATAATAAAAGATGTCACACCAGAATATTTCTCCTTCAAGCAAGTATGTAGAGCAGGAAGCTAAGTGGATCAGGAACCAGACAATCAAAATGTAGACCTGGGTTCGAATCCTGCTTATGCTACCTGTCTGTGTCCTTGGACAAGATGCTGAATCTGCACCGACTCAGTCCACCCAGCTGTAAAACGGGTACGAGCCCCGTCGGGGAAGTAATATGTATCAGACTGGTGCCTTATCCAGGCGGCAGTCGTAGACTCTCATCCGCTTCACACTGAACTCTGAAGATACAACAATTAAAAATGTAATTGCAATTATCCACCTTTGAAGATGATGGGCCGACATCTTGTTTTTACCACTGTGTGATGTTTCACTGAAATCCACAAACGCTTTGAGAGGAGTTGTGCTTACAAGGTCAGTATCATGTGATGCATCAGCTAAACAAAATTCCAATTATCTCCCTTTGAAAATGTCAGACCAGACAGATGTATGGTGATTCCTATACCTCCCCCCCTGCCTCCCCCCCACCCCAAATATTTTGTTTGCAGGAGGTACAGCTAAGAATGTGAACGTGCAATAATTCACTAAAAAATTTACATCAGTTTATTCTAATTAAACCTGCCAATAATTCCTGTGGTCACTTGTTTGCACCTGTCACTCTGCAGTGTTCATTCTTTCATTCAACCTTTTCTTTTTCCCATAGTGTTGGTGAAATGCATTTGTCCGGCACAGCTCTTTTAAACATATGAGTAATCAAGCAAGCTAACTTATACTATACCACACAAAGCAGGAAGCCGTTTGGAAAAGTTTTGTGCTGGTAGTTGTTTTGCGCGGGTAAAACAGAAAGCCCCATGAATCAAAGTTCATATTAACAGAAATGACCAGTAACACCACTTTATGATGACGCACACAGATTTAAGTTGGCAACACACTGATGATGTGTCTATTTCACAGACATTATATATATAGAGAGAGACCAGTCCATCCTGTCAAGACGTTCCATTCACAGAGCTCCAACAGGCTGGAAGGCTAAGCAGAGCCATACTGCAATTTAAATCAAATAATAATAATAATAATAATAATAATAATAACAACAAAAAATAACAACAAAAAACTTACTGTAAACATAGAACAAGGCAGACTTACAATATCTAACCTGAAAATATTGAAAACCACATCTGAACAACAGGCTCATTGTGAACTGAATACACAGAAGGCAAAAGGCGACCAAAAGCTTTACGAGTGGATGGCAGGTCCTACCTGAAATGTTTAAAGACACCTGTGTGCTGCAGAGCTTCTCTCTCAGGCCTGAAAATGATATGCTGCCTTCTATGATGAGAAGTCCTGTAAATCTATGCACAGTTAAAACACAGTCTTCGCTAAGCCCCACCTTCACATGATTTATAAACTGAGTAACCAGCAACGACCTGCAGAACACCTTGTTTTGGCTTTCAAATTCTCTGATAACTTTACAAATGACGAAAACCTAATTTATCTCCATAAAAGGAGAAGCGTTTTTCAGCAGCAAGTAAATGTCAGTGACGTGGACAGCAGCCTGTAGCTGTGGAGGCAACACACACACACACACACACACACACACACACACACACACACACACACACACACACACACACACACACACACACACACACACACACACACACACTGTATTGGATCACACACTGCTGTGAACGATCATCTAATCTCAGAAAGGTTAAACACAGAACATCACCTCAGACTTGACACATGATACTCTACACCAGGAAATGACAAAAATCCACTGCTGGGTTTTCTCTGTGGATGTGCACAAGCACAGACACAATCTGGACACAGTGTGATAATGAACAAGGGATTTCACACCTTTAGACTCAGCATCTAGGAAGCTGTGAGAATGTCACTACTAAAATGTGACAATGTGGAGGAACACTTCACATCTGGATTTAGGAGGCTACAGGGTGACAGGTGCTGTCCTATGTACACGGATGGATTGTGGAAGCCGCTTCACTTCTCCTGCAGCAGAGCGGGGATGTTGATGTTCCAGCCAATGGCCTGGCGGTCAAAACCACAGGTGAACAGGTTACATGACTGGTTCTCCTCGTTCCACGCTGTGCAACACACCATCCGCCTGTGGCCCTGCACAGATATGTGTATTGTAATTTCTGCTTTTAGCGAGTACACACACCCCTTCTTCTCATTTGTCTTTCTCACCATCCTGTTGCTACGAGGGAGCCTGGCCAGTCTCACACCATTCACATCAAACAGTCGGACTTGTCGATTGTCGTGTGGCAGAGCGATGATCTTCTGGTTGGCAGAGACACTTATCCTGTAAGATCAGATCAGAGTTCACACTGGGGGACCAGGGCCCTCACTCATCAACATCATGTGGACAAGCTTCTAAATTGACTCCTATGAACAAAATTTAGAATGTTGACATGTGCAGAAAAATTGTCTATGCACACCTGTGAGTATTTTGTGCTGATAAATCAGACAGGTTTGAAACCACTGTGCTAGTGCACGTTAATTTCCCATGAAGAGGAAGAAGTGATTCCTATCTGGGTAGTGAGACTCATCACACTGCTCATCCCAGGATAAAGTAATGTGACAGATAAGAGTCGACTGTTCTCCCTGAACAGACACCGGCCCATCACAGGTCACGTCCCAGCCAACGCCTTAACATCTAGGCGCACTGGGACAATGCAGTGTCTTGTCTAAGGACACAGACAGGTAGCACACACCTGGAACTGAACCCCAGCGTATATGTTGGTCATGAAACACCTACACCAGAGATCTACCTGCTGTACACTTACAGAAAGAACTGCCATAAACAGTTACACTGCATCCGGAAAGTATTCACAAGGCTTCACTATTTCCACATTTTGTTGTTACAGCCTTATTCCAAAATGGAGTAAATTCATTTCTCCCCTCAAAATCTTACAACACCCCATAATAACAACATGAAAAAAGTTTGTTTCTTTTTTTTTTTTTTTTTGCAAATTTATTAAAATAAAAAAAAAACCCCTAAGAAATCACATGTACATATGTACATAAGTATTCACACCCTTTGCTGTCTGTCCATTCCTCTTCGCAGTCCTCTCAAGTGCCATCAAGTTGGGTGGGGAGCGTCAGTTCAAAACCATTTTCAGATCTCTCCAGAGATGTTCAGTTGGATTCAGGTCTGGGCTCTGGATGGACCACTCATGGACATTCAAAGAGTTGTTCTGAAGCCACTCCTTTGATATCTTGCCTGTGTGCTTTGAGTCATTGTCCTGCTGAAAGATGAACCGTCGCCCCAGTCTGAGGCCAAGAGTGCTCTGGGGCAGGTTTTCATCCAGGATGTCTCTGTACTACATTCTTCTTTCCCTCAATCTTCACTAGTCTCCCAGTTCCTGCCTCTGAAAAACATTCTCACAGCATGATGCTGCCGCCACCATGCTTCACTGTAGGTATGGTGCCTGGTTTCCTCCAAAGATGACACCTGGCATTCAAGCCAAAGAACTCAATCATTGTCTCATCAGACTAGAGAATTTTGTTTCTCATGGTTTGAGAGACCTTCAGGTGCCTTTTGGCAAACTCCAGGTGGGCTGCCATGTGCCTTTTACTAAGGAGTAGCTTCTGTATGGCCATTGTACCACACAGGCCTGATTGGTGGATTGCTGCAAAGGTGGTTGTCCTTCTGGAAGAAGAGCTTCCAGTGTTGGAGCTCTGACAGAGTGACCATCAGGTTCCTTGTCACCTCCCTGATTAAGGCCCTTCTCCTCTGATCGTTCAGTTTAGATGGACGGCCAGCTCTTGGAAGGGTCCAGGTGGATCCAAACGTCTTCCATTTATGGATAATTGAGGCAACTGTGTTCACTGGCACCTTCAAAGCAGCAGAAACGTTTCTGTACCCTTCTCCAGATTTATGTCTCAAGACAATCCTGTCTCAGAGGTCTACAGAAAGTTCCTTTGACCTCATGCTTGGTTTGTGCCCCAACATGCACTGTCAACTTTGGGACCTTATATGTAGACAGGTGTGTGCCTTTCCAACTCATGTCCAATCAATTTACTCTAGGTGGACTCCAATTAAGCTGTAAAAACATCTCAAGGATGTTCAGTGGAAACACGATGCACCTGTGCACATTTCTGAGCTTCATGGCAAAGGGTGTGAGTACGTATGTACATGTGATTTCATAGTTGTTTATATATATATATATATATATATATATATATATATATATATATATATATATATACATACACACACAACCCCTATTCCAATGAAGATAGGACGTTGTGTGAAATGTAAATAAAAACAAAATACAATGATTTGCAAATCTTCTTCAACCTATATTCAATCGAATACACCACAAAGACAAGATATTCAATGTTCAAACTGATAAACTTTGTTTTTGTGCAAATTTGCTCATTTTGAAATGGATGCCTGCAACATATTTCAAAAAAGCTGGGACAGGGGCAACAAAAGACTGTTGATGAATGCTCAAAGAACACCTGTTTGGAGCATTCCATCGGTGAACAGGTTAATTGGAAACAGGTGAGTGTCATGACTGGGTATAAAAAGAGCATCCCCAAAAGGCTCAGCCGTTCACAAGCAAAGATGGGGCGAGGATCACCACTTTGTGAACAACCGCATGAAAAAAATCATCCAACAGTTTAAGAACAATGTTTCTCAATGTCCAATTGCAAGGAATTTATGGATTCCATCATCTACAGTCCATATTATAATCAGAAGATTCAGAGAATGTGGAGAATTTTCTACACGTAAGCGGCAAGGCTGAAAACCAACACTGAATGCCTTGACCTTCGATCCCTCAGGCGGCACTGCATTAAAAACTGACATCATTGTGTAAAGGATCTTACCGCGTGGGCTCAGGAACACTTCAGAAAACCATGTAATGGTTACACATCTGGTACATGGTTACATGTACCAGATGTGTATGTTGCCCATGGCATGGGCAACTTACACATCTGTGATGGCACCATCAATTCAATTTCAATTTATTTTCATTTATATAGCGCCAAATCACAACAGAGTTGCCTCAAAGCGCTTCACACAGGTAAGCTCTAACCTTACCAACCCCCAGAGCAACAGTGGTAAGGAAAAACTCCCTCTGAGGAAGAAACCTCAAGCAGACCAGACTCAAAGGGGTGACCCTCTGCTTGGGCCATGCTACAAACATAAATCACAGAACAATTCATGGATGAATATACAAGAAATGCTATTGGCGCACAGGACAGGAGGATGCCAACACTAATACAACTCCCATCTCTGGATGGAGCTGCACCTTAAACAGAGAAAAAACAGAATCAGGCATCAGAAAGACAAAAAAATACTGTATAATTTGCCAGCATTAAACAACAAGAAAAACAGAGAAATACTAAGGTGATCGCCAGCCACTGGCCCTAAACTTCACTAAAAGACCCAGACTTTAGGTAAAGTTGAGGCCGCAGCCCACTCCAATTACTAATAAATGAATTAAAACAGTAAAAAGTGTAAAACAAAACTGTACCAGTATGCTAGCCATATGAAAGGGAAAATAAGTGAGTCTTAAGTCTGGACATGAAAATCTCCACAGAATCTGACTGTTTTATTGACACAGGGAGATCATTCCACAGAACAGGGGCATGATAAGAGAAAGCTCTGTGAACCGCAGACTTATTATTCACCTTAGGGACACAAAGTAGTCCTGCACCCTGAGAATGTAAAGCCCGGGTCGGTACGTAAGGTTTAATTAGGTCAGCTAGGTAGGGAGGTGCCAGTCCATGAATAATTTTATAGGTTAGTAGCAGAACCTTAAAATCTGATCTCACTGGGACAGGAAGCCAGTGAAGGGATGCCAAAATGGGTGTAATGTGGTTGTACTTTCTGCTTTGTGTCAAAAGTCTGGCTGCAGCATTTTGAACCAATTGGAGACCCCTAGGATAGGGGTTCAGCATTATGGCAATGTACCATCAATGCTGAAAGGTACATCCAGGTTTTGGAGCAACACATGCTGCCATCCAAGCAACGTCTTTTTCAGGGACGTCCCTGCTTATTTCAGCAAGACAATGCCAAGCCACATTCTGCACGTGTTACAACAGCGTGGCTTCATAGTAAAAGAGTGTGGTTACTAGACTGGCCTGCCTGCAGTCCAGACCTGTTGGCCATTGAAAATGTGTGGCGCATTATGAAGCGCAAAATACGACAACGGAGACCCCGGACTGTTGAACAACTGAAGTCGTACATCAAGCAAGAATGGGAAAGAATTCCACCTACAAAGCTTCAACAATTAGTGCCCTCAGTTCCCAAACACAGCACTGAGTGTTGTTAGAAGGAAAGGTGATGTAACACACAGTGGTAAACATACCACTGTCCCATCTTTTTTGAAAAATCTCAATAGAAACAGTTTTAACATAGTCATTATGGGGTATTGTGTGTTGAATTTTGAGGGAAAAAATGAATTTCATCCATTTTGGAATAAGACTGCAAAATAACAAAATGTGGAAAAAGTGAAGCACTGTGAACTTCCTGGATGCACTGTGTTTAGTCAGCATTATAGCATCTATTTGAAAGCATCCTGACCAGAAAAAAAAACTATTTTTAGTTTAATTATCAACAAAAGGAATACTACAGCAAGAACAAGTTTGTCAGCTCTTGAGCTTTTACACATGCAATGCAGAAACCACTTGTTGGCAGTAAACGGCAGATGAAAAACCGGATTGTTTTCAATGAGAGGTTGACAGACAAATTCCACCACCTCTGGCTGTGAGCACTGTAGCCACACACCACAACAGCACTTGCCATCAAAGCTTAAAAATTTTCAGCTTTTACCGCTTACCACAGCAACAAGGGCAAACTGGATACTGAAAAATGAGAGAGGAATTAATCTACAACCTCAGAAAAAGTCAACTTTATAAGCTGTCATCAGAACTCTGCCTTCCCATTTGAATATACTCGTAACGCTGTGCAAAACACTAAAAATGTGCTGTATGTTTCAGTTAAATTAATTATTTTCCATGGTTTTACCAGTGAAATATGATCACACCTCACAACAACAGACAACAGAAATTATGCTTTTCTTTCTTTTATTCTTTATTGTTTATTTGATGAGGATAATGCACATTAATGAACACTTTGTACATTTTCATGCCATAGTGTAAATATGCCAGATACATCTCTTCTGGTTTGACAGGTTTGATTGTTTTTGAGCCATTTTTTAAGCTCATTTTTAAAAGCACTCAGGGTGGGACTGTCTCATATAGTTGTTGGAAGGCTGTTTCAGTTTGTACAACCCTTCACAGAAATGGTGTTTTGTCCTGTTGCAGTTTGTCTAAAGGGTACCTCACAGTCCCTCTAGAAACAGTCCTAGTCCTGAGGTTACGATCTCTATGTCTAATAAATTCCTCCAGAGGAGGAGGGGCTAGGCCATGGAGAGTTTTAGAAATAAGACAATCTGCTGTGATACTTGTTCTGTCACTGACATGAATGCAAAATAAATGTTGGAATGACATAAAATTTAAAAAAATAAAATACAGAAAAAATTCTAAAATGATGCACTTTAAATGTACATAGAAAACTAATCTCTGCAAAATGACATAAATTAAATCAAACTATAAAAGCCAAAATGATGAGCTGTAAATAAGTGCATCCTTTACTGTAATTTAATTTGACGTCATTCCAAGATTCTTGCCACTGTACATAAATACCTTATGAATGTAGTGCCTTTCGTAGGCGGCACAGTGCCTTAGTGGTTAGCACTGTTGCTTCACAGTGAAAAGGTCCCACATTCTTTTCCTATATTGTCCTTCCTGTGTGTGGCGTTTGCATGTTTTCTCATGTGCCGGCCAAGTAACAAATAAGATGGTGAACAGGTGTATTTTTATAAGGTCCTGCAATACCAGTTTTATTAATTGTCCAGTGTTTCCATGGGTGAGATTTTTTTGAGGTTGAAGTGGAAGTGCTTTGTACACTCCTCTCAGAAAGAGTGGAGAAACTGCAGCTGGCACAGCGTGAGAAAATGGGCTTCAAAAAAGCACTTGGATCTATTCCTTCAATTCGTGTGTCCAGCAGAACTAAGCATGTTGCCTCTCCCAAGAGCGTGGAACGGGAATGAGAAGTGTTTGGTTTTTTCTTGGCCCCGTCACTGTGGGCAGCGGATTGGGGATTAATTGTGGAGAAAGAAGAATTTTACCCGTGTGTTTATGTGTGACATGAAGACTGAGAGTGTGTGACTGCTGTCTTAATGGAAGAGCCACGACACGGAGACCGGCTCAGCCCACAGCTGTTTAATGGTGGTATCTTACTGGATCAATGACTGTGGATGATCGGATCTTTACTGACGGTCATATGTTTGTACAATTTGGAGGTTTTGAAAGCAGAATTCTGGGGGATGCATGTCTTAGGATATCTATTCATTAATACTTTGTGCTTATTTTTGTTTAGGTTTTTTTTGTTGTTTTGTTTTAATACAAAATGTAATGCAGATTCATTTACTGGTGGAAGCCCAAGTACGAAACTGTAACTGGACACGTGAATGACCTTCACACAGCTAAAAATCCGTTCCAAACGTTACATAATGACTATGAATAAAAATGGCTCTGAGTCTGTCTTGTATTTTTCTGACGCACTCTGACTTATTTTACTTTAATGAACTGTATCAGGGCCCGCACAAGTTAAAGCATGGGAAGAAATGCTTTGTAATCTGGTATAATAGCGTTGACTGGAGTGAGATTGCCCTTTAAGGTGTTTTTGGGGGGCAGGGGCTTTCCACTTCTCACCCCTGTGGGTCTGTCCCTGCATGTGAGGCCTGCACCGTCCATGTGGACTGTAGAATAGACAAGAAAAGCAAGGGGGTTCGCTGGATGTTTTTACTCACTCTTATCAGCTCTGCACAATCAAACAACGATGACAGACTTGGAATGTTGATGATCTAAAAGAGACTTATTGTGTTTAAAGTGAAGGAACATAAACATAAAGATGGTACCTGCAGTGTGCATGGCGAAACGTCTCCCAGCTCTCAGTTTTCTATTACTGTTTCTTTTGCTTCTGTGGCAACGAAATGTTTCAGCTTTCATTGTGTATGATCGCCAGTTACCTTTAAGTATTAGTGATGATCATGAGAGATTTTTAAAGCAAGTATATTTTGATGATTTTACTTTTTGCCCATCACCACCTTTTCTCTCTGCGGTGCCAGATTACCTGAGGCGTGCACCCGCAGTTGTACCCTGGAAGAAACGCCAGAGGAGACGGGGTAAATGAGGTGGAGTACTCGTGAGAGTAACGGCTTACTTCCGGTCCCTTCATGGGCATAATTTTGAACTGCAACGCCGCTGTCTCTTTCCGGCAAACCAAGCCTCTCCGGCAACGCGCTGGATTATTCCCGTCGCTTGTGACGGCACTGTTGTGGAGCAGTGTGCAACGGTGCTGGAGTACTATCCTCGGCGACGTCAAGTTCCAGACCTCGGTGTGGATTTTAGGAATCTTCGATTGTTTTCCCGAGAACTATGTTCACAGACGGCTGACGACTTCACCCTTCATCTATCTCTGATGAACACAAGGTCTGTGAGCAATAAAACTTTTATTCTCAATGACTTTTTTACATCCCGGGAGCTGGACTTCATGCTTTTAACAGAGACATGGCTTCAGGCTGGCGAGTCCTTCGCCTTGTCGGAGCTACTTCCCCCGGGTTGCTCCTTCTTCAGCTCCCCTCGCACTACAGGCAAAGGCAGTGGTTTGGCGACAGTGTTTAAATCTGACTTTGTTTGCTGCCCACTTCCCACTAAAGCCTATGCGAGCTTCGAGCTACAGCTCTTTGAAATCAGATTGGATATACCTGTTTTGTGCGCACTCATCTATCGCCCTCCTAAATTTAACAAAGATTTTATAAATGACTTTTCTGACTTTGTGGCAGGTATTGCTCTTAATCGTAACGCATTTTTAATTGCTGGGGATTTTAATATTCATGTGTGTTGTCCATTCAAGCCCTTGGTCAATGACTTTCTTAACGTTGTGGACTCTTTTAATCTTAAGCAGGCAGTAAATGTCCCGACCCATGACAAGGGTCATACTCTGGACCTTATCTTATTCAGTGGTCTAAATGTGAACATCATAGAGATCTGTAACGCAGGCATATCGGACCATTTTCCTGTGTTTTTTCTGTCGCGGTGTCCTCCGCTATTAGGAAACAATGCATTCCGGCGCACCAGCGGCGCGCTATTTTGCCCCGCTAGTGCGCCACTCTTTTCTGCTGCGTTTCATGCTTCTGAACTTATGTCTTACGATTCTAATACAAATATTGATGAGTTGGTTAGCTTGTTCAATACTACGTGTTCAGAGATTCTCAATGTTGTCGCCCCTTTCACTAATCCGCGTGTAAAACGCTCTGAGTCATGGCATAATGACATCACGCGCGCACGCAGACGGGAATGCCGCCGTGCAGAACGGAAATGGAAGAAAGATCAACTTCAAGTATCACTGGGGATTTTAAGACATTCACTTACGAATTATCAAGATGGTGTTAAGACTGCAAAATCAGAGTATATGGCAAATATTGTGTCTACAAATCTTCACAAACCCCAGGTTCTTTTTAATGTTTTGAACAAAATTGTTAACCCTATTGATTCAACTGGTGCTGTTCCCTCTGTTTCTTTGTGTGACAAAGTGTCAATTTTTCAGTGACAAAATCTCACTCATTTGATCCTCTTTGCCAACTGTCATCACTGACCCCTGCATCATTCCTGAGTGCACAGTTGTTTTTAGACAATTCGAGCCTATTTCTCTGTGTGACCTATCTAAAACTGTTCAAAGTTTAAGGCCTTCAGACTGTGCACTGGATTTCCTTCCTGCTAAGCTTTTGAAAGAAGTCCTTGATTCAGTTGGCCCTTGTATTTTACAGTTGATTAATGCCTCTCTGACTTCAGGTGTCGTTCCTCGTTCCTTTAAAGAGGCCATAATACAGCCCCTCTTAAAAAAACATAATTTGGACCCTGCTATTTTTTCTAATTATAGACCCATTTCTAAGATGCCATTTTTATCTAAAATACTTGAAAAGGTGGTCTATACTCAATTACAGTCGCACCTTACTGCATTTGACATAACTGAAAAATTCCAGTCTGGTTTTAAACCTTTGCACAGCACTGAAACTGCTCTTTTAAAAGTTTTTAATGATCTTCTTTTAATCATGGACTCTGGCAGCTCAGTTGTGCTTGTGCTTTTAGCTTTAACTGCAGCCTTTGACACTGTTGACCACCAAATCTTATTATCTCACCTTGAATCGTGCATTGGATTAAATGGCACAGTGCTCAAATGGTTCAAGTCCTATTTGACTGGTCGGTGCTTTTCTGTAAACCTTGGTCCCTTTGCGTCACAGAAAGCCCCTTTGACTTGTGGAGTACCTCAAGGTTCAATTTCAGGGCCAATTCTATTTTCGCTCTATTTGCTTCCTTTGGGATCAATTTTTAAGAAATATAACATTCAGTTTCACTGCTTTGCTGATGATGTGCAGATTTATCTACCTCTGAACCTTAAAACAAACTCATCTGCCATCCTACAGACGTGCTTTCAAGAAGTCAAAGACTGGATGTCTTTAAACTTTTTGAATCTAAATGAAAGCAAAACAGAGACTGTGGTCCTTGGTGACCTTGACCTTTCTGCCATTGGTTCACTCGCCTCCTACTGTCGTTCATCTGCTAAGACCCTTGGTGTTTTTATAGACAGCTCTCTTAAATTCGAGAAGAAGATCAACACAGTGGTCAAAACAAGCTTCTTCCAGCTTAGACTTTTAAGTAAAGTCAAGCGTTACCTGCCCCCAAAACAGCTGGAACAGGTTGTGCATGCCTTGATCACGTCTCATTTAGACTACTGCAATTCTCTGTATGTTGGTCTTAATCAGTCGTCTTTGCATCGCCTCCAGATGGTGCGAAATGCAGCTGCGCGTCTGCTCACTGGAGCCAAACGCACCAACACATTTCTCCTGTTTTATCTTCACTGCACTGGTTACCTGTTGCTTTTAGAATCGATTTTAAGATTTTGTTGCTTGTTTTTGAATCAATTCACAGTCAAGCCCCAGTCTATTTATCTGATATGCTGTCATTGCACACTCCAGGGAGAGCTCTGTGCTCCGCGGACCAGAGTTTACTGGTCTGTCCCAGGTCTAAGCTGAAGACCAGGGGAGACAGAGCCTTTGCTGTTGCGGGGCCCAAGCTCTGGAACTCTCTGCCATTGAATGTCCGACTGGCTCCTTCAATTGACTCTTTTAAGACTCTTTTAAAGACATCTTTTTGCACTGGCTTTTAACACAAGATGAGCTGAATACTGCCACATCTTTTATTGTCTTGTTGATTCATTTTGTTCTTGTATTTAACTAAATATAATTTTAATTCCTTTTACTGTACAGCACTTTGGGGCAGTGTTGACTGTTTGTAAATGTGCTTTATAAATAAACCTGACCTTGACCTTGACTGTGTTTGTGCATTTTTTTTTTTTAAATAGAAGGCACTGTGTGTTGATCAAATGCTGACTGCTCGCTCCACCTCGCAGATGAAGCGAGAGGAAGTGCGCATTTTTTAGTGAATCATGTTTAACTGACTAATCAAAAAATTAATTTACCAGGCTGATACTTAGTGGACTCGATCAGAGTTTTCATCTATTCGTCAACAGAGAGCATCGCAAATTTATCAATGTGGCTTTTAAAGAAATCAATGCGGAAAAGCTGCACTCCACTTTTTCACAGGCTGTGTTCACAATGTGCACAATTGCACATGCTGCCTCTCCACTCACAGTGATTTTACTAGTGATCACTAGTGATTCACTAGTTGTTGTTCTGGAATATACACAGTTCAACTTGGTCATGGATAAGCACAATGACACACAGTTGACTTGAAACGCAACAAAGTAGACTTGGTGTTGGTCTTCAAGATCACAAACTGTCACAGTTTGTGATCTTGAAGACCAACACCAAGTCTACTTTGTTGCGTTTCAAGTCAACTGTGTGTCATTGTGCTTATCCATGACCAAGTTGAACTGTGTATATTCCAGAACAACAACACCATTTCTCTCCAGGACACAAGTTCCTCCTCGACATTTAAACAGACTGAGTCACCCATCACAACAACTGGCACTAACTGTTCATTCATTTGAGAAAACATCTGCTCACCATGTGAACTCCTGTTTTAACCCATCACTGTCTTAGAAGCCTGTGGATCCTCATTTTTCTCCTTTCTTTTTTAACTTTCTTGAGAATTGTTCTAAAATGACTTAAGTAGCTCTTACATTGGGCTTCAGAGGTGAGTCATCCTGAGCAGACATACCCCTCAGCACAGCTCAAGTCAGAGAACTGCCAACCACCAGCCCACAATCAACCCGACAGCGCAAGGTAAGTCTGGTGTTAACTCCAGGCGACCTCACACTCCAGACGTGACAGCTCTCAGTAAAACTTTCAATTATCAATGTGAAAATTGGATGAGCCACCCCTAGTGAAACCAGGGCAGCAAAGAGCAGGACCAAACTCTTGGAGAGAAACAGGTGGAAGAAAAGGTACTAGTTTTATCAACCTGTTCCCAATGTACCAGTTACACGCTAACCTCCGCTAACTCAACGCTAACTTCCGCTTTTGTCAAAAGCTCATGTACACACAGATGCACACACTCTTGCAGACAATGTAAATATTGTTTATGATTGATTGATTGGTAGAGGGGCTTTATTGAACACAGGATCTTAATAATTAATTAAACAACTGCAAATTATAAAAAAGACAATGCTCATACAGTTAAGGGTATTTTAGCATTGCGTTATATTACACTGGTCATCATGATTTTTCTTGCATGGAGTTTTTCAACAGATTTTGGGCAAACTGGCTGCGCTGAATACGAATCTAGTGTTAGTTTTTGCCAGTCACATTACACTTTTGAGACATGAAAACATATTTATCGTATCAAGCATTGAAGCAAATGCTACAGTCTCGCACACCTCTTCAGCGCCACAAGATATATTACGGCTCTTTGTTCACATTTCATGAACCTGGTTTAAAAACGATGCTTTTGAACCTGCTTTTGTGCATGATTAGTGGCGTCAAGTTCATGACTGAATGAGCAACTTTTGCGTAATCCGTCAATACGGAACATGCAGATTGCAAACAAAAAAAAATGCGATGTGACAGAGAAAATCTGAGCTCAGATTCGGATTCACTACCCCAAATTACCCTAAATCAGTTCTCAAAGTCCATGCAAGAAAAAGTTATATATTTTCTTTTTTTTTGACCAGTGTTATAATATACTGTATTTTTTTTTTAAAGTTTTGATTGCTTTAATTGTTAAGTAGGTCAACGCAACATCAAAGCTCTCTCTCTGTAAAACATTCTTAGCGATGGATGGCACTGTCAGATTACTTTGCTTGCCATTTAATATACGATCATTAAAGCTTAACGCTAGTTTAGCGATAGTCTTAACTAACCTTTACTTCGCAACAACAAGGAGCTCTAATGATGCTGGAAGTAACTGTGTGACTGAACCAGAACAGCTGGACTACATCCTTTCCTGCTTTCACCTACCTGTTGACAGCTGAGTCAGTGCGGATGGTTGCTATTGGCGACCTCATGTTCTTCAAATCCCAGACCTTAACAGTGCGGTCGTCACTTCCTGAAACCACATTGTCACCTACTGTGAACACAGCTGATGTCACCGTGCTACAGGAGACAAAAATGGAAAAGATTCAGAAGACTTTACACATTTAAGTCCATAT
Source organism: Thalassophryne amazonica (assembly GCF_902500255.1). Classification (NCBI taxonomy): domain Eukaryota; kingdom Metazoa; phylum Chordata; class Actinopteri; order Batrachoidiformes; family Batrachoididae; genus Thalassophryne; species Thalassophryne amazonica. The sequence goes on along the minus strand of NC_047103.1, from coordinate 74,633,341 downwards.
TTAAATACCGAGACAAATTTAGAGAAACAAACCTTATGATAAGTTATCTATTTATAGTCTAGCCAGCTCTCCCCCACCAGCATTTTTTATTCTTCAAATACACATAAATATGAGTCCACACGATTCTCAGCGAGATATGTGAAGCCTACTCAAATAAACTCTCGACAGGACCAAGTTAAAGCTCTGTGATTCTTAATTTAAAATGTGAATGTAGTGTGAAGTTCCTTTACAAACACTTCCACCTATCACCTTCTGCAAGGAGAGGGGAAAAGAAAGACAGGAAGATGACACGTGTCACATAGGCTCACAGCAGGTTGACGGGTTAAATAACTACATTGCGTGTGGGGACGGATACAATACAAATGTGGGTCGTTACACTTTCACTTTTAGGTTCATATTTTGGAAATAAATTAACCAATTTAATTTATCCTTCCAACGTTTCTGGATAGAATAATTCTGTCACTCGCTTTTCCCTCCAACCCCCCCCCCCCCCCCCCACACACACACACACACAGCAGGTTAACGCTGCCTCCTACAGAGCAGGAGACAAGAGGGCTCGAACCACCCCACTCACTAAAATGTTGGAGACTTAATGAAACAAATAAGCATGTGTGTAGAGTCTTACTGTGTATTCTACGTACAATTCTGTGCACGGAACCATCTGGCCCATCACAGGTCACTTCCAGATCAAGGCCTTAACAACTAGGCGCACTGGGACAATGCAGTGCCTTGTCTACAGACACAGACAGGTAGCACACACCTGGAACTGAACCCCAGCCTATATGTTGGTCGTCAAACACCAACACCATCTACAGGCTCTACACTTACAGAAAGAACTGCCATAAACAGTTACAGTGCATCTGGAAAGTATTCACAGGTCTTCACTATGTCCACACTTTGTTGTTACAGCTTTATTCCAAAATGGAGTAAATTCATTTCTCCCCGCAAACTTCTACTCACAACACCCCATAATGATAACTTGAAAAAAGTTTCTTTTTTATTTTATTTTTGCAAATTTGTTAAAAAATAATAACCAATAAATCACGTGTACACAAGCATTCACCCCTTTGCTCAATACTTTGTTGATGCATCTTTGGCAGCAATTACAGTCTCAAGCCTTCTAGAATATGATGCCACAAGATCTTTTTCCTATTTTTTCCTTTTCCGTTTATTGTTCATGCACCAATTACTTCTCACAGAAGTATTTTCCTTTTCTTTTTGTTGTTATTTATGCACCAATGACACCAGATCAAATTCTTTGTATGTGGGAACGTACTTGGCAATAAATTTGATTTTCCTTCTCATTCTTATTTGGGCAATTTTGCCCATTCCTCTTTACAGCACCTCTCAAGCTCCATCAGGTTGGATGGGGAGCATCGGTGCACAGCCACAAAGGTTCTCTCTCCACAGAGGAATGCTGGAGCTCTCAGAGAGTGATCATCAGGCGGCCAGCTCGAAGAAGAGTCCTGGTGGATCCGAACGTCTTCCATTTATGCATGATGGAGGCCACTGTGCTCATTGGGTTCTTCATGCAGCAGAAATGTTTCTGTACCCTTCCTCAGATTTATGCATCAAGACAACTTGTGCCTCGGAGGTCTACAGACAATTCCGTTGACTTCACGCTTGGTTTGTGCTCTGACATGCACTGTTAATGGTGGGACCTTATATATAGACAGGCTGATGCTGAGACGCTGATCCATGCGTTTATCTCTTCAAGATTGGACTACTACAATATTCTATTTTCTGGTTTACAGCAGTCCAGCATTAGGGGTCTCCAATTGGTTCAAAATGCTGCAGCCACACTTCTGACACAAAGCAAAGTTCAACCATATTACATCCATTTTGGCATCCCTTCACTGGCTTCCTGTCCCAGTGAGATCAGATTTTAAGGGTAAAAAAGAAAGAAAGAAGAATTTCATCCATTTTGGAATAAGGCCATAACATAACAAAAAGTGGAAAAAGTGAAGAGCTGTGAATACTTTACCGATACTATATATATATATATATATATATATATATATATATATATATATATATATATATATATATATATATATATATATAAAATCAAATCAATTTTATTTATATAGCTCCAAATCACAACAAACAGTCGCCCCCAAGGCGCTTATACAACCTCTGGCAATAATTATGGAATCACCGGCCTCGGAGGATGTTCCTTCAGTTTTTTAATTTTGTAGAAAAAAAGCAGATCACAGACATGACACAAAACTAAAGTCATTACAAATGGCAACTTTCTGGCTTTAAGAAACACTATAAGAAATCCAGAAAAAAAAATTGTGGCAGTCAGTAATGGTTACTTTTTTAGACCAAGCAGAGGGAAAAAAATATGGACTCACTCAATTCTGAGGAAAAAATTATGGAATCACCCTGTAAATTTTCATCCCCAAAACTAACATCTGCATCAAATCGGATCTGCTCGTTAGTCTGCATCTAAAAGGAGTGATCACACCTTGGAGAGCTGTTGCACCAAGTGGACTGACATTAATCATGGCTCCAACACGAGAGATGTCAACTGAAACAAATGAGAGGATTATCAAACTCTTAAAAGAGGGTAAATCATCACGCAATGTTGCAAAAGATGTTGGTTGTTCACAGTCAGCTGTGTCTAAACTCTGGTCCAAATACAAACAACATGGGAAGGTTGTTAAAGGCAAACATACTGGTAGACCAAGGAAGACATCAAAGCGTCAAGACAGAAAACTTAAAGCAATATGTCTCAAAAATCGAAAATGCACAACAAAACAAATGAGGAACAAATGGGAGGAAACTGGAGTCAACGTCTGTTAGCAAACTGTAAGAAACCACCTAAAGGAAATGGGATTTACATACAGAAAAGCTAAACGAAAGCCATCATTAACACCTAAACAGAAAAAAACAAGGTTACAATGGGCTAAGGAAAAGCAATCGTGGACTGTGGATGACTGGATGAAAGTCATATTCAGTGATGAATCTCGAATCTGCATTGGGCAAGGTGATGATGCTGGAACTTTTGTTTGGTGCCGTTCCAATGACATTTATAAAGATGACTGCTTGAAGAGAACATGTAAATTTCCACAGTCATTGATGATGCATGTCAGGTAAAGGCACTGGGGAGATGGCTGTCATTACATCATCAATAAATACACAAGTTTACATTCATATTTTGGACACTTTTCTTATCCCATCAATTGAAAGGATGTTTGGGGATGATGAAATCATTTTTCAAGATGATAACGCATCTTGCCATAGAGCAAAAACTGTGAAAACATTCCTTGCAAAAAGACACATAGGGTCAATGTCATGGCCTGCAAATAGTCCAGATCTTAATCCAATTTTAAATCTTTGGTGGAAGTTGAAGAAAATGGTCCATGACAAGGCTCCAACCTGCAAAGCTGATCTGGCAACAGCAATCAGAGAAAGTTGGAGCCAGACTGATGAAGAGTATTGTTTGTCACTCATTGAGTCCATGCCTCAGAGACTGCAAGATGTTATAAAAGCCAGAGGTGGTGCAACAAAATACTAGTGATGTGTTGGAGCGTTCTTTTGTTTTTCATGATTCCATAATTTTTTCCTCAGAACTGAGTGATTCCATATTTTTTTTCCCTGTGCTTGGTCTAAAAAAGTAACCGTTACTGACTGCCACAATATTTTTTCCTGATTTCTTATAGTGTTTCTTAAAGCCAGAATGTTGCCATTTGAAATAACTTTAGTTTTGTGTCTGTGATCTGCTTTTTTTCTACAAAATTAAACAACTGAATGAACATCCTCCGATGCCGGTGATTCTATATATATATATATATATATATATATATATATATATATACACACACACACACACACACACACACACACACACACACATACACAGACAGAGTGGTGAAAATAAGTATTTGACCACCTGTCAGTTTCGCAGGTTTTCCCACCTACAAAGAATGGAGCGGTCTGTAATTTTTATCGTAGATACACTTGTGAACAACTGTGAGAGACAGGTCTCACAGACCTGTTAATTTTTCTTTAAGAAGCCCTCTTATTCTGCGCTCTTTACCTCTATTTATTGCACCTGTTTGAACTTGTTAACTGTATAAAAGACACCTGTTCACACAATCAATCACACTCCAACCTGTCCACCATAGCTAAGACCA